>NC_047136.2:12423860-13107860 GCF_009829125.3 Periophthalmus magnuspinnatus | reverse complement strand
AAAATGACTGAAGAAGGTATCACTGGATTTGTCAAGGTACATTCAAAAGTCAACATCAACCCCCCCATTTGGAGTGTAGACCCCCTTTGGCTTGAAACTGTGGATTCTTTTTTTTGTCCCTTACATACATATTCTTAGCCAAAAGGTGGTGATATGTATGAGATTAACATACTTAGGAGTTAACCTTTTGTTTTACATGTCTATGGTGAAGTTTTTGCAAGTGTGAAGCTCAGGGTTATGCAGGAGACAGACAACACAAGGCACTGGGTTACAAAAGGGGTTTATTTATATTCACTGTGAACTTTGATTAATAAGCTGTTATCAAGTGTGAAAATGCAATCACCTTTATCAACAAAGACATAGGAACAGAATTGATAGATAATGAATGTATGGAAAATAACAGAAAAACTAAGAGCGAAATTGGAGATTTAAAAAGTAATGCTAACATGAATTAAACTGATTTAACAATTCATGTATGAAAATGTATTCTAAAATATGAATCATGTGTCATGATGAACCCTTAACTAAAACGCTAACACTTTTCAAATAGTAGCCGAGGAGAAATGAGGAAATGTCAAGTAAATGCATTAAGTAAACGTTAAGTGCCCCAATCAGTTGTATAAATCAAGGCATTGTGTGTGTTTAGAAAGGTTAAATGTCTGTCTACATGTTACTGATCATTGCCAGAGCTGTGGGTATCTCAAGTAGGTAATAATTAAGAAAGCCCAACAGACTTTAACCTCTGTCCTCTTAGATTTTTTAGCAGCACCAAAAGCTCTAATCAAAAAGCCAAAGTCAATAATTCATACATTGTTATTATTCAAATATTCAATACAACTTCATCAAAACACTTGCAATGCAATAATTTAGACCAAAAACCTCAAATAATAGCATAACTTAATTAACATATCTACAACAAATTATCATTATTATATAGTTAAATTTTTTTCCACAGATGAATTTAGACTGAAGCTGCGTTGTTCTGGAGCGTTTTTCTTTACCCTGTTGCCATGGACACCTGTGTCTCTCAAGAGTGACTCACGACATGGACGTTTTGCCAGAAACTGATTCACACTTTCTCTCCTCTCCCTCCTTTCCTTTCTCTCCCTTGTACTCCTCCATCTTCTCTTTCTCATGCTTTTTTCCTCTCTCTCTTCTCTTTCGTCTGACACAGACAAGCAGACAGGTTTCATTTTGTTCCAGAAATATATTCACAGCTGTTGCACTGAGCTTTGTTAAGTCATTGGTTAAATTCATACTAAAGCAATGATAGAGAATTCACATTTAAAGGTTCACATTTATCACATTTAAAGGTTCACTATGTAAGTTTTCTGGTGGTACTTTTCTGCTTATATCCAATGAGATTTTATTGCTTTGCCTTGAATGTTATTAGCTTTAGCCGTCTTGCACTGATTAAATTGCAGGTGTTTTAAAAACCTTGAACATGTATCTACAGATTTGACTTGTAACTTGGTCTGGTGGTCTGGTCACATGCTTGTCTCCATGAAGAAAACATCAGGTTTGATTCTATTTCTAACCATAACCTTAACCTAACATAAGATCTACTGTTCAATCAATCAATTTTAAATGGCTTTGGGACCACTTTGGAAACCACTGATCTAGCGGAAGGGCATTTTCTATGGACAGGGAAGGGAATCTGGCATGAAACAAAGCATTACCTCCAGGACTGATAAACTTGGCTTGTTTTTCGACTTTGTCGGCTGGTACTTCCTGTTTAGGTTGTTGAAGTCACGTTCCAGGTGGTTTAGCTGGTTATATCTTGAAAACTACGTCATTTTTGGATTTTTGCCAATTTCTTCCCCCTTGACAAATTGCCTTATCCTTAAAGTTTACATAATTACTTGTTCAACAGTGGCTTTTTAACTCAGTAATGTATGGGGACAAACTGCATTTTTGACTTTTCCTTTCCCTAGGTACCAAGAAGTTGTCTGTATGTTTTAAGTTGAAAGAATGTCTCAACAGCAGTTAATTTGAAGAGCACATTGAAATTCTTGTAAGATAACTGTATTTGTACAATTTTCTTTATGAAATACATACAAGTTATAACAACTAAACCAAATATGGCTGTTTTGAGCCATTGGTTGTTATTGTACCTCCTCAATATACATTTCAGACCAAATTACAATAGTGTAATTTGATCCATATTGATTTTAACTATATATAATTTATCAGGTAAAGACCACAAAAGCCATATTAACCAATTCCAATGCATTTTTTTTTTTTTTTTAAATCAAATCAGTTACTCAAATGGAGAGGAAGTTTCTAGCTATATAGCTACTTTTATGGCATTTATCATGATCACATTTCAATTTCTAACTACACAAATAATAATACTTCTTAAAACAGAAGAAAAGGATGAATAAATAATAGTACTATACACCATAACACCCATATTACAAATTTCACAAATAATCCATAATAGAAAGTTTTTCTCAATAAGTCGGATAATATTTTCACGTCACATGTTAGGTGTGCATTGCTAAACAGGTTCTGCTGTCTCTTTATATATACACTCTATTGAATGAGACCAACCACACCTGAAGTTATTGCGTTACTCTCTTCAGTAACCGGCATTCAGGGGAAAATGTTGAGGGCAAGTTTAACATAACCAGGGTATGCTCTGTAATGAAAATCTAGCACAGTTGCCATAGGAATTAACTATTCAAGTCCCAATTTTTCATCATTCTGAAACCCATGGATAAACAGTAACAATAGTAATATCCTACTAGTCCCAACAGTAGAAGTTGTAGTAATAGTAGTTTATCACGCTAGACTAAACTGAACAGATTAAACAAGTATTCAACCAGATTTATAATAAGATTAAATAAGAATAACCTATAGTTAACGCAGGTCTAAACTTGCAAAATAGATAGGACTATTTAGGACCAAAGAATGCAACAATGACCACAGTGGTCTTCAAAAGAGCAATGAAAAAAATCAATAAACAAATAAATTATAAACAACTTTTAGCACGGTAGCACTCATTTTAACAAGGCTCAGCCTGCTTGTTAGCTTAGCAGTTAGACCCTAGCTGTCTGCCATGCTTTGACTGATAGGAGCAGCTGCATTGGTGAAGTAGCCTGTTACCTGAACTCCATGGAGGCAAACCAAAGAGCACTGAGTGTGTATGGCAATGTGTGGATGTGCACAGATACCTAAATGCGTATTAGTTGTTGTATTAGTTGTATGATGACTGGAGATGCCAGCTGTCTCTAAACTTGGATGTGTGTCAAAGGGATGCAGGAGTAGACTGTTCTTTTGACCTTATTATAGCATCACAGGTTATTTTACAGCTACAAATCCTTAAATTTCAGTTCAAATTGAGTACATTTTGTTATTAATTTTTATGTTATTATTTTAGGTTTTTGGTATAATTTGTTATTACCACAACATTAATCAAAAATGGCTTAATAATAGAAACAGTTCCATTGACTTCCTGTACAAATGTGCAGAATTAAATTAAACAAACTACTTTACTATAGCCTACTAATTTCAAGCAAATGACAAAACAAGAAATATAAAATCTAAAACATTGATTAACTGCAAAACTTTGAAAACGGTCCAAGTTTCCTAATTTAACTCCATAATTAATATCACTTTTTAAATACATAATAACAGCAGGTTGGCAGTAGTATATTACTATACTTTACAGAATAATAATAAATAAGACCATAATATAGCCACAAATTGTGATTTTCCAGACTGGTATAATACAAACTTCATTTTAAGTTACAGTTTAAATCAAAAGATTTAGATCCAGCACTACTTGATTTTATTTTCCCCTGACCTGATCTTTGCTTTACTATGAATGTAAATAAGGATCTGTATGGGCGTTGTGGAGACAGCAGGGGTCTGTCTTTTCAGGGTCAAGACAACTGTGTGAATGCAAATGCTTTGGGATAATCTTGTCAGAAAATCACAGGAAGGTGGTGTTGAGTCGGGGTCTGCAGTATCTATAGGGGGTGGGGTGGGATCTTTTAGCGTTGTATGTTGACTACAGGTATCTGGTCAATGTGAAATGCAGAAATGTATCCTGACTTGTGTTTAAAAAGTACAGATATTTTTTGCAACTGTCTACAAGTTTTATAAAGTTTAAAATTGCAGTCATGTTTGCATGGTAATAATTTGGCCAATTCAAGTGATGTAAAGCATTAGTTTCGCTATGTAAAATTATATCAAGATTAACTGTTTCACCTAGTATTCCTATAAAGTTTACGCAGTCAGTGTTAGTCAGGTAATGTTAAATGCTAAATGCCAGCCCATAGCAAGGGTATATTACTAATAAGACCAAAAAGGTGAATTTTAGACTTGTATCCATTAAATTATAGCATTTAGTTATCTATAATGTCATACCAGTTTCTAATGGTGGCTACTAATTATTGGAACGTGTATTGTGTATTTTTTTTTTTTTTTTGGAGATTAGATCCCAAAACCAGATTGTGTAACAGAGAAATGACCTGATGTTACCTTCAAAACTTGACCTAGTGACTTTATTTTCTATTGCAGATTATGTAATGGCTATTATCATTAGAATAAAGATTGGATTCTCAAACTAGACTCAGGTATCTGTAATAAACACATAGTCAAAATAATGAAGTTGCGTGATATCTTTAGTATAAAATACGGCAGTGCATCTGAAATTAAGTTGAATAGCTGTGGGTGTCGTTTAATCCCTATGATAAACAAATTTCTGGCTCCCTGTTAAGAAAAATGGTACATTGATGTGACTAATGATACAAGGCGGATTGGTTCCCAGGTCCATCCGGTGACGTGGTGACGTTTTTCCCTGGAATGTGCCTGATTTGCCGGATTACGCGCAGGCGGGCAGTCGGCGCTCGACAGACCGCCTCCCATCAGCTATAAAACCTCACGGCCCTCCCCTAATCTCTCTCTTTCTGTTACCTGGCTCAGGGGCAGCAGCTTTGGCCTTGAAAAACCCAGAAACACCGGTAAGTCCCACGTCTTTTCCGCATTCTTGGCGCTTGGTTGTAGCTATGTCCGCTTTTACGCACCTGTAGACGTAGAAAAAAAGTGGTTAATTGTTGTTTTATCGTCAATTTTGTCTGTTTAAAGTTATGTAACGCTAAAGCATAACCTGTGGCTTTTTAAACTATTGTCCAATGTGGTTGAATCTGCTTGTGTTTTGGCTGTAATCCGCGTTTTGATCAAATAGTAGTGCCATTTATAAGTGAAATTGTTCAAACTCGTGGGCGGCTTTTTTGATGGAGGCTGAGTTAGCTGGAACAAAGAAAGGATCGGATTAGAAACCTGACTCGAGGGATGCTGGATAGGAATTCCTCGCCTCCCTCCTTTAAAACAACTGTGTGTGAATCTTAAGTAACAGGTGTGGAGGCACTGGTGGACATGGCTACGGAATATTTGTCAATCTTTGTAACTTAATCCGACGTGGCCTGTAGTGAACACGTGTTTCGTCTGGACCGGGGCCGACTGAGGCCTAGTCTGCTTCCGCTAAATAACGATGGAACGTTAAGGGCGGCGAGTTGTCAATGTTTCAGATATGAAAATATGACTGAAATGAGCCCATTTAATTGGTAATATAGCGATTTTTGTATATTTTTGACCCACCATCCACGCCTGACTTAAGAAAAGCCGGGTTGGGTTCATCGTCATTTGAAACGTCTTGTTGCGGTCAATTTTGGGTTATTGGAATAAAATGTGTAATACAACTAATGGCGACGGTTTTAATGTTCAGAAACAACACAATGGGAAAGGAAAAGATCCACATCAACATCGTGGTCATTGGCCATGTCGACTCCGGAAAGTCCACCTCCACCGGTCATCTGATCTACAAATGCGGTGGAATCGACAAGAGAACCATCGAGAAGTTCGAGAAGGAAGCAGCTGAGGTCAGTTTTAGTTTTCTTATCTGAAATGGCATCTTGACTCTGTTCAAAATGGCGGCATCGGCTCTGGGCGCTTTTGGCACGAGGGTGTAGCGCCGTGAGCGCGCACGCGGGGTGGGGCCTGTGCGCCTCAGCAGCATTGAGTCAGTGCTGCTGTAACGGCTAATAAAAGGGAATCCACCCAAACTCTTCTGAAAATTTACTGAAATGTGAAGTCCTGTTAAATAAAATGATCATTAATCTCTCCTGTGTTTTTGTAGATGGGCAAAGGCTCTTTCAAATATGCCTGGGTGCTGGACAAACTGAAGGCTGAGCGTGAGCGTGGTATCACCATTGACATTGCCCTGTGGAAGTTTGAGACCAGCAAGTACTACGTGACCATCATTGATGCTCCTGGACACAGGGACTTCATCAAGAACATGATCACTGGCACCTCTCAGGTAAATCAGAGTGCATTTTTAAGAAATGGTGTTTAAATGGACCTCCCCTGACCCTATGGTTTATTTTGTTAGGCTGACTGCGCTGTGCTGATCGTTGCTGCTGGTGTGGGTGAGTTTGAGGCCGGTATCTCCAAGAACGGACAGACCCGTGAGCATGCTCTGCTTGCCTTCACACTTGGAGTGAAGCAGCTCATCGTTGGTGTCAACAAGATGGACTCCACCGAGCCCCCATACAGCCAGGCCCGTTATGAGGAAATCACCAAGGAAGTCAGTGCTTACATCAAGAAGATCGGTTACAACCCAGCAACTGTCGCCTTTGTGCCCATCTCTGGATGGCACGGAGACAACATGCTCGAGACCAGTGAGAAGATGGGCTGGTTCAAGGGCTGGAAGATCGAGCGTAAAGAGGGAAATGCCAGTGGTACTACCCTCTTGGAGGCTCTGGATGCCATCCTGCCCCCCAGCCGCCCCACAGACAAGCCCCTCCGTCTGCCCCTGCAGGATGTCTACAAAATTGGAGGTTTGTGTTTAAATGTCTATTTTTTCAATTAATCACTTGGCAATATGCTTAGCATATTTTTCTCATCAGGTATTGGAACTGTCCCTGTGGGCCGTGTGGAGACTGGTGTCCTGAAGCCTGGTATGGTGGTGACCTTTGCTCCCCCAAATCTCACCACTGAGGTGAAGTCTGTGGAGATGCACCACGAGTCTCTGCCTGAGGCTCTGCCTGGAGACAACGTTGGTTTCAACGTCAAGAACGTGTCCGTCAAGGAAATCCGTCGTGGAAACGTGGCTGGTGACAGCAAGAACGACCCACCCAAGGCTGCTGAGTGCTTCAATGCTCAGGTGTTTACCACTTTCATTTAATCAAATGTTCATTTTGAATTATCTTTAATTATTGGCTATAATTACTTTATTTGTACAGGTCATCATCCTGAACCACCCTGGCCAGATCAACGAGGGATACGCCCCAGTTCTGGACTGCCACACTGCTCACATTGCCTGCAAGTTCAAGGAGCTGATTGAGAAGATTGACCGTCGTTCTGGCAAGAAGCTTGAGGACAACCCCAAGTCTGTCAAATCTGGAGATGCTGCCATTGTTAAGATGATCCCACAGAAGCCCATGGTTGTGGAGTCCTTCTCCAACTATCCTCCCCTTGGTAAGATTGTTTATGCAACATTAAACATGCATGGCCATGTAGGTAGTACAGCGTGTGGCTAACCTTTTGTCCCCGCAGGTCGTTTCGCTGTACGTGACATGAGGCAGACCGTGGCTGTCGGTGTCATCAAGCAGGTGACCACCAAGGACGTGTCCGGCAAAGTCACAAAGGCTGCAGAAAAGGCCCAGAAGAAGAAATGAATGGTCGTGCAGGACCTCCACCAGAAGGGAGCGGTTTGCCGGCAGCTGCAGGCCGCCCCTGCCCCCCACATTACCCTCTTTCTTGGACCATCTTCTCTGAGGCTGGGCTCTCAACTTAAGGACTGGCTTATGCTGATTAAAACCCATCGTAAAAGTTTTCGCAGGAAAAAGTACTGCGGCATTGTCATTTAAATCAGACGGTGCCTCTTCAGTTGAGTTTAAGTTGGAAATGGTTTAGAACTCTTGATGTTTAAATGCCATATTTGATTGGAATAAGGCTGCTGGTAACTAATAAAAATAAAACTTTGAAAAAATTGAGATTGTTGTCCCGCTCCTCAATGTGGTACTGAAGTCACAGGCTGTGCTGCAGCTGTTTTTGACCATGTAGTTGTCGTCCAATCGCCTAGATAAGTTATGCTCCCACAGCCAATGGCTTTACTTATTTTAGTTTGACAGCAACAAGAGCCCTGGCAGACCTCCCACCCGGTGTCCCAGTATAAAAGCCCAACGTGGGTCACCCTCTGTCCTTTTTTCCCTCTGCTCAAAGTTGGGGTCATCTTGTTGCTGGACACAGGTTTGAAATTTTCTGTAATTATAACATGCATGTTGATGTCTAGAAATGTGCCAAAATTTTGTACAAAATGAGGGCTGCGTGGCTTGAAGGATTAATTTTTATTACTGTCTTTTCACTCATTTATAATTGAAAAGGATAGTTGACGAATTTGGTCGCATTTTGTCATTTTTGCCATCCCTGCTGTATACAAGTCTTTCATTTCTGCTGATTTTGTGCTCTGAGCGGGAGCGCGCTTGCAGTAACATGGCGGATGCGCGTTCCCGGCTCAACATGGAGGCGCACGCCGGTATTCAGAGCACATGGCGACTGACTCACCCTGATCTGTCTCCTGTGACACCACAGCACCGACTACTGACAAGTATTTGACAGTGTCTGGGGGAAAAATGGCACATTTGACTTTTTAAGAACGTTATAAATTGCTCAAAACCTGCTTGGAGACTGTTCACCCACCAATATATTAAAATTGGAATAAACAAAATGTATCGAATAGGCTTGTGTGAATGAGAAATATGAGATGGCTAGTTATTTTATTTTCAGTCTCACGTGATCGTTGACTGTAGGCCATATAATGCTTAAAAGGGCCTATACACTTAAAGAAATAAACTTCAAAGTCATTAATAGCTGTTTGATATCTATAATTGTTTAATACAAAGTTTCGTGGTCTAGATTGTGTTTATTGCTCTTAGAAAACCCATTTCAATAGACCCGCTTTGGATTGTCTATTGATCAAATGCCTTATACTGTTGTAATTTGTTCTGGAGCAGTAAAGCACAATGGGAAAGGAAAAGACCCACATCAACATCGTGGTCATTGGACACGTCGACTCCGGAAAGTCCACGACCACGGGCCATCTGATCTACAAATGCGGTGGAATCGACAAGAGAACCATCGAGAAGTTTGAGAAGGAGGCAGCTGAGGTACCGCTGCAGGGGGACAGTATGAAATAACCACGTCATATGATCATTAAAACACAGTGCACGAGAGGAGAGGACAGGCGGGTGTGGCTCTGTGGTGTCAGTCATGTTGTTAACGAGTGCCATCTAGTGGTTAAAGCAGGAAAAGCGCTATTGAACAGTCTGGACCAGCCTGAACCTTAAACTTTAGCTCTGTGTCACAATTACAGACTGTATAGATCAGAGACTGACTTCTTAATACAGTCTATGGTTACAATGCAAGTTACGTTATGTAGGTAATGGCACAAATACTGAAAAAAGTACTGTCTGGCCATATTTTTGCCAATTCAGCAGAAAGTCTGAGACAAAATTGATCTGAGGACAGTATTTGGACTCAGGGCCATAGTTTGAACACCTCTTGTTTAAATAGAGGAAATTAGTCACATTTTAAGTCCAAAATGTTTCAAAGCATTCTAATTAGGTGGAGTCGGTTATCTTCTCTTAATTAGGCTTGCATATAGTAGAAATCGCATTGTCCATGATCTCAAGAACAAATAAAACAAAATTACTTGTAACAAAACGTATGTTAGCTGTATTGTACACATCTTAATTGCATAGATTTATTTTGTTAATTAATAGTCAAATAGAAGATATTTTAAGAAATTATAAGGATAGTGGGAGGAAAATATAATAAATTCCCAACTTGTTTACTTTATTTACATCTGCCAAAATAATAAACAATGTGTATTTGCTGGCAACAAAAACAAAAGATTAATGTGTTGTGCTGGATTATGTAAAAGTATATCAAGACAAATGTAAAAAGACAAATATAGGTAAGAGCAGGTATAAAACTGTCAATCAGTATTTACAGATATTCTAATTAGTTTCCCTCTTTTCTCTCTGGCTCCCGATGCTGTAGATGGGCAAAGGCTCTTTCAAATATGCCTGGGTGCTGGACAAACTGAAGGCTGAGCGGGAGCGTGGTATCACCATCGACATTGCCCTGTGGAAGTTTGAGACCAGCAAGTACTACGTGACCATCATTGATGCTCCTGGACACAGGGACTTCATCAAGAACATGATCACTGGCACCTCTCAGGTAAATCAGAGCGTCGTATTGGTCATGAATTCACACTTAGATGGGGAAAGGGTAGTTTTTTGTGTTGATTTTACTGTAATTTTAATATCTGAAAGCTGAAAAGCTGAATGATGAAACAGATCATTTTTATTGGTGTCAAAAACATAGTTATTCCTGCCCCCATGACTGCATTAAAATGTTTCTGTGACATCAGTATTTCCCGAGTTGCATAAAATGAATGTTTTCCTATGTTAATATGTTTTTCAAATGATTTTAGACTTGCTACACCCTTCCCTGATTCATGTTTAATTTTAAGATTCAAGATTTTCTTGTCATAGAAAGCTACAAAATTATGTTTAGAGCATCAAACACTGCATAGATTTGATGTAAAGCAAAGTTGCAAGACCTTATCCAATAACTGTTTATTAACTTCAGGCTGACTGCGCTGTGCTGATCGTTGCTGCTGGTGTGGGTGAGTTTGAGGCCGGTATCTCCAAGAACGGACAGACCCGTGAGCATGCTCTGCTGGCCTACACTCTCGGAGTCAAACAGCTCATCGTGGGGGTTAACAAAATGGACTCCACCGAGCCCCCATACAGTCAGAAGCGCTTTGAGGAAATCACCAAAGAAGTCAGCGCTTACATCAAGAAGATCGGCTACAACCCAGCAACTGTGGCTTTTGTGCCCATCTCTGGATGGCACGGAGACAACATGCTCGAGGCTAGTGAGAAGGTGAGAGATGAAAGTTTATGGTGTTTTTGAAAAACTATGGATATTTAAAGAGTCTACTGGTAAAACTTTTACATAACTACAATGTCCCTGGTTCAATTACCAGGGGGACTTAAAATTCACTTACTATTTGTGATAGGAAAATTATCAATGCTGAAACCCAGTGAAAAAGTGAGATAATTAGAAAAAGTTGTATTGCCATTTTAAGTAAACAAAATGTACAAACTAGGAATTTGCTTTGGCGATATGACGCAACATAAATGAAAGACATGCAAACAATAATTTAATAATAAAAAATACACTTGCCTGAATATAAATACAATCCAACAATATGTTTTAGTAGTTTTGGTGTAATTGCAATTGTCAATAAACTAAAATGTCTTTATATGAACAGTCAGGATGGGAGCAGAGAAATTTAGGCATAAGGCCCAGTTTCCCAAACTGTACAAAACTGTTTTAGTTGAGCTGGCGTCTTCTATCTGTACAATGGAAACAACATGCTTATCATGGTATCTAAACTAGTATTGATCATTGATCAATGGCAAACATATCATTTACATCATAAGTCATTCTAAACCTAGCAATAATAAGAACTCATGTTTATTCGACCATATATATATATATATATATATATATATATATATATATATATATATATATATATATATATATATATATATATATATATATATATATATATACCGGTAAGTATATTGTGATTGGCCAGTTAGTATAGTCTGAAGTTAACCATGTACCAAATGTCTAACATACTGTATATTTCCCGTGCCTGTTGTTCAGATGGGCTGGTTCAAGGGCTGGAAGATTGAGCGTAAAGAGGGTGGTGCCAGTGGAACTACCCTCCTGGAGGCTCTGGACTCCATCATGCCCCCCTCCCGCCCCACAGACAAGCCCCTCCGTCTCCCCCTGCAAGACGTCTACAAGATTGGCGGTAAGAAGTAAAAACAGCATAACCACAGAATATAAATATTATCTTATATTCTGTACATAACTGAAATGTCAGGGAAATACAAGGTCAGATTTAACTGGCACAACAGCATTATAGAGAAAAACAGACCAAATAAAACAAAAGTAAGTTGAAAAGATAGTCATTATAAGTCTTCTCATAGTTGAGCTTTGATGGGTCATCTTGGTCAAACTAAAATGATTGAAATTGTAATAGCTGGCTGCATTAACACTTAACACTTACTATTTGCTGGGTTTCAAATGACATTGCAGCATTCTATAGGCCCATAATATTTAATAGACATGGGGGGCATCTAAAATGGATATTGTTAAAATGCAGCTTTTTGTCATAATATAGTGAATTATTGGGTCTGGTCACTAATAGTGATCAGGTTTAATGTCTACATCACAACTAAACTGGGGCCAAACCAGAGCACAGCCATAATAACTTATTGTCAATTTACCCTGTCCCTTATTTCCACTTTATAGACAAACTTTATTGATCTATAAGAGAAATTACTTGGATACAGTAGTTCACATATTACAATACAATAACAATGATCAAAATATAAGCGGTAATAATAATCTCAATAATTTAAGTAGCAAAAATAGTAAATATTTTAAAATAAATGACAGGTAAAGGTTAAATGGGACTAAACACAAATCAAAACAATAGGATAAGTGCAAGCAAAATATATTAAGCTCAAAATGAACAATGTGTACTTTTATAAGGTTATCTGAATGTCCAGACCTAAATTACCCTCTCTTATAGGTATCGGCACTGTCCCCGTGGGCCGTGTGGAGACTGGTATTCTGAAGCCCGGTATGGTGGTGACCTTTGCTCCCCCAAATCTGACCACTGAGGTGAAGTCTGTGGAGATGCACCACGAGTCTCTGCCCGAGGCATTGCCCGGAGACAACGTTGGTTTCAACATCAAGAACGTGTCCGTCAAGGAGATTCGCCGTGGCAATGTCGCCGGCGACAGCAAGAATGACCCCCCAATGGCTGCAGAAAACTTCACTGCCCAGGTACAGTACAGGGAAGAGTTAGCAGCTTTAGTTATCAAGAACAAACAAGTATTTATGCACTAATTGACAGTGTATAGAGTTTTTTCCTAATTCATATAACAACAGCAATTATATTTGGAAAAATTAAAACAATTGGATGCTAGAAATAACAATGTGTATAACAAAGTTATAAAAAAAAGACCAAACTGTTACCAAGCAACTAAGATGAAACACAAAGGCAAAGGTGAAGGTAGTGGGCCAAAATATTGATACTTAAAAGTTATCTGATAAACTAACAATTTTTGAAATATATTTTATTTATTGGCATAGAAATTGTATTTTTAGATGAGTTCAAGCTGGGGTGGAGTAAAGATAATGACACCAAAGTATTTTTTAAGAGTAGAAGAGTTTCAATGCATTTTAATACAAAACACAATGGTATTGTATTGGATTGATAACTTACCAATGTATTACTTGGTATTGCTCATCACTAGCCTCAGGTCACTAACCATCCCAACTTGATCAACATAATTATGTTGCACAACTTGTATGTGTAATATATTAATTTTCATGTTTCCTCTTCACAGGTGATTATCCTGAACCACCCAGGTCAAATCGCCCAGGGTTATGCCCCCGTGTTGGACTGCCACACGGCTCACATCGCCTGTAAGTTCAGCGAGCTCAAGGAGAAGATTGATCGCCGCTCAGGCAAAAAGCTGGAGGACAACCCCAAAGCCCTCAAATCCGGAGACGCCGCCATCATCACCATGGTACCCGGAAAACCCATGTGTGTGGAGAGTTTCTCCCAGTACCCTCCCCTGGGTAAGCACTCATGTTTATACTAAAATATGAATTCCTTTTTTTGTGTGCATGCCATCTGTCTTTGTCAGTCTCATGGTTTCACGTAGACTTAGTAATAATAATTAAACAAAGTTTTGAGTTTATAGCATCAACAGAGGCTAATCTCAGTTATGGGGTAATTCATGACCATAATGTGATAATATTGTTATCAGATATAGTCAGGTAAACATAAAAAGGTGAAAATATTGTAAAATGTACATAATTTATACTAAATTGTATGTTCATGTAATGACCACTAGCTTTCGCGATTTCTGACTGACATTATGTCATGTCATATTATTTTACATCACATATCCTTCCTTCAACCCTCTCCATTTATCCAACCTTGGAACAGTTAGAAAAAAAAAACTTCTTTGTTTAAAATGTTCCTTTTGTCTCCAGGTCGTTTTGCTGTTCGTGACATGAGGCAGACGGTCGCTGTGGGTGTGATCAAGTCTGTGGAGAAGAAGGCACTGTCTGGAGGAAAGGTGACCAAGTCTGCACAGAAAGCCGACAAGAAGAAATGAACCGTGATGCAGGGTGTCCCACATAAAGTCCCACCCTCTCCGCTCCCTCTGTACCCAGCACCCACTTCTCTGAGGCACAGCTCTCTACTCAAGGACTGGCTAATGCTGATCAAAACCCATCGTAAAAGCTTCCGGAGGAAAAGAGGGCTGGTTCTGTTTAGGGAAGACTAAGAATTTAACAGTAAAATGTAAAAAAATTAAAACATTGTCAAATAAAAATGTCTGTTTTTGTCACTTTTTTGTTTACAGCTAACATCAAAAGCCATAAATGTATATGTTGTTTATTTATTTGGATCCCTATAAGCCATCACCAAATTCATAGTTACTCTTTCTGGGATTCTTAAAAAAAACCCTACTACATAGCAATTTACCCAACTTGCCTAGTATGAATGACTGATGGTGTCCCAGGGCAGCTGTGGATACTACTACACATTATTATTTATTATTATACCTTTGAAATGCATCACCAAGTCTTAGATATCTTTCTTTTGCACAGCAGTGCTATGGAAAATTTCTTGTCACTAGATACATGGGGTTACTCACATCCTAAGAAAAGACTCCATTTACAAACCTCTATACCTTTGCTCTATACATGAGGGTCACACATTGATATCCCAATCACTAGATTGAGAGATGACAAATAAAATAGATGAACATCACACAGAATATGTGCATTTTTATATGAATAGAGAGCCTACTGTACTCTGAAACCCATTATGGGTCAGGCAAATGATAGAAATATGAGTATACAATTATCAGAATCAGAATCAGAATCAGAAGACTTTTATTGCCATAGTCTGTGAACACAGTTCACAAACTAGGAACTTGATACGGTGAAAAAGTGCAACATAAACACACTGAATAAATACAAATACAAATAAGAGCATGCACAAAGTTAAAAAGATATGCTTAAAAAAATCAAATGAAATACTTAAAGGGAAAAAATATGTACAATAGCAGCATCAGAACAACAGTGCAAAGTGGCTTATTAAAGTGACCGGTGTTATAAAGTGTCCAGAATGGACACACTTTATGGAAACAAAGCTTCTTGTAAAAAGGCATTTTACAACATAAAGGGGAAGGGGTGTCTTATATACAAAATATGACAAATATAATATATAATAAAATCATTGTGTAGTTAAATTGTTTGTCTTTCGATATTTTATAAATAGTCACTTCTCCCCATAGATTTTTTTTTTTTTATTATTATTAAAAGAGGCATGAATAATGAGCAGTGGTTTCACGTTACAGCATGGGGACAATTTTACATTTGTTGGTTTCTTCCAAAAATGGCATTTGAATGCACGACCCGACTATTTTGATCGGCCCACTACTCTGTAACATACATAAAACCAACATTGACAAACCTTAAAACGTAAATGGAACCCTTGTTAAATAGTCTTGTTTTTGTTCGGATTATTTTGAAAGGAACACGACACTATAAATAGTTGTCACCGGAAGCGTCACGTCCTCTTCTAGTGATCCAACATGGCGGTGAGTACTGGCTCACATTATACCACTGTGTTTGAAACGATTCCGCTGATAAAATCCACTCTCATCGGGGCGGTAACGTCCTTCTAACACATTTCTGCCGCTCATACACATAGATGCCTTCCTTTAGGACCAATATAGTGTCTCATTTCTTGTGAAAACGTCACTGATGACTATAAAACTACCATATAGAGCAGTGTTAAGCCTAGCTAACATGATTTCCAGACAAGATGACAACTATACCTTATTTTAGTCTTTAACGCGACAGTGATATTACCGTATGAAATCGGCTCAATCTATTCCCTTGACTGTACTATTCGGAGTTGCCGTGTAATGTTTATAAAGCTGTATTTTGATTCCAGGACACGAATTAGCACCTGCAAAGCTAGCACAGGGAATATGTACTGACATGTCCCTTCACCGGCATGTGAGGGTCCCGTTGAATTTAAGGAACACATTTTTTTCGGCAACCCTCTGTCTATAGATTAATGCAAAAATGGTCAGAAAAGTTATTTTTTTAGTATTGGTGTAAGATGTTGCCTATATATTGTGCAGAATAGAAGTTTAACATTGACTTAATTACACAGATTGATTAACGTTCACGAAGGCTTGTTGTCATTTGTGCTTGGGTCAAAGAAGAAAACGTGATGAACGTTGTGCGTTCAATTCTCGAAACATAGAAGTTTTAGGTCCCAACATGTCTACAGCAGAGAAGGAATTTTGATTTGGTTTTGCCTTCCATCTTCATAAACATTTTCTTTGTTTTTAGGACCAGGGTGAGAAGAAGGAGAACCCCATGAGGGAGCTGCGTATCCGTAAACTCTGCTTGAACATCTGTGTGGGAGAGAGCGGAGACAGACTGACCAGAGCTGCCAAAGTGCTGGAGCAGCTAACTGGACAGACCCCTGTGTTCTCCAAGGGTAAGGTTCATAAAACCAGAAATGTACAATAACTTGACTAAAGAAATCTTATGTTGGATTATGCACGGCAACATATCCATAGACACAAAATTAGTTAAGTGCCTATTATGGCATTATGCGTTCATTGAAGGGAATTTGACTTTGAGTTGGTGGATAATTGAGCGATACCTACTGAGCTTCTGTTGGCCCTCTTATGGATTGCAGTTTACCTTTTTAAAACAATCGGATAATGGCGAAATTGCTTGATAATTGAGAAATCATTATGCTTTTAATTTCATTCTAAATAAGTTGTCTCTCACTTTTGTCTTGTAGCCCGCTACACTGTGCGATCCTTTGGTATCCGTAGAAATGAAAAGATTGCTGTCCACTGCACCGTCCGAGGGGCTAAAGCCGAAGAGATCCTGGAGAAGGGACTCAAGGTCTGGACAACATTTTTATTTTAACCCAAATAATTTCAATCTAATCAAAATGAATATATCTGTTATAAAATGTGTTGTAATATTGTTATGGTTATAGTCTTGCAGATTAATGGCCTGTTTTTCCTAAATGGAGCAGGTGTTGATTTATCCATTTTCCAGTGTACATTAATGTGTGTTGTTTTTAGGTGCGTGAGTATGAGTTGAGAAAAAACAACTTCTCGGACACCGGAAACTTTGGCTTTGGAATCCAGGAACACATCGATCTGGGAATCAAGTATGACCCCAGCATTGGCATCTACGGACTGGACTTCTACGTGGTGAGTGCCAGTTTCACAAATGTAAAATATAAATGATTGCCTGATGTTTTTACCCTTTTGAGCTGCCATATACAATAAGTATGAGTATATTTTTCTGAGCAGTGAAACACTGTTTTGATTTGTGTGAATATTCTCTTGGTGGTATGTGGTTGAATTGTGTAACTTGCACTTAGAAATTGTGTCTGTACTGTACCAACTGGTAAAATGAAGATAACTCTGTTGAACTGTATTGCCACTTGTCAGTGGCTGACCAACAATAGTAAGACATGTATTCAAAAAAGCCTTGTTAAGTGTCTCGGCTTCTCTCGTTTTTGCTCCTTTCTGTTGTATTGTACTGTTGACGTGAAATTTGAGTGCAATATGAATCAGTTGTATTACTGTAAATGGGTTTTCCAAAGCAAAGTTGTTTCCTATTTGCTGTCTAACTATACAGAAACATCATTGTTTAGCTCACCTTGGCACTGTCTTTATTTTTGAGATGGAATAACACAACAAGAGTTTATGATATAGTTTGACTCCTGGTTTGTCCTGCAGGTTTTGGGCCGTCCCGGTTTCAGCATTGCCGACAAGAAGCGGAAACGAGGCCGCATCGGCTTCAAGCACCGCATCCGCAAAGAGGAGGCCATGCGCTGGTTCCAGCAAAAAGTGAGTTCTTCAGACTGAAACTGACACTCAATCAGGATTAATCTACATATTTAGCCAAATTGTCTCTGAATTAATCCTGAATTTATTTGGGATTGCTTTAGTGGGTTTATGACTTGTAATGAGCATTTTCCTTATGATTTAAAATTGTGTACAGTACCGCTATGGTGACTGTATTTTTGATGTGCTGGGCAATATGGGAAAACATTTTCTTTCTTTTTTTTGATTGATGGCCCTTTTCCATTTCATTTTCCATCTTTATTGAAAATGTAGACAAGCATAAGAGGAGGGTGCCAGGATCGCTAAAGGCATGCGCACAACAGCCATCGGCAGAAACACATGTGATGTCCATGCACTAAATTATGCCTTAAGTTTTACTTATCAATGGTGAAAAAATTGTTGTTTAGATCCCATAACTTTGATCTTTATGAGAAGCAAAAGAGGAGGCATGTGAAGAGACAGATGTGCTTTGGCTCAGAACGAAATGAGCAGTGACTACTCAGCACCAGGCACTCTTAATGCCACAGGATTGGCCATAAATCTATAAAAAAAAATAAAATGCACTCGCGTTACCGAGAGACCACAGTTTAGATTGCAAACTACCAATCTTTAATTTTTTCACACAACCTTATTTGCTCTAAAAAAAACAACTATAAAAAGCAATGACTTTCAAATTAACTGCTTTGAAAAAGATGAATAATGTTCACTTGCTATACTTTGAGAATGGATTAGTGAAGGTATATTATTCTTAAAATAGTTGAACACTGCCTTGTTTAACATGACTTAATGTTGAAGGGGGGGGGGGGGGGGAATCCCTTTTTTAATTTTTTTTATTTCACTTTTCAAAACACCCAAATCGCTTCATAATCGTAGGTGGGATTAAAGTCCAATTTAAAGAGAGATTTGAACTGATCAGTAGTTTGAGAAATTTTTATGTGCGAAGCGAGTGTTCCAGAGCGTAGGGGCCTGGAAACAGAAGGCTCTGTCTCCCGTGGTCCACAACCTGGATGTGTAGATTTGTTGCAGCTCAGAGTTGGTGAGCGGCCTTTGTGCAGAGAGATTTGTAGGTGAGAAGACTCTTGTACTGGATCTGATATTTTATGGGAAGCCAGTGGAGGTGATGTGTTGCCAGGGCCTTGTGTGAGAGAAAATAAAATGATACAGATTTTGTTACATTTACCAATAACACAATTTTTCACTATTTAAAATATATTAAACTTTTTGTGGAAATTACTCAGTTGTTCCACAAGAGGTCTTGATTTTATTATTTTTTTAACCTTGAGATGGTTACTGTTAGATGAGGTTTTACTCACTGAATTGTTGTATTGAAATTTAACATTGTTTTTTGTTTGTTCTCTTCCAGTACGACGGTATCATCCTCCCCGGAAAGTAGAGATCCAACTTTTCATGTTTATAACAAACAATAAAAAACAAAAAATTACATTTGTTGTACATTTCCTAATTTTTGCAACATTTTGGCTATATTGGGAGTAGTTTTGCGAAACTGCTCCCAAAACAGGTGCTGTCAAAAAATGTGGTTCAGGTTGTTTAAAAATACAACGCTTGAATTTATGGATCAAAGTTAAAATATGAGCATTTGTAATAAGACAAAAACAACATTGAACTGTATTTGATCAAATTGCCTTTTATTTCCAAATTAAAGCCACCTGCACATTTTTACTAGTTCAATTTACAAATCCACATTTACCTGCTGTTTTATTCTCCACAACAAGATTTTCTCAATTGCATGCTTTGATCGCTTTTATGCCTCTTTTTAAAGTTCTAAAATTTGGTTTGGGAAAAATCCTATGCAACATTTGTCACTTCAGATTTTTCAGAATTTTGCTGCCATTTTAATTCATTTGATCATCATCTTTCACATTTTACCCTGCACGATTTCTCTCCATTGCACTTAAAAACATTCTACAGCTACCTTTTTTTTCTTTTTTTTTTGTTTCAAATACACAAAGATTGAACACTAACAAATACTGCATTTGTACGGCTTCTAATTTGAAAAACATTCAAGACCCTTGGATTTTCTATTGCAGCTTTTGTTGGGTGTAGATGGCTCATTTTGATAGTCACTTGGTAATTTACTCAATACTTACACTTTTTTTATACAAACTAGATTCACAGTCATAAGCTATATTTAAACCTGCTTCAGACACAGAAAACCACTGTTCCCATCTTTATTATTCACTATGGCCCTCAATCACAGCTCAGAATCCAATAAATGACATATGCGTCCTTTAACCATCTTATAAAAGTGTTTTCAAACTTAAGCCCTCTGAGAACACTTGGACCACACAATCTATGGCCCCTTTCACTACAAAATAGGTTTTATAGCATATTCAAATTTTACTTTTTATTTATACTTTGAAGCATAAACATATCTATTTTTATATGTTGTAGGCAACATGAATGGATTTTAGTCTCCATGGAAACACTACATTGACCAGAAGTTCAAATATTACCACAGAAATAATAAAATCTTTAAAAAAACAAAACAGTTATTGTGTAACATTTTTCTATTTCCTTTGTAAATAAACTTGTCAAAAAATCTAATGGTAGAAAATGTGACCGTGGAAACATTTGTTGCTCGGTAACCACAAATTTCTAGCATAAATTGGAAATGTAGGCTAGTACTATGAGCATGACTTCCCATGAGAAAGATGAGGTTAAGCACTGTCTCCCATGTTAACTCTAAGCTTTATACTTGGCTGGTATAAATAAATACTAAAGATTACATAATTAATTACATACCTCATAATTATTAGCATAATTATAACAAATACTGCATTGAAATGATTCTTTATTAACTTTACATCATATTCATGTTTTCTAAATGTTTAGATGACATTTCCATAAATATTTAAATAGGCTCAAAGAGGTACAAGTTTTAACAAATAGGCCTATATTTAATTTAATAGATTGGGCCATTGTACAATATTTTATAGGCACAGTCCCCAAGATTTAATTATTTAACATTAGAGTGCATAAACAATTTTTGTTTACTTTTTTGGCTTTATATATCATGATCATTAAATATCTAACCTGCTTTAAATAAATAATAAAATAGATGATTAAGTTAACATTAATATTCCAAATTCAAGTAATTTAACTAATGAAATTGCATAGATACTGACATAAGATCAAATTGATGGTGGCCTTGTTTTCCAGAGCCCATCTCTTGTATAGTCTATTTCCCTTGTCTCTTTCTCTCTATGCTGTGTTGATTATGGCTGGTGTCTGGCTGTTCTCTCTGCTCCGGTTTTTGGGTTCTTGCATCTCGTGTCCCGGGTTGTTGCGGTGTTGACGTCGAGGGGCATTTCGGGGGGTATTTCGAGGGGGCAGACTCAAGGTACAGCAGGACACGCCCACAGTGGCCTCAGGGAGGTCTTCACTCATGGACCAGCTATCAGTGCCCGGGTCGTACCTCTGCACTGCCGCTTTGTAACGCTTCTCTGCCTCATTCCAGCCTCCCAAAAGGTACAGCTTTTCAGACAGAGGGGAAAGGCCTAGGGCAAAGGGGAAATTACATGAAAAGTTAATATATACATCATTGAAATAGGTTGTGTTCATGTTCTAAACCAGTGGCACTCAAAATGTTCACACCAAGTCCACTTTAGTTCTGAAGAAATTACCCATGACCCAATTCTGCAAATACACAAAAGCGATTTTTTTTTTCTTTTCAGTCATGTCTCTGTCAGTCAGCCCCAGGGCAGCTGAGGCTAGTGCAACCACCAGCTATGAGGAATGCATGAATGAATACCAGTAGGTCTTTGAGAAGCTAATCATGCTTGTAAAGAAGACTTTAACCCAACCTATCTTTACTTTGCCTTCCACAACTCATCTTTTTTATAACAGACATCAAACCTATAAACTCACTCGACAATGTATTTGACAACTTTGCCTTTTGTTCAGCAAACATAACAAAATAAAAGTTCCTACTAATACATGTGTTACTACATATAATCCTACCTGCAGTGCTGACGCCCAGTGGCAGTGGGGCGGCCCTGCTCCAGGTGCCACTTTCGGGAGAGTAGACCTCCACAGACAGAACATCCACTCTCTCCCCTCCAGGACCCAGCTGGCTCCCTCCAACCACATACACCTTTCCTCCTAGTGTAGCGGAGCAGTGCCAGCCTCGTGGGGTCTCCATGGGGGCCCTCTCCACCCAAGTATCAGTGTCGACCTTGTAGCAGGCCACGGAGCGGGAATAGGCGCAGTTGATGTACCCTCCAGTCACCAAGATGTCTCCAGAGGGCAGGGTGGAGCTAGCGTGGCAGCAGCGGGGGACCTCCATGGGGGTCTTCATCTGCCAGGTGTTTGTTGAGGGCAGGTAGCTCTCAGTCGTAGCCAGAAGGCCCTCCACATTGCGGCCGCCGATGGCAAACAGGCGTCCTCCAGAGGCAGCCAGGGAGAAGTGCGTACGGCGCTGACGCATGCTGGCCAGGTGCAGCCAGGTGTTGAAGCGAGGGTCATATCTGAAACAGGGAGAAGACAGAACAGCAATCAAAGTGGTTAATGATGTTGAGAGTTCTACATAGTTAAAATACATTTGACAGTTCATTTAATAGGGCCATAAGGCATAAGGTACCATACAAAAAATGCAACACCCATAAATTATGTTTTGAAAGGTCAGCGTGCTGTTGTCCTCTAACTGTTAAAAGTGTAAAAAACAGTGAGTGTTGAACTCTGTGTGGTAATGGAAAAAACACCCATTTTCTCCATATATACTTTATGAGTGATTATTACTTTGAGTAATTAATGTGTTTGTGTTATGCCTTCTCTTCACTGCAGTACCCTTCAGTACCTGCTGAGGGTGCTGACTGCATGCTTGGCCTGGTTGCGAGCGTCATTCTGGTCCTCTCCTCCAGCCACATACAGAAACCCGTCCATCACCGCCACACATTGGTTAAAGCTCTTTGCCGGCAGCTGTGTCAGGTGTCTCCAGCTCGCTGTCCCATCACGAGGATCCCGCCACAGCACCTGGGCATGAGACAAAGGGTACAGGTGTGTCCTCTTACATGCATTAACTATTCGAAAGAATGGTTGAGAGGCGGTTTGCCCTGGTTTAAATGTTGTTAAATCATAAATTGTATCAGGTTTAAACCATTTTTAGTTCAGATAAATTTTGGCCTAATTCCAGTGTAACCTGGAAAGACAGATATTTTACGAGGTTGAACTTGGTGTTATTTGTGTCTGAATAGGGAATCTAAAATAAAAATGCTGATTTCCATTTGATGCCATGTACCCACTCATGTCTCAAGTGACACGCCAATCTAACCAATCACAGTGAAGTGCAAACTTCCAGAGGCAGCAGACGGTCCTGGTAAAGATGGTAAGTGTACAGGAATTTTGATCAAATAAAATTATAATATTGCCAATATTACCATATTCATAGTGAACATTAAAATACATGACTGACCTCTCTGCTGAGAGCGCGCTCAGTGAGAGAAGGGCGCCCACCAATGGTGAGCAGAGTGGGCTGGCTGCCACGGGCCTGGGTGCGGCGTGACTGCAGTGTGTTCTGTTGGTATGGCAGCAGGTGATAGTTCATAGCGTCGACCAGCAGGCGGTGACACTGTGGATCCAGCATCATCCTGGGTACAGGCTGGATCTGACTGACCAGCTCCGAGGCCGGGATGGTCTCAAAGCGCACGTGAGACAGAAGCTCCGCCGCATGGGGCTGACGAGAGGAGTCAAAGTCCAACCACTTCATCACCAGCTACAGACAGAGAGGAGACGAGGGTCTAAGGAACTGTGATCTAGTCCATGTAAAAGTGTAGTTTTTATTAAATATGCACATAAGACAATCTTTAATGGTCTTCAATCAGGGAAATGTAGCAATATTTGGAAATATTGCAACTCTAAGTATAGAAACAGTAGTAAACATGAAATAAGGATCAAACAGCACAACATAAGATTCCTGCTTGACTCCAAGTTAAATAGAAGATAGAAAGATAAAATGAAACTTTTTTCACAGAGATAAACCAGTTTTTGTAGTGCAATAAATAATTAAATTAACTGTAGTGAAATTTGGGTAAATTTAAGGTGAAAACTTAAACCATCTAACTAGAATATTCAAATATAATCTGAATTAAATGAACATACTAAATAGTCAAAGTTAATGCATTTGTTAAAGGTGTTACAAAACTTCAGCAGGAAGAGGAAGGTTGATGGTTTGAATCCCAATTCTGTTGCTGTGTCCTTGTCCTGCTAATGTGATAAATCAGAGAGGCTGTGGGTGTAAAACGGCAGTCACATCTCTGTCAGTCTGCCCCAGGGCTTCTGTGGCTTATACTATTCATAATCCCATTTGAAAAAGTAAATTTAATTGTTTGCAAAATATATTATCTCTTATAATCATTATAACTGCAGTGTATTTTTTTCGACCTTAACTACAAAAATTGCAACTGTGGTACATGGTGAACCAATAAGTCAGCCCTTTTTTAATTAATGAATCTATTCACAGTTCAAGACTAAGCCAAGCACTACTACTTTAGGAAGAACTGTAGTCATGTGTTAAATATAATCCTCAAAGTAATGCCCTCGTTTCTTCTGTGGCACTGATAAAAATACCTTTCAGCTGTGGGTCTATTCAGAGCAGCTAATGTAAATGTAAATATATCTATAAAAGAATGTCCCTCATTAACTCTTTAAACTTGACAGTGGATGTGAGCAGCTGGTCTGGGAGCTCTGTTTTTAGGCCTGGATGAATTTAGCCACAGCTTCAGGAATTCCCCAGACGTTGATTTGTTGGTCCCTGAATGCCATCTGTATCTGTTTACCAACCAGTGCGAGATTCAGGGTAAACTTGAAAGATCTTAAGTAAAGTGAAGGGGGATTATAATGTAATTTTAAAAGAGCAAATTAATTTTCTCCTTTTAAAATTTGGCCTGTTTATCTTGGTTATGTCTTAAGAAGTGATTTAATATGATTTATCAATGAATGTATTTACAGTTTTGTTTTAATGTAATTGAATGTAATCTAATGGATCTAAAATATACATATAATATTCTATAATATTGTTATTCCCATTTCCAACATGTTTTCAACATAGTTATTTAATATTGCATTTTTATTTTTCATATTGTGCAGCATGGATTTAGTTGTGATTTATCCTGGGTTTAGTCCTATTTTAATCTAGCCTTAGTCTCAATTTAATACAGATTTAGTCCTGGTTTACTCCCATTGGTACCTGGAGAGCCAAATCTTTAATGGGATTTAAAGGTTTGTGAATATAGGGTCTAACATATGGTTGCACAATATATTACAGTTCAATCAAAATCAATTTAATTTGGCGCTGTGAAATCACAGAATTTCCAATGTATCTGTAGTTTAGATCTCTGCAGTCATGTTCTGAAACTAAAGGATTTTTTGTATTAGTACTAGTGACAGTCTAAAAACATGTAGGGCCTATTGCTCTTTTACAGCTTTTACCTGAAATGCAGTAACCTCAGAGGGCAGCATCAGGTTATCGTCTTGAATAAATGCTGCAATCTGTTCCAGAGTGAGTTGAGTGAAGAGCGGCGTTTCGGAAAACTGCACAAAGTTTTCCAGCACAAATTTGCGTGCAGCATCACACACGGGTCTCAGTCCGTAGGCCGCAGCAATGTTCCAGATGTAAACGCAAGTCTGCACATTCAGCTCCGCCAACAGGAAGTCCATGCACATCTTCAACAACTGCGGAATCTGGAGCGTGGCCGCAGCGGAGACAGTGCAGCCAATGGTGTACAGGGACATGTGCACGCGACCCAAATAGGCAAAAGTGATCACATTGGCCAAACCTAGAAATTAAACAGACAGTTAACCACATAAATAAGATACCACTTTATTGATCTCATAATGGGAAATGTATTGGATAAAACATACAGCATATGTATGTGTGTGTGTGTGTGTATATATATATATATATATATATATATATATATATATATATATATATATATTTATTTATTTATTTATTTATTTATTTATTTATATTGTACTTAGTACTTGTATTTATTTATATTGTACTTAGAGCAATATTTTTCACTCATCAGATCTGGTTATACCTCGCTGAATTTAGGTTGGCAGACAATTATTATTTTTACCACTATTTTTCTTTTACAATCGACACAAGGCTAGCCTACTACCACTAATCTGACTAAAACAGATTTCTTCTTATGAACTCTGAAGCTCCCTGGAGTGCGATTAGCGATGTCTGTTTGTTACTCCCGGAGACGACTGGTATAGAAGCACTAGAAGTGGTTTTTCCTTTCACAGATTTACTATAAAAACATCTCATCTCCAAAATTCCTATTGACTGATATTGGCAATGAAATTGTGATAAATGGTCATGAATACATTTTGGGTCAAAGTTTTGCCAAATATGTTGTTTTCATGTGTCATAACCTTAAGTGTAATTTGCTAATTTGAAATAACATGAAATGTTATGATAATGTAGAATTTGTTTCATTACCACTGAAAACACTAATTCAGTCAAGTCACATCTCCACATATCTGACTATAAGTTTAAGGTCATACGGAACAAATCTAGCCAAAGCAACAATATCTTCATCTTCATGGAAACATGCATTTGGTGTATCCTCCACTAGAAATGCTACTTAGTGCACCTTTAAATGAATTATCTCTATAGAGTGTTGCTTGTCTTGATATAATATGAACATACCCAGAGGAGAGAGAGAGGGCAGCTCGAGTCTCTTCATGTTTGGATCTTTGGCAAGGATCTCCCTGAAGTACTGACTGATGGAGGAGATCACCAGTTTGTGAACGTCAAAGGCTTTGGTTTTACAGGCCAGCTCCAGATCAGTCAGGAACCTACATAGAGGAGAGAGGGGTAAATACAATGCAAAAATAAACATATGAATCCAATAGAACAGCGATACACAATTTGACTAAGGCCAAATCCTCCCCTACTGCCTACTGATCAGGATAAGGCAAGCATCTCCTTATCTGAGGACTTTTATAACATGTAGCTGAAAAATGTTTTATATTTATTGTCAGTGTAGTTCCTCCGGTATCCAGGTAGGGTCCTTGACAAAATAAATTGAAATCTGAAAACGGAGTTAATGTTTTTTCTTAAGTTAATATGTTTTGCCACTCTAGTAGCTTCTTCGGTTCTGACAGGGTTCTGGTAAGTCACTGCCTTATATCTGTGTGAAGGGAAAACCTAATTACACTGAAATTAACACACCCTAGTTGTTCTAGTTGTTCATTATTAGTTAAGTCCATTGAACTACTCTAAAATGTGAACCTGACCAATTAAGAGAATACAATTGGAGAACGAAGTAGGTATGGAAGAGCGGGCGTATGCTGGTGGTGGTGAAAACAGGAATTGATCACCAGTATGGCGTCTTAAAAACAAGTGATTAAAGATTACTCAAACATGCATGAATCACTCAAAATGCACCTTCGAGAAACATGGTTAAAAGCTCTGAAAAGTACATTTTCCACAATAGATCTGCTTTAAGTGTAGCCTCTTCTCTGTCTGAAGCTTTGTTACTCAAGTTTGACTTTATTCTGAGCTTTGTTTTAACACAATTTAACCATAAAAAACTGACTTAGGTGGAACTACAACAGGTGAGCTGATTTGTGCTCCTAAACAAGTCACTCACACATAACCATGACCATAGAAGCTCATATTGAGCACAGACTCCTGAAAATGTGTTGTTTTAATTTATTTATTTTTTCTTTCTTTCTTTGTGTGTTTTCTGACTATCTTAAGACTTTTTTGGCAATGTGTGTCACCATGGTAACTGATGAGCATTCCACCATATACACACATGTAGGGCCCCCCACAGCGTGATGTCACTACAAAGTATCATTTAGACTTCTTCTCACTCACTTCTCCTGTCTCATCTTGCTGAGCTCCTCCAGCAGAGCAGAGCCGTGCAGGGGTCGCGTGAGCTCGCTCCCCAGACCCAGGCCCTTCTCTCCGGGCTTGATCACGGGCGGAGGCAGGGGCAGGTTCAGGCTGTTCAACTGGGCAATATCAAGTGCTGCCATCTGCTCAATCTTCTTCACTCCACTCTCCACAACCACCACCCCATCCCCACGGCTCTCCACTTTCAGGGGAGCTACTGGTTCCAGGGAAGGAGCCGGAGACACATCCTCCAGTACTGGCTTCTTCTGACGAGAGGCCTTTTTCTTGGGTGCCATCTTGAATTGGCTTTAATAGAAGTTGTAGACAATGATGTAAGTGCTTAGCTTCTCTCACACGTTGATGTCTTCTTTCGTGTGGGTTTCTTCTTGAGTAAAAGGCAGATGGTGGTTTCTTCACAGCACAGCACACAGCACCTGTAAGGCAAAGACAATTGGTAAAGAATAGGGCATTGGGATATATTTTTGTAATTTAAAGGTGCACTGTGTAGATTCTCTGTTTGCTGGCAAAGCAATAACATCTACATGGAGAACAGATGTTTTGGACTCTCCACCTTAAAACTTACATCTTTCAGATTAAATATTACTTCTACGATACAAGACAATACTACAAGCATAGTATCATCTGTTTTTCTGCTTGTTTACTATGGGGAAAATATCTGACCATGTGGGGCCGCCATAGTCTCCATATTGGGAGACCCTGATGCCTAAAGATAAATTGTATTGACTTTGACAACATGGTTGATACAGCAATACTATGGTCATGACTTATCAAACAAATATAGGCAATAATCTTCTTGTCAAGTACCAAAGTACATACAACTTGAAGTCCATTAGAAAGCCAAACCCTGTTATCAGTTACAACAATAATACATTGTAAAAATTTGCTGGCGAAATTCCAACAGTATTTTACTGTTGTAAAGAACAATTTATGGTACTATACTATAAATTGCAATGCATTCTTGAAGAAAAAGGGGTGGGAGTGTTGAAAAACTGCATTACTGTGATTATACGGTATCAGCTGCAATGGGAAAATGAGCAATACCAAGTGTCAACCATAGTTTAACTGTACTACTGTAAATCACCCTGTGCATCCTGGGAAAGAGACTACTTTGAAAAAGTGAGAAATGTTTCAAAGCAGCCATCTCTGAAGCAGGACTTTATATCCAAAGCTTTATCATTCTATTTTTATACTTTGTGGAGACATTTTATTTCACACATGACAGCCTGACACCCTTTTAGACTGGAGATAGCAGTAAATATGTGGAATGTGGAATTTTGGAGTGTGTCTTTGAAGTTTCTGGGTCACTGGACCATGTGACCTGTGACTCTGCATTTCAGGATGTGGTTTCACCTGTCACAAGTGTCAATCAAATGCATTTAAAACTTTGGGCTAACCCTTAAAGTTACTCTAAAGTTTGATACATTATTAAACATTTATTAAAGACATTACTAAAGACATTATAAAAGCTGAAGAAAGACTTCATTCATAATGACCAAGTAGTTAATAATGGGTCAAGCTTAGTAACTACTAACCTAAATACCTAATAACCAAATCCCAACTTCTAACCCTAATCCCTTAAGGAATTACTTAAGTAATTACTGCTAAGTCTTAATCATTCTTACTGATTATTGATAAACTATTTGTTCACTATATTAATTCAACATTTTTTCATACTTTATTAAGGCTAATTAAGCTGTAGTTTTTGTACATTTTCCACATTAATGAGTTTGCAGCATAGGTTTGCTGATCAGTATTGCGCTGTTCACCACAGATCTGGGAAAACCTGATCAAAATGAAGACTTCAAGGCATGTTTTACTTAAATCTTTTCATTAATACTTTTAGTTGACAACAACGCTGCTGTCAGTGGTTGAACACAGTGCCTGGTCTTATTTTTCTTGACTGACAGCTGCAGTCTGCTCTGTCTTTGGCGTGAGGTATCTGATCTGTGCAGTGGTCAGGTAGTGTTAATGTCTCTGTCACACTATGATTTTAACACGCTGCGGCAGTAACATTTGTCCTGGTTTAGTCCTGGTTTGAGCCCAGTTTAGTCCTATTATAGACCTGTTCTATTTCTGAGTTTTCTCCAATTTCACACAATAGGCAAATCCTGCTGTTAGATAATCTTGACCAAGGTTTTATCTTAAAAACTGAAGAAAGCTAGCTAATTTCTATCCACTGCTCCCATTTACTCTCACAAACACACTCTCATTTATAAACCTGCATGTGTCAGCACTACAGGTAAGGTGGGTGAAATGAGGTGTTTTGCCCGTAAACACAACAAACAACAACATGCATTCACTGGGCTTATTGGACGAGTGCTTTATCAATTACTCTTGCCCCTTTATCATTATACATCTAAATAAAATCAAGATAAATGTAATAAATATATGTTTATGCTAGTATGTTCCATTAAACCCAATAAGAGGTAAGTTGGAATAAAAGTGTATGTAAACTTTTGAAACTAAAAGTTTACATACACAATATAAAAAGACACATGCTTTTTTTCTCACTGTCTGACATGAAATCAGACTAAACTTTTCCTGTTTTAGGTCAATTAGGATTACCAAAATTATTTCTATATGCTAAATACCAGAATAATGACAGAGAATTTTTTAGACAATTTTTCATTACTTTCTTCAAAGTCAGAAGTTTATATACATTTCATTAGTATTTGATACCATTGCCTTTAAACTGTATGACTTGGGTTAAATGTTTTGGATATACTTTTCCACAAGCTTTTCAGCCCATGTTGGTACAGTACTCGTTTCTCTGTGGACCATGACACACTCTTACCATCTTCAGCATCTTCACAAGGTCTTTTGCTTTTGTTCTTGGGTTGATATGCAAATTTCAGACCAAAGCACAGTCATCTCTGGGACACAGAACCCTTCTCCTTCCTGAGTGGTGTGATGGCTGGACATTCCCATGGTGTTTGTACTTGTGTATAATTATTTGAACAGATGAACGTGGCACCTTCAGGCATCCAGAAATTGCACCCAAAGATGGACCAGATTTGTGCAAGTCCACAATTCTCTTCCTGATATCTTGGCTGATTTCTTTTGACTTTTTTATGATATTACATAAAGAAGCAGTGTGTTTCAGGTGTGCCTTCAGATAGTCCAACGGAATATTAGGTTGTGTTTATTTTGGTGGTGACTTTTTTTTTTTTTTACCATTCAGTGTACATAGTAATCCTATTGTATGCAAACTTCTGACTTTGAAGCAAGTAATGAAAAAATATGTAAAAAAAAAAATCCTTCTCTCACTATTCTGGCATTTAGAAAAAGAAATAATTTTGGTAATCCTATTTGACCTAAAACAGGAAAGGTTTGTGTCTTTTTATATAGTGTATGTAAACTTCTGGTTTCAATTGCATATGGTAAGACTTTAACTATACAAGCAAACACATGAGCAAATAGTTTATTAAGAATGATTCAAGCTTAGTAACAACTTAAAATATCCTTTCCACAACGTCTAACCCTTTAATTAAGCAGTTACTAAGCCTATTAAATTAGGCAGTTATTTAATCACTGTATCAGCTTCACGGAGATGGAACAGAACTGTACACCGGTGTTTCATCTTTTCCAGTGGAGATTGCAACATCTCGAGTCGTCTAAAGCCGCTCTAACTATTCACTGCTCCTTCATATGACACCCGGGACAGCTGGCACCCCCCACCCTGCCTGTCCCTGTTCTGCCCATGTGGGGAGTCTGTAAACCATTGGCTGTCAATCTATTTAAAAAAAAGCCTCCCTCCTCTTAGCAGATCGGACAAGAGACAAGGGCACACTAAAAACAGTACATTTACTAGCTTCATGCTTATGTTTTCACAGTGGAATCAAAATGGTATAGAGTATTTAATTACATTTTTTGGTCCCCAAAACATTTACTTTTTAATTGCACCACAGCTGGTTTTACATGGCGTCCTATTTCTAGGTTGTTTTTTGTCTCCTCTGCATTGTTTGTTTCACTTTTACCAAAAAAACAACAACATGCAGAACAAATCAGCCTATGCAATTATGCAAATCTACAAATGTTACAAATCAATGATATAAAAGGTTTTAATAGGCTACTGCTACACCCTATCATATGATTTAGCTTTATACTAAAAAACTAAAAGAACTGACTAACTTATATTTATCACTCATTATTATCCATTACCAAAATGTTTATCAAAAACATGTCCCAATACAGGACTCATTTTATTTGAAATAAAAACATTTATTTGGATTCTTGTTTTCTTCTTCTTTGTGTCTTAATTATGTTATGGAAACCCATCACTACTATTGAATTAAATGGCACCTCGGTTGCACATGGCCATTTTGTTTACATACAGGCCTCAAGTCACCTTTAGTCCAGGTATGGAGTAGAGAGTGGACACTAAGCCAAGGACATCTTTTTTTAAGTATCAGATTAAACATTTTAACACATACGGCAGAAACCTCATACGTTGAATCTAATATCTGCATAATGACATTGAACGTTGAACTCAAATGACAACAAAATAAGAAATTGGTATATACTCCACTGATGAAACATTTACTACGCAATATCTAAGATCGACAAAAATTACATATTTTGCAACCAAAAGCCAACAAAATTCCCATTGCTAGTAAAAAATATAGACAGTTTGTTTAGTTTTCTCCTTGTGTTCATGTTAAAGCAAAACTATAAGGCTCTTAATTCATGCTTTAAGACTAGAAACAAAGACAACTGTAGATAAGCCAAACCAAAATGCTTTAGAACATAAATTAACAAATTGTGCCATATTTTCTTTCTATTTGCTGCACTGGGTAAATAATGATAAATGATAAATAATGATAAAACAAATAGCCAACTACAAAGGTCATCTGGAAAACCTGATAATGACCAAGTGTGAATGATGAAAATGCTAAATCCAATCAATCAAAAACTAGTGCCACAGATAGTCTCCAATTTCATGTCATTAATGGTTTCAAAAATGGTAAACAAACACTGAAATGTGATCTACTCTTGAGTTAAATGCCTTCAGTATCACATGAGAGGTTATTTATAGAGGTTGACCTACGAGTTAAACCTTCAGACCCCTGCTGCAGAAAAGACCAGTGACAACAACTGGTACAACACTTTGTTTCCATTTACACATTATAGATGATTATAGTCTATTAATTTGAATATATGCATTGTGTCTTGTATAGTATTAGGTTTGCTTGGTTATAAGTTAGAGCCAGTTAAGATTAGTGGGTTGATCGCATTCTCAGCTATATCAACATCGCATACTGTCTTTAGGCAAGAACTCACTTTGCCTTTAGTTTCTGAAAACCTTGTAAGCCTATGTTATGAATGATATTAAAATGTGTGGTTGTTGGTGATCTGAAAGGCTGCATGTCTACTAAGAATAGGGTGGGGCAATATATGACAAAGAATCAGCAATATTGAGTCATCTCATTTTCATTTCAATTTTAGTTTGTCTAATTAAAAACAAATAGAAATGACTTTCAACAATGATTTCCTGAACATTAACAAGACTTAATTCTGATCAGCATAACGTAACACAAAAAAGACCAAACTCTGCTCCAAACATGCTTTTACCGAAAGAGGATTGGCTGTAGATATTTCAGTTAAAGGCCCCAAGCATATCATGGACAATTTGAAATGACTGAATCTCAATCTCAATTAAAATGTGATTAATTGCACAGCTCTAGTAGTAAGGCAACTAAAACTTATTATCAGTGTGTGACCTTGAGACAATTGCCCAGTTCATTGCATTATAAAAGTTACTTCACATACATACAAATACACACAATACACAACAATAGCACTCAAGTAGACTTTCAATTGGATATAGATAAAATAAGATATAACTTACGTCCAGTGTCCAACTTTTCCTTCCTTCCTTGTCCTTCTTAGTTTTTTTTTTTAACTTATTCAAAGTAGTCTTCAAAGTTTCCCTATCTTAGTCCCTCGATCCTCTCAGTCCGGCGCTGTGCTGTGTGTGTGTGTATTGAGTGATACAACGGGTTGACGTTAATTTGGGTTTCAGACCAAAGCAGTGACGCATCACCCAACAATCCTTCAATCCAACTGCATGCTCCTCCTGCTTCCCACCTCCATTTCCAAATACAGGCACCCCCGCAGCGCCCTCCACCCCACTAAAAATACCCTTCTACAGGGCAGTTTGCATGACACCCTGCCCCTCCTCATTTTCCTCCAGTGGCCTCATGTTTTAGGCCTCAGATGTCAGAATAAATCATGTTTTGATTTGTCTCTAGTTACACTATTAACTCTCATATAGATATAATGTGAAATTATTTAAAACGTTCCTTTTAGATTCAAATTTGGTAGGTGTTCCTGAATTTCCAGTATTCATTATTATATACTTATTATCTATAACCTTTTCCCAAGCAAACTAAGTATTAGCTACACCCTGCATTTGGTGTAGATAGGTATGCTACATCAGGCTAGAGGATGGGTATCATGTGTTGATACCAGTGATACAGTTATATTAAGGCAAAACAGCTTCTTATGATTAATCATAAAATTACATTATTCTATTTTTCCTATTCTCCAAAACTGAAGCTTCAGATCTAGTTTGTAAAGGCTTTACAAAAATCTATCAATGGGACATTACACTTAGCCTGTCCCCAAACTGCCATCTTATTGGTCACCAATACAATATGCTCTTGGCTCGATATCAAATTCTCAGACCTTATAATATAGGTATTACCAGCATATTATAAGGTAAAATAAGGTACTCTTTATTGTACCCGTAGGGAAATTTTCTCTGCATCTTACTGCATTTGACCCATGAATAACTGGAGTTTATATTAAATGCACTATGGTTTAGGAGCTGCATGTTAACTGTAATCTGGTAGTAGGTCATTGCCTATAATTTTAAAGATAGAAGGGGTATAACTTTATTATAGTGGGATTACTAGGGTATACTTTAGAATTATGTGTCTAGTCAAGCAGGTGTTTCAGCTGTGCAGTGACGTCAACTCACGTTCATGACTACCTTTCACATTAAAAATATAACAAAAAAAAAAAAAAATCAATAAACAAAAAACATTAAAATTATCAAATTGCACTTTGTTTACGTTAAAAGTATTATAGCCTAATTATCTGCTTATTTATCTTTTATTTATTTATTTTTTGTCTGTGTGTTAAATGGAATTTCTCACCATGTGGTATTTTCATAATCCGTCTTTCCACTTAAACAACGCGCTAATGTCACATAAAAGACACATAAACTCATCATTTACCTCAGTTTTATAGCAGTCTCATGGAATATGTTTTGGGGATTTTCGGGACTTGGCGGAAGTTGGTATCGCTCGAATGAAGCAGCTTCCGGTAGAGTCAAGGTACTATCAGTAAACATGGCGGAGGACCTGCTCGAAACAGTGGACAGGCTCCAGTCCCGGCTCCAGGAGAACCAAGAGCCCCGAAAGGTAGGGCCTCGATGACACCCATCGACACCGGGGAGTGGGGTCCTCTGTCTGTAGTGTCCTCCCGAAACCCGAGGCTTTGTTCCGGGGAAGGCCCAAGGAAAGCCACGCAGATTGAGTAAAGTCGCCTCCGATATACACACTGCGTTCTGTGTTCTACGTATTTCAACTCTATAAAAAAAATAAACTTTTGTCAGAAATACCAGGTTAAATTTAATCAAAAGTGCACGTTATCGTATTAAGGAACCAAGATGGAAAATAACTATTATAAAGCGAAATTAACCTAGACGTTGACAGTTAATCGTATTTGTCTTTTCCCTTATTTATATTATAATTAAAATAAACTGTGTGGTTTCAAGATTTAAAAAATACAAATAAAAAAGTCATCAAATAACTCTCTTAATGTCATAGTGCAAAAGTAAGTTCATGCAAGTAATTCACTTGAAATACATGGGACAGTTGTGTTGTATCAGAGTGGGTGAATCAACGTTACACAAGTCTCTGTAATAGTTTTTAACATGGTAATAGCTTGGTAATGTAACTCTAGTTACAAGCCACACCAGCCCAAACGTTTTTCTAACGGATCTTAACGTTTCTAAAATTTCCTATCGTTTACACTGGCTCCTGAAGGCCTCTAGTGAAACGTCATCGCATTTACGGAGCTTTAACTTGTTTTAGCAAAAATAATCAATTAATTTCACTCTTTTTATGATTTGTTAAAACCACAAACTCTTCACCAGTATGCTCTCGCTTACAATTTATTAAACCAAAACTAAAACGACAGCGATACATTTTGTCAAAGCAAAATAAAGGCTTTGAGGGCCAGGATTAGCAGTGGAGCTAACAGGCACCGTTATGTGAATTAGACAATGCCCATTCATTTTAATGCTGATAAAAACAATTAATAAACTTGCGTATTTACTGTATAATTGATTAAATAAATAGCGTCAAATATGTTTTGTTTTTCAGCTTATACTCTCGTCATGATAGACCATATTGCACCTTCAAATATGTAAACTAAACAATACATTTGTGCAGGCCTTGAGAATAAGCTATAAACCTTTATTTATTTTAGAAATTTTGTTTCTGTGGTTTGATTGTATTGGATTTTTAAGCTTGACACATATTCATTTGTAAGGAATAGTATGGAATAGTGTGAGTGTAAGCCTCATTTGGGTCATATCACAGCATAGAAGAGGTGTGCACTAAAATTAGAAAAGTCATTGAAACGATACTTTGAAAGTGGTCTTAACATGAATTTTAAGACTTTTTCAGATTTTTGTGATCTTCAAACATGCTTTTCTGATATAAGAATATCCTGTGACAGATAAATTTTACCAACATCTTCAAGCTAAATGAGTAAACCACAGCGAACAATAAAAGCTCTAGTCTTGTGTCACCAAGGGAACATTTCTATATTACTTTCAGTGGCATTATCCAGACATGTGTGGACTCAACACGTTGTATTGGTTCACAACTAGGAGTGTAACAATTAGGGGTTGGTGATATAAGAATAATTCATCATTCCTCCCCCTCATATTGATATCCTGATTTTTTATTTGCTTTTTATTTTGTAATATTAAGCATAAATAACAGACATTTAATCACTGCTATTTCACCCAAAACATGTCTTCGTCCAAAGTCTTCTCCAAACCACATCCTTTTACTGACCAGTGTTCACCACTTTATCTATTGCTCTGTAGAAAATAGATTGCAATATTAGAATTGACTGCAATATTACGATAACTCCTCTATTACAGTTATGAAAATGTTCATTAAATATATATGTGGGAGTTGTATTGTCGAAAACATGGCCGCAAGATCAGTTGAAATGGTTATATGAATGGCTGGAAATTTAAAAAAACCCCAACAACAACAAGAATGCTGGCTAGATCATGTAATGTTTGATGCAAAAGCATTTTTTTCCATGGGCTTTTATGTAAAACCTGTTTTTCCAGTTTAGTTTAGTTTTTTTTCTCAAATGTTCATACTCCTGCGTGTGTTTAACATTTACACTGTGAACTGAAATGAGAAAACTTACAATTCCAAATTTAGAAAAAAAAAAAAAAAAAAAAAAATCACAATCATATATATTTTTAATCAGAGCTTGAGATGTGGGTTATCTGCATCATTAACATCCACAGAGATGCATTAGCAAAAAAAACAAAAGATTTTTTTTTAAAGCATGTTTCAGAATATAATTTCAGAATACTTTCGAATGAACAGTAACTTTAGTATTTCACATCTTTAAATCTCCATTGCTTTAATATTAGGCTAACTGGAAATTTTAGAATATATGATAACACAATCCTTGTCTCTATTGTTCAACCCTATTAACAAATATTGTTCCTAAATACAATAATATATTTATTGTTTCTTTTTGCAATTTGCTTTTGTTTTCTGTTTCCAGTTGGTAAAGGCTCTCAGAAGACTGGGGGAGCTTCCTATGACTGTCGAAATCCTGGTGGTCAGTATTGCCACCATATGCACTACATTTTTCATTTATACAATTACTCAATTCAATTACTCATTTAATTATTGCTCTAAAATACCTTGAAAAACATGTATCCTTACTGTGAGCGGTATCGGTTTCCACAAATCTGAACTGTCACTTGATACTGATTCTGATATCACAGTGATAATAAAAACACTATATTTATTTAGACATTTAGATTTCAACATTAAATCATAATATTGTCTTTTATATTACCATGTGGCGCATAGACTCAGTTGTACAGATAAATTCCATAGTGGTTTGTGGATGTATACTAGTCTGTGTGGTCTTATCCTTGTTCAGATACAAATCAAGATCATTTCTAAAGCTATTCGGGAAAGGTTAATTTCTGTCCTGTGGATGTGATTTTTTTAGTATCAATACTTGCTCAAATAAGTATCTAGTGCCGATACTAGTTTTAATGTTGATTAGTATCTGATTTTAGAAATGTTTAACAACTTCAAGCGTGACTGCGAAAGACCTTCTGAAGGGAAACCCTGTTCAAACTAAATATGTATTTTTTACAAACTTTTTTTTTTCAGGAAACCGGAGTGGGCAAAGCAGTGAATTCTTTGAGGAAACATGACATAGTTGGAGAGTTGGCCAAAAACCTTGTGGCTAAATGGAAGAAACTGGTTCCTCAGTCTTCAGACAGGTACACTTAAGCACTTAAGACACTCTTTAAAAAACATTTTAAAAAATCTGTATTTCTCTTAAGGGCAAATACAGGCTGAAACATGTGAATTTTATGTCAGTACTTAACTGCTGTCAACTAAATGTGAAGTAGAAGTAGCTAGTTTGTTGTCATTTGGTGTGTTTAGGGTCCCTCACATCCTGGAATTTCCCTGTTTGTTGTTAACAGTTTAATTGTTCATGTTTAATTTAAGATTTATCCTCCAATTTAGGCCAATTTGGACTTTTTAAAATTTATTGTTTGAGGTTATTTACACATTTAGTCTATTCTAAGCACAAACTAGAAAGAACCAGAACATAATCCACTTTTATATGTTGCTGTCATTTGATACACCTTAATATGTGTGCACTTAATCTGCCTTAATGATGATAAGTTACATTATACTATCTCTTCTTGACTGCAGTCTAAACACATTTTCTAATAGTCAGTAGCTTATGATTTTTATTATTAATCTCTGAAATTAATTGTATTGGTTTTGATAATGAATGAATAACTTTTCTAATTTGTCTCAGGTCTAATTTGTCATATTTTTTTTCCTTACAATTTAGACCCTCCAACAGTCACCACCCCAAACCCCAGTCCCACAGAGTTGAAGAACGGGGGCACAAACGAGTCCGGGAACCCTCTCCTGAACCCTCTCCTGAACCCTCTCCTGAACCCTCTCCTGAACCTTCTCCTGAACCCTCTCCTGAACCCTCTCCTGAACCTTCGTACCACCGAGACGACCATGAGGAAGAGGAGGAGAGCTACAACCCAAACTACTCTCCTCAATACAGCTCTCCACAAAGAAATAGTTACCAGTCTGATGAGTATGACAGCCCACAGCCAGAGGTCAGTAATGTTGTCAGTTGTCAGTAGTTGATTCCTTTCTGTGATTATGCGTGGAAAGAGTTTTTATACTGGGAGTGGGTTGTGTTAGGTTTTAAGGTCTGATACTATGGATAATTAGATCTGATTTGGTGGGCAGCTGGAGTGAGATGGGTGGCATGCGCTGCTGCAAGTTGGTTGCTAATTTTATATGTCAGTCGTTGATGTTTTTGACATTTCTCAGGAGTTTTCAGTCAGAAATTACAACTCATGAAGTCATATTATGCTTTTATCTATGTAATACCTATGACACTTTTGTAACATTATATATTTTGAACAATTTTAAATTACAATATTGATTGAAAATAATTTAATAAAAGAAACGTCCACTGACTTCCACTTGAAAACTGTGGTGCTATGGTTTCCACCTGCCCCTTTTCGATGTGTGACAATGTGCAACACACGGGAAGCAGATATGTGTATTTATTGATTGTACAATTTTAGTTATTTTATTTTTCTTTACTCACAGCCCAGCCCTCCACCTGCACCCCCACCTCCTAGAAAAGACCCAAAACAGAGCAGCAAACCCAGCAAAGAAATCCACAAAAACCACCACCAGAACCGGAACAGAACAGAGGAGCGCCACCCCGGCAGCAGTGACCGTAGAGAAGGGAAGAAAAGAGAGATGGAGAGGTGGGAGAGCCACCATAGTCCAGAACAGAAGGCATTAAAACACAAGAAACCCTCTCAGGAGGCCAAGAGGGAGGACAAGAAGAGCAAAGGAGACAATGGTGAGTTTTAAATTACCAAAAATAAATGACAAAACAAACAAAACCATCACCACAGGAAGAGATAATGTATGGGGTTAATATATTTCAATGATTAATAATAATAATACAACTTCACCTGATTTTATATAAAAAGGCAAAATGGCAACAAATCATCTGCTTATCTACACAGATAAGATACAGTAGAACTGAACTTATTTCACAGTTAAAAAAGATTGGTATTTGGATACATTTTTTAATCTCTAAGCCCAAAGACTTCAGCAGGATATGGCAGCAAAGAGACCATGCACTGAAGCCTGTTTCACATCGTCGGGAAGATTGTTCCAGATTTTACCTGCAGCTAATACTTAATACATAAATGTTGATTCCCCATGTTTAGTTCTGACTCTGGGCACCAGTAGGAGTCCGGTCTCTAAGGTGCTCGGTGTGTGAGATGGTTCATATGGCACTAACATGTCGGAGAGATGGAGAGACACAAGTAGAGCTGCCTTTTCTCTGAGTCACAGGAGCCATTGCAGAAACCTGAGCACAGGACATATGTGCTGGTACTTCCTGGTTTTAGTCAGGACCCAAGTAGCGGTGTTCTGGATGTACTGCAGCTGTCTTGATTTGGAGAGGGCGTGAGCAGACAGTTACTGTAGTCTGCTGGAGACAAACACATGGATAAATCTCTCTAAATCTGGTTTAGACAATATACCTTTGCTTTTTGCATTGTTTTTAGATGGTAAAAAGCTGTAGATGTTATTGATTTGATGTGGCTGTTAAAGTTCAAGTCTGAGTGCATTATTAGTCCTAGATTTCTAGTCTGATTTGAAGGTTTTTAGAGAGAGAGACTGGAGGTAGCTGATGACACTATCTTTTTGTTTCTGTTGGCCAAAAACTATAACTTCAGTCTTGCCTAGAGTCTCAAAGTGAGTTGTTTTATTCTAGACTCAAAGATCAGATGCAAGTCAAAACTGTGGCATAATTATTTGTGAAATATTGTTCAGTAGTTCAGATAAGTGCTTTTTTAATGCACAGAAGGCTGCTGTTAAATGACACAGGAAGTAGAGCTGCTATTGCTTATCTGCAGCAACGTCACCCCGATGTGATATGATAGAGCAGCTCAGAGTCGCTCAGACACCACACACGAGGAGCGCTGCGGCTTAAAAAATGCATACAAGCATCCTACATTGTGTCACGTCTACCTGAAGTAAAGGAGAAACAAATTATACTGTAGTGTGTGGCAGGGTTAATATGACTTTTTTACTCAGTATGCTGTGGTTAACTATAGCTTTGTCCTGTTGTAGTTCTTTTGAAATTTAGAGTTTGAAACAAACATGAACAGCTTTTTTTCTCATGTCACAATAACACAGAGCAGAAGTCAGATTACACAATGCCAATTGCACATTTCTGCTTAACTCTGGGGTAACTTCAGCACAGACTTTTTTTGTCCTGTGTTCAAAATAGCATAATACATTTTTACTGACTATATCACAAATGACTTCTATTTTATGCAACTGATACAATAACCCCAAAGAACGATAATCTCATTTAACCCTTTTCTGAATTAACTGCATAAAAAACTAAGCTGCAATATTTAGCACAATAATGAGTTCTGGGTGTTAATTATTCAATGCTCTACAGTTGAAATGCTTACATACTTTAAAAACATAAGCATTTAAATTGAATATAAAAAGTTCCCCCTTTGTGCAGAGAAAATTAAAACAAAATCCCAATAATACACCTAATTTTAATCAAGGTTAATTTTATGTTTAGACTATTTATTGCACACAGTCCTACATATACAATGATGATGTAATTTGAAATTTGAAATCCCTTGTCTAAATTTCTCTTTTTCCATTTCAGTCCGAACAAAAGCTCCAAAGGACTCTCCCACAAACGAAGATGAGGTGTATGAGACTCCGACCATGTCTTTTGAATCTTTCCTCACGTACGACGCTCCCAGTTCAATCAAAAAGAAGAAAAAGCCTCCTCCCTCCTCTGTCTCAGTCTCCTCTCACAGCCGATCGGTCCACTCTTCCTCCTCCTCATCTTCCTCACGACCTTCGGCCCCTTCATCATCACAGTCATCATCCTCATCGTCTAAAGTGAGCAAATCCAACGGCAGCAGTAAACGAACTCACTCAAGCTCCAAGTCCAGTTCGAGTTCAGGACCAGTCCCAGAAAAACGCAAAAAGGTAACAACTAAATATTCCCCCTTCACGTTTGTATTTTGTCTTGTGTTTGCATGTGCAGATATATATATTTGGGACTGCTGTATAATGATAGACCCAATTTAGTCCTGATTAGTCCCAGTCTAGTTCAGGCTTAGTTTAGGTTTTGTCCCAATTTAGGCCTAATTTGGTGGTGTGTGAGGAAGACTGACTATTTTTTAATATATTTATGACTACTACTTAGAGTAGTCTAAAAATTAATTTAAAAAAAACTATTTTTGAAAGAATAATAGTTTGGAAATAGCTAAGCAAAATCACATTTTGCTTAATTCTGGCAGGCAGTGTGTGGCTTAATAGCATAGTAAATTACTTAATGAAAAATACTGCTTTTAATATTCTGTGGGATCTAGTTTAAGACATAAAGATCGTGCCTGGGAGTTAACTTGACAAAATCTAAACTAAATTGTAAATTATTTTGCAGGTGATTGAGCCTGTCCCAGTTCTCCCCGACATCCCTCTTCCTGCAATTCAGCCGAACTACAGACCCCTGCCCTCCATCGATGTCACACCACTGCCCCCCCTGAGACGGAAAGGTAACGCAACAAAGCAGGACAGGACAAAGTTATGATTAAAATTGAATGGTGATCGCTATTTATTTGCTTGATATTGTCCTTCAGTGCTTTTCTGTTCAATACAGCCTGTTCAATGGATTTAACCAGTCAGAGAGAAGTATGAATTCTCTAATAAAGTAGCTGGTTTTATTAACCTCTTAAAGCCTATTTAAAGCTACTTGATGTATATGAATTGTGATCAAATCAAAATTGTGGTCTTTGCTCTAGGACTGCAACTTATAATTACTGAATGAATCAAATATTATTTTCTTTTGCTCTTTTTAAAAAAAAAATGTAAAATGTATATTCAGTGTTCTGTTCTAGGCTATGTTTAATTAATAAATTGCTAATATTTGTTTGTTTTTGTTTTTTTCAGTTGCTGTTTGTACTGACGAGGAGGATGCCGGCTTCACAGGGAAAAGGTTAAACTCCAAAATGGTGGTTTTCTCTGGCTCCAAATCCTCATATTTGCCTCGAATGATGACACTTTATGAGCAGTGCATCCGAGTGCTGCAGAACAATATTGACTGTGAGTAATGCATCACTTAATTTTGAGAATAATGATATCCTAAACTGTGGCTTGGTGCTCCTTTTTCAGGTAGCTGGTTTAGTCCTGTATGGTCATTTGTGCTGTTTTTGTTGTACAGTGGTCCCTCGCTATATCGTGGTTCACCTTTTGCGGTCTCACTGTTACTCGGAATTTTTTTTTTTTTTTTGTGCAGGTTTTTTTTTTTTTTACAGTGTATGAATGTGCATTGTGTTCTGTGTTCTGATTGGCTAAGGGACTGTAGACCACTGTCACTCACTCTCCTCCATGCCGTGTCTCCTGTACAGTACAGAATTTGTTCAGCCAAATTTATGCAACCTTTGATTTATTTGACGTATATAATTTTATGTGTTAACATTTATTTGGGTTATTAACAATGAATATTATTTATTATATTATGTTGGATACATTATTTACTTTCTTCATGATAATATTAGTTCCTAGTTATTGTCGCAGTACAGCGTATTTGAGGAGGGCACTGATAAAAAACAAGAATGAACGCACACAGGGCGTGCATGAGATGAGTTCAGTTGTTGAATAAAGACGAGCTGTTCACTGTCGTGCCGTGTTGGTCTATTTAAGCAAAAAAATACATCATATTAAATCTAACTGTAACCTGCCAAACCACAGCCTCAAGAGACTGGAGAGAACAATATATTAGGGTTACATTTACATAAATGCTGGATTGCAGTGTGACTCTGAAGTGCTGTATGTTTGCAAGTTTTCTCCCTGACAAAACCCACAATGTTGATAAAACGTTCTGCACCTACAAATTTCAAAAACGCTTTGGACTTAAGTGTTATTCTGCATGGGGAGGTCACCTCTGTGGATACCGCTGGAGCAGAGGCATGTGAACAACAAATTTAAAGTGATCATCGAGGAAGAGCGATATAATATACAAAGGTTTGAACTTTGAGAATGTTTAAACGAGAGAGAAATGTAAGAAAATGTTAATGCCTGTCTGAGAAAAGCGTATAAAGTGTGTGGTGAGGGGTTTTCCAGCCTTAAACCATATATAATATTTGTAAAAAATAAAGCTGACTACTTGCGGATTTCGCCTTATTTTTAGAACGTAACCCCTGCAATAAATGAGGGACCACTGTATTGTGTATCATCATACGTCAATACTGGTCAAAATTATTTTTGGTCAAAACCTTTTGCTCATACTACTCTGTATGTGTCATTGGCTCTGTTCTCAGCCAATCATAAAATGTATTTTTGTATAAACCTTGAAAAAATACTTTTATTTATACAATTATGCTAATATAATGTTTTTTCATTCTTACTGTTTGCTGTGTCTTTGTCCTGAAGCTATTGCTGAGGTGGGAGGAGTTCCATTTGAAATCTTGGAGCCTGTTTTGGAGCGGTGCACCCCTGAGCAGCTGTACCGCATTGAACAGAGCAACCAGGTAAAGCCTACAGCTACTAAATACATAACTCTTATAAAAACACTGTGCTTGTACAGAACAACCAAGGGGTCTTAAGCTTTTTTATTGTCCATGATTATTATGGGACAATGGCTGGTTTACTAAAAATATAATATCTTTGAGTATTTATTGACCTATAAAATGAATCAGTTTGAAGTGACAAAATTTGAACTGAAAATTCATTGCACATGCAAAATATAAAGAACACCTGTGACAAATAGACATAATGGCACCAATTGACTGATTTACATTTTATGTTTGATCAATTGGAGTGCTCTGAAAACCTGAAATTATTTTGATAATCAGAATCAGAAAGTTTTATGCCATTGACAAATTGAACAAAATTCACAAATTAGTGATTAAAACAGACCTATTATGCAAAATTTACTTTTCAGAGCTTTTAACCATGTTATAGCTGTTTCCCTTTATCATTTATCCCCTCGAAGTTCTTTTTGGAGTGATTCATGCATGTTTGAGCAATCTTTAATCATTTATTTTCAAGACCCCATATTGTCAATTAATCTCCGTTTTATGACACCAGCATATGCCCACTGATTTTGACTTACTACGTTCTTGAATTTTATTTTTTTTATTGATGGTACACCTAGGATTTGGCAGCGTCATGTTGTCATTTTGGTACAAATGGGAAAAAAAAAAATCCGCTACACGCTTGTGTGATCCGCAGTTATCCAGAGAGATGCAGACAGCTGCATGGCTCTTTGTTGTGAAGTCGTTTATGGCAAAGCCAACTCCCATTGGGCACTGCAATTTTCTAATGTGGAAACCAGTGGAGTTGTCTCATTTTAGATGAATATTGCAATTTAAAATGGGCAAATAATAACCTAATGATCCAATGTTACAGATTACAACTATATCGCCAACACAAACACAATATGTCTTCTTTAATACATATACTGGCAACAATCAACTGAATGACATTTTGGTTGGAGATTATGCATGTTTAGAGGATGAGAAAAAGACCTTGACGACCTTAAATCTTTCTGGTTTTGACTCTTTTTTTACACTGATTTGTTTCCTCCCCTCTCTCAGTGGTTCACGGAGGATTCGGACGAGCTGTGGATGCGTCACTGTCGGAGGGATTTCAAACGGGAGCAGCCGCAGGAGTACGAGTCCTGGAGAGAAATGTACCTGAGACTCCACGATGAGAGGGAGGAGCGGCTCAAGATGTTAACACAAAACATCTCCTCTGCCCACGCCAACAAGCCCAAAGGTACTGGGGAGAAATTATTGAATTATTTACCTTATTTCACCTTGCCCACTTTTGCCTCTGAAGGTTTTGCTGTTAAAATGATATGATATAAAGTAGATTGATTTGTGTCAAATTTTGCTGTGGCCCCATGCAAAAGCAGAATAGGGTGAATTCTGCTGACAGACTGTGCATCCATGTAGGCCTGTCACAATAACACATTTTGAATCACAATATATTGTTATAAAGAAATATTGCAATAAGCTGTAATATTGAAAGTATTTTATGCCACTGACACATTAACACAGTAAGTAAAGAGTAATAGAGTGAATTAATAGCACAATAATTAGTCATAAAAGCCACTTATTAAACCAACTACAGCTCAAGTATTACATACAAAAGAAATCAAATTCTCCCCACAATTGCAAATAAATTAACACATGATAAATATTGAGCCCCAAAATATATTTTTCCAGTTATCATTTATTTAATGATGTGTTGATATAGTAAATATTGTGGCCTATATCCACAAGGAATGTATTGAACATTAATTTATTAATTCACAAATTATCCTAATTATTCAAGCTCCCACAATGTAAGAAGGTAGGATTCATGGTTAAGAAGAATTGAACTTATTTTTTCTGTCTCTATGGGGTAAGCTGTTAACCCCTGTAATTTAGACCTTTGCAATTATATTCAGAAAAACATGTAATTCTTGTATTCATTTTAAAGAATATATTGCAATCTTTTCTTAAATGTTAAGCTCTCGGTGTGCTTAAAATGTCCTGAACTGAATCTTGAACTTGAAACATGAGAATTACAAATTGTCAGATAATTTTCCAAAATTGTTCAGCCAAATGTTAAGAGTTGTTTTGTCTTCCACAGGTCGACAGGTTAAAATGGCTTTTGTAAATTCAGTTGCCAAACCCCCACGTGATGTTCGCCGGCGACAAGAAAAATTTGGTACTTTAAGTGGCTCGTCTGCCTCTTCCACAGCAGCAGCCCCCATCAAGTCAGTTCTGTCTACAAATATAATATTTTCTTTCTATGCTATTTCACTTTCAGCATCACTATTTAACAACCTTAGTGTAGGTGGAAGAGTGGATGATGAAGTAATATCATCATTAAGATTAAGAGGCAACAGTATTTAATTCCTATGCCATTTTAGTATGTTTTTGACCACTCTAATATGGGCAGAAGGATGACTGCTGAGATAATAGCTAATGGCCCATACTAAAGATGCACTATGTAAGGGGGGTCAGCCTCCTGCTTGTCTCTGTGCTTATGTGATTTATTTTTCCTGGAATGTTTGACACTATACCATTAAACTATCTCCATGGAAACCAAGTTACAAGTCAGATCTGAAGAGAGAATGCATGTTTTTCATGGTGGTTTAGCAATAGAAACACCTGTGACTGCAAGATGAATAAGTTCCTGGCAAAGCAATAACATCCCCATTTAGACATGCACGTATTTAACCCTCCACCAGAAAAGTTGCGAAGTTAACTTTTAAGCCAAATAATTAAATGTATTGATGTTCCTAAACCTGTCTCTAGTCAAGATTATTATTTTTTTATTTCCTCCAGAATTCGTCCGGTGTTCACAGCAGCTCAGTCTGACTCCAGTGGTCCCTCATCCTCCTCCCTCAGCTCCTCCTCCTCCCGACCCTCTGCCCTGAGCGGAGGGTCCTCTGCAGCTGCCCGGGACAAACCACAAGTCAAAAGTAAGTCTTCCTCGACCTATCTACTGCATGTTCAACTTTAAATATATGTATGATACTGAAATGACAATCTGGATAAACATATCTTATGTTAGAATTTAGAGTTAGGATTAAAAATGGGTTTTATCATGGTTGTTTCCAACTGTCTCTTTAATTCCAAGACGTTAACCAGGCTTAAACCGGGACTAAACCTTGACTAAACCTTGACTAAACCTTGACTAAACCTTGACTAAACCTTGACTAAACCGTGACTAAACCGTGACTAAACCGTGACTAAACCGTGACTAAACCGTGACTAAACCGTGACTAAACCGTGACTAAACCGTGACTAAACCGTGACTAAACCGTGACTAAACCGAGGTTAAACCGAGGCTAAACCGAGACTAAACCGTTTCTTTCTTGTAATATGTATTTTATCTGTCTTCATATTGCTTCAAAGTTAATGTAACATAATGTACCCCCTTACCACTAAATGTATAACAAAAACTATTTGGGACATGGGACTTGCTAACTAGATCTTTTTTATTTGATCTTTTGCAGAAATCGCCCCCATGATGGCTAAAACTATCAAAGCCTTCAAGAATCGATTCTCCCGTCGGTAGTGTGAACAGACTGCCTGTAGTTTCTCAAATTACAACTAACTAACGTGTTTTTAATTTATCTCATTTAGCAGTGACATTTGCACACTCGGAGAACATTGTGTCTATCCATCGTCAGCATATGAACTTATTGGTGGAGAAGTCATTTTGTTCTTTTAAATGGTTGAGATTCTGTTTAGGGGGAAGTATGATGGTTCAAACTGTGATGAACTTTGTCACGCTGTTTTACATAAGTCCGATAAGACATAAGGCAAAGATATTTTATTATATTTTCTCTTTGGGAAACATACTTGTATTCCCCTTTTGAAGGACTCATTTTATGGCATTTTTCCATGTTTGGTTTTAAGTGTACCATTTGATTCACTACATAAGGAACAACTATAGGAACTTTTCCCACTTATAAAGCTGTCCAGTTTTAACTCCTTGTTCAAAACCGTGTTTTGGGTTGTTTTTTTTTTTTTTTTTAAACAAACTTAATTTATTTTTTAATTTATAAGCAGACTACACACTGCAGTTGTCTTGTCATTTAGTGGAGTGTGTCTCGTTAATTATACACTTTTTCAAAAGAACAACAAAACATCCACAGATAAATGGACTGTGTTTATTTTAAGGGGATCTGTAAGAGCGCCACTCTGGCCCAACGTTAAGTAGGTTAAAAATTTGGAATTTATTAGATTTTAATAAATGTTAAATGGTAATTTTTATTAAAAATTGACTTTTGCCCTGAAATTTGTTTTGTCGTTATTCATAGGTTTAATGGAACAGTTGGTTTTAATGCAATAAAAGGTTTATATTCAGTGTGCAATAAACATTTCACGACAGTTTTCACCAATTGTTGGTAAAAAAAAATGAAACCCCTTCTGACTTCAGAATAAAAGTCCTTTAGTACTCGTACAATCCAGCCCACAAACCCTCTTTGTAGTCAGTTGTGCAAATACTTTTGAAATATGTAAATAACACGCTGTAGATTCAAGAATAGTGTAAATTCAATAATAAACAGATTATGTAGGAATTGTTATGTTAATGCTAATACCTGTAAATTCCTATCTCTTATTGTTCATACGCCTTTTTATTTTTTAAGCATATCTTTTTTTAACTTGTATATTATTATTATTCTTCACTGTTTTATGTTGCACTTTATCACCGAAGAAAGTTCCAAGTTTTTGAGTTGTGTTCACTGACAATGGCAATAAAAATCTTCTGATTCTGATTTTGTTAAACTGTAACTTTATTTTGAATAAACTAATCCGGAAGTGATTTATGCCGCGAGCTGATTTGACGCAGAAGTATTTTGTTTCACGCTGCGAAGTAAAACTTGCAGGTGTCTTCACATTTCTAGTACGTCTATTCGACCACCGGACAGCAGCGGATTTCTCCGGCAGACTTTACCCAGTGCTTTGAGTTTATCCCTGGTGTTTTTTGCTCCATCATGTCCGGGCACGGGCATGGACACGGACACGGCGGAGGCTGCAGCTGTGAGGGGGAGCATGAGCCCGCGGAGAGAGGCGTGGAGTACGGGCTCTACCGGCGGATCGACCTGGAGAAGCTGCAGTGTCTGAACGAGAGCCGGGACGGGGACGGGAAACAGGTGTTTAAGCCCTGGGACCAGCGGACAGACCGGGAGAAGGTGAGTTGAAGTTGGCGTGATACCCTGAGAATGACACCCCGGGAGAGAGCGGCATCCGCGGCAAGAAGCAGACAGGCACCCCGCTGAAGATCCATAGGGTTATTATTACACGTTTGTCAATTGGTTTAGCTTTAGGACATGGCATAATAGCAACACCACTAACAACAATCGGGCTAATGAGTAAAAACAGTAAATCAATCGCACTTTCAGACACTGGCATGACTCAGCGTTCACTCACTTTACTCAGAATAGTTACAGTAACGTTATAATCACGCTTTCATTGCAGCCTTTTGATAACATTTGTAAAGGTGCACTCTGTAGCTTTTCTGTTGGAGGTCTGATTCTGCTATCTGTTTGTCTCCATGGAGATATTTGACGAGAATGTTCCACTGAATGGCCTTAAAATTACTCTTAGGTCAGATCTGTGGAAAGGCAGTGAGAACGTATGCTCTATGTCCTTTCTGTGTCATAAAACCTGTAATTGTTTAATGTCATACTGTGGAACATTCTAGTGAAATCCTTAACATCTCCTTAGAGACAGGCAGGTGACAGACCCGCCCCCACCAGAAAAGTTGTTGAACTTTACCAAGTTTTCTTTTTATGCCTTAAATACCTTTTTTAGAAATAATTTTGTTGCTATCTTTGTTTTGTAGTTTGTGGAAAGCGATGCTGATGAAGAACTTCTGTTCAATATACCGTAAGTCTGAAGATAATGTTACTGCCCAATATGCTGAACCATGGATAATTCTTCAATAAAACTACTAAGTCAAGTAACAAAAATCACTTTCCTTCTATAGTGTACAGTCAAACAATGTCTATTATCTTATTTTCACCATCTCATTGTTTTCTAGCGTCTCTTTCATGCAGTTTTGCCATGATCATGCACTTTTTGTTTTAGTTTTACAGGCAGCGTGAAGCTAAAAGGCATCATTATTTCTGGAGAAGATGACGACTCTCATCCAGCGGAGATACGATTGTGAGTTTGTGAACAACATTTTAGTGTTTTTATTGTAATTACTTGCATAGATGGGTTAGAGTAACCAAAAATTGTAAAATAATATTCCTCAACCAACAGTTCAATAAAATTGCACAAGAGTAGAAAAGGTATTTAGGGAAACTACTACTCAAGAATGATTGTCAGGAAGTAACATCAGATTTATAATGTAGAAGTGTATGTACAGAACAATTACAGAACAATAAATAATGCAAAAAAAATCTGGTATTTTCAAAGTAAAGATTACAAAAACAACAGAAACAAAATCACATTTGAAGGAGAGGTGCAAGAGACACAAATCTTCATCTTCAGATCATTTATATTGGAAACTTTTGTCACTCGTAGACTTAGGCCTACTCACAGTGGGGAGAGTTACCAAAACTTTTACTCAAGTAAGAGTACTGTTACACTCTATAATACTGTATTTTACTTTGAGTATAGTTTTATGGAGCTACTCAAGTAAATGCAACTCAGTAAATGCAACTGACCCACTTCTGTACCTCATTTCAGATTCAAAAACATTCCCCAGATGTCTTTTGATGACACAGGACGGGAACCCGAACAGGCCTTTAGACTCAACAGAGACCCCACCGCAGAACTGGAATATCCCACAAAGTAAGGACACAGGAATGCACCAATGAACTGTATCATTTTAGTCTTTAAAATTATTAGAAACAGCCACCTTTTAGTTGCTCATTACTGTAATGTATAATTATAGCAAATTTTCCACTTTTCAAATTAATTTGCTTAACATTGTCATCTTTGTGTACAGGATTGCGCGGTTTACAAATGTGAATAATCTCTCCATTCACATCCCAAAAAACTTTGGGGCAGAAAGTACAAGAGTATTTTACATCGGCCTGAGAGGAGAATATTCTGAGGTCAGTTAGTGTGATGTTTTTACTGGAAAGCAATGAACTTCAACCTCAAATATTTTAATAGGATGTTCAGTGTACACCTGTGATTCTTTAAAGGTGCACTATGCAACTTTTCTACTGCAGCATCTGCCATCTTTTTGTCTCCACGGAGATTTTATTGCATTACCTGTAATTTTCCACAGCATTAAACTTTATCTACTCCATGGAGACAAGCAAGTTACATGTTTGATAGATAGACAAACTTTAAAATATTTATCTAGCAATTAACAAACTATTCCTTTTATAATTTGTCTTTGAAATTTTTTCCTCACTTGTTATCTATCTATCTATCTATCGGATTTATAATCTCAACCTAACCTTTTTCACCCCATCAACAAGTCCCCCTAATGTTGTGTATAAATCGATGAAATGTTAAAGAAAATGAATATGACAATTTATATTTTTTATTATTATTATTATATTAATATTAGTAGAAAATGCTTGTATATTGCTCAAGTGTTTCAGTCTTGACACACACCCCTATGTTTTTCTGCCAGTTAAATTAAACTTGATCATTTTACCTTTTAGGCTCACAGACATGAAGTCACAATCTGTAACTACGAAGCAGCAGCGAATCCAGCAGATCACAAAGTGGAGACTATCATCCCTCAAACCAACTTTATTTCCTGAAACTTTAAAAACACTGAAGAAGACTGAGACCTGAAAACTGTGGCTTAAGAGTGTAGTGGGGCTGCATGATATGGAAAAAAAACCTAAAATTCTAGTACATTCTAAAACATTCTAGTATTGCCTTAAAAAGCTTTGACTGTCTGATTTTATCAAATCAAATGATAATATTAACAACTTTTTCAATAACTCAATGAAGCAAACAATCAGTACATTAATTAATTATTACATATTTTTACAGTGTTCAATTAAATTAAACTTAAAATGTAAATCAAAGCAAAAATATTCCAGTCTAATTATATCAGCACCAAGACCTTGAATTACCACCACCACTTGAATTAAGATCAGAGTTTGTCAATATTTTAAATTACCGGTACAAATTTTCACTGATATTTGGAAGATTGTGTATTGAAAATTTAATCAATTGTTAATTTATTGCAATTAATATTAATTTTGCTATCTATTGGGCAGCTCTAGAGAGTGATGAGTTGATGCCTTTGTGTCAGGTTGAATAAGCTTTGAATTGAGACTGAAGCTATGCCAAGATGTTACTATAGTTTCAAAGATGACAATTAACAGAGTTCTTTCTAAACACATGAATTTCAAAATGCTGAAAGCTTGAAAATAAGTTGTTTTTGTCTCCACTGCAATCTATGATTTCAGAACAGAAAAATATGTAACAAAAGCTGCAATTAAAGTTATGCAATTTCTAAGTAAACAAGCTTGTTTGCATGGTCAAATTACCTTTCTCTTATTGTATGCTTCAGTAACATTTGGTATTTTAACTTTAATTTAAATAGCATCTGTATAGATCTTTGGAATATAACTTTTGTCTTAATTTAATTGCTGGTATTGGGAGTTGAGCACTACATTGTGCTGCTCACACACCCTCTTTGCTTGGTCCTTGTTATTTGCATTGTGAATGTTTTGAGGTAGCCACAGCTAAAGATTAGTGTGTCCCATCTATCATTTCATTTTGCTGAATCCACAGTCTCTCCATAAGGATGTTTTGTGAAGATCTCACATTATTTTAGCTTGAATTTAAGTTGAGATAAGACAAGTAGATATATGGTCCAGGTTAGGATCTTAAGAGAATAAATTAGGGCTGCATGATATGAGAAAAATATGCAATATTCGATAACTATGTTTTTGTTTTGTTTAGTTTTTTTTATAACAATATTATTGCAATGTTTTAAAACCATTTGCCACTATAAATTCAGTTAATTAAAAAATCCACATGCCTTCATTTACATGTCAAACAAAGCCAACACCATCCCAAGTCTAATGTAACTTAATGAGGACAAAATCATCCAAAATTTTTCAAAAACAGTACTTTTCTTTAAAATATAAAATGTAGTTTTCTTGCGATAGCGATTATTGCATCAGCCAATAATGCAACGTCAATATTTTCACGATATATTGTGCAACCCTAGAATAAATGCAATTCAATGTCTCTAAAAAGCATGAAAAAGCCAACAATGCTTTGTGTATGTCAGTGGATTTTAATGACCCTCACACAGGCAATAAGAAGTGGCATCTGTTTGTGGTAGTAGGAGTATCTTTCAAATCCATCTGGGGCATTTAATTCATGGTCTTTCATTGTTAATTTTCAAGAGGTGACCACTTTGTACAAACAATTCTCTGTGTTTAATTCTTTAACAGAATTACAAAATTCATTCTTTCATTTTTTGTGTTAGAAATACATAGTTTTATGTTCCCCTCCTGTCTGGATGGATGCTCCCATCAACTTGAAACCTGTCCAATAAGATTATCCTCCAGCTACTTTATGTACTCCAGATGAAGTTCTTGATTAAGGGGCCCAGGGCACTACACTGAGATTGCACACTGTTTCTGACAGATTGCCCCAGCAGGTTGAAGGATGGGTGAAATGTAAGGCTCAAATAGGTAATAATAATAATTCCAGATGAATATGTAACTATTGGTAATTTTCTGTTTTTAAAAGAAATATCAAAACGTTAAATCCACAAATGTTGAAAACCACTGAAAACCATTTGTTAAGAAATGGAAATTTTACCAATTTAATATCACCACATTTGTTTCACATGAGTTTATTTGACATTGCACCGGTTTGCTCCCATCTGAATAGGCCATTTAATCAAATTACATCAATATTTACCATACATTTAAAGAATTTGCAATTAAGAGTTCTGCCTTCTATACAGTCCACGCCTCCACATCAATTTTAATATGAGCACTTCAGTGTTATCAATGATCCCATATGACTGGGACCTGACTTTTGATTAAGTCGCGAAATTAATAGGTAAAACAAAAACACTTCATTTTAAGTAATTATTCGCATACTTGATCTTCCTCGATATGAACACATTTTCCATTACCTTAGTTTTGAATATTGTTGTAAATAATAAATCTGAACTTTGAGCTCGTGCGTGGGTTTGCGCTGGCCCTGCCCTGTGCGTCAGTCCGGACGTAAACCGGAACCATCGTAAACTGGGACAGCGAGCGGTGAGGTGAGTACTGCATCAGCTAACGGGCCAGGGACTTGGGTGTAACTTTTACCACCTTAAACCCATCCAAAACAAACCCTACTTTCTTATTTACAAGATTAGACGTTTAACTTCAATATCACTTTGTATAGCGTTGAAATATAATGGAATGAAGACGTGGAAGAGCCGATACTGTAGCGTGAACGTTCGCTCGTAGCCGCATCGATTCTAGCTTGTTTATTCTGTACATTTTCGTTCAAATGAGACTCAAACCCAGGTTATTTATGAGATATATTTTTGGATGATTAGATTATGCATTGTAGCGATAGAAAACAGTTTATTTTTGTTTTGTATTGTTGGTGCATTCTTGTTATTGCCGCTAGCTGCATTCGGATCATTCATTGTCCTCGCTGTTTTTTGCCTCTCTGAGCTAGCCGCCGACTTTAATTAAATTCACTTGCTTTCTGTGTGCCTGCTTCTCGCCTGATCTCTTGACAATAGTGCAACTATGATGCTGTTTTCAGTTGCCTTGTGTTAACTTCAATCGGAAAGGCACAGATAGCAAGCTTAATAAGTATTAGACTATTGTACATGGAAGATGCTGTCTGTCATTGTAGCATATTTACCCCGGTGTAGCCCTATAGTTACACACATCTAGTTCACAGCGGCCACTATCTTACACACATACTTACTTTTACCTGGAAAAAGTACTGTCTTATAAGGAGAAATTGAGTAGTTTTATGGTTAACAAGCTGGTTGTTGAACAGTAAGTATTACAAAATAGGAAATGGAAGCAATTTAACGTGCCACCCAAATTCAAGCTGTACATTTTGGACCTTTTTTGGGGAAACCTCGTGGAGCTTTTCTTCCTAGGTGGTGAACCACTGGTGTGGCCTTCTCAGTTTTCCATTTCTATCCCATGTCTGCATCAATGAAGAATCTTTGGGGCATTATGGGTGAATTTTAAAGAAAAAAAAGAACTATGAACAAATTTCCCAAACAACCGAATGGTTGAACCTATATTGTGCAACATAAAACAATGAGTACTAATAGTAATCAGTGTTTACATATTAAACAAGATCAAATGGAAGGCATGCCTATCTACCTACTGTATTGGAAATAAAATAAACTTATTTTGAATCATCATTAGTTATATCATTAGCACAAAAAACTAGAGATACTAGAGTATCTCTATTTTTTGTGCTAAAGAGCTGTTGAATTTTTTGACAAATGCCACAATATGTTGGATGAAAATTCGGTTATGTGTTGCAACTTCTTTGCATGTTTTACTGTTTTATTGTGTAGATGCTTAAATGCCTATCAGTGGGTAAACTGTAGTCTGCTATGTCATGTGCTTTATTATTTATGCATTTGAGTTTAGGACCAATTAGTTTGAGAAAGGCTCACTGTAGTATTTTCTTATCTTTTTTGAAAGTTCACTGGAATGCCCCTGCTCTTCCTTAGATCTGTGTTCTCATTGGGCTTGACTGTAATTGAAGTCACATAGAGTGAACTCCTGTGATGTAATTTATTTAGGTTTTTTTAAGCCTTTCAGTAATGTCTTTGTTCTGAGTCTATTTGCAGTGGTTTTGGGTACAATACTAATTATTCAAATTTGTGATCTAAAGTGCCACAGCTGAAAATAAGATAAACATCACATTAAGTGTGCTTACCATTTACTGTGTATTTAACTCTTTTACAGTTATCCCCTAAAGTCACATTGCAGTCAGAAAGACTGAATAGGTCTTTACCTGTTGCAATTTAAGTTTTTTGCTATTATCGCTTGTTGTGCCTGCAGATTAGGCTTGTCAAAAGTATCAAAAATCAGATACTAAACAATACAAAGACTAATATCAAAATTAGGTACTGATTTAAACATGTCTTTCAATTTCACATTAACAGGACAACATTTGCGCATTCCTGAACAGTTTTAGTAGGATTTTGATTTAATCTGAACTAATATAAGCTCTCATGCCAAGATAAAGAAAGTACTATTATTTTGTACAGTGGGGCAAAAAAGTATTTAGTCAGCCACCAATTGGCAAGTTCTCCCAATTAAAAAACCTGTAATTTTTATCATAAGTATACTTCAACTATGAGAGACAAAATGAGGGGGAAAAAATCCAGAAAATCACATTTTCTGATTTTTAAATAATGTATTTGCAAGTTGTGATAGAAAATAAGTATTTGGTCAATAACAAAAATTCATATCAATACTTTGTGTTATACCCTTTGTTGGCAATAACAAAGCTCAAACATTTTCTGTAAGTCTCCGCAAGGTTTTCACACACTGTTGCTGGTAGTTTGGCCCATTCCTCCATGCAGATCTCCTCTAGAGCAGTGATGTTTTGGGGCTGTCGCTGGGCAACACGGACTTTCAACTCCATCCAAAGATTTTCTATAGGGTTGAGATCTGGAGACTGGCTAGGCCACTCCAGGACCTTGAAATGCTTCTTACGGAGCCTTTGTTGCCCACGCGGTGTGTTTGGGGTCATTGTCATGCTGAAAGACCCAGCCACATTTCATCTTCTCTTCATCTCGAAAGCATGATGTTTCCACCCCCATGCTTTACAGTAGGTATGGTGTTCTTTGGATGCAACTCAGCATTCTTTCTCCTCCAAAAATGACAAGTTGAGTTTTTATCAAAAAGTTCTATTTTGGTTTCATCTGCCCATATGACATTCTCCCAGTCCTCTTTTGGATCATCCAAATGCTCTCTTGCAAACTTCAGATGGACCTGGTCTGGACATGTACTGGCTTAAGCAGGGGGACACGTCTGGCACTGCAGGATTTGAGTCCCTGGCGGCATAGTGTGTTGCTGATGGTAACCTTTGTTTCTTCGGTCCCAGCTCTCTGCAGGTCAGTCACTAGGTCCCCCCGTATGGTTCTGGGATTTTTGCTCACTGTTCTCATGATCATTTTGACCCCACTAGGTGAGATCTTGTGTGGAGCCCCAGATCGAGGGAGATTATCAGTGGTCTTGTATGTCTTCCATTTTCTAATAATTGCTCCCATAGTTGATTTCTTCACACCAAGCTGCTATTGCAGATTCAGATTCTGGTGCAGATTTCTGGTGCAGGTTTCTGGTGTCCTTTGACAGCTCTTTGGTCTTGGCCATAGGGGAGTTTGGAGTCTGACTGTTTGAGGTTGTGGACAGGTGTCTTTTAAACTGATAATGAGTTCAAACAGATGCCATTAATACAGGTAATGAGTGGAGGACAGAGGAGCCTCGGAAAGAAGAATTTACAAGTCTGTGAGAGCCAGAAAGCTTGCTTGTTTGTAGGTGACCAAATACTTATTTTACCGAGGAATTTACCAATTAATTCCTACAATGTGATTTCCTGGGTTAATTCCCCCCATTCTGTCTCTCACACTTGAAGTGTACCTATGATGAAAATTACAGGCATCTCTCATCTTTTTAAGTGAGAGAACTTGCAATTGGTGGCTGACTAAATACTTTTTTGCCCCCACTGTATATGAAATTTACTTTAAATTACTAAAAAAGGAGTACTTAAATTGAGTTTGAAATTTTAGTATAGTGACATCACTGCATGTAATACTGGGTCATATTATTATATGCAGTAATGTTTGTTTACTACTTTGTGCATTTTATATAAATGGAAGACATCAAATATATGATGCAAGATGTATGGAACTATGTAGCAAAGAAAAAAGTTAGATTTTTATATTCAAAGGCTGAAAGTAGCCACCCTTTGCCATGTTGACAGCACTGCAAAACCTTGAACGTCTGTCAATGAGGTTCTTGATGAAGTCTCCTGAAAGGGTCTTCACGTCACAGCTGTGCCTTGACAGGGTCAAGAAAAAGTGCTAAAAGTGTTAACCAGGGTTCAAAGGAAAGGGTGACTGCTTTTTAAAAACAAGGTTTGTGCCATTTTGACTTAATTTTTTTTTTGAGTTTGCTACATTCCATATGTATCAATTCATAGTTTTGATGCTTTCAGTGAGAATCTACAATGCAAATAATCATGGAAATAAAGAAGAAACATAATTGAAAAAGTGTCTCCAAACATTTGACTGGCTGTGTATGCTGGTGTTAATGCACCATTACGGTAGTTTCTGATCATTTTAAACCAGAACCTACACCAAGTACACAGTGTGCAAATATTTATAACTGCAGGTATCCTTTGAACTGGTTGTACAGGTTATTTCCCGCAGTGAAAAGAATAGACCATCAAGGAGGACTTTGTTATGATAAGAAATTTATCGTTAAAGAGAGGGTATTGTACTTCTATAGGGTATTAGCTGCTAACATATATAGATCACCATGTTATTGTTTGTTTTGAAAATACTATAAAGCATGGTATATATAAGTTTCACATCCGTTTTTGACACCAAATTAAAAGTCACTCCCCTTTCAGTGTGCTATCACATTACAATCAGCATGCACCTTAATGAAACCACTGCACATTGCATTGGGTTTGTCAAGTTGCTTTCACCAGTTTTGTATGATGCTTTTGTATATTTATGGATAAATAGGGTAACCATAGCTCAGTTGGGAGTGTTTGTCCAGTCATCTGAAGATTGGCGATTCGAATCCCGCTCTCTACATGAACATAATTGGTTGGGTGGTCAGATCCACTGACCTGCAGGTTGGCGGTGTGATTCCAGCTCCTAAAGATGAATGCCATTGTTGTGTCCTTGTGCAAGACACTTAACCCACCTCGCCCCCAGTGTCTGTGTACACTGGTGTATGAATATGTGTGAGTGGATGAGTGGTTCCTTGATGTAAAGCACTTTGAGTGCCTTGAAGGTGGAAAAGTGCTATAGAAAAAAAGGTGACCATTTACCATTTAGAATACTTTTGCATAGTGCCCTCCCTAATTAGTGTCATATTAATCAATCACAGTTTTCGATAATTGTATTAAAAACAAAGAAAGGCTTTTTCTTTTCAAAGGCTTTTTAATTCAATTGACAATTCAACAGTAAACCGGTCAGATTTAGCCTAATTGAATTTATTTAATTATTTATTAATTCAAAGGTGACTAATCCACGTGTCAATCACAACCATTTGAAAACTGTGACATTCACCGGTGACCAGACTCACATCTTTGTAAAGTATTGAAGAAGTGTGTATTCTGGATCCCACGCAACAAGAGTGGTGGGAGATAGAAAGTTTGATGATATCGCAACTGTTGTTTTTTCTTTTAAATGCAAAATTAGTACATCATGTATTGTCTATACTAAAGACAAAAAATAAATAAATAAAAGGGCAGCTTGCAGTGAAATCTTCCAAAGAAGGTTGATATGCACTATTAATAAAACAGTGCCTTCACGTTTTGCACAATAGGCCAACTTAAATCTCAACTACAACATTTACAGGTTTGTTTTAGCACATTTCTGATTACTGCCATCACACACTTCACACAGTACTGATGAAAGGTACTGCCTTCATTAACCTTAATGATCATTTAGTGCTCACAATAACAACAATTTCTAGGATTTAATATCTACTTGATTCAGGCTATTGTAATTCTCTTGACATTATTGCGAGATATTGACAGAACAGAGCAAGATCTAGCCACTGTATTACCACTAAAATAGACTGATTACAAATTCACAATAGTTGCACAGTTACACATATTAAAATACTGAAAAACTCTGCCAAAAGACTAAGTCAGGTGTGAACAAAAATGTCCCACAAAAATACTACTACCTTACTTACGCTTTACCTCAGTTTCCCCCTCAGTCTTATTTTTAATCATATTCTTGCTTAGAGACATCATTGGAATGTTTTGTTTTTTTTTCACGTCTAAAATGATCTAATGATTAATGCTTAGTGATAATGAATGCAGATGCTATGCTGCCTCACTCTGCAACTTGTCATTTTTGCAAAAATAGAGACTACACAATGTTCTTGTCAAAAATGGTTGTGCTGCTTAGGAATAAACATTCACCTACCAGTGTGGTACACAAGTTTTTCCTTTTTATAAAACATGGTGTTATAATTTATCAGAAGAAGTGGGAGATATTGAAATATGGTTATCACAATGTCAGTTTTGAAAATGCTTTAATTGTTGCAAAAATAATAGAATAATAAAAATAAAACAAACTTGTGATGTAATCTTTCAAAGAAGGGTGTGTAATTTTACAGTCCATATAGTGTGATACTACTCAATCACAATGTAAATTACTGTTACATTTTAGCACATTTCTGATAGATTTTGATATGTGCCATCTTCTCAATATTGTTATTGCGATAATCATAAGACATGGATTTTTGTAAATAGCCTATTGTCCACACCTCCATGTTGATGTTTTTTGCAAGTTACATTTAAATCTTAAGCTACTTATGATGAGTAAGCGTCACTTGCTTGTCAGAACTGTGCCAACTGTACCAACAAAGAAACAAATTCATGATCATGATTTAACCACATTTTTAGATTTTGGAACTGTCTGTACAAGGTGGATGGTGTTACTATTAGTATCCATATTAGGCTCCTCTTCAAGAATTATAATAGACCTAGATGACGGTGCTTTGGGTAATCTGTATAGGTATTATAATATTCTTATTTAGCCGAGGAAAAAAATGTTGTATTGTTTTCCTGCCAGGGCTCTTTTAACTAATAGCTACACAGCTTCAGGTTCAGGAAGCAGATTGGTTCTCAGTCCACTTCCTTGTATTTGTTGTGTATTGGAGGTGACCTTTTTGCGTGGCATTTTAACACCACCAGACTATAATCCCCCTCGTTTACAAATTAACCTTTCCCTCTTCTCTCCTCATCGCCTTTGTACCAATCGTCCCAGTCCTGTCTCGTCACACCCCATCCCACAATGCATTAGGCTTTAGGGCCATTAATGAGTCAATGCTTTTACTGCTTCCTGCTCTGTAAGATCACCCCCTCTCATGTAATTGATGGCGAGTGGGAAGACATTGCGTTCACGTGGCCTCACAACATTGAATGCCTATGGTTTAAAATAGAGCTGGAGGAAAGGTCAGAATTCTGTAATGCAATTAGCTGTTTAACTGTCAGATTGTAGATTTGTTGACCTGGTTTATGGTTAATGTCTTTGTACTTACTGTGTCTACCCAAATGAAACAAAACCTGGCGCGAAGTTCAATGTCTTCTCTGTCTATTAAATAAACAGTGAAACCATTTTTTCACAATAGTTTCAGAAAGTGGTGATATAATGCAACTCCAAATACTCTAAAGGACTGTAAGTAGGGCAGTCATACTCTCAGATGGGGCCAAGAAATATCCACTGCTACTGAAATTTTCAGTAGTGATGCTTCAGTTGAGTATCTAGTTTTGATAGTAGTTTTAGTATTGATGTGTTGTTGATTATGTATATATTATTTAACAATGCTGGTTCATAGTTGGTCTTTCTCTTTCTTTCTCTACCTTTCAGCATCTCTTCAATAGTGTATGTGTGGCAACAACATGTCGGTCCCGCTGCTCGACGAGGCTGCGACGGTGTCTGGGACGGAGGAGGAGACTGCTGCTGTGAGTCCAGACACCAAAACCCCAAAATACCTGAATTTACCCCCAATAAGATCAACACAGAGACCTTCAAACTCCTGACATCACACTTGGCCACAACACATTTTGAAGACCGATGTATTTGCTATTAAAGATGATACTGAAATGATTTATTGCCAATGACAGTAACCCTTAAGCATGATAATCCTAGTAAACCATTTTTGTGAATTAACCATATTAAAAATACAAACTGTATTTAAAAAAGACCCCAAAAATTAAACCCCATTCATTCAATAAATGGCCCAAAACACTCTTTAGCTAGTATATATAATTAGTAATACATTTAGGGATGGGCAATGCTTAATCATTCTGAAACCGATGGATAATAATCATTGTGACTGTAATGCCCCAGAGGAAGAGGGAGGGGGAATTTAGGTCAATTTCAAAGGGATTTATGAACAGCTGTATGAAATAAGAGGGTTTAGGCCCAGATAGTTCAGCTAAACACGAGTTGTATGTTGCTCTGTTTATTATACATGCAGTTGAAAATGAATCAAATCTAAAAGAAATAAGATGGAAAACACAGATTTACATACATATTAAATATTTTTGTTACTAGTGTATTTGTAAAAGTGCCTCTGTTCAGAATAGATTTATACTATTTATTACATACTGCATGTTTGTAACTTGAAAGATCCTATATTGTGCATTCTAATAGAAGTATACGTAATGGCAAATACCAGACAACATAACAAAACACAACTCCTGGCTGTTCTAATACTGTTGCTTCATGCTTTCTTATTGTTTAATACATTTTAGTTGTCCTACCATGAATAAAAAATAACAATAATTTATTTTTGTTGCAGGTGATCTTCCTTCACGGTTTGGGAGATAATGGGTGAGTGGTGCCTCTTAGCAGACATTTTGTTATTGTAAAGATAATGTTAATAATGCTATAGTTGATGTCTATAGAGCTTCTGCACCCATGTGAGTAAATTTGATAGGGATGGCATATTGGCAGTGGTGAAGTGGTAATGAATGGCACCAAGTCCTTTTTTTTTTTTTTTTTTTGTCATTAAATAAAGTTGTAGACAAGTTTATTTTAAAACTAATCAGATTAGTGTCTCTTACCTTACACGGGTATGATTGTAGAGTATAAATCATGTAGATTTCGCCTTAACTCTGCAATATCTGGACATCTGGTTTACTTTTCACTGTCTTATATAATCATAAAGGGTCCCTGGAGATGTTTGTAAAAAATAGACTTTATTATAAAGCCTTGTAACTATAACATTATGTTTGATAGTTTAAATGTGACTGGTGAAATGGCGAAAACAAGATGCTCTAACTAATGCACAGATGCTGTAGCCTACATAGCAGGCTAAAGCACTTATGTAATAAACACTCAAAAACATTGATTTAACTTAAGTTTGTGATTTTATTTTATAATCTCTCCCTGCCTAATTGATAGACTATAATGGTAATCAACAGTACACAAACTTGCAGTTCTTGAATCGTTATGAGACAACAGCAGAATCATTCAAAAAAATGAATAAATAATATCAATATAAAGATATTCATAGCTTCATTAATGTACGGTTTGATTAGCTGTTAGATCACTTCTACCGTCAGTCTGGAGCATGGTAAATCCAGTAAAAGGCTCAGGCTTTTCTTTGACCATAATGTGCACATCCAGGTGCGCAACAATAATCCACAATCTCTGAAACTCTGATAAAGTTTCTTAATTGCGCCGACACTATTAATTTCTATGGGAATTCTCTGTTTCTAACACTGCCAGTGTGGGGTGTAGAAGCTCTATAGCCACCATGTTGTTCATAGAAATAGAAATACGGTTACCTGGCATTAGTTGAATTGTGATTTTAATAGCCCGCTTAATTTTATTAAATATAATAATTAAAAGTAGTAGTACAGTTTGCATAGTCTCTTTTCACACATTGTTTCAGTCCATTCTGTATTTGACTAGTTTTTGAAACAAGTTTTGAAATTTTACTTTTTTTTCTCCATTCCCCTAGAAAAGGCTGGGCTGATGTATTGACCAGCATTCGGTTGCCTCATGTCAAGTTCATCTGTCCTCATGCGTGAGTCTCATTTTTGGAAACTATACATTGTTTATAGTGTAATAGATTACGTAACATTGCTTAGTTTTGCATTTTTGTTTTAGGCCTGCTATCCCTGTCACTCTGAACATGGGCGCCTTGATGCCTGCATGGTAAACACACAATTTTTGCAATACTTGTATCTTCAAGTTGTCATTGCAGTCATTGTTTAACTGTGGTTTATACCTGGTTTATTAATAGGCTTAATCTGATGTAGTCCTGTTTGAAGACCTGGTTTTGCTGTTTTTTACTTTACATCTGGTCTTTTCCTAGTTTAGCCTTGGTTTAGTCTGGTCTAGTCTGGTTGCATTTGGTTCAAACATAAAATGTACTGAAAATGAAAGACTTCCTTTTTTGGTCCAACACAGGGTTCTATTGTCTCCCTGGAAACCGCAGAATTCCAATTTTCTCCATTCTGAATTTTGTTCCCATGACATAGCTCTTATTGTACGGGGTTTGGGAATCTACGTCATAAAATGTCCACTATTGAGAAAATCCATATCAGAGATGTTACTGGTCAGCAGGGAGCAATGAGTGTCCATACAGAAGTGTAAATTTTGTCAGCTATTTTTGTGATTGTTTTTAATAAAATTCTAATTGTAATTTGAACACACAATGCACAATCCTGAGTGATTTCTGAAGTTTGGAATTAGTAATTCTGTCCCCTGAAGTTTTGGCATCTTCAAATCTCAGAATGTTAACAAAACCTCTCGTCCTGTTGTCCTGATCTCTGCTGATTTATTGCTGATTAAACACTTATTTATTATTATTATTTGGGTAGGTTTGACCTCAAAGGCCTCAGTCCAGACTCAGCAGAGGACGAAGCAGGGATCAAAAAGGCAGCAGAGAACAGTGAGTAAAAACAACAACAAAATAAACATTAAAATGAAGTTTACTCGATGTATTGAGTTCAGATATTAATAGTATAAACTGCTCTCATGGTTTTCCAATAATCAGTTTCTCAGTTATCACATTATTGTAGGTTTTCTAGGTGCACACTAGGGGGCACCCTTGACTAGACTTTTAGAAGGCTGTTCATTTAATTAATCTTTTCACTCCCACAAAACGTAATACATGTTTAATGTATCATCAATTTAAATTCTTATGAATTGATAATTCCAGAAAACCTCATTACTGATCAGTTTCTGTTGCTTTTTAGTCAAGGCCATAATTGAACATGAGGCTAGAAATGGCATCCCCCCTCACCGCATTATACTTGGAGGATTCTCTCAGGTACGGTTATTCCTTCAACCCATGAAAAACATGGAAACATTTTGATGGAAATTTCTCTTGAATCTATTTTTTTGCCATTTATTTAACTTCAGGGTGGAGCATTGTCCTTGTACACAGCTTTGACCTGTCAACATCAGTTGGCTGGAGTTGTGGCTCTGAGCTGCTGGCTACCACTTCACCGGACTTTTCCTGCGGTACCATTTATTTATTGACACGAATTTGATAACATATATAAGGTGGTGTAGAGTGACTAACTAACTAATTGTGTGATGTAATATGTAGAATATGCATTTTTAAGAGGTCTGCTTCATAAACATATGTCCTGTAAACCAACAGAGTGTTAAACAATGTAAAATATTTTGTAGTTAGTATTTGTATACATTGCAGTGACATCATGATGGGGGGTAAAGCATGTATGTCTTTGAAGGAATGCTCAGCAGTTACCATGGTGACACAGTGCACACATTAGCAAACACTTCCAAATAACTGTTGTTATTTTTTTTGTCTGGAAACTGAAAAAATACAGCTTAGTCACTCTCACCTTTTTTGTTGAAAATATAATACTTAGACTACACATTTAACTGAAAACTGATGGCTAATCCTAGCTGTCCTGTGACTGTGATGTTTTTTGAGAGGGATTTGTTTAACAGTACAAAATTATCTCAGCCCTAACCCTACTTATGTAACCTGTTGGTATTGTCTTCATGCAGGCGTCCAGTGGCACCAGGAACATCCCGATCCTCCAGTGCCACGGGAAGTGTGACCCCATGGTCCCCATAGAGTTCGGCTGTTTGACGTCAGAACTGATCAAAACTGTAGTCAACCCTCAGCTGGTCACCTTCAAAGGCTTCCCTGGCCTCTCGCACAGCTCCTGTCCCCAGGTCTGTTCCTATAACTCTAATATAACCACGGCAGGGAAATATGGTCGAAAATGTTTAGCATGGTATAAGGGTACCTTCACATTTGGTCCTGAATTCATCCCATTTTAGTTCTTGTACTTTGTTTGGTCCAGCTACTTGCTAAATCCTGATCTAGTCCAGATTTTGTTTCAGCCTTTAGTTTCGAGTTTAGTCCTGGTTTAGCCTCAGTTTTAATATGGTGAATGTGTGAGTGTGAATGTACCCTAGAGTAAAATTTGTGATAACAATGTTAACCAACAATAGACAAATTACCTCTTCATACACGTGACACTAAGCCCAAGAGCATGTGTCTGCTTAGCATACATACACACACATGCATATGTTGGACTACTATGCTCTACTTCATGCTTCATAAAGTCCACCATCTTGGTGATCACTAAGAAACAATAGGCATAAAATTGCAAAACAAATATATTTAAAGGGTAAATAAAATAATCAAGCCCTTGGTACAAAAAGGTTAATCTGCGCTACAGGTAAATACATTTATCACACACAAGACTTTTCCGTATATGTAAACCCGTAGTAAGTAGCTGTTTACTAAGTTGGAATTACATAAATGTCAACAAAAATCTTGAGCTCTGTTGTTAATATTTCAGTTTATTTATTTTTAGAGTAGACATTATTAGTATTCCTCCTTTATAAAAGTTTATACAATTTAAATTCTCATTTAGGATATTGTCCTTTATTCTAAAGTTTGTATTACTAGTGTTTTTTGACACCTCCTTTATTCTTGCAGGAGATGGAGGTCATAAAGGAATTTATTGAGAAGTATTTGCCTCGGATCTGACCTCAGTATGACCTTACTGTGACCCCTGAGACACTGACCTCTCACCTTTGACCTTTCACCAATGCCCCACACAGAAAACGGGAAACAGCCATGAGCACTCTTCTTTGAGTTACAGAAAAATCACTGTAATGGTTTCATTTCTAATACTTTCCATAGGCTTAGCCTTCAGAGGGAGATCAATCAACTCACAATGCATTCCTGTTTAATTTATAAATGCCTTGTTCCTTAACCACCCATGCCTGTTATGATTTCCTAGCTTTCTCAGCATATTTTCGTCAAATTTTTAACTTCACCACAATTCTTGACCTTATAACACACCCAATACATTCCTCCCATATATGTGAACATGATGCAATATGACCAATTTACGCTATAACTTTAATCCACAAATAATTGCCACAATGTGCTGTTCGTTTTCTCTAACCTACCCGTCATTAACCATGTTTTTAGTTTCAATTAAAATGTCCAGATTAGAGTCACTTGTTTAATCTTGATTTGGGTATGTGTTACATACATAAACACGGTAAAAATCATAATACCTTGGCCAACAAATCTTTCTGCTTGTATCTTTGTCTGTATATGTAATGTGAACAATTGTATCTCCATTGGTTTCGCATGAAAGTATGAATGACTGGCCTATTGTAATGTAATGCATGAATTAGTCATGTATAAGATGCTATTGCAAACTGCATATCATCACTGTCTTGTCAATATCCCCCTTGGCCCTGAACCAATTCACATTTTTAATTTTGCATGGTCTGCCTGGTTTTAAACTCTTGCACTGTCTCTTTTTAAACCAAAACAGTTTAATTAAACCACAGAAATCTCCAATAAAAAACTACACCTCAGCTCCCTCTAATGGCCATTTACCATTGCTACATGGGGTCAGATCTCTTGTTGTAAAAGTAAATAACATTTTAAAAGGCTATACACTGGGAGAGCTTGCGCACAGAGCTGTTCCATTATAACTGAAAGGTTTAATTTTACAAACATAATAATGTAACCTTGAACAACTTGTAATCCTTGGACATGCAAGTGTATCTGGATAAGTTGTGTGTGCTTAAAAAAACACTTCAGGTGTTTGTTTTTTTTTTCCTTTTATATATTGAGTTTACTTTCCTTGATTATAATATGTACCTATTTCTCTAACTGGTTTAGTGGGTGATAAGAGAAAACTTAAGAGAAGTTTGATTGTTCACTAATGAATGTTTCCTTTTATAATTTTCTTTATCAGCTATAACCATGTTGACTCTGCAGCTACTTTTTTCCACTTGATTAATTTTGCCCCGTGTATTGTCAGTTGTCACACTGTATTGTGTGTTTTCTCTTGGGTTTTGACATTGGTTTAAAATTTTTTAAATATATATATATATATATATATAAATTATCTTGTTTTGTTGTTTTGCCACTGTGTTGTCATCTCATTCTTTTGTGTGTTTATAATAACGATCATTTAACTTGTAGGGGCCAAAGTGGTGGCCTCAGTATGTTGTTTTCAAAACACCTGTATTGCAAAATAAATCGCCAAAAGCATCTGAGTTTGTTTGTTATAGAATCAAATTGCACATAACATACAAAATATAAGGTACAAGTAAATTTCAAAATAAAAGCGATTGCTGTATGTACATTAATGATGAAACTGTTTTTGTTTTTTCTTTAACATAAATCTAAGTCGCTCGGTGTAAATCAGTACATTTGTCTGAAAATAAAAGAGGGCTTGGCTCTGCTGTGTGTTTATCGTCTGACCACTGAGGGGTCCAGCCGCACCTCTTTCCTTCTTCAAACCAATCAGCGGGGAACGTCACTGTTTATGTCCCGCCTTTTCCTTGTGGGGGGCCAATGAGCGCGGTCTCTGGGCCTCTCTCTCTCTCCAGAGGGAGAGGAAGCTCTTTACATAGCTCAAGCACGGCCGTGGTCCGACGCCATTTTAGGGACAAGTTTGGCGAGGTTATTACCCAAGAACTTACCGATTTTTTTCTTATTATCTGGTAAACTAGAAATAAAAATTAATCGATGTCTCGTTTTTACCACAATCGCGGTGGGATGGGGATGAACAATTTTGCTCCCCGAAGAGGCAGTGGGCCCGGAGGCCCTATGCGTGGAGGGTACATGGGAAATCAACATTTCAGGAGCCATCCATTCCAGAATCAAAACCAAAATCGACGGACCAACTTTAACAAGCCGGTTAACCAGAACCAACTGAAACCTCCAACTCCCGGCCCCGCGCTCACCATGAAGGCTCCGGCAAAAGAAGAAAAGCCCGAGCAACCAAAACCGACAACACCGGCTCTTCCCTCAACTCCGAAGATCCCATCGCCGCCACCGAAGCCTACAGTAACTCCACCTCCGCCCAATCAGGCTAACAAGGTCCAGGAGCAAATCAAGGCCCTACCGGCTAACGTAAACGGTCAGCAGCCGAAGCAAGCTCCTCCACCGAGCCCAAAGCCCGCATCTCTGCCATCACCGAAACCTCCACAGCAGCAGAACCAGAATACACTCCAGCAGTCACCCAAACCTGCACCTCAGCAAGCTCCAAAACCATCCCCCCAGCAAATCCCCAAACCACCGACTCCACAGGCTCCAAAACCCCCGGCAACATCAGCACAGCAAGCTCCTAAACCCCAACAAGCCCTTAAACCAGCGCCCCAACAGGCCCCGAAGCCCCAACCCCCCAAACCTCCGCAACAACAGGCTCCGAAACCAGCCCAGCATCAACCCCCCAAACCACCTCACCAGCAGTTACAGAACCAGAACAAAGGCCCCCAGCAGCAGGGACCAAGGCCCGGGATGGGAGCTCCAAGGCCTCCGCCAAACCAGACCGGCCCAAGACCAGGCCTGCAGATGCAAGGCCAGAGACCGGGCCAGAGAGGCCATCAGCAGAATCAGCGATCAGGATTTCAACAACGACCACCCGCTGCAAAGTCTAGAGAAATGGAAGAATCAAAACCCATGGAGACCGACCAGGATTCGGACATGGAGCGGACCAAGGTATGTCGTTTTTCTCGACCTCATTGTTAGCTGTTAGCATCGAGGTGCGTTTGAATTACGTGGCCTTGCATTTTGAACGGGCGGTGCTTTGGTGAATTGGATGCGCAAATTCTGTATGCGTGTTTGACGGTGAACAAATCGGACTACCCTTACATTCGGTCCACATCCTCCATCTTGTGAATTTAGTCCGTAAACACGATTTTCTGTTTGCTGTCTAAAAATCTAAAATAAGTTTGTAAAGTGTCGCTTTGAGTGTTGTAATGATTTTAGATGGCTAATAATCACATAATCTGCACGTCCAGTTGCAGTGCTGCCCTTAAATGTAGGTCAGTACTGTCGGGGCGTGGGGGATGGGCGACGACCTAACAAAGGCTGCGATCTTACAGGGTTAGTCGCAATCTAATCGTAATTCTACTAGACACGTCAAGCAAATCGTAAAACCTGCAGTTTTCAGAGTGCCACAATTTCCTCTACAAACAACAAAATACCTTGTCTTATTCTACATATATACCGTTAACCCCGTAGTTTAGATTTGTAAATGGACTGATATGTGGATCTTGTTTATCAGTTCGTATTTCAGCCTTTTCGCGATTTTTTTTCTGGAAGTGTTTAAAAGTGTGAATTTTGAACAGAATTATTAAAACATAAATTGCAAATCTAACTGCAGTACAGTCACAAAATTGCAATATATTCCTCCAAATCATTCATTCAACCCCTTTCCTATTCTTTTAGATGGAGTTCAAACTCTCCATGCTGCTGAAACCAGGCGAGAAGTCATACACACAGAGGTGCCGTTTGTTCGTTGGCAATTTGCCCAATGACATTACTGAGGATGAATTTAAGAAAATGTTCTCCAAGTATGGAGAGCCCAGTGAAGTCTTCATCAACAAAGGCAAAGGTTTCGGCTTTATCCGACTGGTAAGTTTCTGCTTTATGGTGTAATTTGTATGTGTTTATTAATGTGTTATTAACCAGTGCTTTTCTTATGTTGTAGGAGTCTAGAGCACTTGCAGAAATTGCTAAGGCAGAGCTGGATGACACACCTGTGAAAGGAAGGCCCCTGCGTGTGAGGTTTGCCACTCACTCTGCTGCTCTGTCTGTGAAAAACCTGTCACCTTTTGTCTCCAATGAACTCCTGGAGGAAGCCTTTTCACAGTTTGGGATGGTCGAAAGGGCCATTGTTGTTGTTGATGACCGTGGACGCTCTACAGGGAAGGGAATTGTTGAGTTTGCATCCAAGCCTGCAGCCAGAAAAGCCCTAGACAGATGCAACGAGGGTGTCTTCCTCTTAACCTCGTATGTTTGCAAGCTCATTTTATATTAATTGTACCATTTTTGCGTTAAAACTAATCTGTGAATTTACTATTTTCCTAGATCTCCACGGCCTGTTATTGTTGAGCCACTGGAGCAGGTTGATGATGAAGATGGCCTCCCTGAGAAACTGGCACAGAAGAATCCCAGATACCAAGGGTAAGGCTTTATTGGTCAGCTGTTTGATCTCATTATTTTGTGCGAATGCCTTGCTTCTTTCAGGCAGATGGTGTGATTATCAGGAATGGGGTGGGGTTTTGGTAACATCAATATTCCAGTAAGCTTTTTTTTATCCCTGTTCCTAGAAAAAAGACAATTTAATTACAAACCAACTCTAGTTTGTTGAACTTGATACAATGCCGATCAACCAATGGTAACTGAAGTGTATACTATAAATATTTTTAGCATATATATTTGTCTTCATTCACCACATTTTATAAAAAGGTAATAGAACGGTTACAGCTTAGGTTCTAGCTCTAGCACACATGGGCAGACTACATAGATTAATGCTTTGTTAAAATTAAGAAAATGAGTTGGATAGGATTAAAACATGTAGACAAGCATGCTTTATTATTTCATACTTTGTTCTGTCATGTTCAAAATAAAAGTAATCAATAACTCTTCAGGGAGAGGGATCAGCCACCCCGCTTTGCCCACCCTGGCTCCTTTGAGTATGAATACTCTAAGCGCTGGAAGTCTCTGGATGAAATGGAGAAGCAGCAGAGGCAGCAGGTTGAGAAGAACATGCGTGAAGCTCGTGAGAAACTGGAGAGCGAGATGGAAGATGCCTACCATGAGCATCAGGCGAATCTGCTCAGACAAGGTAAATACTGAATTGTTGTCCTATAGTTATGTATTCACCTTGACATGGAAATGTCTTTATAGCATGAAGTGAAAATGAGTACCACAGTCTGATCAGAGTACCTCCCCAAGATTCGATGAGGATGAGATTGATAATTGTAATAAATATTGGAATAATCCAAAAGTTGTCTAGTTTATGTGACAGGGCTAGTGAAATCTAAAGTTCAGAGTACATGTGGTATTAACAAAATGTGACATTTTAATTAATGTTTTTGTTGCTTTCAGATTTGCTGAGGAGACAGGAAGAACTGAGACGCATGGAGGAAATGCACAGCCTGGAAATGCAAAAGCGCAAAGAGATGCAGCTCAGGTAGTCTTCCTTATTCCTTCTTGGATTTGGGAGATTTTTCAAAAAAATAAGTAATATCACAATTGTTTGAGATATGTAAAATGTCAAGTATTTTAAAGCCACTAAAAGTAACCTTAAAAAGAGCCGAAACATCTATTTGTAATCACCGAAACGGGTATAAATGGTTATTTCCAGCTTTCTGTGGTTAATTTGGTGAATTCATGTTTTGTGCCTCAAACGAGACACTACAAGGACATTTTGGCACATCTTGATGCATTGGGGATATATTGTCTAAATATTGTCATCAATGATGGAAAAAAAAAATGGTAATTATTGTGACAGACCTAGTAGTGGCCAATTGTTAACTTGTTCAATACATGATAGAACAATTACTTTTGGGATCAATATTTATTGTGGGTACTTTCTTTGCACTAACCTTGTTATTTTGCTGCACTATATGACTATTCTATATGTTAATGAACATGAGATGCAATAGATTTGGAGGGAAATCCTGCTATAGAGTTGTGTCGGTGGCATAAATTTGTTTCAATATTATCGTGTATATTTCCTTCAACAGTATATTCAAAATTTGTTATTGTAACAGATTTGCTACTCTTACTTGTTTTGTACTGTACTCTTGTGTGGGCTGCTTGTCTAAATACTATTGTTTTAACAGGCAGGAGGAAGAGCGTCGCAGACGTGAGGAGGAGATGCTCCGTAAGAGGGAGATGGAGGAACAGTTGCGTCGTCAGCGTGAAGAGAACTACAGGACAGGAAACTTCATGGATGTGAGTTTTTACATTAGGCAGATCTCAGTCAGCATCTTTGTAATGCTAGTTTTAATATTGAATGTTTAATTTTTTTTTTTTACAGAGGGACAGAGAAATGCGAATGAGTTCAGGTGGTGCAATGGGCATGGGAGGTGAGTAGTATATAATAGAGATATACTATTGTAACATTGGCACATTATGAGTACATTGTCGTTTTAAGCTTGTTTTTAGCTTGTTTTCAGACTGGGAGCAATCAAGGCCATCTCTAATAAGTCAATAATGCTTTTGCTCATTTAATATTGGCTTTATTCCAGTACAATAATAAAAGAAAATATTAGGTTCAGTCAATTAGACAAAAGTTTTGCCACTCATACATGACGATGAATTCTGAAATTTTCTTTTGCTGTGGAACCATGGACCCTACCTGGTTCACTGAGAGATTACACAGACCTCCAGTAGAATACGTTAAGTAGTGGTACTAATCCAGTTGTCTTCTGTGCAGACATGTCCTTTGGCACACCAAGCCAGAAGTTTGGCATGGGAGGGATGGGCTATGAGGGACAGCAAGGAATGGGCGCATCCCCCAACCTGATGAACAACGACATGGTAATGTATCCCCTTTTTGAGAAAGATTTGTAGTTTTTAGTTTCTTCAGATTTTGCACAAATGAGCTGGCCAGTGGCTGTGCATGTTGGATATAGTATTACTGTGCCTTCTGTACTTTTCAAAGCTGGTTGAATAGGTGGCGTATTGGTTTAGTTACAGTTGCTGGCCAAAACCCCAAAGTCATGTTCTTATGTTTTTTCCCTATTAAGCCAGTGACCATCAGCCTGTACTAAAACTCTTGGCTTTACATTGTGTCTCATAGCATAATACTGCTCACTCTATTGTATCTTGTGTAGTAGGCTGCAGTTGCAAGCCCTGTCTGAGGTGAGCGGGACAGGCACCTTTTGAGGAGGCATGTGTTTTTGACAAGCTTTGTGCTCACAGAACCTTTTTAGGGTTACATTACTGGCACATTTTGTGACACAACTGTATTTTAAGTGTCTGTAGAGTTATAACTTTTTGTTAGGACTGGCAAGCATACTATGGAATCATGCATTTTTGTACCTCAGCATTGGTGCAGGTTGATGTATCTGGCTTATACTAAATTTTAATCAAGGACTGACTGAAGGGGATGGTGCAGCCTATATATGATTTATTGAGCTCATTTCATTTCATAGGCTTAGAACAAACTGCCTTATGTTGAATTATAGGGGGTAATACATATAATGGGGTTGGAATTGCAAATCAATTCATAGGTTTGTTTCCACTTGAAAGTTTGAGCCTTTTTTTACCTGAAGACATTGGTTTAAATTCTCACTTGCTATGGTAATGGTGGACATTTTCATCACTCTGAAATATATATATATTTATTTATTTTTTTCCTTTGGAAATTAGCTTATAATTAACATAGTTCAGAAAGGATAGACAGTTCAAAAGTACAATTGTGATTGAATTTGAACTTTCAAAGATTTTGTAATGTGTGTTTTTGTGATATTGACAACATGTTTGTCTGGCTGTTATTACTGCCCAAGTACCCATACTCCCAGCTGGCATCAGCTGTGCTCTAGTTCTTTTAAGCCCTTTACAAACCGTGCACCTGGGTGATCGCTACAGTCTCCGACTCTTTGCCTGCTCTATGCAGTACATGTCAGTAAAGTGTGCGATACTAGCGCAGACCTAGCACAGCTTCATTGCCAGAGGACCATGGATCTAGAAGAATTGGATAAGATTCCATGCCTGGTTCTCCTCTCCACTGGACAAAAAGCCAACACCCCCCACCGTCCACACTAAGGATGTACTCAAAATATTGAAACTGCACTATATTGAGACCCTTTTTTTCGATGAGTGTATCTATACAAGATGTTGTATTGTAAAACCTTTAAATTGCATAAATGAATTAGAAATTGTCGAGTTGTACACTTGACTACATGCTGAAAGCAGCAATAAGGCTTAGGGCTCTGCTCTTCTAAAATTTGTTTTTCATAAATCAATTGTGGGGCATTGTGGACCTGAAAATCTGATGCTTTTTATTCTATAATAAAAATATCAAGTTGGTTTTAAATCCCATTTTAGGGCTATTGAGATACGTTTTGTATCTTAGCCATGGATCTATTAAAATAACTTTTGTAGGATATTGCTAGTCTAGAGCTTTCTCAAGTTGGATTAGTGGCTAATCATTGGTACAGAGCGCGAGCATGTGAGCGATGCGAATGAGCTGAACTGTCATGAACGAGCCACAGGTTTAGAGCATGGTTCAGAGGCTCCCTGGAAGCATAAGCGTTATTTATTATTCCCTTGCCTCCTTTGTGCAACGAAAGTGTGAAGCGGCACACCAGCAAAGTATAATGGGGGGAGGATCAACTGCACATGGTCAATGGGCATGGCAGGACCGGATTTACCTAGCTGATAAAGGCTAAACTAGTTACGTGCACCATTGAGCACTGCCCATTTATTTCAATGGGCGGCCATATTTAGGCTTCGGGGCTTGAGTTTAGCCCTTAGCAATACTCAACAGCCCTACTCTGCACCAGGGCCCTGGAAGTATTCTCTCCAGGTAGAAAAAGTGAGCATCACTCCTTACAGAAAACCATACACTCTCCATCTGAGCTGGCAGAGGTCCACCTCAACGTGCATGTTTGTAAAGGGCATTAGCCAAATATATTAAACCCCAGGTGATGAAGGGCTATTTCTTGATGTTCACAAACCTTCCCTTTTGTAGATTTGTCTGCAGGTAGTATTTTAGCCTGTGAGGTTTTGTGACAGTTATCGCTCACTTTAAGTCGATTTTACTCAAACAATGGCCGCTTATCCATTTGTGCTTTTGTAAGTCTTTGTAGGTCTGAGTTTCACAAAAATATGTTCACCTGAGCTTGTGTCAAAGATTTATTTATTTATTTTATTTTTTATACAGATAATTAAATAGACTCAATACATCTGTGGCATAACAAAGCTCTTCAGCCTTAACAGTGCTTTTATGGTAGTGAAGGGTTATTAATATCGCAGGAGCTAAAACCTTTTTTCCTTGTCTCTTGTGACTTGTGAGCCTGAACTGGAACAGAATGAAAAAATGCAAAAAACATTGTACCAAATTGTACAGAACATATTTAGCAGAGTTTCAAGTTTTCCTTTAGTCACTGTTTTTATAGGGCAGGAAAATAACAGGTAATGGGCTACATTCCAAAAAAAGTATGAATTTAAATGTTATGTGGCAGTTTATGCTAGCAGTTTATATTGTATACTGCATTAACTGTGCTTGTTATTAGTTTAAGCAGTTTGAAAGATCGATTTCATAATCAGACTGGAGGAATGTTGATCTACAGGCCCATTTCAAAGAAAATTGAAGGATTTCACACTTTCGGCATTGTACTAATAAACATGTTTTTCCATATAGTTTGTCTGAAAAACTTTGTCAAATTGTTTTTCCATAATTCCTGTTCTAGTGGCTATGAGTGTGATTCTTAAGATGAGAATTCCATATTCTTTTGTGATTTGAGCTATTAAATTTGTCCAATTCCATTGCAAAATATTGGCAACCTTGCCATAAACTCCGAAGAGTATCCATAAAAGCACCGCTAAGGAGCTTGAAGAAGGCTACAGATGAGGATGCTAATATCAGCTCCTTCCATATTTACTGTTTCATTTTTTAACATGTAACTTTGCAGCAGACATTTAATACTATGTGGATTATAACTTGGCCAAGTGCTGGGTCTTAATGTACTTTACCCCTACAGCCTACAATAAGGCATTTTAGCAGTGTTCTTTGTGTTTTATGGTATATGAAAACTAGCCTACAGAAACCTGTTGATTCAGTTTTGCACCGTTCAAATTTAAGCAAGTTAAAAGTTAAACTATAAAGTTGCTACTTTTTGATTTGCTTAGTGTAACATAGGTATTAGCAATTAGAGATAAGCCTATAGTTTGATTGTAGCCACTGTTATCCTACTGATTTTTAAGCACATTACAATCTTGAATACTGTTGGTGGTTTCCTTTTAAGCACCACCATGCATGACTTTGTCCTTTAGGTTTTAACAAATTTGCCAACATTAATTATTTGTGGTAATCCGTGACCTCTCAGGCAACATTTACTTGTAGCATGAACTGGAGATCCTGCTTCTTGGCGAGGCACTCACTAACTGTAGCATTACCCTCTTCTTTTCCCGTATGTTACCTGTGGCGCCTGTGGACCTTCATTTTGGAACGTTTCCTTGGATGTGTCTCCTGCTGATTATTATGAATATATCTAATAATCGTCTTCGCCGATGCTAAAACCTCACGGACATGAACTGTGTGATCTTACCCCCTGTACTTGCCCCCTCTTCTTTATTGCCCCACAGCGTAGCGAGCGCTTCGCACAGGGCGGCCCTCGGGGAATGGGTCCTGGTAACCCTGGCTACGGCAGGGTCCGTGAAGAGTTTGATGGTCCCGCTAAGAAACCCCGATTTTAAACCACATTTGCTCCCAGCAGCACTCTTTGTATAGAATTTACAGAAACATGTTGAGTCATTTTTGTATTTAAGTTCAAGTGTTGCAGCATTTTAGCCTGACTATTTACTCATTTTATGACAAGGTCAGTTTATTTCTTTTGTAATGTTAGTAGGTGAAGAGGTCACAATCATGTGATCAGTAGTTCTCAAGACCCATGTGTAATTTTCCCAAATGTAATAATCTCTGTGAGTCGTCGTGATGTTTCAACTTTTTATGGCTGTGTTTGTGCCATTGCATTTGGAGTCAACGCATGTAATATAATAAAGGACATTGGTTCTATGAGGAAAATCTTATACTGATTACTTTTTAAAACGTAAATGGGCAACCAATTGGTTAAAAATGATTCAATTCTTGTACAGACACACCTGTTACAGGAGTTAGTTCCGCATGATTAGTACAGTGTGCCTGGGGTCAGTACAGATGGTTGGTTGCACAGGGTTCAAACTAAAAGACTGCATTGGCAGGGTGCTTAATTATTTCCATTTCTGGACGGATACATCTACAGATGTTCTGAAACAACTGAACCTCATCCAGCTATGCTGACACAGCCCACACTGTCTGCTCTGATGGAATTAATTTAAAATTTTGTTTTTACTGTGATTTCATGGCCATTAGAATGTAAATGCATTACTATAGTCATGTGTAAACACTAATTTGTGATACGAGGAAAAAAAAAACAAAAAACCAAACAGTTCTACACATGTATAATACAGATTTGGAACCGTACATGCTGTATTTCATTCAACTAAAAATGGCTTGGTATGTGAATAAGCTCTTTTAAATTTACAGAAGAAACATCCACTAATATTTGGTCACTGGCAGTAAATGGTTTGTTGGAACCAACCAATGACCCACTTATCACGGTTCTAAATCATGGAAGAAGTTTAATTACATTGACATCAGTTTTCCAGCATCAGTAGCATCATTATTTTGAGTATATTCTGAGTATTTTTGCCGAACTTGCTCACAATATGAATTGGGTATTTTTAGTTTTAATGTCTGTGCTGAGAACTGCCTGCCAACTGGAATCTACTGCATAGAATAATTTTTTTTTTTTTTGTCATATTAAAAGTGCCAAGTTGTCTTTCCAACCGAAGTCTAGTCCAAAGTTTGTAAAAGGAAAGCCTTGGAAGTTGGTGAAGAATTAACATTTTGAATTAACTCAACGTCCTTGGGTAAATGATGCAACGCCTTCAACAGTCTGTACAGCAGGAAATGCCTTGGTAGGGGTCTTTACACTGAGCTTCAGGGGGTCAACACATTGGATTTGAATCCACACCAGAAACTAATTTTGTGTTTTTTGTGACAAGCATTTTTTTTTTCTTTTAATCTACCAGCCAGTTTTTTGTTTTTTTTTACCTTTCGGGCATTTTATCCATATCACATGACCAATAGCAAAACAAGGCAGAAATCATGCCGTTGTTCAGGATTACAGTGAGGAGTGGCTTTAATATTCCGTGTTGCGCAAGCCACCGGCATTTTAATACCCAATTCTTTTGCATAATGCAGTTGTGTTTTTGCACACACGACGTACATTTGTGCAATCAAAATCACTTTTATATAAGCATTACATATACAGATGGGAGAATTTGGGCTCTGTGTTTTTTGACAAGTGACTGAACTTTTGTGACTGAACCCTTGACTTTGGTAGTGGCCGTTATCTGTTTAAAGGGCCTGTACCTGATTTGAAACCATGGGTGTGAACCGTAGCTTTGCCCACAGATGCAGTATCAAAGTGGTAGAAATGACTGTCTGGGATAGTCTCATGTGGTTGGTCCACAGAGTTCCCATCAATCTCTCCTCACTTAATGTTGTATTCTCGCCTTTGAAATTCCATCGTGACAGAAGCAATTAGTCTGTCTAGAATAGTATTAGGCAGCAGTTTCGCATGATTCTTAGTGAATAATGTTCTCCATAGGCTCACTCGCTTTCATCCAGTCTGTAACTTCTGTTATTACCCAACAAAATGCTTTGAGAAACTATTTAAGATTGAAAGATGTAACCTATGCAATTTACAATGGTCTGCATTAACAATGAGCTACATTTACAATAAAATTCACAGTGTCAAGTCCATATATCTCAACCAGAAGAAATTAAAATCCGGTACAGACTCTTTCAGAAAAATGCTTTAAACAGTTTTATGGTAGTTTAAAGCACTGATTTATTCATGAAAATTAATTGAAGGAACCTAGTTCACAAATTCTTAAACGGACTGGACCGGGACTTTGTCTCTGTTTAAGTCAGTCTCGTCATTCTGATTTAAAACACTCGGCCTTGCCTGACACTGTAGGAGCTGGAGACTCTGACTTGACAGAGATATTTAATCTTTAACAACACAACAAATGGAAAACCACAAGCTGCCACAGCAGAACCCTGATGTCTACATCAAATCACTACTTTGGCACCAAAGGACCCGTTTCTCAATGCTCTGCTCTTGAGCAAAGACACGAGTGGTAGGTGAAGTCAAAGCATACAGTAAGTGGAAGATTCTTGTGTATTTTGATTTAATATTAAAGGCATACTATGGAGGTTTTGTGTTGAACGCTTGACTGGAAAAGGTCAAAATGGGGGTGGGTGGTATGGCAAAATATCTTTTGTTTGGAGCTAGATCAGTATTTAGATCTGTATCAAAGATTCATGTGCACTTTGTATTTTTTTTTTTTCTATTGCCTTTTAAGGGGTAGTAAAATGGCAGATCATCACACAGATCAGATCATGATTTTGTTTTTAATTACAAATTTTTTTTGAAGAATGAATACTTCATATCTAATAAAATATTTACTTGGCTGTCTTAAACTATTAGTCAATGTGAATGAAGTCAAAGATTTTAATGTTTGGTCATAATGCCAAGTATAAAGTTGTGATGTGATGTTCATACAATCACAAGATTGATTGGCCCATCAGAAATGGTTTATCATGGAACAGTAATCGCTTTGCTGCCAAGGCTCATTTAAAAGCACATCAGCCCTCAAACGGCACCAGTGCAACCTGTAAAGAACTGAACAGTGTCTTTGTTTTTTTTCTTAGCCAAATTATGCAATACAGAAAACCTAAAACTATGGAAACTGTACAATTCCATAAAGCTATGACTTATCAGCCATTACTGCATTTATTGGCTCAAAAAGCCCATTTCTGAGTATCTTGTGCAAGTCCCATCTCAAAGTAAAAGCGTTGTGGCACAATCTGCCATCAATTTCAGGGAAAACAATTTTGGTATTGGCACACTTTTGTACAGGAAGGATTCAAGCATGGAACCACTGCCTTGTGGCATAAAAGTTCATCACTAAATCTTTGAAATGGCTGTTCTGACATTCATTTGGTGGTACTCAAATCACCTGCCCCATAGTATGCCTTTAAGTGTCAATTCCATGTTTAAATACTTAAAGTTTTTAAATAGTTTTTTTACTGCTCTAATATAAATGCTGGGTCTGTCTCCTGTGTTGCATGGTGAATTGTTGGACTGTCTCATAAATTGCAGCATCCGTACTGTAGATTTGTTTTGAACAACTGAGATGGCAAAATGGCCCCATACCCCGGAAAGCATATGTATGTATTTGGTTATGAGAATAAGATACTGGGAGCGCTTACCTGGATTACAGATAAATTATACTGAAAACCGGGTGTTCGTCAAAGTCCTTGGGAGGGAGATACTTTAGGTTAAAAAAAAAAAAAATGCAAAAGATCTGAGGCACTCGGACTTTGCTTTTTGTGTTTCAATTCACACAGGTCTTGATCAGGGCAAACTTCAAAGACCGAGTGCCTCAGACCTTTTGCATTTTGTTTATTTGATATATTGATTGATATTGCATGTTTGTACCACTTTTTAACAGGTGTGATCTACACTCAAGCCTATTGTCTAAAAACAATATATGATTTACTTTGGAAAAATATCATTAAAAGCATATTTCCAACAGTATTGCACATGTGGGTCAGTTTTCCCACACCTTGTTGGTTTTGCTCAGTCTTGGAATCAGAAAACGGCTCTAAGATTACTACTACTACTGGGCTGTACTAAACCCACTTCTTCCTCTTTGCTAACTTTGTTCTCTGCTCTGTATTCTCAATGTAATTTTTTAGTTTCTCATTTGTTGCTGCAAGCAACAATACCCATAAGAGATTGGCTGAATATTTTGACAGCTGATCGATTTCTGTAAGCTCTTAAATACTGGTCCAGGGCCCAGAATCTGTAGTGTTGCCATAGATTAGCCACCAGCCCATCCCCTAAAGGATAATAATGTTTTAGTAAATGGTTCATTACTCACTTGCACCAGTAGTAGACCAGGTAGACCCACCTGTGGTGGCAAAATGATTAGCGCTCTCTCCTCACAGTGCCAGGCCTTTCTGTGCAGAGAATATTTCTCCTTCCATGCACTCAACCCAAAAATGGCACAACATGTAAAATCTGTCAGTTAAGGTAGTCCTGACTAAGCCGACCTGGAGATCTGGAGATGGGTCCCTGGGTGGTGCACTCCAATGCGCACTCCTCCTGACACTTTGCATCTGACACCTCCTTCAACGTGACCGTGGAAGAGGACAAACAATATACCTCAACCAAAATACAGAGTCCATTTATTGGTGTCATATTGGGCATTAACAAAATAAAATGGACTAAAATGGGTCATTGGCCATTGCATAATTAAATGATTAATATTCTACTGAAACCCAGAAATGTTAAACCTTTTGCCAAGCACACTGGATGTGTCTTGAGCCTCAAGTATGTTGTCCATGTTTCTCTAAGTTCTATAAAAATAGTTAAAGGTAGTTATGAGGATTTGGGGCTTGCTGAATAAAAATGTTTGATGTGCATCTTATGCATACACATAGGGTGTTGCTGTTTAGGCTATTAGACATACGTTTGTGACCACCGTATTTTACTTTTAGGACCACTAAAGTGAAGTCTTGGGATACTCTAAACCTCTGTTTGTGTGTTGGTTGTGTGTACTTTTGTTTTTCTTTAACAGGTATGAACATCTTAAAACGTGAAGGAGGAACTCTCTAAATCAACATAATCTTTCAGTGGTAAAATTTTAGTCACTTTATACATAAAATCTTTGAAAGGTTTAACATTTTACCTTACTGGACATCTGTCTATTCCATATGACATTCAGTGGATACTAAACATTTTTCATAAAGACCAAGGCCTGTTTGACATAACAATTTAGGAACCATTTGTAACAACTCGATACATTTTTGCGATAATGTAGAAATAACAAAAACAAATTTTGCTATATATTCCCACCATCTAAAATTGCACATTTGAAGGTATGACAAGTTAAGATTTGAAGTTGTGACTTGTTATGGGCGTAGTTATAAAGTTTTCAGTGTCCACTGACCAGTTGTCAAAGTGGATTGTCCCTGTATATGCATTAGTAGTATAATTAAAGAGGGGGTATTAAAATTAACATAACATGATGAAAAGCTAAAAAAACGTTGGTCACTCATTAAAAAGTATGTCTGAAGTTGTTTTGCCATCCATGCATGATTGAGTAATCTAGCAATCTCTCTCGGGCACTAGTCGAACCCTCCTTATGGTTCTGTCCAAGACTCAGCCCCCCCCCCAGCAATTTTCCATAAATAAACAAAAGCAGGTTACAAAACAATACACTACAACTTCACAAACCTGATGCAATGTGCAATATTTTGATTAGCAGAATGGGCACAAATTGTAATGTGATGGCACTCTGAAGGGGGCAAGGGACGGGAGACTCATTAACCAAAAACAAAATATTAGCAAAAAAAGAAAAGTGGAAATTATAAATCATGTTGATGCATCTTTTTCTAAACGATAAAAGGTAACATTGGGATCTAAATAGGTGTTATTAATACCCCATCATAAAACATTTACCGCTCCAAAGAGTGTGTTAACTCTGGATCATTGCTCAGTTAAATAGCTGAGGGGACTTGTTGCCCTCTAGTTTTTCACTACTTCAGGGTTGGGTCAGTATAACTACTGAGGAGATACTTGCCATACTCTTATGGTTTCTGTTATATTCTGTCGTCATATGGCTCTGACAAAAAACACACTTGTGACACCTTTGGCACTGGGATACTTTGTGAGGCTATTTTAATGTATTCTGTTCTGGCAAAGACTTGTCTGAACTGTATACATATTTTACTAGTTCCCCAAAGCATTCCTTCAGCTTTCCTTTCATGTTTCTAAATGGAGCCATAGACAGACTGACTACCCCAGTCCTGAGCACTTACCTGAGCGAGTGGTGTGTTGTGTGCTGTGTGGCTGTGCTGTAACTGCCCCGGTCTGCAGTAGGGGCAGTAGAAGTCACAGTAAAGCCTGGACATGTTTGCCCCAGAGGTATTTACCTGAGCCACTGCCTGAGGTAAGTGTACACTCAACACACAATGTAAAATAGCAAAGTACTTGTGTTAAATCCCAGCTGTCTGGCATCACACTTCAGAAGAATGGCATCACGGTGCAGATGTGTTGATGTGCCCTCTAGTGGTGGATTGTGTGTTGGTTTTCTGTTTGCTGAATATAAGCAGTGGCAGTTTTTTGTTTTTTTTTCCATTCAGTGCAGAAATGCACCATGTTCTAAGCTTTACCCAACTGCATTTGCAATAAACATGTTTTGTCCGTGAGTTGACTTTTAGTGGTGTAACTGTTCACTGAATATTGTTTGAATGAAGCAGTTGCAGCCAATGGTCTGCATTGTTGTACTAAAATATTTTACTGTTTTGTCCAATATTTATTGTGACTGAATGCCCTGAAATTTGTGTAGTAGTGCAGAATGCCTTCTATTTGTAACCTTGTGTCATCAACAGTTCAGCACCAGTGCCTTGAATATAGTAATGCTCTAAGTGAGTAACTGCCTGAGCCTTCATTCTTTAAAGTGCATATGATTGGGTTTTAAAGTTTATATAATTATTTCTTGGTTTTGTGGGATAGTATCCATGGGAAATATTATAGTTTACATCAATCAAGTGGCATTTTGTGAGAAACGAGGTTGGACGAAAAGTAAAAAATAATGGAAAGTGGTTTTAAAATTTGTCAATTTTCATATCATATTTCATCCAAAATGCAGGGACAATTTATGTATCATTGTAGTTTTGTAATCACATATTACATAAATGAAACTGTTTTCTTTGAAATGCTTTAGTTCAATGGCACTACATCCAACAGGTGTAAAAAAAAAAAAAAAAAGAAAAAAAAAAGGGGGTTAAATGCATTTACACATCAGTCATATTACTTTATAAATTCAACTCCTTTAGTCAACATACAGTACATTTAGTTTTTTCAGCAGACCTGATGCTCAATGCTGCATGTGCAGTATCTACAACGCTGAGCCCATTTCTCCTCAATGTCATCATTAGTTCAGTGGATTGCTGCCTCTTTGAACCACGGTATTGCTGCTACCGGTCCTGCAAAATGATTAAACACTATTGTATTTAACATCAATGGTTCTCAACTGGTGTGGCCCTGGGAAGATGACTACACTATGAAATACAAAAAGTGCAACAAGACTTGGTGATTCAATTATTTTTTTATCATACCATAATACAGTGGTGATTCTTAATTAACATTTTCTATAGGTGAATATACATCTTTATTTTTAGGGGGGGTTTTTTGCGGCCATCCAAACGTTTCTAAACGTTTGGGACTCAACTCGCCAGTTGAGAATTTCACTGCTGATGAATCTGTAAAGTAGATGACATTATTGACCATTTTAAACCTAATACTTGGTACTGCCGTTTTGTTCTCTCAAACATTTGAGTTGATTTCATATATTTGTAAGAGGAGTAATTGTAGTGAAACAAATATTGCTTCAGCACTCTTGATTGTTTTGGTGGAAGAGCTGATCATGACATAGCGTGTGGTTTGAGCTTATTCCATGGTTTGTGGCTTTTGTTGCCTCAATGAAGTATTAATATTTGTCTCTGGATGAAAAAGAGAATTTGTGAAGTATAATTGTCTGCACTGTGATCCATTCAGTCAGCTGATCCTCCATCTCTGAGTGTGGTGCCAGAACAATCCCCTGATTACTGCTCCTGTGGTTTTATAAGGTATTTTTACTGTGGATAGAGGTTTACTGTGGATCATCTGCAGAACCCTGGTGTAGAGTTGTGCTTTTGTGCTGTAAAGCTGCAGCAGAATGAATGGGATACATAAACCTAAACACAAAATTCAGTGTTTTTCTTCAAACCCTGGTTTAGTACTACATGATAGTCTGCATCAAGTTCTACACATAGAAATTACATAAACATTAGACCAAAACGCTGAAGACTGAAACCTGCTCCACTGCTCCATCCTCATTGTGTCTCTGTTGTTTTAGGATTCTCGATCGATAGAAGGAGGCTGACCACCCATCACACGTTTACTTTGAGTCTGGTAAGAAAAACATTTTAAGACCTGTCAGTTAGAGATTGACTATGTATGTTTGTTTTTTGGCCGGAATCCACAGAAACTAATGGCTGATGAGCTCTACCAAAATGGACCAATTTTGATTATTTTCCTCAAATTATGCCATTTAAATATTGTACAAACTTCCCACAGCCTTTTTTTATTTTTTATTTTTTTTACCATAAACCTGTATTGTATTTTTAAAACTGTGTAGTTCTGTTTTGTGTAGTTATCTCACTGAAGTGTTTAAAGTTTTAAGTGTTGTCTTTAGACAGCTGGTCAATCAAAGGAAAATATCAGCCTGTGTAGAACCTTTAAGGCTGATACCTATACAAAAGAGCAAATATCAGCCAACCGATACATGTCATCTTGATTCTGTCAATTATCTGAATCTAAAATCTTGGAATAATGAAATTTCCTTTTTTTTTTTTTTTTTTGTAGCTAAAAAGTAAACTGAAGACTGGAGACCTGAATGCTGACCGGTCGCTAATCACACTGGGGACTTGAGGACGCCTATAAGGTGAGATTTACAAAGTTTTTTTTATAGCAACAAATGTATAGAACATGATTTTGATGAAACTAGTCATACAGTAGTTTGGGTATAGATTATCAAACTTTCAATTCTAGTAAAACGATTTTAATGTTGTACAAATTTACTTGTTTGTTCATCATTTAAACTAATACATTAAAACAAAAGAACTGGGACTAAATCTGGATTTACTCAGGTCTTATTAGGGTTAAATCAGTGCGTTGAATCCCAGATGGATACTAGATGTGATTTTAAGTGTGAAAGGCCTTAGATGTAATTGACGAAAATGAGAATATTCAAATTGTTTAATTTCAAATACACGACCCAATTTTGTTTTTTCAGATCAGAAGGTGCAGTACCTCAGGATGATCAGCAGAGGATGCACAACGTGCAAATATGGGAAAAGATGGAAATATCATGAAGAAAAACAATGCTAGAATAAACTGCATTTAAAATCATCTTTACACATTTTGTCCCCTTATTATAAACTTGATGAATACACTTTGTTTAATTGTATAGTTTCAGAAAGGTAATGTAAATATGTTAAAAGGAAACATGCTGAAAAGGATTGGTAAGCATATTAACAAACAGCAAAACTTTATGCATCTTTTTAATACAAGCTTTACCATTTAGGGATGTCAGGATTATTTGGTTAATGGTTTGCACAATATAATCTTAAGAACTAAAAAGCAAAACAATTCAGTTCAAGTTATGTTCAGAAAAATGGGTTTTTATGGTCCCATTAACTTGACTTTGATGTGGAAAAATTACAATTCTAGATGAAAAGTAATCCATTTGCAAAGCCTGGTTATTTTTGTAAGGTTTATTCTTTCTTATAGCAGATACAGTCAGGAAAAGGCCCAGACCTGCCCTGGCCACAGACTGGTAGCCTTTCTGCGTCCCAAGTTTCTCCTACTCCATTCCCTCAGAGCACCTCTCACCTTGGTCTGTCTCCCTTCTCTTACGTCCCCCGAGCATCTGAGCTCTGAGTATTTATACCAGAATGACAATGCTACATACATTTCAAAGCAGTGACTTTTGTTTCACAGCCATGAGATAATAAGCTTTTACACTTGGACAGGTACAACAAGGAGTTTCCTGTGGGATGAAGACAGACCCTTCACACATGTTAATATCTGGTCTGGGTCTGACACACTGACAAAGATCAAATGCATTTAAAGACGTACGATAAGAATATTTTCTTCACAACATGAATATACTTAAATTTCCATCAGAGCTTTATTCAGAAAGATTGATTTCATACACCAGTCACATACTAGTGGAATGGTGAATTATTGGACTGAAAAGTAAATTAAATTCTGTTTTTCTCGCCATAATCATTACACTAAAATTTTATATTGTGACACCCCTATTACAAATACATTCTTCTGTCATGTGCTTGGCTCACTGAAGTTATATCTAAGGTCTTAAGGTGCCATGTTTCCATTGCTGGAACGGGTAGTTTGCTCAGTGTTGGCTGTGAATCCTGGAGTTAGGCCAGAAGAGCTCAATGTGGGTCATTCAGTCCCGTGCTCACCTGGACTGCACCCGGACCAAATACACCAGTGCTGCTAAAACCCAGTGGACATTAATTGTCATTTAGGTAATCTGTAAAAATGAAGTCTGAGGTCTAAATTACACTTAACATGCAACTATTATTGATAGTTTTTCAATATTAATTTATTGCATTAGTGTCCCACAATGGTAACACTTTATAATGACTACACGTAATTGGTCTTAATAAACCATGAAGACTTAAATAGTTATGAACAAATAGTGTGAATCATTCTTAATAAACTACACAACTTTGTACCCCAGCCTTACCTCTTCTCCCAAACCTCTTAAGGAGCTTTAGTCATTCTTAAATGGTTTGTTCATTACCATTACTTGCTTTCTTCATGCTTTGTTAAATTGAGGTGTAGTTATTAGAAAGGTAGCAATGTATGGCTATTGGCTCCATAATATATTTTCAAGGTAAATTAAAATGAACAGATGAATACAAATGGGCATTGAATCACTATTGAACTATTGACATATCAAGCATGGTGATACATTGCATTAGCCTATACACAGAAGAGCTGTATTGTCTATGCTATAAACAAAATTTATGGGTAATATCTAATTACAAGTAATAGCTATAAAATTCGCAAAACTGTCAGTCCAGGCCTTAAGTGAACTAAGTACTTCAATAAACTGCTATAATCAGCCATTAAAAGAAGAGACAAAAGCAGGCTATGAACATTACATTCTAATTGCAATTAAATACCAGGCCAATTTATTCAGTTTTGTATTTATATTGTTGTAAAATCCACTTCCACCTGAACAGTAGGTTGCTTAAACATTGTGTACGTACCATGTTATATAAGACACTTTGAGCCTTCTGTGTTCTGTCGTTCGTTATTTAACACTACCTATGTCTTCACTTGTCACATAAGGAAGGCCACTGCATACAGTACAGAAGAACCACATCTTAATCTATTGTTAGATTCAAATTACTGACCTAAATGGGACATAAATGCAATGTCTTAGGTCCATATGAATTACTGTTTGGACAAAATTCAAAATGCACGCAGAAAAGTTAATGTAACGCCATAAAAGAGGTGCGCGCGCTACGTCACGTGACTTTATTTTGGGGTTGATTGGACGAAATACTTATCAAACTTGCTCCACTTACTCACTCTTGTGTTCTCCATATCTCCATCTGTGTACCACCTGCTGACTGCCCGTGTAAGCCGAGCTGTCTTTGAGGGAAAGGAGATGGACATTGTCAAGTGGTGTCCTCCTAAACTAACGCTAGTCCATGCATCTTTTATACACATGCAACATTCATGGCTGGCCCGCTGCCGCCCACACAGGAAGGCCTGATAATCGCGTCTCGAGTTGTAGGTTCAACCCCCAGGTACACAAAAACAGATCCGGGTCCGTTCAGGGGCACCGTTTTTTTCACTAGACATGCAATCCCAAACTAGAAGGGGGAGCTTTAAACTTTAGCTGAAGAGAAAACCGCTGTCTCCAACTTTTGCGCAAAAATGAGCGTGTCCAGTGGTATGGAACCTCCAGCAGCTGTGCTCGGTTTTGGGTTGGACACAGAAGGAGGACCGTGTCTTCGAAGGCAGAAATACGGCAGCAGCGTTTCGGTCCAGACGTATTTGCTGGATAGCGGGACTCCTCCAGGACCGCCCCCGCCCACAGCTGTCGGAGCCCGGGTCCGACTGCCTGCGCTCACCGCTAAAGGCCCTCGGAGGAAAAGCAGCATGGCCCGGCTCAGGTGAGACAAAAGCAAGACAAGGTAAAACAAATTATTATGACCGAAGGATTTGTGAACTCGTACTGTTTATTATTTGCAGAAGTATGTGTGGTGCTCTGAGAAGTTGAACACTAATGGCAAAAGGTTATGTCACAAATATTAAAATGAACCCACTTTATATTGCTGCAGTTTCTTGCTTATCTTAAATGTGCACTATGGAACATTTCTGCTAGAGGGTTTGGAGGTGCCTGGAAAGTTCCACAGTATGGTATTCTAGCTCCATGAATGCAAGCAGGAGACTACCAGGTTACAGGTCAGATCCTTGGAGAGGCAACCCTGCTCCCTATAGGAATTCATATATTTTGAGCAATAGAAATTTATTAAATGCAAGATGTGTAACACTAATGCCATGCTGTAGAACTTTTCAAGCAACGCAAAGACATCTCCAGAGACAGGAAGTTATCAAATGTATATCACCATATATAAGACAAGCAGATGTAAAGCACAGTTCAATTTCCATAGTGTGGGTTTGCATGTCCTCTATCTGGCTGTGGGTGCGTTGCACATTAACCAAATCAAATTTAGGGCTTAACTGCGACTAAACTTGGAACTAAACCAGAACTAAAATGGCTCAAACCAAACATACATCATGACTTAATCCAGAACAAGTGCACTTTAAGTACCTACTTGTAACTGAACCTTAATGTGGCCAAGTGAACCATCACATAGGTAGATATCCAATTGTTTTTGTGTGGTTAGTGATCAATATCTCATGGCACTCATCTCTTCTTTTCAGTGAAAGTGGCTGTCACTTTTCACTGTCTGGAATTACAGTGTGAGTTTCCTGTTGAAGTCATAGTTTGATAGGATTATGTAGCATTGTGAGCTGTGAGCACAGAGGCCCAAAGCAAATCTCAGGTTTGAAACTGATCCCATGCAGGTGGAGTGGACAGTGGTGCACGTTGGCTGAACTCTGGCTGAAACCAGAGAGAACACCTCACTCACTCACACATCACTATTTGATGGGCTCCTCTCACCCAGGCTGCAGAGTGTTAAATAACCGTCACAAATTATTAGCAATAACACTGCCAATCATGACCACATCAGCACAATTAGAACTTATAGAGCTCTGCATCCTGAATATGAATCAAACCAGATGTAAAGCACCTTGATCCTGTATTTTTCAACCACTTTGGTAAAAAAAAAAAAAAAAAAAAAAGAACACCTTGCCAAATTACAACATTTAAAAAATAACTGTGCCAATATTTTCCTTACCCCTGTGTTCTGATTGTTTCTATTTGACAGTGATGATTGTTTTGCATTTTCAGGACGTAGTTGAACTATGTAACTTTTATTGTAAAGGGTCTATCACAGTTTTGTTTCCATAAAAATGCAGTTGTGCTAGAGTGGCCTTTAACTTTTCTTTCTCCACGGAAATAAGGAGGTGACACTATCAGGCCAAGTTATAGGTCAGATCTGTGCAGAGGTGACACCCTCACAATAGGAATCCACCATTGTCAAGACAATTAAAACATTTCTAACTGAAATGTTAATTTAATACTGTGGAACATCCTGGGCACAGAAATAACTTCTCCAAATGAACAGGCAACAGACCCTCCACCAGAAAAGTTACACAGTACACCTTTCAATGTAGGTGTGAATAAACCAAAATTAGATTTATTTTTTCCAAGTCACACTAGTGAAACCTGGCACACTAGTTTCAAATCAATGCCTTAGTCAACTAATCAAAGTCTGACAGTGGTCAAACAAAGTCTAAAAGTGATGTGTTCACATCTGTAGCTCAGGTTTAGTTCCAATTTTAATGTGGTATGTGCGAGTATGAAGACGTCACATAGCTTCACTGTAACCAGCATCAGCTCTAAATTTGGACTAAACTATGTCTCAATACGGACTTGACCAGGCCTGAACCAGGAATATACCATAGGACTAACTAGGCTATATGTCTAAGGTTATAACGGTTCACTATGTTATTATGGTAACATTACATGGGTTAGACCCAATTGTAGGCAGTTCAATCCCAGCTCCAACCAGTGCATATTGCTCTTGTCTTCTTAGAGAAGACACTTTTCTCAACTTGCCTAAGTATGAATAGTGTTTGAATGTGATTAGTAATACACGGAGAGGCCATTGGCACAGATTGGCAGCCGTGTTTCCGTCAGGCCTGGGACATCTGTGGTTATAGAAACTGGTTAACCACAATCATGATTATAAACACAGTGCAATATTATTGTTTTTATCTAGTATAGAGATAATGAGGTAAATTCTGCAATAGACTTGATACTTCCAACTAGTATTGTAACAATAATACAATTAAAACTACATATTCTAAGGGTAAGAAATAGGCTCAATATTTGATACCAGTTTTGATAGGGCTACCATAATGAATCAATCGGAAGACAACTTTCATTTATTATTATATTACCATGTGGTCTTATACACATTTAGAAAACTCAATTATGTCCTATTTGTGTGATTACTACATTTTAATTTCAGTATTGGTTACAATCTGAGTATCTATTTTATGACCACCCTGTTACAATCCAAATTTACCATGTCCCTGTTTGTTTTCTCTCCACAGCCTCAGCGAGCCCTCTCTGTTCCCTCACAACGACAGTGTTTTATTTGGGGGTCTGTCTTGCGCCCGTGGTCCCAGCTTGCTCCATAAACGCACCCCTTTCTCCTCCTCCTCTTTTACAAAACCCTCAGCTCTCTCCCCCAACCCCCCTCCAACCCCCCAGAGCACCTCCAGACCCCTTTACCTGCACTTCTCCCAGTCCATCCAGCCCAGCCTCAAACCCAGAGCCAAAAGACGACACTCCCACACACTCTCTTCTGAGCTCAGATCTTTGTCCTCACAGGTAAAGCTGCAACACAAATTAGATAATCACAGTTCTTCCAACTATAATCACTAAAATGTAAAGTGAAATTATTTAAGAACTTTGCTTCATGTTGACTGAACTATGTTAGTATCACAGACATAGGCAATCTGTGGCCTGGTAATAGATTACAGCCCATGAGGATTTGCCACACGAAAGATCAGGCTCCATGCTTGGACCCGAATGTGCCCTTGTGGAAAAAAAAAACTAAACAGCCGCCAACCTCTGTAGTATCATATGTTTACACTTATATTGCATTGTATTTATGGAAATATTATCTTAGCATTAGTATCGACAATGTGTTGATTTTGTTGGGTGGAATGGAGAGTGGGCCTTATCACTGGAAAAAATTTTTGACACATATCTGAGTGTATGTCTTAGCTGTGCATTTTGAAAGGTTCTACCATAGGATTTTTTAAAAAGAATGTCATAACAATAGAAGTGCATTTTTTTTACCCTTTCTACTGTTGTGATTTATTGTAAAAAATGTAATAAACAGTTCTCTCTGTACTCACAGGTCTCCCCTCTGTCAGAGCCCCTGTCTGTGGTGGGTAAAACCTGCCTCCCCTTGTGTAGCCCCCGCTCCACTCCGGCTGCAGTCCAAGGACCCTCCAGACCCCACATCCACGTGTTTCTGCCCTCCGAGGCCGAGGGAGAGGACAGCGAATCTGTGGATGAGGGCTTCATGGATGAGCTTGACCATAAGATGAGTTCTCTCAAGCTCCAACAGGGGGCTCCACAGACTGTAGCTCTGCACTGCAACAAGAAGAACTGGAGCCACAGCTGCCTTGGGTCTGACTGATGGAGATGTGACTGCCTATAGCTCTTCTGTGCATGCCCAAACCACCTTACAGATTAATATATTTTTCTAATTATTACTTGGTTTGGTGGGATAGTACCTGATGAAAATATTCATCATAAGTTTGCACCAGCCAAGTGGCAGTTTATGAAGAAAAGTAGAAAACAAAAAGTTTTCTACTTTTCAAAAAGGAAGTAGCGGTGAATTATAAAATCAAATCCCGCTACCTGTCATCACTGAAGGCATTTTTCTGACAGTTTAAACACTGATTCAACAAAATAAAGGTGTTGTCATTTATTTGTATTTGTTAAATCATAACTGTTTAATTTAGACAAGTTTGGGCTCTTGTTAACATTATGGTTGCTAGGTAACCTATCTCCATGTCATATTTGCTGCCCATGTCCAAATTATAAACAAAACTAGAAAAGACTGCACATTTTTTAGTAAAATCTTAAATTTAATGACATTAACTGATTTAGAGAAATTAGTAGTCTAATCTGTTGTGCACACTTTAATATGGATTTTGCATCTTCAGCTCCATACAAGGCAGTGAATTGTTCCCTGTAAATAAATCTGAACATTTTTAGGTATTTCTACAGTGTTATTTAATAATTCAGTATTTTGGCTTTTCCCCATCATGTAAAGCCTTTAACTTTGTGTTATCTTCTGTAATATGCATCTCAACATGTTATCAATAGGCTAATAAATCTATTTTTACATAACAGCTTCAACATTAATTGTATAACTTAATTTAATAAGCCAGCAGGTTGGGTTGGAAAGATTTTTTTTATTTTTTTATGTTAAAAAACTTCTAGCTGCAAATTGTTAGCTGTTAGCCTAATCCGAGGTGGGTGCTTTCTGTTACCTTTACTATTATCTACTATCTCTGTAAACTGTTACAGTGAATTCAGAGGTAAGTAGTAAATGTTGACAGGAGAAATTGTGTTTTTGATGTAGATCACGATGACTGTTTATATCGAGGAATGTTTTAACTTAGCTAAAAGCAAATTCAATTCTGTCAACTGGCAAAAAAATGACAGAATATTTTAACTTCGTCATGCATCTGTCTGTTAGATTATGTCATAGCCTATTGAAAAAAGACACTAATACAGACTGTTACAGCCTATGTAGACTCAGACAATGCTACAGGAAAACTCTACTAGACTTGAAAAATAGATGAAAATACTAATATACTAACTCTGCATCTAAAATATATTGACATATTTGACATTTACTTATAGTAATTCTTTGTTATTTATGTTTATGAGCAATGGATTGTGGGCGATGTAGTTGTTGTAGCGAAACTAAACCAGCTGGACTTACTTAGCTGTTTTAGCTTTATTTCTTGACAGATTTTACTCCAGCAATAGATGTGTCCAATTTTGCAATGCTGTAGTGAACAGTTACACCTAGTGGAGGCGCACAGTGGATCACAAAGATTTCCCTCAGATCCCAGCGAGGAAGAACAACTTTTTTTTTTTTTGGCAGAAACTGAACAAATGATTGCAATTAAAGACACATGCATTCTTGAGTGGGACGCAGTACTGGGCTCCGGTGAATTTCAAGTCTCCGGAGCAGGATACGGAGCAGCAGGACACGTGTGAGGGTGTGTGTGTTGTGGTTGCTCGGGTCCACATCCGTGATCCGTCCCAGTCCCTGCGCGGCAAACCTGCACGCTGATCCAGAGGTGGACAGTCTTTATAGCGATCTTATACGTATATTCATGTGCATATTTTATTTTCAGTGCAATCATAATGTAATTGTATCTTTATGGTTGCATTGGTTACCTTAACGCAGCGCTATATTATGATTTAACCCGCGAGCCCAGTCTGTTTATGGGTCTGCTAATGTTAGCTTAGCAACCTACAGCTAGTGTTTACAGGTAGTGCTATCTACAAGGCATGGCTGAAATCACCGAAGTGGCTCAGTTGGAGTTAACATACTAAGCCTTGTGATGTTATTGTTTATTTAGGGATAAATGGTAGCAATTACCTTTGAGTGAGCTTTATTATTTGCTTCAGTCGGCATTGCTTTAACTAAACACTAGCTGCATTTGGAGTCGCGTTGTGTTTACGCCCAAAAGCTAACGTTGCTACCATGCCCAGTGTTTGTAACGTGTGCCTTTTAAAATGCTCCCCTTTGCTTACAACAACGCTCATGAGTGATGTTACATTATATTGTAGTTGCACTGCTTGCTGTTGTGATATTGCCACACACGTGTATTGACCAATGATAAATGCGTGTAATTAAAATTGCCCAGTGTTTTTTCATCACCAAGCAACGGTACATTTGATTGTTTTCCCAATAATTCCGCATAGTATGACCTTTAACCTATCTGTTTCCATGGAGAGAATATATAAACCAAAGTCATAGGTCAGATATGTGGAGAGGGACCCTTCTCACTGTAAGAATGTTGCTTTTTCAATGAATTTTTTGCAATAAAAAGGAAAAGTGCCAGGCAAAGCAGTGTATCCATAAAGAAGGTGGTGGACACTAGGAAAGAACATTTAGTATGAAAAGCACCAGCACACAGCAAGCAAGGAGCAAGAGATGAACAGTGATATGTTGTGTTGAAAGAAAAATGAATACAGTTTTATCATCTCTCACACTATCATTGTTTTGCAGGTAACAGAGCAGGCAGGTGGACCAAATGGAGGAGGGTGAAAAGGTCAAGTCTCCGGAGGCCTGTGATAAGACTGAAGAAGTGAAAATGGAGGAAATAAAGTTAGAGGACCAAAGTCCACCTGTTTTGGAGGAGAATAGTTCTACTTCAGAGACGGATGACACTAAACCGTCAGAAGAATCTTTAAGTGGAAATTTAGCAGCTACTTCTTCATACGCCCTGGATGAGCTCATGGACATTGGGACAGTCGACCAAGAGGAACAAGAGGCACAAATTAAAGAGGAAGAAAATACAATGGATGCAAACATTAGCCATTCGCCAGTTTTATCCAACACCGGTAAAACTTTGATGCTGTGTCATTTAGATTACTGACAAGTGTGCGTAAGTGAGTTTTTAAATACTATTTTCTCATGCATATTATATGTTTTAGGGAGTTCTTCACCTGCCACCCTAGTCAATGGCACAAAAGTAAGTAATCTGGCTCTGTAATAGAAGTTGGCATATTACTTAAAAACTATAGCTAGTTAAGTCTATACTTTCTTTTGTAATATTTGTATCTTAAATATTTTGAATTCTATGTACAGGATATCTTAATTTACTTAACTTAAATTTCTTTTTTAAATGTACTATTTTGGGACTTTTTAATTATGATTTGAGTTACAGAGGGTTGAGTAATGAACATATCTTTGACACAGTGTAGATAATGGCATACAAATTAAGATATTATTGCTTTATTATTTGATTTATTTTAAGTCATATTTTATTTAGGATATGGTTTACTGGGATTATGCTGCTTTAGGGTTATTGTGTCAGTGGCATTGAAGTGGTCTTCAACATTATTGTTCATCACAATATTTTCTCTAGCAATATGTTACTTGAAATTTTACAGGGCTAGTAGATGCTTAGTATGGAGCTCACATTTCAAGATGGCTGACCATTAAATTGCATTGTTATTAATAAAGTTTTTTCCCCACACTTTTTAATGTAGGAAAAAGTGGCCCAGTCATTTGAGTCTGATAGTTCACCTCCAGCCGTGGTCCAAGTGAAGGATGAGCCTCTGGATGAAGAGTATGACCGAGCACTGACCTCCTGCACCGCTGTGAAAGATGAAGAGGAATTTCCAAAGGTTTTTTTTATTATGCCCATTATCTATAGCATTAAAGTCTCTACGTTTTCCTATTGACTATGGCTGCAAGAGTAATCACAATCAAATTTAAATTGCAATTTCAAGGCATCCAGTTTGCAAACTACAAAAGGGTGTAATTTTTGAAGTTTTCCCCTCAAACAACAAATTACAGTGTCTTATTTTGCGTAAAAAAACGCTAATCCTGTAGTTTAAATTTGTATGAAATATGTTCTCAAATGTCATTTTTGTATTAATTTGTCAGTTCATATTTCAGTCTTTTTGAGTTTTCCTGGACACGTTGACAATGTAAACTTTGAACAGAATCCTATTACAGTATTAAAACAAAGCACAAATTTAATTGCATTTGCAGTGCTTCTTGGAAAATTTGCATCATTATTTACTCTGGAAATTTCCACATTGCTTGAATTTAGGTTGACACCTAATCCCCCATATCACAAGAACAAGTTGTCTGTCTAGGAGTGTCTCAAATGAATTAATCTGTTATTATTTGAGCTGGTGAATAATATTTTGTGTTTTAACAGAATGACTTGCAGATTGGCGCGGTCTTCTCTGTTCCCCCTGAGAAGCCTGCCCAGCCCCCTCCAGGTCACATGTCATGCTCCAGATGTAAAAAGGCTTTAGTGAAGGGTCAGACTGCATTTCAGAGGAAGGGCTGCCCCTCCGTGTACTGCTCCACCAGCTGCCTCACTGCCAATCTCAAGAAGACTGATCGCATCTGCCACCAGTGCCGCAAGTCAGTCCAGCTCAATGTTCACTGTGTAATGGCGCAGCGTAATGTGGCTATGCAGAGTTTATGGCTAAGTTCTTTAAATATGGGATGACGATGCCTTTTCTCTTATATCTGTGAATCGTTATTTGCTCATATACCTTCATTAATTGATATTTGTGCATGTGCAGTTGTTATTGGATCGCTACATACTGTTGCATACTGCTATGTCGTTGGGCAAAACACTTCCCCCACCTTGCCTCCAGTATTGAAGCAGAGAATAAGAACGTGTTTGTGAGGGCGCATGTTACAGAATTTGGCCCATGGCTACAATCCTGCATGTTTACAGCACATATAACGACAGTTGATTAACATGCGCTGTCCCGATAAAACTAATCAATACATAAATAATAATTATTTTCTTTATTGTTTTTGCAGGGTGATCGAACGGCCTCAGGAGGTGATCGTCTGTCCCGATGCTTTGGGAGCGGTGAAGAACTTCTGTAGCCAGAAGTGCCTCTTCACGTTTAAAAAACTTCCCAAACCCCGACCTTCTACCTCGGCCTCTGCAGAGACGCTCTGCAGCATGTGCAGCCGATACGCCGCCGTGAGTACAACAGTAGTTCTTAAAATGAAATTCAAGCTTGTTTTACCTCTATGGAACAGAACAAAAGGGAACTATTTTTCCAATTTGTTTCATTGCTAATTTGGATTAAAAAAATGTTGATTTTGAGCAGTCACCTGACATTGGATTGAAGTAAACTTAAAAAAGACACATTTAAACACAAATTTCTATTGAATAATGATTTTATATGTATATTTGGGTGCACCAGAATATAGAAAAAGAAATAAAGAAATACAATTGTGTCCTGGATCCTTGTCAGTTCAATTCACTACATATCTGAATATAAAGTGTACTTATTGCACTTTTGTGTTTTGTTGTTTTTTGGGATTTTTTTTTTTCAGAGTAAACACGAAGTGTCGCTGTGTGGAATCTTGCACAAACTCTGCAGCGATGACTGCTTTGAAACATTTCGGACAACGAACAAACTGACGATGTCGGGCTGTGTCCAGTGTGGGTCCTTCTTCAGCACCAAACCACTCCTGCTCATCCTCAGTGATGGCAACAAGACCCTCTGCAATCAGGACTGCCTCAGCAAATACAAAGAGGTATGTTAAAAAGATAGTTGTATACCGTAAATTTCGGATTATAAGCCGCTACTTTTTTTCCACGCTTTGAACCCTGCGGCTTGTACAGCAGTGCGGCTTATTTATGGATTTTTTACTGGATAACGGCCCCTGGGTTTTATTTTCACGGACAAGCCTTCTACACGTGGCAGATAAATATGGCAAAAACAACTTAAGTGCATTAAAAAAATACAACTCACCAAACCGCTGCATCAGAGGGAGCCCTGCGCTGATTATGTGATTATGTCTACTCTGCTCCGCAGTTTCTTTCAAAAACTCTAAAGGCGTATCGTTTAATCCCAGGTGCTTATTCTCCATATGCCAAAGCAGTTTTGAAGGTTTCATTGCCTTATTTGCTTTTCCCGTGTGTTACGTAGAGCGGACTGTGCGCGTGAGTCACCTGCAGCGACAAACCCAGATTTTAAGTAGGCATTGTCTGTTAAATGTATCTTTCTTTTTCTTGGAGGTGTAGTCTCCTCTTCTGGCTCCTCAGTTGTCCTTTTCCCCTTTGTTAAAAGCTCTCCAAAGACTTTTGTTTTGGCTCATTTTCACTCGCTTGTGGCTCTACTTTTGTGCGTCGTGTCTGATGTGTTATACGTGATACGTCACCGCGGAGACAAGAGCAGATAATATACTTGCTACTACATCAAATAGATTTCTGTGGCGATTTCCAGCAGGATTTTCATGATACATCTACGGACGAGTTTATTAGTGTGTCATTAGGGACGGGCGAAAGTTGCTCCTGACCCCTGTGCGCACAGCGTCTGAAAATCAGGGCTCTTTACGCAGGACTATGAGCTGTGTCTGTGTCTGTGTCTGTGTCTGTGTCTGTGAGACGTGAGACGTGAGACGTGAGCGGTGTTTGTTTTGAACATTGTTCCGCGAGTGTGACGCTTATTTTGAGCAACGAAAAATAAGAAAATATAATTTTATTTTAAGATCATAATAATCTTCCAATTTAAACTACAACAAAAAAGAGCTAACACAAATAAAATACACTTCAGCCACGCAGAGCCGCAGTATGAGGCTGAAAGAGGCGCATACGGCTCCGGAGCCGCGGGTTGCCGACTCCTGAAATAGAGCCACTGCACGTAAGCTCGACATCAATGAATCCAACTTGGTCAATGTAAAAGACGGCAAAAGTTTTCAGAGGAAATAAAAGCAGATTTTCCGTTTTGGTGCAGTTTTATTTTCTAAACCTGCAGATGTGTTCATCCCGTGTTGATGTCGTGTTGGTTCCAATTTTCAGGCAAAGTTAAAAAAAAAGCGTGTCAGTGAACCGTCTTTCTGTGTAAATATCTCATGTTACAATATGAAAACCTGCGGCTTTTATTCAGGTGCGGCTTATATATGTACAAAATTGATTTTCTCTTCAAATTTAGCTGGTGCGGCTTTTAATCAGGTGCGCTCTGTAGTCCGAAATTTACGGTAGTTGAATTTCACTGTAAGCTACAGTCACAATAAAGTGTACAAATGATTCGCTCATACAAATCTCCCAGGTCGTGCAAACTCTAGAGCTCGTGGATGGTTGTGGAGTTCTTGCATTGTTCTCAAGAGTGCCATGAGGATTTTCTAATGCATCTTTATGACAATCCAACCGCACGGCCGCTGTATGTGCACTCTCTGTACAACTCAAGACACTGGCCAGATCTTGCAGTTTTTGACACATTTTCACTGGTGGATTTTGTTTAGTGCAAAAGTTGTCATTTTCCAGATCATGGCTTTATGCACCTTTTTACAGCACAGTCTTCGTATGGCGGTCATAGGAACAGGGCGATCATAGGCTGTTCATTGAAAATCTGACACTATCATCGACCTGGCAACGAATTTACAAACGCTCCACATACACTGTGTTTTCTTAAAACCCTTTAATGTTCTGCTCAACCATTTGGTAGATCACATTTTGAGTCACTATATCTTATTGGGAAATGTGTTGAACTGAATTCAACCTGACTGGGTCATCTCTACCACTTGGTATGCATAAAACATCCATTAGAGGGCACTCTATTTTTTGACTGTAGGACTTTTCACTCATCGTGACTCTAGCAAGTTAAAAACAGAAAAATCACTTCAGACATGTGAACAACTTCTGGCTGCATTTTTAAAGGTAAATCAGTTTTTTCAACATATTAATTCATCTAACACATTACTTAACAGAATTATGTCACTTGATGCAACAGAAAAACATTTTATAAGGGTCAAATATTTTTTTAAAAACATGCTTGACCACACGGTTGAGATGTCACTCTATGGTAAACCTTTGCATGGCGTGACATCTCAACCATACGGTAACAGTTTGGTGAATTTATGCTAACTTCATAAAATTTTACTATTTTCGATGGAATAAAAACACTTCTGTTCATGCATTGTTGTCAATATGTTACAATTACAGTGTTATTATTCTGAAATTATTTAATATGTGTGATTTTTGTATTTAATTAACAAACATGCTAACATTTAGCTATAACGGTGCATGATTTCTTTTTTACCTTCCATTTCTTTGTATTAGAAACAAAAGATGGATGCTAAATCATTTTATGGTTTAAGGCCACAGTCTTTTCTGGCCCTTGTACCAGAAGATCCTCAAGATTCTGAGGCTGATCTGAGTGATGATGATGACATAATAGGGGATCCCGATTATCTGCCCAAACAAGTAGAGGTGATCGGCGACCTTTCCACTGAATTTATGGATGAAGAGGAGATGCTCTCTACAAGCACATCTGCTAAGAAGAAGAAAAAAAAGGGAAAAACACCTTAAAAAAAGTAATGGAAGAGCTGGATGAGGCCCCTGTGTCACCCCCATGCACAAAGAAGAAAAAAAGGGCTGAAAAGAAAGAAGAAGAATCATCAAACCAACCTGTACTCTACCCATGAGCTGGGGGATCCAATCAAAACTAACCCTTGTGAGATTGAGGATTTCCTGGCTATGCTACTTTTTATGGGAGTTTTCAACTTCCCGACAATGGAAGATTACTGGCAACCTGCATCACGTTTTAACTTGATTGCTGATATAATGCTGAAGAGGAGATTCACTGTTACGGCGCTACATTCACTACAATGATAATCAGCAGTGTGATGGCAGCCCGGACAGATTTTACAAAATTCGGCCCCTTTTTGAGATGCTTCTTAAGGAATGTCTCTTTATCCCGTCCACTTATAAGCGCAGTGTGGATGAAGTCATGGTGTCTTATAAGGGCACAAGGGCTGGCAGTCTCCGCCAATATGTTGCCAATAAGCCTGAAAAATGGGGCTTCAAAGTGTTCTGCCGCGCCAGTTCTTCTGGCATCATCCATGACCTACTGGTCTACCAAGGGCCGTACACATTCTTCAGTGTTGATCTAAGTGAGGAAGAGCAGGAGTTACCTCTAGGGAGCAAAGTGGTGACAACGTTATGCAAAACCATATCACAGCCACGGATTTCAGTTGTCTTCTGTGACAACTATTTCATTAGTTTCGACCTGGTCCTTAGCCTGCATGCAAATCTGGGCATTAAATACATCGGCACAGTCCGCTCAAACCGCATCGGTGGAGCTCACCTGATAGAAGATAAAGAGCTGATGAAGAGAGGACGTGGCGCTCTTGATTACAAATCCACTGAAGGTGTACTTGCAGTTAAATGGTATGATAACAAATGTGTCACTCTCCTCAGCAATGCCTGTGGGATCATGCCTCTTACAAGGGTCCAACGGTGGAGCAAAGATGCAAAAGCGAAGATTGCTGTCCAATGCCCATCACTCATTGCTGCCTATAATCAGCATATGGGTGGCATTGATCTTTCCAACATGCTGGTTCATCTGTACAAGACCCCAGCCAAATCACAACGCTGGTACTTCCCCCTGTTTGGATACGCCCTTGACCTTTGCATTTCCAATTCTTGGCTTGTCTACAAGAGAGACTGTGACCTACTGAATGAAAAACCAATGCCTCTCAAAATGTTTCGTTTGGCTGTGACCCACAGTTTGAAACAAGTCAACAAGCCAGCACCTAGAGTTGGTCGGCCATCATCTGCTAGTCCACCACAAATGTCCTGTGAAAAGAAGCGCCTCCCCCCAAGACCCCCACAACCAGACATACGCTACGACAACTATGGACATTGGCCACTTCACACTTACAACCGGGGATGGTGCAGCCTCTGCCCAAAGGGTCTGTCAAGATGGAAATGTGAAAAGTGCAATGTTTTCCTGTGCTTGATCGGAGAGAGGGAATGCTTTGTAGCATATCATCAAAAATAATGTGCCAAGGGTTACCAATGGTTACCATTACTTTGTTTTAGAGATTTGTATCATTTTTGAATTTGTTCAAGGCAAGAAAAGAAGTTCTTTGAAGATTTTTCACAGCACAACTGAGAAGTTGGACGGGTCCTCAGGTGTCCTTTTTTATTATTTTAAGAGAGGGGAAATACATAAATGCCCCATATGTTTTTGAAAGTACAATTGTCGCATAAGTGTTGGAATTTTATGCAGAAAATGGGAGCGAGGTTCATTTTTGGAATAAAATTTACTTTACGTGAATTGTTTTCTGGTATTTTTACATTTTCTACTTTCTTTTTTGTATTTTGTAGATATTAAATAATAATTTAATTGATAATATACATTTATAGTTATGTATTAGATACTTTTACCATCAAGCACCATCTCGACCATTTGGTAGAGGCATATATTTTTTAAACTGAGGGGTCTATATATATTTTTTTAATTTATTTTTGTCATTAGTGACCCAATAACTTAAAAAGCACTTAAAAAATGTTTACATTGTTTTTTTCTTGGAGTGAACATTAAAGGTTTTTTTTAAAGCAGCCTCAAGAACGGCATAGGAAATTAGCAAAAAATCGCTTGTAGCTGTTCATAAACTCTACGAACTTTCTAGCCAAAACTGTAGGAATAACGTCCCATAATGCAATGTATTTCTGTTTAACCAAATCCTTTTGTCAGAAAAACCCGTCAAGTCCATTCTGTACGATGTGCCGCTCTCACCGTCCGATGTCAGAGATGGTGGAGAACACAAACCCGGACAACTCGGTCAACCTCTTCTGTAGCACCAGCTGCATAATGGCCTACAAGGTCCAGACCGTCAGCAGCTCAGGTAAAATGATCACCCCTATATAAAGAGCTTCACACAGGGCAATTAAAGTGTTCTGTTCACACACTCATTTATTCATCTTTATATGCCGATATTAGAGGCACGGAAGGTATAAGTGTCTTGTCCATGGACAGAACAACACAGACCCGTCTTCCACAATATGGTGTAAATTGACAGTGAAACCATCAATTTTCAAGTTTTGAAATTGGTTGTTTCATGTGACGTAGGTCTGCAACAAAAACAAAAAAAATGGATGACTGGGTTGTAGAGGTACATGCACACCCATTAAAGCTGCTCCAATTGGGACATGCACCAGAAAATTTATTGACACTTCAATAAGATCAAGCAGATAAAGGTTTGATTCCTTGTGTCTTTGTTCAGTAGTCTTTTAATGTGCGAGTTGTTTCTCAATGTACAAACTTTGACTGACCCAGAGATGGAAAAGTACTGTAAAAAACAAACATAGCTTTCATTTTTTTTTTTATAATTTCTGAGATGCTAATAATTTGATAGGGATGAACAATTTGGGAAAAATGTCTAATTGAGATTTTTCTGACAAACATTACCACTGTGATTCAATGTGTGACTTATGTTTTAATTATAGGATGCTGCTCAAAATAATTTACAGAAACACCAAAATTTGAACTGATAAACTGATATAAGAATCACATTTCAGAACATGCTAGTACAGATCTAAACTACAGGGTTAGACATTTTCATGCCAAATAAGACTGTTTCAATTAGATATCAATAATCTTTTCTTCAGGGGTGCGTTTGAGCTGTGACACTTGTATGAAGATCACTGTGCCCTCGTATCATTTGGCCATGTCCGACACCTCAATCAGGAACTTCTGCTCTCTGCCCTGTGTCCTGTCATTTCAGGTAAAATAGCAACATTAAAAACATCCTCTATAGACTGAAAATATATGCTTGTATTGTAAAACTGTAGCATCAAGCTTTCTACTATCTGTAAATAGGAATTAGTGACTCTAAAGTGCCTTAAAGTCACTTGGACGTGTGCAATGATTTGAAGTTTTGGAAAATTGAAAATATCTAAAATAATAAATAAATTATAAATGAAATGAAAACTGGGAGATAAAGGACCATTGCAACCCTTGTGACCACAGAAGGGCTTGCTTCAGTTGCAAATGTATCCAGTGTAATCTTGGAGTGATATGTCTGCACATTTGTGTTGCATTTTAGTCTATTCAATTTTGATACTTGATCATCAATAAAAACTCAGGAATCCAGGTTATCACTCATGTGTGACCTCCTAATGGGAATATGTGAATAAAGTTAAATCTTTTTATTTTGTCTTTGTGCTAAATGAAAAGTTTTGATTGAATGTGCAATCCAAGTTTAACAAAAAAAAATCTCTTTGTTTTGGTAATTTTAATAGGAGAAATTCAAGAAGCAGCCAACAACAAATGTTTTCACCAAGTTACCAACGGCAGGGTTGGGGCAGCAGCTCCCCATCGCCCCTCAGCCCATCTCCACCATCTCCCTCCCTCCTTTGCCCAAACACCTGTACTGCCGTCAATGTGACACCAAAGTCGCCATGAAACCAGAGGTCCTCCAAATAGAGGTATTCAGAGTGCTGTTCAAAATATACATATGTGAACTGTTAATTAAATGTTTATACTCAGAGATGGATAGAGTAGCCAAGAATAACAAGAGTACAGTGACTTGAAAATAATATTACTCACAAACTAAAAAAACTACTTGGATAAGTGACGAAACTTATTCACTTTTGTCCAGTTGACAGAATTCAATTTTCTTTTTGTAGCATGTGCAAAGTAGTGGTTCAAGATATTAAGAGTCCAAAAGTATTTGGGAAAACTACTACACAAGTAAGAGTAACTGTCTGGCTATAATATCTGATTTATAATTTTAAGGTAATGTGATTGGAGAAGTAAAACATTAAATAATGCACATATTCAGGTATCTTGAAAGGATAGATCACAAAAATGAGATACTAAGCCTTATCTGAAGGAGAGGCGCAAGAAATACAAATGTTCAAATTGTTTAAGAATGTCAACCTAAACCTAAATCTAAACTTTTGTCACTTAAAGACTCATAGTGGTAACCAAAACTTGACTTTTCTTCCCTAGGACAAGATGGTCTTCTTTTGTGGCCAGAACTGCCTTCTGGATTTCAAAACAAGCAACTTTTTGTTTAATGTTTGTGATTACTGCAAAGTCGAAAAGGTCACCAAAGAGGTCAAACGAATCATGTCCAAAACCTGTAACTTCTGCAGTGATGGTAAGATTTGTCATCATTTAAAAACTCTGTAATCATAACATAATTTGACATGACATGGTGATTAATTTAATGTGACATTATATCCATATCAAATTTAATACTTGTTTTAGTTCAGTGAAAAAGTTTTTTTCTAAAATTTGAAAGCATATTTATGTTCAAATTTTATACCTAAATGGTTACAAATCTCACTTAAGTTCTCACAAAAACATATAAAATATATAAAACATATATAAATATAAATATATTAAATATATACCAACATTGGATGAAATGTGTTAATTGATTAAAAACTGGGTGGAAGACTGGCCTTAATTGCTACAAGCTAAGAAGCTATGTTACCAGATTGATGAATCACCATGTTTCTACTTCATTTTAACTGGAAATATACAAAATATATATATTAATGCAATTTTTGTAGGTTTTTAACAAAACTTAGTTAATGCAAATATGTTTTCAAATATAAAAAAATAATTTCATTGATGTCTATTGTAATATGGCAATTGCCCAAATGTCCATCCATTTTCTTCTGCTTTATCTGGGGCTGAGTTGCGGAGGAGAGCAGGGAGGCCCTAACATTTCACATTATTCCAAAGCTGTTGTTAATGCATGAGCTCCTGTCTTAAGATTAGCAGATCCCATCCCTAGGCCAGTTTTTGTTACTATTTGTTTAAACAGGCAGACCTCCCATATATTTTTTTTACTTAGGTGTGGGAGTTGCGTTGAGAAATGTATAATATCGTAATAGTTGTTCTGGAAATATGTAAAATTAGAATATTGAGTACATCTTCTATAAACAAAATGTTTAAAAATGACTGCAAAAAGAGCTGATTAAAAATAAAGAACAAACACCTAGTGTAATTTCCCAAACAAAAGTATATTGTGACACTTCTGCAATTTTGTGTTTCTATTTATTTATTTATTTTTTGATAATTTTCAGGCTGTAAGTTACTGTACAGGCATGACCTAACAAAGAGCTGGGGCAAACACTGTCATTCGTGCAGCTTCTGTCACAGTGTGTCTAAGAAGGTCCTGACCGCTCACTACGGCACCGCTGAGGAGCAGTTCTGCTCTGAACTGTGTCGCTCCAACTACACCATGCTCTTCTGCCACGTGAGTCTCAGTGTTATTGCCAAGTTTAAACTATTTCAATAGGTGAATAAAAGACTTCAGGCTTCTGATGTCTCACAAGTAGATAAAATATTCCAATCAAATTTGGCATGCAAAATATAGAGCTCAGAATAGAGCGCAGATAGAAGGTAAAAAAAAACTTTACATATGTAGAGATACATTAGCAAAAACTAAATACAAGAACCTTATTTTTAAATGAATGGAAAGTTTTGTATTAAGCAACTTAAAATCTCCATTGCTTTAACATTAGTATAATTCCAATCAGAACTGTTGTAAACTATCACAATAAAACTCATACAAGCAATGTATAAAATTAAGCATAATTGCAGCCTTACAAAATACAGCCTATATAATACTGAGGTGCTGGTGTTACCTTAAATTTCCCTATGGGCTGGGGAAAAAATACAAATTGAGTCTAATTGACAATGTTGATTGTTTGTTTGTGTATTGCAAATGACAAATCACATAATTTTGCAATTAACAAACCAAGTAAGATTCAAATAGGGCTTATAATCTCTACAGACGACAACATTCTCTTTTTACTGGGTTTTAATAGTTCTGATAAATGCACACAATAATCTCAGGACTACAGGGCAAGCTATTTTTAGTTTTCATTCAGTTTTGTGTTAATGTTTTTAGTGACATAGTAATTTTGAATCCTCAGGAGAGTATTTGATAAGTAGTAATCTTGTCTTCTTTTCTCTTATAGGTGGCAAAATGTGACTTTTGTGGTCGGAAAGGAAAACTGAAGCAGAGTTTGTCTCTTTTGGGCGACGCTAAACATTTCTGTGATCTCAACTGTCTGCTGCAGTTCTGCATTAAAACTACACAGGAACAGGGGGCGCTAAAACTCAAACGTAAACAATAACACATTTATAACCATTTATTTGTTATTATTACATTGTGTTTTTATGATTTATATATAATGTTCGATATGCCAAGTCTAATTAATACATTTTCTTCTACTTTTGTTTCTTCCTTTAGCAGCTACTCCTGTCATCGCTAACGTTATGTCACTTGCTAGCTCTGCATCGATTCAAGCCAGGACAAAAGAATCGTATACCAGTCCATTGTCTTCAACAGAAATTAGAAGTATGAACTGCCTAATAATAATAATAATAATAATAATAATAATGTTTAGTTATTCTTTAATGTGTTTTTTTTTTATCTTTCCAGGTGCAGTTAAGACGACAAATTCAAAACCAGTAAGAAGACTCAATTTTACTGCCTGAGCTAAAATCATATATACAATACAAGCTTATATATACAATAAGCTATATAGTTTTATACATATTCACGGCTTTCAGTTTCCCGTTTTATGTGACATTTTGGGGCAACTTTATCTTTTCTAGAGTATTTTATACTCAGATTAACCAAAATTAATCATTTTAAAATGCCTGTGAAATTTTGTAAGGCTACACAATTTAACTGTAAAACTGATTTTAGTTTAGGCAGTAACACAATTTCTATATTTACATGCAACAATCAAATATTTTTATCCTTAAGTGATGGCTGTGTAAGGAATCAGTATTTATACACACATTAACAAAGTCTAAAATCATTAGTTGTGGCCACATTATAAATTGTAAATTGTCTCTCTCAGACTGCAACCTCTGCCCCTGCTCCTCCGACCAAAATCCTCAAGAACAAAGCTCTCCTCTGCAAACCGCTTGTTCAAAATAAAGGCATCTCCTGTAAAACTCAGACAACGGACTCCGGAATACAAACAGGTACTAAACTAGTCTGAACTAACACACAATTTCCCTATGTTTATATTTCAATCTACATAATTTGCACGTTTGAATCAAAATCATGAAGATCATGAACATTGATTTAGGTATTATAATGTCAAATCAAAACTGTAGATACTGTAGCCAGTGCAAATACAGACATAACCAGTCCATTCATAAAATAAGCACATTCACACATATCTCCTTGACAAATATGTTGTTTCAATTGAATCTTGTTATGCTTAGAACTTGCTAAATCTGTAGTTTAGATTTTTGCAAACATGTTCTTAAATGCACTCTAAATTCCATCTTGATTTAAAATGATAAACTCAAATTGCAGTAATAAAAATTATATACAATTAATCACATATTTATACTAATATCCGCCCTGACCATATTAAATGGGCCTGGATAATTCTCACTGATGTATTTCTTTTTTGTTACAGATAAATGCAAACCTGACATCCTGATCCTCCCTGTGCCTGTCCCTGTTTATGTCCCCGTCCCGATGGCGATGTACAGCCAGTGCACACCTCACCCCCTGGGCCTGCCTGTCCCTGTACGTACAATACTAATGAATCCTAGTCTGGTTAAATCCACAATAAACAATTATATTTTAAAAAAACAAAAAAAAAAAAAACAATTCCTTTGCCAGCCAGGTGAATATTTATACCTCTTACCCAGAAGCTTCAAAACTGCCTGTGAATGAATCTAAAAACACCTCAATTGCTTTTCAGTAAATGAACAGTGGCTGTGGTTACATAAACACTCAAAATATGATTATCAGATTTTTGGACTTGTAAGACTGGTAAAATGTCATGTAAACAGGAAAATCATCTGACTTCTGTCTCCTACCTCCGATTACTTGCATTAGATTTTGTGGTTTGTATGTAATTTAAATCTTAAAGGTCCGGAATTTGGATAATCAGATTTTGGTGTGTATTCAACCAATCAGCCAATTTTCTTCTGACTAATGGAGTGGTTATAATTACAGTACATTTTGTATAATACCATACTTAATTCTGTTTTGATGTCTGTTTGGGTTATTAAAATATTGTATTGTTCATAAAAAATACCTCAAAATGTATGGCATTGTATTTACTGATACTAAACCCTGTTATACTGTTGTCCCAGTTGCCCGTACCCATGTTTCTCCCAGTGGCGATGGACAACGCAGAGAAAATTGTAGAAACCATTCAGGAGATCAAGCAGAAGATCCCGCCCGACCCGTTTGAGGCAGAGCTGATTCTGATGGCGGAGATGGTCGCCGAGGACACTGAGGAAAAACCGAAAGAGAAACCTCCAGAGAGACGGACAAGTAGAACCAATGCACCTGCACACGATGGTATTTTTGTAGATTTTAATTTTATTGTTGTATCTGGAACTTGGAGGGAGAAAATGATTATTCCTGAATCATCAAATTGTGGTTTTTAATTTAATTCAGGGCACAGTGTATTTTATCTACTCCTTTCAGCCTTTCCCCAAATATCAATTTGGTGCCTGTTACATATTTTTAGTTAGAATTCAAACAATTCAAAATCTTAAAATGGTGTCAAATTGTATGCATGCATTGACCAACCCTTTCCTAACAGAGTTTTAAGTCATACATTTCCTTCGATTTATTTAATACTTTATTTAAACAAATGTTACGTTTTTCTTGCCAGACCGCACCAGCACATACAGCGATGATTTGGACACCGATGACTTGACGTCTTTCCTGAATAACTGGGAGGAAACTGATGCTGGTCTAAGGACACCCAGTCGACCCTTCACTAACGACAAGCTCACCCCCCTCATTGACATCCCCGTGGGAACGCCCAATGTCCAGTACCATGACAACCGCACCTACAGCCCTCCACCCATGGACCTAGAGGCTGACCAGACCATTGGTAAAGAGCCTATCAATATTTTTAAATGGGTTATATGTACTTGAAATGGTAAATTTAATTTGAAAGTTGGTGACAGGGTCCTTGGTAACATTTAATAATAACTACACCTTAATCAGTCTTAATAAAGCACAAATTAGAGCAAAGGCAAGTAACAATGCAATACCTTAACCCCTTATTTATAAATAAGTAGTATGAATTAAGACTTTTTTCATGCTTTATTAAGGCTAATTAATGTTGCACTGCATTTCTCACCGCAAAATTAGTGTAGAAACAATAGATATTTTAACATGTGTAGTTACATGTGTAGTTCTTCTTCCAAGATGGCGCCACGTACGGTCGCCCTGGTGATTTGGTGCGCTGTGTGTTTTTTGTTTTTGTGCGTTTGTCCTGTGTTCGCGTGCTCTTACACCCGTGAAGAGCTCTTATCCATCAGAACTACCACTCCTGTCGATCTACTGCCGGTCTTTTTAGTTCCTGCAGTAGATTTTGTTCACTCTTTGGCCAAAAGAGTGAGACGCCGAAGACGAGGAAAGCGGGCAGGGGCCTTGGTGCGCCTCCGGAGACGCGGCGCTCGCACGCCCCTACCTGGAATTTTCCTGTCTAACGTTCGCTCACTCAGCAACAAGACGGACGAACTGGCGCTGCTGATGAGGAGAAACAAAGACTTCTCTTCCTCTTGCGTCTTATGCTTCACGGAGACATGGCTCAATGAGCGTATCCCGGACTGTGCGCTTCAACTGGAGGGATTCCAACTCCTCCGCGCGGACAGACAACGGGGACTCTCCGGGGGAAAGACGAAAGGTGGAGGTGTCTGTTTCTTCATCAACAACGCCTGGTGTACGGATGTGACTGTGATCTCCCAACACTGCTCTCCCGCCGTGGAATATCTTTTCATTAACTGTAGGCCTTTCTATTCTCCACGTGAGTTCACTTCATTCATTCTGGCCGCTGTTTACATCCCTCCGTGCGCGGACACGCACGAGGCCCAGCGCGTGCTCGCGGAGCAGATTCTGGATGTGGAGCGAACCTTACCGGACTCTTTACTGATCATCCTGGGGGATTTTAATAAGGGAAATCTGAGCCAGGAACTACCCAAATATAAACAGTTTATTAATTGCCCGACGAGAGAGCAGAAGACGCTGGATCACTGTTACACAACGGTCAGTGGAGCCTACAGAGCCGTGCCCCGCGCTGCTCTAGGATACTCTGATCACGTCATGGTTCACCTCATCCCTGCTTACAAACAACGGCTGAAACTCTCCAAACCTGCTGTGAGGACTTCTAAGAAGTGGACCAGTGAGGCTGTGGAGGAGCTTCGCACATGTTTGGACACTACAGACTGGGATGTGTTTAAGGCTGCCACAGACAGTTTGGATGAGTACACAGATACTGTGACGTCATACATTCAGTTCTGTGAGGACAGCATCATTCCATCATGCACCAGGGTGACTTTTAACAACGACAAACCCTGGTTCACACCCAGACTTAGACATTTGAGGAGGGAAAAGGAGATGGCTTTCAGGGCAGGAGATCGTGAAGGCTACAGGCGTTGCAAGTATGCGTTTAGCAAAGAGGTGGAAAAGGCTAAAGCGAAATACAATACACGTCTGGAGCAGCAATTCTCCACCAACGACTCTGCTTCTGTCTGGAGAGGGCTTAGGCAAATCACCAACTACAGGCCCAAAGCCCCTCCCGCCGTGGACAACAAACAACTAGCAGAAAAGTTAAACGGCTTTTATGCGAGGTTTGAAGTTTCACACCCCTCCCCCTCCTCCCCCACCATCATGGACATTACCTCCAAACCCACCTCGGACCCCCCCTCCTCCCCCACTGCCCTCACAGTTGTGGAGCAGGACGTGACTAAGCTTTTCAGGAAGCAGAATCCCCGTAAGGCCGCGGGCCCAGACGGTGTCTCTCCTTCCACCCTTAGACACTGTGCTGAGGAACTGGCTCCTGTCTTCACGGACATTTTTAACACCTCCCTGGAGTCATGTCATGTCCCAGCCTGCTTCAAGCTGTCCACCATTGTCCCCGTCCCCAAGAAGCCCAGGATCACTGGACTTAATGACTACAGACCTGTGGCGCTGACGTCTGTAGTCATGAAGTCATTTGAGCGCCTGGTCCTGCACCACCTCAAGTCCTTCACCTCCCCCCTCCTGGACCCTCTGCAGTTTGCCTACAGAGCCAATCGGTCTGTGGACGACGCCATTAACCTGGCCCTTCACTTCATCCTCCAGCATCTGGACTCCCCGGGAACCTACGCCAGGATCCTGTTTGTGGACTTCAGCTCTGCATTCAACACCATCCTCCCTGCTCTGCTCCAGGACAAGCTCGCTCAGCTCAACGTGCCTGACTCCACCTGCAGGTGGATCACTGACTTCCTGACAGACAGGAGACAGCGCGTGCGGCTGGGGAAGAATGTCTCGGACACTCGGACTATCAGCACAGGATCTCCACAGGGCTGTGTACTTTCTCCCCTGCTCTTCTCCCTGTACACCAACTGCTGCACCTCCAGCCACGACTCCGTCAAACTGGTTAAGTTTGCGGATGACACCACCCTCATCGGACTCATCTCGGACAGCGATGAGTCTGCCTACAGGAGGGAGGTGGACCGGCTGGTGTCCTGGTGCAGCAGCAACAACCTGGAGCTCAACGCCCAGAAGACGGTGGAGATGATCGTGGACTTCAGGAAAGTCACAGCCCCCCTGCCTCCCCTCACCCTGACGGACTCCCCCATCACCACTGTGGACTCTTTCCGCTTCCTGGGCACCTGCATCACCCAGGATCTCAAGTGGGAGCCGACCATCAGCTCCCTCATCAAGAAAGCCCAGCAGAGGATGTTCCACCTGCGGCAGCTGAGGAAACGCAAGCTGCCAGTCCAGATGATGGTGCAGTTTTACACGGCCATCATTGAGTCCATCCTCACCTCCTCCATCACTGTGTGGTTCGCTGGGGCCACTGCCAGGGACAGACAGAGACTGCAGCGCATTGTGCGCTCTGCTGAGAAGGTGATTGGCTGCAGCCTTCCATCTATACAGGACCTGTACGTCTCCAGGACTCGGGGGCGAGCAGGCCGTATAGCAGCTGACACCTCTCACCCTGGACATGGACTATTTGAGCCACTTCCCTCTGGCAGGAGGCTACGGTCCATTGGGACCAGAACCTCTCGCCATAAGAACAGTTTCTTCCCCTCTGCTGTTTGTCTCATGAACACTCTATAATATCGGCACTAAACTGGACACTTTATAACACCGGTCACTTTAATAAGCCACTTTGCACTGTTGTTCTGATGCTGCTATTGTACATATTTTTTCCCTTTAAGTATTTCATTTGATTTTTTTAAGCATATCTTTTTAACTTTGTGCATGCTCTTATTTGTATTTGTATTTATTCAGTGTGTTTATGTTGCACTTTTTCACCGTATCAAGTTCCTAGTTTGTGAACTGTGTTCACAGACTATGGCAATAAAAGTCTTCTGATTCTGATTCTGATTCTGATTCTGATTACATTTTGTAGTTGTATTCACAGCTTTATATCAAAATGTATTTTTCTTTAACACATAGAAAACATTGTTCATCCACTTCCAAATCAATAATAGAAAGAAGTAAAACTAAATGAGAACCTCAGTGAATGGTAATTAAAATGATTACGAGACGGAGTAAAATATGGAAACTATAAAATGCAATTTTTAATGATACTATACATTTCTGCTTCTGTGTCCATTACTGCCCATTACAGCAGTAATATTTTACTGAGCCACTGCACTCTCCCAATTTAACATAAAATATGTTATCAAATTTATTTTTTATAGAATCATTGGAGACATTGTCCCAAATGAAAGAAGTGGCAACAACTCAGCCCCCATCACCTCCTGCGAGACACCCTCGAAAAGCCAGAGACAAAAGACGGGTAAGACTCCGTTAGAGACGCTGTACCTGATTTTTACTCTATATGTACTTTATGTACTCTAAAATGTGATAAAAACAATCATTTGCAGTAGGCCAAATTTATTCTTCACTTACCTTGTGCATTCCTAGGATTCTAATTATTCACAACAATCTATGTGGGTTTCACAACTTTTAGAGGCCAGAGTGGATTTTTGCTGTCACGACAAAGCTAACAGCAACTAGCATACTAACAGCATGCCAGCTTTAGGTCCTGGAATTTCTAAAAATGCTTTTTATTTAGATGCACATAGAACTTAGTGCTCTTATTTTGACCTTGCTTTTACAATATATCTGTACCAGGGCAAAACAAACAAAAAATGCAGTTTATTCAGATGTGTAATTGTTGTACCTAAAGTTATACCTACGAATGATCGTAATGTTTTTTTCATTTGTTTTTTATTTTAAGGGTCGTAAGCCAAAACGGTACGCCAAATCCCCAGAACCAGAGGTCCCTAGTGCCCCTCTTCACACAGAACTGACACTGAAGAGCGAATATGGACTCAACGCCTGGAAACACTGGGTCCAATGGAGGCGAAATCAACCGCAGCTACAGAAACTACGCATCGGCTGTAGGCTAAACAATATTATTTACATTATTATTATTATTTAGATATGAACATTAATGAGAGACAAATCAGCTTCTTTCCCTGAAGTTGCTCCTGCTAGTGCTAGCAACCGGTTTGAACGACAGCGTTGGTATTTGCCCGTCCCCTACTAAACCAGCGGTGGGTACAGGAAGGGGCATTACCTTCCACAGCTTCCCTCCAGATTGGCTCTTTGGTTACCATGATACCCGAAATTCCAAATATGGGGCCTAGCTCCAAATTCACCCCGTAATCACTAGCCTCGCTGAACTGAATTTAACTGTAACTAAACGCTAAGGGTGACGTCACACTCACTTAGTCCACTTCTTTATAAAGTCTATGATTACAACTTTATACATTAATTTGTCTCAGAATTATAGAAATTACACATGATACAGATGATTAGAAATTACAAAAAAATGTAACTTATGTGATGTGACTATCATAAATGCATTAGTCTAATATTATATGGTTTTAGTTCTTCTGTACCCGATATTTTCCATGTATTTGAACCAAATTTGTCTTTCCCCAGTGCATATATATTGTATAAGTAGCTCTTTAGGTCAAAATAAGTCTGTTGTGTGCGTGGTTAGCATGCTATTTTTTTTAGCATTATAACCATGCTTAAGTTGTAAAAAGCACTTAAATACTCAGCACAGTGAATAATTAGGATGCACAGAATGTTGTCAGGTAACCAAGGTTTAACTTTGGACCACTGCAAACTGTTTCAAATTAACTAGTTCTGTTTTTCACGTTTTTAAAAATCTGGTATAGTGCTTTTAAGGGTTATAGTGAATTATATACTGAACAGTCACACATATAATAGTTGAAAATAATGTATTAAATCATGTTTTTGCATTTGTGTTTTGTAGCGCGCCCCTTTGAGCTGAGAGAGGACGTGCTCCAGTGCACCACAGCCGAGCTCAGTTTGTGTCTCTGTTTCTTCATCTCTGAAATTAAACGTCCGAATGGAGAGTCCTACTCTCCAGACAGCCTCTACTACCTCTGCCTCGGCATTCAGAAGGTAACACAATACTCTCATAGTGATTTACATGGTTAAAGGTGCATTCTGTAACTTTTCTCGTGGTGGTCAATCAACTGCTTGTCCCTATGGAGATATTATTATTTGCTTGAATCTTCCACCATAGGAGAGTGTTTCGTGGTAGAAAAGATTCTACATTATCTGAAGTTTTTGAACTGCCATCCAGAAGTCATTTTCAATCTGAAGGTACTCAAGTGAGAAACAAGAAGTTTATGCTAGCTTATCCAAAGTTATCCTGAGTTATAGCCTGAAAATGTTCTAACAAAGGCTATACATGTGTCTATATTGCATTTATTTTAATACACATGTTTTTATTGCTGAGAATTGCCTTCAAAAATAAATATTCTTAAGATGAGATGAGTCTCTCTACAGACCTGACTTGTAACTTGGGTCTAGTGGTGTCATCTACTTGTTTCATGGTGACACCATCATCACCAACAGGTAACTTCGTCATAGTGATACCTGAGGAAGATCAGAGGGACCAAAACGTACTAATAAAAGTGCACCAAGAGTGAGACAGTGTGCAGGAGTCTTCATCATGAAACTTCATCATGGTGACAAATATGTTTAATGTCATAATGTCAAACATTCCAGACAATAAAACCTTCATGGAGACAAGCAGACAACTTGAACCAAAAAAGTTCAGAAGTGCACTGTACTCTTTTAAATCTTTCTAAAGATGTTATTTCCTGTTTTAGCACCTGTTTGATAATGGTCGTGTGGAGAACATCTTCATGGATCGATTCTACAGTCGATTTTCTGCAGATTTCACAACAATGTTGGGAGACTTCAAACCCATAATCACATCCAGCGGTGAGGTTTAACTGTTCATTGTGGGATCATTAAAATATTTTGACGTATTATTTTATTTCTCTTTTTTTTCCTTAAAATTGTAAGCAGTTTATTTACCATTTGGTCTGATACGTTCTGATTTTTTTTTTCTTATTTCTGTGATTTATTTTTTTCTTCTTTATTGACATGTGTTGAAATTATTATATTTGTTTCAATACTGGTAACCATGGGGTCATTCAGGACACTGTGTAGTTTCCCTCCATAAGATATTTTAGTCCTATTAAACCTTTGTATGTTCTTTCTGAATTTTGTTTCCAGGTTACGTGCATTCCCGCGTGGAGGAGTCGTTCATGTGGGAGTGTAAACAGTTGGGGGCGTACTCTCCCATTGTGTTGCTGAACACACTGCTCTTTTTCTGCTGTAAACACTTTGGCTTTCGAACAGTGGCGCAACATCGGCAGCTCTCATTCGCTCACGTTATGCGCTGCACCAAAACTGATCCCAGCAACAACAAGACCACCTTCCTCCGATTCTACCCCCCTGTGCCTCTGCACATGCCTCCTACAGCAGGTATCAGAGGGCATTGAATTTAGCTCTGGAAGTAGTAATATCTAGGATTTTGATAGAATTCCAGGTTCCTTTGGAATAAAAAGGGACATCCAAGGACTAAAAAGACCTGGAGTAGTAATGAAACTACTAATAAATAACTTCTAATAAATACGATTTTAAGCCACTGATTGTTTTGGATCTAGTGGTAGGCTGCACATTAACTTAAGTTTTTTATTAGTGATCTTGAAAGGTGCACATTGTAACTTTCACCTGTTTGCTTTCATGGAGATGTTATTGCTTTCCACAGTGTGGAATTAAACTCTTACATATCCGTGAAGACAAGCAGGAGACACCACCACTATCAGGTCTTTCCTTAGTACCACAATCGTGTTTGAATATTAGCTCTGTGACAACACTAGATTACTCCAATAATGTGAAATGGCACTTAGTCTTGATTAATTTGCAGTTTTCTAGAAATCAAATCCATAAGTTGTGTTGAATAATAGATTGTTATTCAACTATTTCATTTTATTTGTATTAGACTTTTTTTTATTTATTTACAAATGTAATATTTTAATTAAATTTAAAAAATGTGTCTGATTCAGATGCGCCAGCGGCAAAGAAGCGAAAAGGTGAGGATCCGACAGAGGAGGTGCTGGAGATGCCTGAAAATGCAGAGAATCCTCTTCGATGTCCTGTACGACTTTATGAATTCTACCTCTCAAAATGGTGAGACATGATGACGTTTTGTATTGTACATCACACCCAGTAGAAGCCTGATTTATGTCTGTAGTACACTCTGGTGATCTGTGATGGCTTCCCAGGGCTCCAGAGTGTGATTAGTTTTGTTGATTATGATGAATTGTCCTCACGCCTGACACGCCCTCATCACATTCCCTCACTTGTGTCCTCTCGCCTCATTCTAAGCATGGATTAAATAATATAGAACACTGTCAAATAATTGTTTTAATTGGCAACTAATAGAAAACCGCATTAATTCACTCGCTCTGGCCACAACTCTGACCAGAGCAATGAAGCCGATGCTCAGGCTGATGTGCTCAGGTCACGCTCTGGTGCAAAGAGCTAAACGCTTTAGTGCTATAGTGAACTGTAAAGATCCTTAAAAGCACAGACCTCTCTCTCTCTAATTAGAAGCTAAAAAGCTATGAAATAAATGTTGACTTCAAAAGCTAGTCAATCTTCTAGGCTAATATTTAATTGTTTTAACTTAAAAAACAAATGTACATTTTAATTTTATTTGATCAGATAAACACATTTCAATAATTTTATCTATTCAAAGCTAATTTTGTTTTGTTTTTTTTCTTTAATAAATGTGGAGTATGAATTATAAATCATAAAAGTTATATATTTTGCCGTAATTGTTGAGGCAACTTAAGGACAGTATATTATGATGGTTTAAATAAACGGTGGGTTTTGGTGAACCCAAATCATTTTGTGGTGCATCCAGATGAAAATCTTAGAAACACTGGTGCACCCTGCTCAAATTGTTAGTCTGGAGCCTTCTTCCATTGAAACTGTTCAGGAAAAGACTGCAGATGTTTTTTCACATTTGTCTGATACGGGCAAGTCAAACTAATCAAAGCTTTAAAGACACATTTGGCATATTTTTGTTTGATTGCTAAAATATCTCCTGAATATTGTTATCAGGAGATTTTTTTTTTTAAATCCACTATGGCCCACCCTTAATCGATGCTACAATTTTTTCTTTTCTTTTTTATTCCTCTGTGTTCCTTTTATAGATGCTTTCTTTACTGTTGAATAAATTACTTGATAATTTCATTTCCCAAACTATTATTTTCCAATCAGTTCTGAATCGGTGAAGCAGCGCACAAACCTGTTCTACCTGCTCCCGGAGCGCTGCTGCGTCCCCAACAGCCCCCTGTGGTTCTCCTCCACTCCACTAGATGACGCCACCATGGAGTCTATGCTGGTCCGCATCCTGTCCATGAGAGAGCTGCACCCCAAATTCAGCAGTAACCATGGCAACAACAATTTTGACGCCTTGGACGATAAACCATACTTACCAGAAGAGGACTCTGACTGATGCTAAAAATGCTAATTTGGCTAACATGGCTAATCGGTCGTCTTTTTGTAAATATTTCTATGGACAAAAAACTGTTTATGTTGTGATTTTACCAAGCTGCAAAGAAGGACTGTTTGTCAGTCAAGTGCACCAAGGAAAGTTGATCCAGATAGAACTGTCAAAAAGGACAGTATGACACTACATTTTCACAAAATTTGTCCTGTTTTGTCGTCAGAATCTGCAGTATATTCTTTTTTGTCAAGGAGAATGTAAAACATTGAATTAGGATTTTTTAAATTATTTCCCATCATTAATCTCTTGACATTTTGCTATAAACTTCAGATTTATTTTTTCTAAACAGGTTCCCAGTTTTTCAAGCATCATTGCACACACACATCAGCACAAATGGCCTTTTCTGTTCAATTTACTAAAGTAAATCCATATCTTGTGGCAATTTATTTCACTGAAAATAAATTGATAAACTAAAATATTACTGCTCATACTCTAGCTAGACTTTTCTATCAATACTTCTAATCATAAAGTGTGGAGTAACTTACAACCTTAACACAGTTTACAAAAAAAAAATATTAAAACATGGCCAAATGCATTTGTAACTGTTGTATTTTCAATACTTTTGAAACAACAGATTTGGAGACATCCATGCAGACTAAACTAATAATAGAACTATTTATGTTTTGTAGTCACAAGTTGCCTTGACTTCCATCAGATTTTCAAATTATAATTTTCAAAAGTCTATGGACAAGCAGTGCGATAGAAATAGGGCTATATTACTCTGTCAGAGCAACAGCCATTATTAGATCTGTAAACCAGATGCCCTCTCAGAACCACAATTTTAATTTTGAGACTTTATAGGAGGTGCCAAACCTACAAAATGTTGTATGTTAATTTCATCTTGTCACTGGATTTTTTTTTTGATAACTGAATAAGTCAGTTTGCCTTTGTCACTTTGATTCATTTTCAAATATTTTAATCATGTCTGGATTTATTTTTAACCAAACTTTTTATTTTGTTTTCTTTTTATTAACCACTTTATAAGCTTCATTTATTAGATCATACCTGGAGTCCATCTCTATCCATTGTGTAGTAGCTATTTACTGTGTCATACACATGAGCTGTATATTTTTGCCATTTGAGAAATTCATCGTCTGAAAATCTCTTGCACAAGTTTTGAATGTAAAAAAAGTTAATTCAGACATTGTCCATTTATTCACTGAGAAATCAAAAGATTTCTGTCCATAACATAAGGCCATTCTCCATTGTGGGTCTCCATTTTCTATTGTATGATCTTTTACAATAAAACACAAAACTTGACTTATTACATTTATTTCAGCGTATGCATTAAGGTTGGCCAGAAATCCATTGTTTACAGTATACAGTATATCTGATATCCATCAAAACTGATACAGATGGACTGTCCTTAAAGTCAAAGACCCAGACATCAAAAAATCAAATAAAAAATCACTAAAGAAAAGGATTTCAGACCAATTTTGTTTTGCATGGTAAATGGGTGAAACTGGCAACAAGAATATTCAAATGATGATTACAATTCAATATTATGGTTTAAGACTAAATGGTCAAGTCATACAGTTTATATGGCTTTGCATTCACACTAACTACAATAACGGATTTTACTAAAACTTTAAATAAATGTGAAATCAGTGCATCAGGTGATGACAGTATGACATTGAACTATAAAAATAAACAATATGCAATATTACTATAAAAGATGTTATAGAAAGTAACAACGGTATAAAACTCATCAGTTTTCTCTACACTGCCACTCTGGGCTAGCTGAAGGGTGCATGTTTATATGGCTTAATCTTGTATATTTCTAGAATGTATGTTGCTCAAAAGCTCTGCGCCCAACGTGGGGCTCGAACCCACGACCCTGAGATTAAGAGTCTCATGCTCTACCGACTGAGCTAGCCGGGCATACTCCCTCTCCTGGCTGGAGCAGTGGAGATTTTGCATGATAATATAAACAATTTCACAGATTTATGATGAAAAACAATGACAAATCCATATATCAGTAGTACACTGACTATATGTCTATAGTATTTCTTTAATGGTTCGGTCCAATCAACAGACTTAAATCTAGCACAGTAACAGTGCAAAAATACAAGGCTACAGCATTATACGAACAATAAATGGCTACAACAATGTTTATGTACAGTACAGCATATAGACCGAATAGAAATGGTAATTCTCTGACTTATTTTCTTGGAAATATTTGACCAAACTGTTTTATATTTGGAGCTTGTCCAAATAAATATTGTTTTCTAAAGATCTGTAAACCAGATGCTCTCCCAGAACCACAATTTTAATTTTGTGTTAAACTGATCATATCACTGGGTTATATTTATTTTATTTTTTTTACTAAATAAGTCAATTTGCCTTTGGAACTTGGCACTTGATTCATTTATTTTAATCACATTTTAAATTTATTTTTAACCAAAGATTTTTTTATTTTTTTTTTAACTAACCACATTTATTTCAGTGTATGGATTAAGGTTGGCCAGAAATCCATTGTTTACAGTATACAGTATATCTGATATCCATCAAAATAAAAATATAAGATACAAATTAACTGTTCTTAAAGTCAAAGACCCAAACTTATCAAATAAAAATCACTGTGAGGGGAAGGATTTCAGACCCGTTTTATTTTGCATGGTGGATTAGTAAAACTGGCAACAAGAATGTTCAAATGATCATTACAAATCAATATTATGGCTTAAGACACAAAATGGTCAAGTCATGTCGTTAATATGGCTATTTATTGATAGTCTTTGCATTCACACTAACTCTACAATAATGGAATTTACAAAAACTTTAAATACATGTGAAATCAGTGCAACACGTGATAACAGTACAACACTGAACTATAAAAATAAACAAAATGCAATATTACTATAAAAAAAACGTTATAGAAAGTAACTGGTATAAAACTGTCATCAGTTTTCTCTACACTGCCACTCTGGGCTAGGGGAAGGGTGCATGGTTATATGGCTTTATATATGCCTCCCCCCATGTATAATCATACATTCATACAGCTTAGCACTTGTTCAAATGATCTCTCTGTGCTCCATCCTAACCTTTTGTTTTTATCAGTTTCCCACTTACAGTATAGTATTGGCCACACACTTCACAGCTGACATTTAAGACCAGTAACAAGCAGAACAACAAACGGGACAATTTCCCAAACTCTTAAATGGACAGTTATTACTACATTGGAACATGCATCCTCAGTCATACTAGTTATTTCTAGAATGTGTGTTGCTCAAAAGCTCTGCGCCCAACGTGGGGCTCGAACCCACGACCCTGAGATTAAGAGTCTCATGCTCTACCGACTGAGCTAGCCGGGCATGTCACACCAAGTGGCCAGGGCAGTTGAGGTTTTGCATAATGATATCTTCACTCCTCTTTCTTCTCCTGTTGTTGTCAATTTCCCACTTATACTATAGAATTGGCTACACACTTCACAGCTGCTATTTAAGACCAGTAACAAACAGAACGGCAAATTCTAAAATGACCGGTTATTACTAATGTACTACAACGTTATAAGATGCATGGTCATACTGGTTAATGCATTATAATGTTTGTTTATTTCTTGAATGTATGTGGCTCAAAAGCTCTACGCCCAACGTGGGGCTCGAACCCACGACCCTGAGATTAAGAGTCTCATGCTCTACCGACTGAGCTAGCCGGGCATACTTCCCATTTGGGCGAGGCAGTTCAGGTGTCGCATAACAACAGAGTAATTCAGAAATGTATGATGAAAAACAATAAATCGATATACCAGTTTTACACTGACTAAACGTCTATAGTATATAGCTATAGATATATAGTTGTCCAGGTCTGATCTGTCTATAGTATTTCTTTAATGGTTCAGTCCCGTTCACTCCTCTTTTTTGTCCTGTTGAGAGAGGACCTTGGTCTTGAAGTGGACACAGAGGTAGGCCAGGTCCTGTTTGTCCAGAGAGTGTCCCAGGAGCAGATAAGAGGACAGCGCCCCTGCCAGGATGAGCCGGTCCAGTGACAGAGCCGGGAGCACCCAAAGGACCACCAAAAACTCCAAGCACACAGGGTGACGCAGGTGGGACAGCAACCTCTGAGCGCCGTATGGTTTATCAGCAACAGGGTCCCCCAACCCCAGACATTTATAATACACCTAAAATGAGAAGATATGGTGAGTTACACTGTCATACTAGTTCAAATTTGATAAGATATATTACATTAGTTTTGCAACTAAGTCTGTCACGATAATTACTATATTGACTTTTCGGGGGACTTATCGTGTGTATATTTTCTTTGCACTGCTAAGAAATTTTAGTTTATTTTTTGGCTATACGATAATATTTAAGCCATAAAAGGTTGCATTAATACCTTCTATGACTTATTACAGATACAAACTAAAGATCAACATTTCATACACACCTTTTTCTACACATTGAGAACTGAGAGCACAAGTACTGAAGATGTCTTGCTCAAAAATCTCTGCGCCCAACGTGGGGCTCGAACCCACGACCCTGAGATTAAGAGTCTCATGCTCTACCGACTGAGCTAGCCGGGCATGCTCTTTCGAGTGGGCGGAGCAGTTGAGATTTTGGATGATAATATAAACAAAAACAAAATGATAAATACATTTATATGAGTAGTACAGTGACTATGTGTCTATAGTATTTCTTTAATGGTAGATAGATAGATTTATAACATGTAGAATTTCATTAATTTGAATATCTTGGTCAAACCACCGAAGAGGTTCAAATTTGAGGGCACACCCGCGAAATCTGTCCTTGTGTTATTTCTCTTATAGTGTTTTACCTGCTTGATGCCCAAGAATTCGGAGTAGTCATATATCATAAGGATGCTGCAGATCAGAGCCCAGCAGACGAAGTGCAGAGAGAAACAAATCAGAGGAAACCAAATGCTCCATGGGGCAGTTCTGAAGGACCACAGACAGGGGGCACCACTGACCGGTTGCCAGAAACGCATCAACACCTGAAATGTACAAGAAAAAGGTAAAGTCGTTTTCATACTGCCACTAGTTACCTTGACGTAAAAGAGCATTCTAGCATAATATTTATGTATTCACCCCCAAAAGGGAAATTAGAGTTATCAAAATATAATTAAGAACATTAACATATCAATAACATGGAATAATAAAACTAAACATAAATAAATAAAGTTCAATTTTTCAATCCCAGAGCTGCAAAACAAATCATAATAACAACTGTGACTAAATCTTGACTAAATCTAGAAATTATTTAAACCAAAAGACTAAAACTGAACATCAGTTTCTAATAACTCATGTGGGTGGAGCTTTGGTTTAGTCCTCATATTCACAGTAAACAGATGAGCGTCCTGTAGACTGTGTGTGGGGGAGTTGTACCTGCAGGATGAGGGCGGTGCTCAGGCAGTAGATGGTCCGGTTTAAAGCCCCGAGGGTCCTCTCACAGACCTGTTTGACTGGACTCCAGGCCAAAACACTGTGCTGCAGAATGAAGAGAGCCACCAGACACAGGTCCCACAGCAGACAGCACAGCACCCAGGGGTCACGCAGCGCAGCAGACCACCGAACAGAGTCTGAAGGAAATAAATACATAGAATTTTTTTTTTCAGCTCTTCGGGATGTATTTAAAGCCCCACCATGTAACTTCATAGCCAAAAATATAAAAGCATTCATTTTGGATGTTTTTATTGCACTGAAAAAGAGAAATAGCATGGAGCCTAAAATGTATTTAATATGTATTTTTCCACTGCAAAATTGAAAACTATATCGCCCAACGTGGGGCTCGAACCCACGACCCTGAGATTAAGAGTCTCATGCTCTACCGACTGAGCTAGCCGGGCGCTCTGCCTCCTAGCGGTAGGATTGTGACATATCAACCCCAATCTTTACTGAAATAAACTGATAAATGTACTACTAATAATTGCAAAACACGCCTGAAAGAGCAACCAAACGATCTAGTTTACCAGACAAACACCCTAACTCTAAAAACTTATCATTTACGCACCAAGTTGGAGACTAGCTCAAACTTGGATGTCCGAGCAGCAGTAGTGGTCGCTTACCTTGGCACAGAGTCGTTTCGCCGGTGATGTTGTGATAAATCGCTTTAAATGAAACAAATCGAATAAAATCTGAGCCAGTGATGAAAACGACGGCAAAGTTGAGCAGAGATACGGCGCAGAGAGCTCCGCCGCGCACTGATCCTGACGCCATTTCAATCACTTTTATCTACATTTGGCACGGATCTCTGGGCTGTTTCTTCCGGGAGCATCCGCACACGGGGCCATATCCGGTCACTGACAGTAGAGGGCGCAGTATGAAACAAAACCATACAGAGCAGGCATATTGTCTGTTAGTAATGAACCTTCTACTACCTTTAATACCAGATTCTGCTACAATGCCTAACAATGATGTTGATTATGTTGTTGTTGTTGTTGTTGTTGTTGTTGTTGTTGTTGTTGTTGTTGTTGTTGTTGTTGTTGTTGTTGTTGTTGTTGTTGTTGTTGTTGTTGTTGTTGTTGTTGTTGTTGTTAAAAATGCACTATGCAACTTGTTAGGTAGAGGGTCTGCTACCTGTTCTGCTGCATGGCATTATCTCTTTTATTATGCCTAAAAAACACATTAAAAACATGCATTCCTTTTATACATTTTTATTGCACTGTGCTTATGCATTTGCAGAAAAACAAAACAAGGACAACTAAACTGTTTATTTTATTGTAGTTTGTCTTTCTGCCTGTGTTCCTGGTAAAAACATTTGGGGGAAAAAAAAAACAAAAACTTGCATTCCTACTTTGAGATGGTGCCTCTCCACAAACAGGAGCTGGTTGCGCAACTTGTTTTTGCCCATGGAGATAGATTGCTTTAAAATGCTTTATTTGAAACATTGCAGGCAAAGCAATATCTCCATGGAGACAAGCAGGTGTCAGATCATCCACCAGGAAAGTTGCATACTGCACATTTAGTTTAACTGGTATGTATTATTAATAAATTAGGCCCCTAAGTTGGCCAAATGTTACTTGCAAGCCCCTAAAATATTGTTCTTACAGCAAAATATGCAACAGCCATAATGTTTAAATGGCAGACACACATTCAGTTACAAAGTGTTTTATTATTACAAAGTTATTAACACTAAACATATACACTTTAGATGAGATCCACTTCTCTGCCAAAGCACTCCACATGGTAACTTCTGTTCAGAGAAACTACTCGGATACAGTCTGTCGAGCCCTGGATGCAAAAGAACAGTACCTTCTTAGAACTTTATCTTCCATAGTTTTATACATTTTTGTTCTTGTATTAAATCCGTGCACCTCTGTTGGGAGAATTGGCATCTTGCAGGCAGCACATCTGGGAGCCTTCACTCTGAAACAAACATGTTCAAAGCCTTATGCAATAAATCACTTTAAGAGTGTTTATGTCCAGTTTCTACATCCAAATGCCTTAAAGTTAACAGACTGTGGGAAATGTACATAAAAATACTATTTAAAAATCTGCAAATCTTAAAGAGGTACTATGTAACTTTTTCAGTGGAGGGTATCACTGCATGTCTGTGTAATCCCTCGGTCGTATCAATGCATGTTTTTCACATTTCTTTAATCAATAAACACACATTTCATTGAATAAAAAAGTGCTTGTACCTTTAAAATACTCCCACCTTTTTACACTGACCATAGCAGACTGGGAACACCCCAAAACAGCTGCAGTTTCAAAATAAGAGTAGGTTAACTAAGCAAAAATTAAAAGTTTGAAGCAAAACTTTGGCAGTGCTCATTACAAATTGTTTCATATCTTGCATAGTTTCCTTCTTACAAACAACTAAAACTATATGACAAAATGCAGATATATACTACCTTATATACAAATGTAATATAGCGTATTATAAACAGTAATAATACTAAAGAGAAAACTGTCTGTTGGATATTCTAAAATATCTTGTTGAACCATTACAATCTGTATGTTGAACTGACTTGTGGTAGTCCTTGACACAGTAGACCCTCTTGTTTTCACTGTCCACAGCAAAGGGCAGATCTTCTAAACTCTGTCCACACATCACGCAGCAGAAACACGAGGGGTGGTAGGACATCCCACACGCCTGCAGCACCTATGGGAGACAGATATACCAAATAACATTCAAAAGCGTTTAACATATTATAATGGTGGCCCGATACTTACATTATCATTGATGACGTGGCCACATCTTGCACAGATTTCTAACTCTGGATGGACTCCTGAGTACTGCAGTCAAATGAAATTAAGATATACTTTATTGCCCCCTTTATTGCGCACCGGGACCCATTTGAGTTGCCAGATTCATTGCTGAAATCCAGTTGGTTCAAACCTAAAAAGACTCAGATCTGAAACCTCACTACCTAAACCCTAGCACCTGGAGCAGTGCCAGGGCTTCCATATGGGACATGCCCTCTTCATTTATTAACAAAAACGCGCATGTGTCCTCTATGTGCAGAAAAAGACACTGGCAAACCAGGTTCAGCTGTGATTGTTGTAGATTTTTAAATAAGAGCACATGCTATGTACTTTTACTTTGACCAAGCACCTCATTGTAATGCAACAATATTGTGTGTTCTCAACCAAATGAAAGATTGAATACAATTTTTTGCACACTTACATCTATTTAAATGATGCAAAGAGGGAGTTGATAATTATAAGAGCACATTACTGTTGGAAACATAACAGTAGAGCCGCAGCAGTGCTTAAATGGATGCTGACGACGATAATGAATAAAACATATCATAATATCACTGCTTCACATTATCACAGTTAGGCCTGTATGAAATAAAAGATACTATTTCCAAATCACATTTCTAGTATTTATGCTTACAAATAAAGGCATAGTAAAGTAAGCAATAAGAAAAAGAGAAAAATGTAAAATGTGTTAAAGGTGTTAATAAAATGTCATATGTAATTATGTTGTTGATGTTTTGTGGTGTACACAGCTCTCACCAAAAAGTCGTCTTCACAGTAGATTTTCCCTGATATTGTATAAAATGATGCTCCAATCAGCATTTTACCTAAAAAATAAAGATTTTAAATTACATTGACAAAATAATCAAATCTATTTACTTACAGCAAGAGGAGCAGGTGAAACATTTGGAGTGAAATATTTGTCCCATGGCTCGACACACTCCGTTCCCACTGTGCACCGCCTCTCTGCATCTGCCACAGTGTCCTGGGCAAACAATACAAAAATGCACTAATATGATTAATAGGTTCATATATGATAGATATGAATCAGATCCATCATGATACACACATTTTTTATTTAGTGTTTGGCAATTAAGGCTGCGGTTGCAATTCAAGTTTTCAATTTAAAGCTTTAATTTTTTTTAAAGTGAATGGTGAACTGCTAAACTAATATAAAAATGCAATCCTATGCATTTTAGAACATGTTTGTAGAGGTCTAAATCACAGAATTAACATAACATAAGACAATAAACTGAGGTGGGTAGTTAGTCAAAAACTGTACTTAATTAAGAGTAACGTTACTTTAAAATAATATTATGGTAGTACTGGTCCAAAAATGACTCAAGTAAGAGTAAAAAAGTATTTGTGAAAAACATATATAAAATCTGCAGCCTATAATTGAGTACAAGATGGATATGTTTAATGGGATACTGTGGAACATTCTCAGTAAAGCAATAACATGCTGACTGACCCCCCACCAGAAAAATTACATAGTCCACCTTTAATCAAATATTTCCTTATGTGGTTTGTTCTTACCGAAGTAGACATTGGAGTTGTCTCCCATCTCCCCCTTGTCTCGCTGAGCTGTGTCCTGTTTGGCACTCTCCCCACTACTGTCTGCTGGGGCTAATTTGGTCCCAGACAGCTGAAAGAGGACCTGGTCTGGACTGTGGTCTACAAGAGGTCTAAGATTCAGGCGCAGACCCTCTGACTCCTGGAGGAAGTGGGTGACAGGCTGAGAAGTGGTGTCTCTTTCACTGTAGTTAAACAGCAGAAGCATTGGGATATATGTAGTGCTATTATGGGAGAGTATGTACAGTGAAGGGGCAGAGGAGGCAGTAATCACATCAATTTATTCGTTTTTCTTTAGTAAGAGTCACATTTAATTACAGGAGTACAATTTATATATAAATTGTATTCTTTTTTAAACTTTTTTAAAATGGCTGAAATAATAGACCCTCCAAATGTACTAATAATTGTTAAAGGAGCACTGTGCAACTTTTCCAGTTTGGAGTCGGCTGGAGTTATTTTCTGCAGTATGGTTATTTGGGTGTATATATTGCTTAATAATAGCTTTAAATACTGTCTTAATGTTGTTGTTTTGTCTTGTCTTTGCCTTTATGGATGTTATTCTGTTGTATGTTAAAATTTCTGCCTCTTGGCCAGGTGTCGTTGAAAATGAGAACTGGTTCTCAACTGACCTACCTGCTAAAATAAAGGTTAAATAAAATAAAAATGAATAAAAAAAAACATAAATTCTTAGAGTAAGTGGGATCACCTCTCCACAGATTTGACCTGTACAGTAACTTGGCCTGGTGGTGTCTAATGTGTCTCTATGGCGAGTTTAAGTTTAATAATGTAAAACTTTCCTGGTAAAGCAACAACATCTCAGTGGGGACAAGGAGGTGGTGGGACATCTATCAAAAAATGACATAGGGCGCCTTCAGCATTTATTAGGTGCTCATACTGGTTAGTTTGTAATAGTAACCTGTAGTGGAGTTGACACCCCTGAAACGGTGGGGTCATTGCAGACGATGGCACAGACTTGAGTTACAGATGAGCTCATGGACTGAAGTGTAAAGACAAACCAAACTGTAAAAGTATCACATGATCACTCAGGGTCATGTGATGTCTGCAGTAGCAACATGATGTATTACTAGTACTAGGTATTTAAAGGTGTATTTTGCCAGCAATACAAATTCTGGTCAAAGGTAAAAACTTTATTTAGGTGTGGCGTTTTTGTGTTGTTGCAAAATATTAGATTACAAATATACACTTATGAAATCTGGTCAATCCCAGGACACGATTGAACGTTATTAATTTCAGTAGTGCAAATAACAATAAAACAATAATTTAAAAAAAATGATTTGACAGGTTTTGTAATGTAAAGCTTACTTATAATCAGAAAAAGGTTATTGGGTAACTTTATCTGCCACTAAAACCTCCTCTCTCCTCAGACAATATCGCCATCTTGTGGTCAAACTAAGCAACCAAGCCTATTACTGTGAATGACTATGGGATACTTCCATAGTTACACTAGTCCTGGTTTGAGTATAGTTCTTTCTTTATGTAGACTTCTTTTCTAGCCCTGGTTTAGTCCTGGTATAGTTTAGTTCTGAGTTTAGTTTCTGTTTTGATGTAGTGTGTCAGATCAAGTTAAAACAGGTTAACAGATCATGCCATTACTATGTCTGTGCAAACCCTTAGTCATACACTTACATGTATATAGACTTCCGTGAAAAATACTACTTTGTGAAACCTTTTCCTATTATATAATTTTAATTATTATGCCAATACATGATAACAAACTGCAGTATTGTAGCGTGGACCATTATTAATATTTAAAATTCTAGCAAGTTTTAATTGTGGTGGGTTTTTTAATGCTGTAGGAGAGACCAGTGAAGTACATCATATCACAAATGATGGCACATATTTGACCCAGAGACTCCACAGCCGGATAGACAGCTGCTCCCTCTCTCTATCCCTGCCTCCCACTCTCTCTCTTCTCCACTCCCCTTTTCCTTCTTTCCTTCTCTGTCTGCCCTTTGCCATTCTCTACATAACTCTCACTCTTTCTCTTGCTTCCCCTCTCTCTTCCTCTTCTCTCTATCTCTCTATCTCCTTTCTCTCTCTCTCTTTCTCCTCTCTCTGTTACAAATGTGTTTAGTCTCCTCCTCCTCCACCCACTGTGCAGGTGGTCCAACTGGTTCTGGCTCACTACACTCATAAAGGGGTGTGTCGTCTGTTTTCAAACGCAAAAAGGCACACAAATGCACTGACCACAATGGTAAACAGAGAAGAGCCAGTATTCTTTCATCAATATAGGAGGAGGGGAAGAGGAATCAAAAAATGTTGCACCGTATCATCACTCTAAGGTCTAATAAAACACACAATCACAAACATGAATTATATTACAAAAGGCTTCATAGGCTTCACACATGTGCCTTGTCAAATTAATCAAAATCATACAAAAACAGACACAAATGAAAATACAGTGCTCTGGTCCAGGTCATCATCAGCAAAGTATAATGAGCATTTAAATATATTGATGTCAAGTCAGTGCAGTCAATGTATTATAAAGTAAATTCTACCAATAAATAAATAAATAAATAAATAAATAAGTGCCATTCTGAAGAACTTAAGTTATATTAACACAATTATTTATTCAGAATCAAACACAGGCAGTACATTGTGTTTGTCACTGTTACCTTGGCAAACTGTAAATCCTACAGTACAACGTGATTTTTATCTAAGATTTTTATCTTAGATTGTAAAGGTGTAACTTTCTGGTGTCTGGTTTGCCACCCTCTTGTTTCTATGGATATGTTATTGTTTTGCCAGGAATGTTCCACAGCATTGTATTAAACCTATCTTATTTAATGTATAAACTACATGAATAATATGGTACATGTGTGGTCCCTATCCGTATAATTAGGGTAACATTTGTTGAAATTCCGATCAGCAAATCACCTAATAAGTAAAGTAGACCCCACTACCTCCAACTACAATTTTAACACCAGGAAGGTATAGAAAAAACCTGTGAATGAACATATGAAATAGGGAGATAATATAGAAACAACCATGCCTTACAATAGCTTTCTTCTTCTTTGTGGTAATTTGCAGCAAAGCAAGACAAGGCAAGTTTATTTATATAGCACAATTCGTACACAAGGTAAGTCAAAGTGCTTTACAGAATAAGAAAGACATTAAAATCACAATATAACAAATCAAAACATAAATAATCACAAATAATCATCATAAAATTAACATTAAAGGAAAAACGTGCAGCTGTGTTTTCTGTAGGTAAAGGTGTGATTGGCCCCAGGTGCTTTGTGCTTGATGTGAGGAATGTGTCAGGCATGTGGAGACAAACCTCTACACCAGAAAAATGCACAAAAAAACAGACATGGTGCAAGAGCGGATAAAGTACAGTCTAACATAATTTTCAAAACTGTGGGCTGGATTCATTCATTACCAACTGATTTAAAAATTCTCTCTTTGTCACTAAAATGTGGCATAATAAACATTTTCACATATGTCTCGCAATAACAGGCCATTAGTGTTTTGAAAATATAATAATAATAATAATCTATCCATGGGTTTCAGAATGATGTCAAACTAGGATCTTTGCCATAATAATGTCTTGGATGGTGAAAAGCCCTAAAAAATGTTGCCCATAACAGGAAGCTGAAGTGCATAAATACTGATAGGATCCATAAAGAAAACATTTTACAAGGCCATATGAAGATTTGAGATTCTTGGTCTTGACAGGTTTTATTCAATTAGGCTATTTGATATCATAATGTAACTTAATGACATTACCTGTATAAAATTGCAAGTGGCACAGACAGAAGCAGGAGAAAAGGGAATTAGGGAGTAGCTCTATTTATAGATAGAGCTATCAGTATCCAGAATACTGCAGTTTTGCATTATACATTAATTTAGGTCTGATTAAAGTAAAGAGTCTTAATTTCAAATCTGTAGACATTAACAGGCTATAGTAGTTTGGTATCTTGGGTAGATATTGGTTTAATATTGTCAGCTTTTGAAAACAGCCTGCGCCTAAGTCTGTTAAGTGTGATTCATTTGGCTTGTCCCATGTTGTCATACGCCTGTTATATGCTATTAATAAATACTCTGCCTCCAACAAATCAATTGTAATAAAGCCTACACAAATGTAGGTCTTTGTAAGTCACGAATAATCCAGAAATAAATATAATTTCTTGGGACAGCTTTAAATATACACTTTGGTCATCCTCTGATAGGTTATGTCCCGCTGTGTTTCCCCTCCCTGCTTTTTTGCGCATTTGGGGGATCCACTGTTCAATGCCAAACATTTCTGGCATGTCCAAGTGGAGCTTATAAAAATAGGGCATAGATTGTGCGCGCAACGAGTCAGTTAAGGACTCCTCCAATTATCCACGCACACGCCATCCCAGTCTCTAGTTTCCACTCTCGGATTTTTCTCCTCCATTTCATCTTACTATTACCAACCGCACTCAAGTTGAAACAGGTTCCTCACGACTTCTTATTTGACGTCTTTTGGACCACGCCCTTCTCCGTAGCGCCGTACAGGTACAAACAGGAAGTGCTAACAAACTGTCAGCTCCCGACGAGGCTGGTCCGGGGATGTGAGGGATTTCTGCTTCGAAGACACCGACACCATGCTCTGAAGTGTCGTATCCACCACTTTTCCAGCTCAAACGATAGATTTTTTACGTTTGCAATGCGGTTTTATTGGAATATAGCGCTTTTTGGACTGGTGCTGCTAGCTGTCCTGCGCGCAACAGGTAAGAAGTGTGCTCTGCTTTGTTGTAGTCTCACAGTGTGACCTCATTTTGCATTGATTCAGCGGTAAAATGAATAAAAAAAAAACTAATTATGTCGCAGAAATTAACAGTACAACATATTAATCCATCACTTTGTATATTAGTGGTGAATTTGTGATACTTTTACGCACAAACATGTATAATAAATCATAATTTCAATTCACAAAGTTGCACCATGCACTTGTAACTCTGCTCGTCGATAACGGGGGTTCATTTTAATCAATGTGTAATGTTTTTAAGTGGTCTGAAACGTCCCAAAACCTAATCTTCAGTATAGCCAAATCGTTGCGAAATTTAATTGGACCAAAAAGTTGCCAAGAACAATTTCACCATGCCCAAACTGTGCGTAATAGTCTTGTATATTTCCATTTTAATCAATGATACAATGCTGTGAAGTGGTCTGCCCGCTTAAGCCCTGTTCACTCACACTAGAGGACAGTACTTGACATAAATTCTCCATCATTTATTATTGATTGCGTTGGATGAAAGCACTGGGGCTTGCTGAGTGGGTGTGTGGAGCGGAATTAGGCGCAGCGTTTTCCGAGTTCTTTCCAAGACCTCCATTTTCAAGGGTTTATGATGAGGCGTTTATGGAGCTTCCCTTTGGCTTGAATTCATCATTATCTCATCAATGATTGACCGCCAATCTGCTATAATGCGAAACTGGCACCGCTACAATCAGCCACAGCAGTAGCTCTTTCTCCCACTGACGGTGAACTCAACACGACCACGATGATACATGGCTTCTGTGGGAAACTTTATGTTGTGTTTGGAGGACATTTAACACCGCCATATTGTTTACCTTTTACCTAGATTTTGTGCAGGTGCTGTGACTGTCAGTGCAGTCCATACATGCTTCAAAGGAGAATGAGGAGTAGCCTAATTGGAGGCATAGATACTGGTAAATGGATATATTTTGACATATCAGGCAACATGGAACAGATATACTTAAGAGACATTTATTATTGGAAATGTTAATGTCACTTAAGTGTCAAATCAGTGGAGTGGTTGTATTTGGTTATTGAGAAGAACATTTTGGATGCTATTGTATAACAAGTTGAACAAATAAGCCTAATCAAGTTGTGTGCTAAGCATAATCCAAACATCTTGTCAAACTTTAGTAATTAATTATGATAATGAAAGTCAGTTTTGTTCTTACTGTTCAATTCCACCTGTATGCAAATCATGTAACAGCACAGGTAACGGTTAGGCATATCAGATAAGATATGTTCATTCAGTCATAGTTTATCATTTTGACACATAAAATACATGTTAATACATAATTTCTATTTAAATTATTACAATTCCCACAGTATTGTCCTTTGTCATCATTATTGTGAAAAAATGCTAGTAAGTGTTTTAAGTTACACTAGTAGTAGTGGCAAACTCATTATTAACTTTCTGTTGAAATAATCTCACAACTAGAATCTAGGAACCTATGGCCTAAATAAACAACAGCTTTATTGTTACAAGTTCACAGCTGTTTGCAGTCATGAACATGTTCTTTGACAATTGTTAAGATCCAGTCCTATACTGAGGCCGTATCAGGTATCTAAATTTCAGCTGTTGCCCATGCTCCACGCCGGATGTCGAGTAGGCATGTTTCACTGTAATCGCATGAGTCACTGTAATGAAAAGTCAATGGGATTTATCGGTTTATTTAAAGTGGGAGCAGTGAAAACAGCAGCAGGTATGTCCTACTACAAGTACTGTTTGCACAATACAAAACACTGACCAAGCACAAATGCTGTCTGACATTTTTAACGATATTTAGAGGACAAACAGCATAGGAAAATCTAAGCAAAGCAAAGGTTGCTTTGTTAACCAATAGGCATTCAATAGAGGATAATTTCTCATTCTAATTAAATAATGTTCCACTTTTTCATGTACCAAAAGAATAATATAAAAAATATGAGATTTACAGATAAATACAAAACATTAAGGAGGTACTCATCCAACTTTTTCATTTCCGATACAAATATTGATACTTTGACTTTAAGTATTTCCCATTACCCAATATTAACCCATACCAGTGTACGGACAGAAAATGGCACTTATTTTCTTACACAGTTAAATTAATACACACATCCTATTGTGTTATGTAGCTGTTACTTATGCTTCAAATAACTACAGAACAGGTTTGTATGAATAAAAGTTTAAACATTATGAGACATTCTAGACTAAAATCAGCCTGTAAATAGTCAATCCAATTAAAGGTCTATCTAGAATTTTGATTTAACCGATATCATATAACCGATACCTGGTCCATCAAAATTTTCAGTACCGGCATCAATATTCTACTACTATCTGTATCGGTGCATCCCTGCAGACATGCTATGTAGCTCAATAGTGACCGCCCAACCCCTGGATCTGGATTGGACTTAAAACAACCACATCATGGATATTAGTTATCACGTAGCCTCCACAATGCCTTTGAACTCTTTAATATTTGAATTTCTCAAAGTCTATGGGAAACATGCATGGAAAATTTCAGGAACTGGAGTAGACAGTCACTATTGAGGTCTAATCCAATCACTGTCTGTGTTTTGAGAAATAAAATTGAAACTGTAGCTGTCATTATCCATAATGTCCCACAACAATACACAACTTGCGCCACTTTTATAACTATTTGAGGTGGTCACCCTAGCATTCAACAAAGATTGAAGTGGCCAATTAGAAAAGATATTTATTATCATGTTACATTTCTTGTTTTCAAACTAAAGTGGCTAACAAAACAGATTAAAGGCAAATTTGTGAATGACTTGAAATCCTAAATAAGCACTAAGTAACTTTTTCTAGTTGAGGTTCCAGTATCGGCTTGTCCCTGTGGGGATATTATTGTTCTACCTGAAATGTTCCACAGAATTGCATTAAATCTGTCTATGTCCATGGAGACAAGCAGCGACGTCATTAGGCCACATTCTAGGTCAGGTTCAAAGTAAAAAATTAATGCATGTTTTTCAAAGTATTTCTATAGCAATTGAATGTAGTTTAATAGATTGATTACATTTATAGTTTGATAGATAGTTTACATTTCATGTCATACTGTGGAATATAGCCTGATATCTCCATGGGGACAAGTGGCAGACCTCTCACCAGAAAAGTTACATTGTGCACATTGAATTTGGTTACTAATGGCACAGCACAGTTGTCTTCTATGGAGAACTGAATGTCCTGTGTCTGCAAAGCTGTGTAAAAGTTGTAGTTTATACCTCTACAAATACATGCTCTAAAAATGGGATTCTTGTATTAAAGGTTCACTTGTAATCTCACTTGATTGATATTGTTTTGAAATTTTTTTGTGGTTTATTGTGGTCAAGTTACAAAACTCAAGCTGGAGCTGGAGTATTCACCTGTGCCCCACATGTTTGCTGTACAGTTCAAAGAATCTTCTTAGAATATTCTCTTGACGTTTTATTTTTATGACTGTCTTGGTATCACTTTTGATCACATAGTTTCAATGCTTTTGACTTAATATTACAATTAAATGGATATATATAGATCTTTCTCCATTCAGAAGCAATTTGCGGAACTTCTTAAAGTAAATATTGCGCTGCTTTCTCTTATTTTTAGCTCCTATGAGCATATGCCTTTAAGATAAGACTGAAATATTAACATAATCACATGCATTCAGTCTGTAGAGGACTAAACTAGAGGGTTAGCAGGTTCTACAAAGTTCCCATAGTGACACAATGACCTTTTATTTGCATAGCACGTTATTTTATTTAAATAAAACATCTTATTACTTGTAACTTGTATAGATTTAATTTTGTATTGCTCTCTTGCTCTTTCAGATGGCTTGGAAACAGTGGTGCGCCCCAACAATGGATCCTTCGTGACCATTTCCACCGTTCAGTCAGAGTGTACAGTGTGCGAGGTCACCGGGGTAAATGCCACCGAGACGACCTGCCACCAGTCCCGCTCCCTGACCCCTGAACAGGAAGTGAAGCTACAATTCAAATGCTCAAAGCCCATAGAGCAGGCTTTCTCTGTCGCCATCACACACACAATTGGTGAGATTCACACCAAGACTATTTATGTCCCTCTAAAGCACTTCCATGTGTGAGCTCATTTACATATTTATAACGAACTGCTTCTGTTTTGAGGCTCTGGGAAATTCAGTCACAGATAAAGGGGTGAATTGTTGGTTATGAGAATGATGAAGGCTTGTCTTGCTTTGAGGGTGTCAGTTTTTATCACAGAAATAACAAGTAAAAATGAAAAATAGATGTAACAGAATTCATAAGTGTTGAAAGTGAATATATTTAGTAACTGAGAATTGGACTAAAGATTACATAACTTTTATGTGCGTTTAGCTATAATTATGTTCCCTCATTATTAGCTTACTTACTTATTTTTATTGATTTATGCATAATTGTGTAATGTGTGTAAGTTGTGCCTGAGGTCTCAGAAAATGTATAAATGCAGGGAGTGTCTAAATAATTGCAAACTTTGAGATTTGATAATAGAACCAACTCAAATTTTGGTTTTGATTGCAATATATTGTGTGGCCTTAACCTGGATGAATGTAAAATTGTCCTATTCTCCCAGACTGTACCAAAGACTCCTGCAGCCCTGTGTCTGCAGCAGCTCAAGACCTCCTCTCAGATCTCCCCCGCGTTTATAATTGGGAGCTCACTGCACCTCCAAAGACCAGCGTGAGACTGGACCCACAGGGAAAAGGACTGTCTAAAACCAAAAAGCCTTGTCCAGACGGGGTTCTGCTGTCCCTGTCCCAGTCCCAGTCAAAGTCCGGCCCGGAGGAGCTATTCTGCAGAGGAGGTCCGATTGAGGTGCTAGAGGTGACGAATGGAGCGATTGTGCAACTTGTAGTGGATCCAAAGACAACAGTGCAGCCGGTAGCATTCACAGCAGTGCCTTTAAGTAAGTCAATATATGTCACTTATATGGTTTGATAAGAGGCTTATTATTATTGGACAGATGATCATACAGCTGCTTGATTATGGAAGAAATCCTCCCAGTTATTTAAATCATAATACATGCAAATATATAAAAATGTGAGACAAAAGTTACGTTGTAGAGGGAGTATATGCTTTTAAAAATTTTTTTATTAACAATGGTTTGTGTTTCAAAGCCACTGTAGATTAACCAATGCAGGTGATTTGCTCCATGTTTTTAGTACCAGAAATATAAAGGCATGATTTTGGGGAAAAAATTAAGATGAAATTTTATATTTTGAAATCAGGCTTCTTTTCACAGTGCACATTTTAAAGATTCAGTAGCAATAACATTTGAGAGAAGCAGTGGCGGGCCGTGCATTTCACCCTTGGGCCTTCAGTGACGTCCCACTTACACATTACAGCATCACCTGAATATAGGCCAGTCAAGCAACACTTAATTTCAGAAGCATTTAAAACCAATAAGCAGCATTGCATTCACAATTAAGAGTAGGAAACTATGTTCACAGATACTGTCAAAAATGAAAAATAAAAATGTGATTTGAAGATGCCAAACAAAATGCCATCAAAATTACACTATGTGAGCTTTAAAAAGTCTGTCCAATAAACTGCGCAATGTTGCCATTTCATATAAGACACCAATCAGACAATAACAAAACAAACTATTCTTTGAAAACAAAGTAAACATATCATTTTCATTTTTTAACAGGCTATACAACAGCAAATAACTGAAAATGTGGCACAGCAGAGAGTGAACAAACTTTAGTGCAGTTTTAACTGAGGTGACTTCAATGTGCCATGTTATTATTAACATTATAAACTCACTTTTTCATTGTGGACCTGCCTGTTCGCTGAGCTGCAGGTCCACTCGAATGTCTCCAAACGTTTTTAAATGCACCGTAGCTTGTAAGTGCCCAGACGTACAACAACAGTAAAATTTCCAGTGTTTCTTGGAAGCTGTGATCCACGGGTGATCCACCGTTCATAGTTGCTCGTCTTGAAATGATGACCAGATCAATCTTTTCTCCTCCTTCGGCCATTATTGGGGAAAAAATGCAACAATAGCTGTTGGATCTCCGGGTTTAGTTTGACATTTTGCAAACTGCCGCCTTTCACGCTGTACCAGTGCGTATGTGTATGTGTATCCAGTCACAGGACACGTACATGTCCAGCTTGCATAAGACCTTCTAGCTTGCCCTGAAATGCAAAATTGAGATTGAGATTGGCTATTGAAGCTGACTATGTCTGTGTCTACTTACAGTGGACAGGGCCTGCTCTGTTTATTTTGAAGGCTCCAGGAAAATGAAATTTGCCTGACAACACAAGCTAGCTGAAATATAATTAGATAAAAACTTCACAATAAACAACATTGGAAGCCACTCAACGAAGTGGATTGAATATGACATAAAGAGAAAAGAGAATGGAGAATATTTTTGTTTACATATTTATGGAAATAAGATGAAATAAATTCACTTTTCTGAGTAGGTTTAGGCCAGCAGAGAAGGCTTTGCTGGCCCTGACGGCCTGCTACTGGAGAGAAGACTGAAATATGAAACTGCTAATCTAATAAACATAAAAATAGTACGTTATGTTGTTTGCAAAGGAAATTGTATTACCCAAATAATTGATGTGTTTACAGTTGAAAAAGTATGTAGATTGCAATATACTGTGCAGTTTTGTCCAACTTTAAGTGTCACCTGAACACATCAAAACATGAGAATAATTTTCTTCATTTTTTCCTGCATCCAGAGGGCAGAACAATGGAGGTCAGTGTTGGTCCCAGGAGAGAGGTGGTCCTAACCCGAAAACCATCGGACCCTGAGTGTGACGTGTGCACTGGGGGTGACTGCAGCAACACAGAGAGGACCATAACAAATGCAGACAAAGTTCAGTTGGAGTTCAGCTGCTCCAAGCCACAAGACGTCTACACCGTCAAGATCACAGAAAACATAGGTACAGTTAAAGGAGAAAATAGGTTAATGTTTCTCCATTCATGCTATTGCCCTGCACTTCTGCTATGTCTATCCTGAGTAGTATTTACATTCAATTTGTAAATATACAGTGTATTGGTACCCGCTTTGGTACATTTGTTTCAGCCATATTTTATAACATACTCTAATGATATTTTACTATATTATAATAGCTTTTTTCTGTGTGGATCCATAAAACTGGTCCCAGGACTAGAACAGGACTAGAACAGGACTAGAACAGGACTAGAACAGGACTAGAACAGGACTAGAACAGGACTAGAACAGGACTAGAACAGGACTAGAACAGGACTAGAACAGGACTAGAACAGGACTAGAACAGGACTAGAACAGGACTAGAACAGGACTAGAACAGGACTAGAACAGGACTAGAACAGGACTAGAACAGGACTAGAACAGGACTAGAACAGGACCACTCCAAACCAACGAGCCAAATTTGACACTATAATGATCTTCCAATTGTGAAATCTCCTTTTGTTACATTAAACTTTTTATATTGTATATTATTGTAAATGTTTGTATGTTTTTTCTACAGAGTGCACAGAGTCATCTTGTACCCCTGATGCTGCAGAGATTGACCTGGATCTCTTCAAGGGCTTCAAACGAACCCTAACATGGGACATCAGTTTACCCCCAAAAACTGTCCTAACTCTGGATTTCCCCGAATCAGGACTAGAAGAGACTTCTGGCTCCTGTCCCGATGGTTTTCAATACTTTATCAGCTCCAGTAAAAGTGATGGGACCCCCATAAAGAGCAGTTACTGTCGCGGTACCTCTCTGTCTTCTCTTTACCAATCCGGACAAACTAACATCATTCTGGAAGTGTCAAAAGATCAAGACCTGCCCCTGACACTGTTCAGGGCCAACGCTGCGAAAAGAGGTATGAAAAAATTGTAAAATATGAATGAACAGCAGTATCCCATTTAAATGTGTGACTAATTTTAACATTGAAATAATTTTTTCCTCTCCAGGAAGTCGAATGCTCACGGTAACCACAGACCCAGACACAAAGGTCACGATCAGACGCGACCCCCACGGCCCGGACTGTGACGTGTGTGTGACCAAAGACTCCAAACAGACATGCACCCACAAACAGGTGCTGAGGGACCCCCGAAATGTGACTGTGGAGTTCAGCTGCAAGACCCCCCAGGACTATTTCACTGTCGAGATTATTAGGGACGTCGGTGAGAGGGTCATCTTTGCACTTCTATAAAATAATAAAACTGTGAAAAATCATATTCTTGTTAAAGTTGCACTATGTAACTTGATTCCATGGAGACAAGGAGATCACACTACCAAGCCAGGATTAGTTACTGTGAGCTTCTCTACAGATCTGACATTCCAGGCAAAACAATAATATCTCCATGGAGACAAGCCGATGGCAAACCGCCCCACCAGCAAAGTTACATAGTGCACCTTTTAGTTTTTTTCTTTTTTTATGTATGATTTATTTAAAGATTTTCCAGAGTATATAAAAAAAACAGATTACATAGAAAGGTGTAGTGTCCGGGGCTAATATGAGAGATTAGTGCACCTTTCAGTTCAACCAGATATTATAACTAAAATAGTTAAGAATTGTACTGTTGAACTATATAGTTTGCCACTATTCATTTTTTTTTTTTTTTTTTTTTTTGCACAATCTCCATCTCTTTTTCCTTAGACTGTGCAAAGACCTCTTGCTCCAGCGACATCCTCCAGACAGAGTACTCCATGTTCCCGAACTTTAACCGGACTTTCATCTGGGACCTCAAAGTGGTCCCGACCCAGGCTTTCCAGCTGAACTTCCCTGAACCCGGAATGAGACAGATCCCAAACAAGCACTCCTGTCCGGATGAGCACACCTATTCTGTGGTCACTTATCTGCGAACGGGACCTGCCACCATCGGGACGTTCTGTAAGGAGGGCGCTGTGTCCTCTGTTCTGGTCCGGTACAAGGGGCGTATGTTTTTGGAGGTGCCTGGAGACCGAAAGCTGGACCCTGTGGACTTCAAATTCAGCCATGGGCCTCAGACTGACAGTAAGATGACAATTTATGTAGTGCTGTCACAATACTAAAATTTCAAACTCTACTTTCATTATGTTACCCTGTGGTCTTTTACTAGTTCTGATAAAGCTGAAGATCATTCTAAAACAGGAAAGGTCCAGTTTTGTCTAGTTTTGTATTTGGTTTAGTAGCAATAAATATCTTTTTTTTTACTACTCATAAACCAATGTTTTGAAGGCTTGTGTTTTGTTCTGTTTTGTATATTGCTAATTTAGCTTCTCACATTATTACCGTGCATTAGCCTTTTTTCAGTAACTTTTGCTAAAATTTCCAAATGTTGTTAAAAGTGCACCATGTAACTTTTCTGTTAGCTGCTTATCTCCATGGGGATAGATTATTGCTTTGCTTGGAATGTTCCTTAACCTTTCTCTAGGGAGATGTTAGTTAATGCAAAAGTTACGAAGCCAGTATATCGTATGAAATCTGTAATTTTAGTAACAGTAACGTACATTCTTTTTAAGTTATCCATCAAGGTTATATTTCACTATTAAAGGTGTAACTTTCCTGGTATAGGATCCATAGCTTTCTTGTTTCCATGGAGATGGAATTGCTGGAATTGTCTGCAGTGTTTCACTGTATGGCATTACATGTATTTATCACCACGGAGACAGGTGTAGCAATGAATTGAAAAAGGGAACATTCCAGGCAAAGCAATAACTTTGCATGGAGATAAGGAGATGGCGGACCTTCCACCAGGAAATTACATGGTGGAACTTAAAGAAACTTACAACACTTAATTGAACTGGGATATATACTGTATATAAACAAAAACTCTGAATCTCAACCTCCTTGTTTTCCAGAGGTGGCCATACTCAAAGTGAAACCTGCCTAGAGGAGTATCAAACACAACTTTCATCACTCCAAATTATCCAGGCGATTTTCCGGACGAGGAGGAATGCAGTGGGATTTTGTTGTCCCTGGGATGCACAACTACAGCATGAGTTCTCCGACGTCACTCTCCCAGAATGCCTCAGTGATGATGTCATTTTGGAATATTCATAAAACAGATAAATTCACAAATTCAGTCTAACTGACCCGCAGGCCAAAAACATCAACAAGGAAACTTTCAAATGGTGCTTAAAAACTGTTGCAACAAAACAGAACTCTACAAGGACTAACCCTGAACTTTTAAAGTGTCTGTGATGAGGAGCGGACATCCAGGTAGAACACAGGAAAATACATAACATAACTTTTGGAGCAGAATATATTTTGAAATTAATACTACCAAAATTGATTGGGGGATTTTTTTTTTTTAAATATCAAGCCAATTGTTGTTTATTAAAATTGCAGCAAAAAATCTAATTAGTTTTAATTAAGGGATTGTGCCCAATTTTTAACATGCAGTATAGTGAAATTTGTTTCGTCACAGAACAGATATAGTAAAAGGAGCACGTACGGTCCAATTAAGACAACTGTGAGCGGTCTACATCTAATTATAAAGCATTTATAATTGTTTGCAAACCAGGAAATAATGCTGCAGTGGTTTGAAGGCAAAACCTCTACTAAAAGTTAACAGTTTTAGGCTCATTGCTGTGAACAATTAAGATGGGATACTGGGAATACATTAAACAAGGGACCACTGCAATATAAATATAATGACTACATGTTAAATTCTATTTTATTTTTTTTTTAGTTTTGTGCACAGTGGACCTGTCGACACAGCAGTCATTGTCACTGCAGATTGAGAAGGTGGGCTCTGATCCAAACTGTGAGATGACCCTTGACTCTAAACTCCAAACAAAGATAAATGTGGCATCAGGAACCAAAGGGAAACTGTCTTTTCTGGACTGTCCCAATGAAGATTTGCAGCTCACGACCACTCAAGTGATAGGTGAGAATTTGGACAGTTTTTTTCTTTTTGTAAATGGGTTTGTTTGTTGAGTTAAATTATTTGGTAATCAACATTACTTGGATATGTCTTCTTTGTCTTGTTCAGAAGTTAACTAAAATCCAACAGCAGCAGTTAAAAATATGAATTTTGCTACATAAAATACAGTTCAATTACAATTATAATTCAAAATTTTTTAACATTCTTGTGTATCTGGGGAATATTTTTGATCAACATGCAGTTATTAACCAACCAAGAACAGATTCCAGTAGCCTATATGCAACTTTTTTATTTGTAAGAAAAAACTTTAAGGTCCTGCAATACCGCCAGCTTTTCCCAGCTTTCCCAGGAAGGTTGCTCCATGGCCCTGAAATAGGGATTTAATTAACATTTAACATTTAACTGACTTTCTTAGAACTGCAACATCTGAGCTGATTCATGCTGTAAACAAGTCTCTCTTGAATAACCTCACAATCACAAGCTAACCAGCATTAGCCAACTGTTTTTCAGTTAATCACCCTGACCTTTTTTGTTGAACCTATGTTCATGTGACCATGAACACTTGCATTGTTTAAATCCATTTTATATTTGTATGTATTTATTTATAATCTCAAACTTTGTGGCAGTGTTTGCTAATGTGTGCATTATGTCCCCATGGCAACTGCAGAACATTTCACCACAGACATACATGCTGCTACTCCCCAGCATGATGTCACTGCAAATTATCAATGCAGTGTATAGTAACCCATTGACTCTTTGTCCCCAGAATGCCAGGACTACTCCTCTTGTCCCGAATACCTTCTCACCACCCCAAAGCTGGACTCCTGTTTGCCTATGCCCCTCCACAGCGCCACCTGGAAAATCGTCATGCCTGAAGACGGCACTGTGGACCTGGTCTCCCCTACCGGGACCCTCAAGCAGTCTCTGGTGGGACAGGAGTGCAGAGGGCCTGTATCTTTGCACCTGGAGGAGAGCGAGGGTGTATCTATGGGGGACTTCTGTTTTAACGGTCCCATTCAGAAAGTCCAGGCCCACACCAACATCTCTATAACAGTCAAAACAAATGACTTAAAAAAATACAAGGGACACTTCCTCAATGTGTCCTTTAGCCCAGAGATATCAGGTAAGATGAGTTATATTTTACTTACAGACTTGTTTAACATGGTGAGAAAAATAAATAGTACAAAAAAAGAAGGCCAAGGGTTTGCAGCGCTGTCAATGTAAAGGGTGGCTACTTTGAGAGTTATTCAACTTTGACTTTTTTCTTTGCTGCATACTTCCACATATCTTGCATCGTATATTTGTTGTCTTCAGAGAAGAAATGGTAAACAAAGAAAAAAAAAAAGGGGCCAAACTTTTGACTTGTAGTGTATATATTATTTTGTAACTTTGCTCAAATAGGCTTATTGGTAGAAAAGAATGAGGGGGGAGGCTATACAGCAGGATTAGTTTCTGAATACACAAATGTCAATCAGTTACACTGTACATGCTTTGACATGCCTGAAGCTAAACTATGCAACAGTCACATGTTTTTTTTTTTTACTTTGTTAAATAATCTTAGTTGAATATTTTATTTTTCATTGTGGGTAGAACAGCCTAACTGTTTCCTTCACAACCATGTTGATAAGTAAAACCTCATGTGGAAAGAATATTTGGATAATCCCAGAACAGACAAGGGAAATTTCTCAGGCGGCACAGCAGGATTGGTGATCTGAAGTAAGGTTTAATGCATTTTATGTCTAGAAATGTAAATGTTATAGTACCTGAATAGTCCATATGAAATACAAAATTCTCCCCTCTCATCTGGCACCGTAATTGCAAATAGCTCTATTTTACTTTATAATAACGTAACAGTTTTACACTTTGATTTGAGTATGCTTATATTGCAGTCCATATATGCAGTATTTCTCTCTGAAGTGTTTTGATTCACTTTTTGTTGAATCACATTTTCTGCCTTTTTTTCTTTATCTAAATGTCCACAAGAGGGCAGCATGTTATCTCAAGAAAAAATCCACAGCCAGAATGAAGACAAAGGGCCAGTTTAAAGTATCTTGTAGCCGTTATTCCCCTCACAACTTTGAGAATATATTATAAAGAGAACATATCTCTTTCCTCAGAGACCATGATCTACCGAGTGACCCCTGACCCCACAGCCCCCAGCCTCCTGGGGACCCCCAACTGGCCAAGGGGGATGAGTCGATCCTCCACCGTCTCCTGGATCATGACTCTGCCCAGAAACTACCAGGCCCTGCTCCACTTCCCTAATGTGAGCCAACCCAAATGTGCGGACCGCCACACCAGTATCACAGTGCAGATGCTCGGATACGAAGAGGAGCTGATGAGCCGAAGAGAGGATGAAATGATGGACGAAAAACTGATTGTGCCCTACAGTTTTTATTTAAACATGTCCAACTGTGTGCCAGAGGAGGGAGACTTTGGAGCAGTGACTAAAATCGTACTGCAAAAGAAAAGCAGTAAGTATTTTATTAGTTAAAGGTGCACTACGTAACTTTCCTGGTAGAGGATCTGCCACTTGCTTGTGTCCATGGAGATTTTATTGTGTGGAGACAAGCCTGGGGCCAAGTGATGTCATGGTTAAGTCAGAGGTCAGATCTGTGGAGAGGTGAGCAGCTTAGAGTAGAGTAAGTTGTGTTTTAAAGGAGATATTGGGAATAAAAACAACTGTAATTGATAATTACATAAATGGAAAATGGACATGTTTACATCTCCATGACGACAGGAAAATGGCACTCTACCAGAAAAGTTACATAGTGCACCTTTTGAATATTGTTTGAAATATTGGTTTTACTGATAACAATTGTGCATGAAAACTTTTAAACCTTGTGGAATTATGTGAATGTATTTTTACATGTTTTGGTTTTCAAGTGGAATGTCCAGTCAGAATACATAATAAGTTCCTAACTTTGGGTTGACAAATCTTATGACTAAAACTCATTACACCCAGAGGGGTTTCTATGATGTGACGTGTGCTTAGTGAATGACTTATGGCATCCATGGTTTCGGAATCGTATTGTCATTTTAACCAGAAGTACATGTTATGGCTTTTTCTTTAATATGTCTATTGTTTGACAGATATTACCTCGGATTCAAATTGATTGATTTAAACTGATCACTGTATGTACTGTCTCCTCAGATCTCTTGGCCATTGTTCTGGGAATTGCTGGGGCGCTCCTCCTGCTCCTCATTATTCTGGTGGTTGTCTGCGTCATGGTGAAGTGAGTGCACCAGAAAATATCACTAGTTATGATGAACTGCAACTTTTATAAATGCAGGCCTCAAAATCTAGCTGTGTTCAGTGCTCTTTTGAGTTGGTTTGGTCCTGATCTAGTCCTGGTTTAGTCCTGATTCAGTTCAGGTTTAGTTTTGGGTTAACTCCTAGTTTAGTCAAAGTACTCTGGTGAATGTGCACGTGTCTCCCTCAATCTCAGTAAATAACTAATTTAGAAGGCTCTACATTGAAGTAAAGGTACCTCTGAAACAGACAAGAATTCGATTTGGTTGAACCAGATGCCAAAAACATGTTTATTTTCTTTCTTTGCTTAACTATAGCACAGATAACATACAATAGATTTTACATACTACATGGATCATCACAACTACTTTCACAATCATCACTAGGGAGTAAGATTTTAGGTGCATTATGTAACTTGGGGGAGGGTCTGCCCATCTGGCTTGCCTGACTGGAATGTTCCACAGACATAAATTTTTTTTTTTACTGATCAAAATTAAAATGCCTTTAAAAACATACTTTCTGATTACTGGGATCACATGGACCTGACCTGTTACTTGGTCTGATTGCCTTACCTGCTTGTCCCCTTGGAGACATAGATAAGTTAGATGCCATACTGCAGAATACTATAGACAAAACAAAAACATCACCATGGTAACAAGCAGGTGACGGATCCTTCCCCAAAATTTACATAGTGCACCTTTTTAAACTGCATAATCAAACAAGCAGGTCTACATTATTAACTTTTTCTTTTTTCCATTTCATTGTTTTCCATACTAGGAAAAAGAAGCAGAAGATGTCTAATGAGTCTTCCATCTACATCGGAAAAGGCAACATCTTCCGCCCGAGCGACCGCACGTTTTCCAAATCTCGTTCAGACAACGATTCTCATGTTTACGCCTCCATCGATGAGACCCTCACTTATGGGCATCTCCTTGGGGACGGTAGCTATGCAGACTCCATGTCTGATCACTTTAAGGGCATCCAGACTGACTCCTACCACACCTTCACTGGACCAACGGACACACCAGCATTACCCACCATCAAAGAACCGGACCTGGAGCCAGAATTGGACGAGTACCGGGGTTTTTTGAAGCCCTCTGAAAGCTTCATCCCGCCCAGGCCACGGACTCCCATAGACAGACAGGACAGTCTTGGGTTTCAGGACCGGAGGATGGTGGATAATGAGTTGTATACGTTCAAAAGTACAGGAGACTTTAACACTATCAGGTTATCAGGGGCGGATATGGACCCACAGCCGCCCATAGACACAGTGACAGAGGAGCTGTAGCGGGACGTCCCATCTACAGTTCTACATCAGGTTAAGATATAAAGGAATTGTTTTAGTAGTTCAATTTAAAGTGCCTTTTCATGTCAAGTTAAGTTTGTTTTGCTCTAGTACAGATATATTGTAAAAGCTGTCCAAACATCGCTTTTTCTGTCCTCATCTAATTATGACATTTTCTTTTTATCCTCTGCCAACCAGGAAGTGCGCTATTAGCATACTAGTTGTTAAAATTATAGCAAAACTCGACTCTGGCCTCTGAATGTTGTGAAATACGCTTATAAACTCACCGTGCTCAATGATCTGGGTGCTAAAAATGCATTAGGAAAGTGGTCCAGTTTTAATTGTTTAAAAGTTTAAAAGTGAGGTACAGTGCCTTTTCATTTAATTTAAAGGATTTATCTAGTTTTATGAGAGGTAGTGCAGGACGTGATTATCAGAAAGACTAATAATTTATTGACTTATAATCCTGATCAGTCCCCAATTATATCTGAGACAAAAGATGAACATAATTTGAAATAATAATTATTTATTTATTAAAAAAATGAAAACAACTTATATTCTAGAATAATGCTTATATTCGTACTAATTGCATAAACTATCAATGATTATGTTTTCAGGTAGACATCAGTTTTAGGTTGACCCAAAATCATGTTGGGTGGGACAACGGTGTAGCTAGAGACTGACAGAGACCATTCACTCACACTTTGTTTAACCGAGGCAGTTCTGAGTATCAAATTTGCTAAAAACATTATGAACATTTTAATAAATGGTTTCTGAAACTTTCTTATACACCTTGAATTGAACTACTAAAATATGAGGAATGTTTTCTTCTACACTCCTATGCATTGATGTAGGACTGAAACTGAAATTGAGCTGTGGACTTTTTGAATGTATTTAGGTGATTTTAAAAAAAAATTATGTTTAGTTTTATTAAATCTTCCTGGAACAAGGGACTTTTGTTTTTTTATAATGTCAATATTAGTTTCATTTTTGGTTTTATGTAAATATAATTTTAGTTTTTGGAATAAATGTCTAAGATTGTTTTTTTTACTGACACATTTTGTTGTCCTTGGCGCTCAAAGGCTACATTTTAAGGTAGTGGTACGTTTTTGACCAAATGAATTTCAAACATGAAAACAATGAGGTTTTGGGCTGACTGCAGATCCAATGTGGAAACCAAACCAGGATGTACCATAAAAGGGCCGTGTGTTTCTCAACAATATGAAAACCAAATTTACATTTGCATTTACTTGCATGAACTCGCTCTCAGAATCTTCTAGATTTTTCCTTTAGCAACAAGACACCCAATGCCAAACGGCAGCTTTTATAGAGTTTATTGAGAAAACACTGAAAAGTACATAAAAAGCATAGCATAAGATTGAACTGAGATGAGTTGTTGACTCCATGCAACTAATAAATACATATATTTTAACAAGAGTACTTTTAGATTTGCCAAACTGGGATATTTCTGAGATGTCTACATTTTTCAGAACTTTTAGTTTGATTTTGTTACTAAAGCAGTAATATTGTTTTGGTAAATGTTTGGACTGGAGAGATGAAACATTCCAAATTGTGTAGCATTTTCTTAATATAAGAAAATTGTCAATATTCAGTTTTTTAGTTTTTGGATTTGTACTGTGGATTATTTTACTTTTAATCCCAGTTGTGAAAGATGCCAACATCTTAACACACTTGGCACTGCAGACAGTTTAAATTTTTTAATCAAGCGTTTAAAGAGAAATCTTAAGAACAGTAAGGACACTTCTAGACCAAACCATGTGCTCTGTACTCTTCAACCACAAAAGGACACCAAATTACACCTCACTTCTTCATTATATAAATCATAGTGACATTTAGACAGTTCACTTTGGTTTCAACTTTAAAACAATTGCTTTGAAACAACGTCAGCCAAATTAGTGAAGAGTACAGAAAGTGCTAGAACTGCATTAAGTGGAGAATAAATAAGACCTTGACTTCACTAAAGGCAAAAGTGGTTTGAGAATTGCGTCTTTTGTAATTGCAATCATATAAAATCTTGAATCACTTGTTTAAATCGTCAACATACACATATATTAGCAGGTTACACATAATACTATCCTGTAATACAGTATCTAATTCTCTGTAATTGAGCTTGATAGACTATGAATTTTCCTGGACACTTTAGCCTCTGGTGTGAACTCATTGTTGTGCAACCACATTTTGTAATAATGTTAGATTATGTAACAAAACTTCCTAAATGTATTCTAATTTTTCACATACTATTACCAAATGATACTAAAACAAGTATTGAAAATTTTGGCAATGCCAAAAAATCAAAAATCACAGAGCAAATTGGATGTTTCATAACCTCTTTTAGAAAGGTCTTCATCGATATTGGTCCACATGTCAATATAAAAGAAACTACAAATATTTCATGTTAAAAATGACATTGTATTGTCTATTGTGGTTTTGACTTTAACATTTTAGTATCATTACACTGATCTAGTTCAGTTCTAGTCATAAAACTGCACTTTGTAATATTTTTTTCAATATGAATTACTCAAAATGCAATAGATAATTTGTTGACAAAGTTTATTACAAAATTCAGCAAATTAAATTTTGATTTAATTACAAAAATAACAGATTTTTTTACATTGTAAAACTATGTCTTATTACAAAATGCGGTTGTACAACTCTTGACCCCAAATATTTTCAGACAATGTTAAACTGACAGACAGAGGCTTTCTCCTCTCGACAGTTTTCGTCAAACCACTTCCCGTTGGACGCTGCTGACAGGACGGCGCAGTTTTGGGACATACCTCCATCTGGTTGGGGGGACCTATAGTTGGACATGTCCCAGTTTTTGTATGTGATTTTCACCCCTGTTTGGTCCATCCAGTCCCCCTCTGTAATCATGTCATTGATTCCCAACCAGATCTGCTGATCCTGCCCCAAGCTCTGACGAACATAGTCCCGAAGTTGGTCATTTTCAGAGCTGGACAGAGGTGCGGCCAGGACCCCTCCCATTTGGTTACAGTCCTCGCTGGCAGTGTGGTACCTCTTCTTCACCAAGTCAACCAAAAAGCACTTGTTGAGGATTTTTATGCCTTTCAAACAAACTAATAAGGACAAGAAATATGTTAGATTAATATTACGGGTGCAAATTAAAAATAAGCAGACAGGACGTGATGTTGGACAAAAGGGTCTGGTTTGACATGTGCTTCCAATATTAAAATGTTCACAAACTACACACGCAATCCACCCGTTTTACTTTTACAGAAGCAGATTTCAGTGTGGACTTCCATGTGTTCATCATTACATAACTCAACATGAAAGAGCAATAAAGGTAATGTCTTAAGAAAATATTTTTAAATCTCTGCTCAGTTTGTGAAATTGAAATTAAGTTAGTTAAAAATTCTCAAAATTTTAAATACTTGGGTGCACTGTGTAACTTTTCTTTCGAATGGTCAGGCATCTGCACGTCTCATGGAGATGTTATTATTTTCCACAGTATTGATTTAAATGTATCCATATTAAATATATATTAAAATGCAGGTGTTTTTTCACACTCTCCATGTACATAAATAAGTTTAATGCCATACTGTGGAACTTTACAGAAAAACAATAACCTCCTTTATCAGTTACCATGGAGTAGGAATAGATTTGCACCAGAAAATGTACATTTGTACCTGTAAGTATAACGTCTAACTACTGCAATGTTTACAAATCTGTGGGATTATATTAAGGACATAGTAATCCCATCACATTTGGAAACTATGGCAATAATTTATAAACCATATGCAATATATTTAGATTTATTGATAGAGATAATGGGTAAAGTACAGATGATATTTGCCTCACCTGTTTGGAGAGCCTGTTGCTCCTTTAGTAAGTTCATCTCCAGGACGATGTCATTGATCTGTTTCTGTAGATTCTCAATTGCTGAATCTTTGGTCACATCTAAACATTAACATATAATACAGTTATAAGCTGTCAGTGTTGATTTAGGCAACGTTATATTATTTAGATTATATTTTTGTTTCTGTAGTATATTTTAGCCATATGTTCTAAAATTGACAAATAGAACAGCCTTTTTAGCCAAGAGTGCTGTTATATAATTATGTTTAAACATATCCAGATATCACTGTACCTTTCTTGACTGGTTTCTTCTTGATTGGGTTTTGCTGCACAGAGCTGTTCAGCAGCAGCAGCAGCCCCAGCAGAACACACGCTCCTCTTAGCTCCATCTTTAGTCTTTTTCAGTTTCTGAGGCAGCTTCAACGTGGACTTTCAATTTATTATATCCCGCCTCTGTCTCTGTGCGCCTGCCTGTCACACCCTCCCAGGCAGCAGTGGTTAAAGTTATATTTATTTGAGTAACTTTTAAAAAAGGAATACAACTTTCTGACAACATTCCACACCTATACTTGAGTAAGTAAGAGTACTTTTACTTGAGTAAAAGTCTTGGTTACCTACTATAGGAGTAAATGTATAAGTAGCAAAAGTCAAATAAGTGACAAATATCTGTCTTTGCATTATTTAAAAGTGCATTGCCAGTCTCTATGAAGATATTTTTGGTTTGATAGAGTTGTTACACATTATGAATTTAACTTGATTCTATGACATTAATTGCTTTGAAAAATGCCTTCTTACTGTGAGTGGGCTTGCCTCTCCACAGAATTTACCAATAACTTTCCCTTTTCTTCATGGAGATAATCAGGTGGCAGACTTTCCATCTGAAAAGTTACACCTTTAAAGAATCTCATTAACATCTGATTTGACATCTTAAAAATAGTCTCCATACAATTACCCTTTGGTACTATCTTGAGTTTTAAAGTAACTATATTTCTACTTGAGTACAATTTTTTAAAACTTTAACTGCCTCTGTTTGGAGGGAAAAAAACTAAACTATTTGCCTGGTGATGTGGCTCCAGACAAAAGACCGATTCAACAAACTTTGGTCTGGGGAACAGGTGGGGACTGGCTGCAGAGGAGGACACTATAAACCTGACGTAACCTTCCATGACTTTATCCAAGTTCAGAAAAAAGTGGAAAAATAAACGCTGCATAATATGTGGCATAAAAAATATCTAAACAACTTTGACATTTTGGTGTCAGAGAAGCAGGAAATAAACTGTCCAAAATCACACTGGAAGATTTGACCAGTGTCTCTGAGCTGGTGATGAATTTTTACCTGGTCTGATCAACAACTTTGGGCTGGAGATGTAAAAAAAACAACTTTGAAGCAGTAATTTGTCTTTTATTTTGTAAAAGTGGAAATTCTATCCCAAAATAATGTGTCTTTTAAAAGGTGTAACTTTTCTGGAAGACAGTTCATCACATGCTTGTGACCATGTTGTTACCGCTTTGTCTTGAAGGTTCCACAATATGGCATTAAAATTCTATTTTCTATCCATCTTATCTTCTATCTATCTCAGTGAAGACAACCAGGTGGCGCCTTCGAGCTAGTTAAAGGACAGATCTGTGGAGAGGCAAGCCTTTTCACGGTGAGAATGCATTTTTTTTAATATTATTTGAGCTATAGAAACACCAGTAATGAAAGAATAAAATGCCATACTGTGGAACATACCAAATGAATAACAACCGGTGGAATACCCTCCACTAGAAACTGTACCTTTAATACCCATAATGGACCATCAGTAATTCCAGATTAACGTATTTGGATAAATTAATTTAATAATTGATGAAAAGTTGATGAAAATTGAACTAAAAAGTAACATTCAACAACATTTCCCAGCTATGAACTAACTTAAGACAAATTTGTACAGTAAACATTTCACCTCATCAACAGTAGCAGTGACTAACAATCAAAGTAGAAGTTACATGGTGCATTTTAGAGATCTATAATTTTATGGTATGTGACATTTGATAAAAATAAAAAAAAATTTCAAAAAGTAAATACTGGTTGAATTTAACCTTAACTGAATTTAAGCATTTTCAACTGTTACATAAGTTTATTTCTGCCAGAGCTTGTTACTTTAGTTCTGGCAAATGATGTTGAGTTTATTGTGAACTGGTCCAAAATGGTGAGAGAAACGCGCGCCTAGCCAAGGTTACATCTGCTCCTCCTAAAAAGGCAGACACGTGGCACAGGACAGAAGATGGAGAGACCAAACTGTGTGGACTCAGTATTACTGGTTACTTTGCTTCACAGTAACCCTTGTGTGCTGTATTTGTTTGTAGAGATCAGGATTTAGTTTATTGATTTATTTCTCTTTATTTATACAGAGAGAACTTGGGCTCTCTTTTTCATGGGTGCCCTGTTTAAAATACAATACAAGCAGAAAAAACAAACAAAACAAACAGGTATACAAGTCCGTACAAAATATTATAAACAGGTGCAGGTGTGTGTATAAAAGTTTGTTACCAGATTATTAAATTGCGATTGTGTCACCAGAGTATCCAGTTTCACTTTTCCACAGAGTGTTCAGTATTCTATTTTTATGAAGTAAAACAGCTAAAAGTCCTCTTTCCTGTCTCAATTTTGGTGCAGTTTTGGTGGTCCTTAAATTTATGCAGTCATGTGAGCTGGTATTAAATGTTCCCAGAGAAAAGAAATGGATTGAGAGGGGAGTTAAAGAAGCAATTTTTGTTAGGAGACACAATCCTTCCTTGAACAGGAATGGGGGCCTTAGACATCACCTGTCCTCCATATATAACTCCATACTCAGACCCAAAGCAAACAAAGGAAGCAAAGTGAACAATAGAGCTAGCCAGTATGGCCATTAATGCTGAATGATTATGCTAATTATGTCTCAGGCACAGTGCACATTCAGTGTAGCTCAATAGACCTAGCCCACATACAGGAACTGTAAATAATAGCGGTATAAAGTTTCAGTGTAGTTAGCTCCTCCCTTTAGTTATAAGGCAGTGTCCACCAGTAATCTGACCAGAACTGAAGAAGTGGCTTGGATGAGCAGCGAAACATCTTCACTCCTACAACTTTTTGACAGACTTAACTTTAGCTTTCACTAAGGAGTAATTACACAGACTATTTTAAATACATCTAATTGGACAATGATCACTAAAATTAAGTGGAAAAACAACATTTACCTTATAATTATGGGGTTTGATTACATCAATGAGTGAGCCTTTATTTAAATTTCTAGGGTCAGGTCTAGTCAGAATAGGATGTCTATTTCAAAGCAAAAAATATACACAAATATATTTTAAGGAATTTTATTAGAAAAAAGTGGAAAGTGTATTAGTTGGTTCTATCCAAGAAATCCGACTTTTTGTCTCGTCTTTCCCAGTTTCTCTTCCTGCTGCAGAAGATTCATGAGTGGAGCGTGCAGAGCTTTTCCAACACGTTTTCCTGTCTGGAGAGAGACAATTGTTTTGTCAATAATAACTTTGTTAATGTACTGTAATACCATTGAAGGTTAGGGACAGAAACAGTAGTAGACACATAGTTGGCATCGCCACTAGATTTATATACAAATCTAGTGGTGCTCCCAAAGGGAAAATGACAAACAAGAATCTTATTGTTGTTAGCACAACTAGATTGACAAGTATAGCTATTCAATTATAACAAAACAAAAACAAATTATCACAAGAATTTTAGTCAGAATTCAAGTACTACCAAGTTGACCTGAGGTAAAAGATTTAATTCTAAGTTTTGCTCGGTGCTTGTGGGGCAGTACAAATACCCATATGATTAAGAGCATTCATTTAATGTTTTGTTTTGTTGGAGGATTGGCGCAGTAATTGAATTAATGATAAAAGAGTCATACTACATACTACTAAATGTCAATTTCATTATATATTAGACATTGTATGCAGTTTTATCCAGCACTAAAAATAACTTTTGTTAAATATTGATGACACTATGTTCATGTTCATCTGCCGCAGGGGGCCCAGATGGTTGCTCTCACCTCTGTCATCTCAAACACAGACTCTGGGTCCAGACTCCCTCCTCCCACTTTCCTCAGGCAGGTCACTGTGCCCTTCTGTGTCACTGCAATCAGCAGACTGGCCACAGAGCACGCCTTCTCCTGCAGCGACGCATCAACCACATGTCTGTGCCCCACCTGTCCACACACAATAGGTAAGATGAATGTAGGTTATTTAATAGAAATTAGGGTTGCACAATTTTGGGAGGGAATGTAATTATTATTTTACTTTTTATTGCAATTCTGATTACATTTACGATTTATGTTTTCAAATGAGGATTCAGTTCTAACATCTAAGCACACGTTATAAACACATTCTTTAGCACAAGACAACTGAGATATACAATAATCTTGTATATTTCAGAATAGAGCTGAATTATTTTGGAAAAATACCCAATTGTGATTTTTGTGAGTATTCCAATTGTGATTAGATTTGTGATTTATTTTTAATAGGATTCTGCTCAAAGTTCACATTTTATTTTTTATTTAAAAATGTAATCAATTTACCTTGCACAAAGTAACGATGCATGGAACATTTTCCACATTCAATCTCATGCAGTCATAAGGGTCATCTGAAAGCTCAATCTCTTTGCTTCCTTCATCATCAGAAGATATGTGCACTTTTGGGATCCTGTGTAAAAGTAATGCATTAATCTTATGACTGCATTCACACTTGCTTTGGTCCTGGTCTTATGCTTTAGTCCTGATGTAGACTTGATTTAGTCTAGTCCTAGTTTAGTCATGCTATACTCCAGGTTTAGTTTTGGCTTATTCAGATTTTTAAAGTTATGCATTTTTCATTCACTGAGTTGCTCGGAGGTAGAGTTACAAAAGCCTTGTTTCTACTGGTTCGCTTTGGAGTGGATTGGTACAGGCTGCAAGTGTCTCTGCTGTCTAAAGTGAACCATTCCACCGCATCTGAGAGATCTGAAGTGGACTCTGGGGGATACTAGCTCTTTAGGTTTTAACTTGGTAGTCTTTTTGTGCACACCAGCCACACATTCATAGTATAAACAGTATCATGTATTCTGGTATTTCATCAACTAGGCTACTACCACCCAACAGTAAAGATATACCTTATAACACTCCTATAAAATACTGTATATGTATTATAATTGATGTATTAATATTGACCAATACCTTTCTTTCCAACTTACTTTGTGTTGAAGAGAGCTGCCTTGATTGCTATTGAAATGGCATCATACAGGTTTCCATCACATTGCAAAAGCTGTAAAACATTTAGTATTGTTTGTTTATCATATCAATAAATGGTATTTTTACAGTAAAGTCAAATAATAGCCAGTGTCTCACAAGAACATCGACGTAGAGAACCCAGCAGTGCTCTCCTTTGAGGATACACAGACTCTTCAGATTTACACTGTTTTTGTTGTTGAAGACTTTGTACAAAGTGTTACTCAGCTCAGTCCCAAGCTCTTCACCTCCTCTGCCCTCAAACTCAGGAGTTGCATTGGCTGAACTGATAACAGAGGTCAACCAAAATTATAATGATTGTAAACGGGTGTAATGTTATGCATACTTAAATGTTTTTATTGGCATTATGATTTTATACCTAAATGTTACTTTTTGTTTATCCAAATTTGTGTACTTTGAGACATTAAATAAGTAATGACAATGACAAAATAACTTAATTCTTTCACAGAAATAAATGTTACAATACTACCTCCTTGTGGAAGTTGAATCACAGATCTTTCTACAAATGGTATGTGAATAATAGGTATTGTTTTAATGTTCATGTTTTTAACCACAACCCTTTCATTATTTCATACTGTTATGATAAATTCTAGTTCTAAATATTTACCAATCAACAAAGAACTCCAGATATCCTTCATCTGGTAACATGGGCCGTGGTTTTCCTATTTCAGCCTTGACCCCAACTAGAACCGCTGTGTGTCCCTGACGTGGATACAGAATAATTGCATTTATTTATTACTACAAATTTTTAAATGAAAAACAGCATTACTTCCAGTTACTAACACTGTATTCTGATTAATTTGCTAAAAGTAGACCGGAGGACAGCCTTGCTTTACCAGTGTGACTTTTGCAGATCCGTCTGTATTGGACACAACATCAGTTTCAATTTCCATGTGTCTGTAATCTTCACAGCCTCTTCCATCCACCCTTAAGTCATCCTAAGGACAACAGATGTGTTCACAATGAAACTACAGCCTTATAACGTGAATAAAACATGCAGTACTTTCAAGTATCGGTCATTTCAAAGAGGAATCATATTTATTAGTAAAACTGCAGGATCGTACCCGTATGCCGTGTAAAATATAGACTTTTTCAGCCTCGCTAACTTGAACTGTTGCCATTCTGTAAAAACAAGACCAGCGTGTGTCTGTGGCGCGGGCATTATACGTCATCAACAAGCGACGCCGGCGAAAGGGGCGTGTGCCATTAAAACGATACTTATCAATGAACATACAGGTCAATAGTATCGTAGCAACCCACAGTAATGTAAATGTTAAAAAGTCACTTTGTTCCTGTGAAATGCTCAACTGTTTTTATAAATGCTCTGTTATTTTATGAAGTTCATGGCATTACGTGATTGGATAAAGGTGGGACCAAGTATCTAATATGAATTTATTTTACTTCCATGAGTGGGACAGTGGGGCTTGTCCGTGGGACACTGTAGTGACTGATTGGACTGGGAGTTTCAGCGGGTCCACGAAAGGTCTGAGCCTGTATTGAAGAAATAACTAATATTCTGTTGATAATTGCTTTGCGCAGTAAATGCTGTGAAGACACTGCCTCCAGTCCTCTTTTATTTCCACAGGAGGGCATCGGTTTTACCGAGACTTTGGCAAATAAAATAAAAATACAACAGAATGACTCAGAGTTGTGTCTTATCAAATCCAAGATAATACATGTTCTGTGTCATTATTTTGCAATTGAGTTACGATGATCTAACAAATTAAAAATGCATTTTTCCCCTTAATGACCCATGTAATAACACAGCCCACAAGCACAATTTAGTTTCATAGACAAAAAATATAGCACCCAGCTTGCTCCTTTGCATATCTTAAATACAGTGATGAGATGAAAGATTACATAACTCTTTTGTGATATGACAAACCATATCCATTGCCTTTTGCCAGGTCCTCCTGTAGGTGCCCAGAGATTTAAGGCTAAACATGGACAATCAGTGTTTCAGTTTTATGCATCTTAGATCTTGAACAGTCTTCCTGAAGATGAGACAGGCCTATACTTTGACAATGTCCAAATTCAGGCTCAAAACGGTTCTGTTTAAAAGGTATGTAGTCTGCACTCTTCTCTTTATGATAATTCTTGTATAATAATGTATGTTTTTCATTTATTTGTATTGCAATTGTATGCCTTTCTTATTCTGTAAAGCACTTTGAATTAGTTTGTGTACGAACTGAATTGTGCTATATAAATAAACTTGCCTTGCCGGTGTCTTTGCACCAGTGAATTTGCATAACCCATCAAAGGTGGGTCTATGCATGATTCAAGTTTGTCCTGCCATTCTCACCCTTTAAGACTTGCAGACACTAGAGTAGACTGTACTACATACTATTTAATACAATGGAGGATTATTTTAATGTTTTAGCAATTAAGTCAGAGTTTTATAGACTAGAACCTGGATTAAAATCAATTTTAGAACTGAAACCACGTCTAGACCAGGACTGAATTTAGGACTATAAGACTAGACTAGAGACAGTGTTTAATACAATAAATGATTCATATTAATATTTAGGTAGATAAACCAGTTTTATTACAGTTAGTCTGCTTGCCCTCCTGTTTATAGCCTGACAGACAAAATTCAGGGCAGTGATTGGTTAAACGCGCACACTTCCTGGTAGGCTGTACGTGTTGTTGTTCAGTTATTCGTCTAAATTTCCTTTTCTGAACCTACCAAAACTGAAACCACGGATAAATTGAGCAACATTGCTCTTTAAAGATTCCACCCTGTCGTTAGCATACGGTCAGGTGGAAGTTTTAGCGGGCCATCGAAACAGAAAGGGCGGCGGTGAGAGTGGACTCGAGCCACGGAGCTCCAAACCACAGTAACCCGGAGAAGAGAGCGCTTTAGCCGGGGAAGCGTTAGCAGCGATCGGTGAAGAACAAGACTGCTCCTACTTCATCTGGACGTTAAATAAAAGAGCCACTTGCAAACTTTGTGAACGAATTGGGGGAGTGTGAGGTATGTTGTCAAACGAGGTACAATTTATGCTTGCAAAATGTTTTATTTTGTAACTTAAAACAGCTGGATGTACCGTGATAGTGAGCCACTTCCTGCTCATGAATGAATAGCAACCTTTATTCACCGGTAGATTGGTGTGTAATAAAGCTACAGTGTTATTTTTTGTTTCTGAATATATATCGCTGTCTTTATCGCAAAAGGATAGAGGTCAGATCACCCTATTGACTGTGGATGGAAAGGTAAAGGTGTGGGTCTGTATTTGTTAATCATTAAAAGATTAGTATAGGTCTTCCAGTAGGTTATACATATTGTGTATGTTAAGCCAATTGAGATCATATATTTTACCCTAAGCTTTTATGTCAATAATGCCAAATACCAGTGTTGTTTTTACAATATTAAATACTCAATTGGTATTCACTTAGTCATTATAATCCTTGTGCAGAAAAAGAAATCCGGTCAAAACAATAGCCTGCCCTGTAATAATTCAAACCCATTCAAACTTTTGCTTGCCAATACTAGTATTATAATCTGATACATTTTAGACACAATAAAGTTGTCTAAAAATCAGCTTTAGTAAAAATGGGGAATATACAGACAGACAGACAGACATAACTGTTAAACAAACTTGACCACTAGTTGACTGGTGTCTTGACTTCTCTTCCTCTTTTAGAGAAAATTAATGCTTTGCAATTTCTCCATTTTCATTAGTCACATCTACAGTTGTCAGTTCCATTGGTTTTCATTTAAGTGGTAATTAGTTAATTTATCTCACCAAGAAGTGTTCTTGTCTCCTCTCTGTATCCCATAGGCCCTTGCTTTCTCTGTGGCCCCTTCATAACCCAATCACTGCACTGCCAGTGCTAGGATGTCAGATAGAAAGTATAGAGGGGTTTGCTCTCTATAATTTATTAGAGGCGCTAAAGCAAGTAAACGTGTGGTATTTTGACAAAGTGGAAAAAGCTCTTTATTGGATTTAAACTATAGTTCCTTGTAAGCAAGACATTTCCTTGCATTTGCAAGGAAATGTCTTTGCAAGTGAATTTACAATAAATGGAGATAGCTTAATACTGATAATGATTAGGCCTAGATTTTCGCAGATTTTAGATAAGAAAGGCACAAATGACAATAACATAAATTGCATTTTAATTACTGTGTGATTAGTTTGATATAAGTTAGAATAGCTGTGATATTATACATTTCACACCTGTGGACTGGTGTCACTGTACTCATTGTTCATGAGTGCATACTTTTCTAATCTTAACATTGTCTTTGCTGAAACAAGTTGGACCTGAAAGTCTTACTCGAGTGAATCAGCTAAATTTAGGAAGGAAGCAATTCATATCACTAATTTCTCATGACCTTTGTACTATCACTTATTAAAATAAGATCATTAAGTAGTCATGTCTAGGGCTGCAACTATTGATTATTTTGGTAAACCAATATTGATTAATATTTTGATGAGTCAAAAGAGACTTTTAAAATACATTATCTGAATACTGAAGGCTTCTAAAAAAAGTATATTATTGATGAAAATCTGAAATAATTTTTTGATTAAAATAATGCCACTGTATTTGTTGTAAAATCATCTTTTCATATGTGTTTCAGAGTCTTTTCTCAGTTATCAAAATACAAATTTTATGGTTGCGGTTAGTTGATTAACCATTCCAACCCAAGTTATGTCATGGGCAGCTTTAACCTATAAAATGATAATATGAATCTTTGTCTTTGTAATACATCTTTAAAAATAATGTATCTTTAGTGGTATTACACACATGAACTGACAATTACATGGTTAGTAGTCATTTGAGTGGAGACTTGCTCAAACTGTGCATCCAACAGCCTCTTATCAGTTTAAAAGAAGAAGATAAAAATCAGCTGACAACACAAAACAGGTCCTGGCTTAAGTGATAGATGGTCAGTGAAATTTGAGAAGGCTATTGTTAGAGCTGGACCAACCTGAACAAGAGGCAAAGGTAATGGTCTGAGCAGTTTCACTAAATCTGGGTAATTCTGTCTCTCCTCTGGGGAGATGTTTCATTTCAAGGATCATTAGTGTTTCCCAAGTAATCTGGAGACAAAAGTGAGATTATATTGTCCCTCAAGTCTCAAATGTAATGGGTTCTCAAACTAGTTTATCGTGTTTCAAATGTAATTTATTTATTAACAATGCTTAAATTAAAGGTACACTATTACATTTCTGCTGGAGGATATATGCCACCTGCTTGTCTCCAATGAAATGTTATTGCTCCTTAATTGCTGCTTAATGTTCCACAGTATGGCATTAAACATTTATTAAACTAAGGGTTTTTATTGCTGACAAAGTATCTTGGAAAAAACATGCATTCTTACTGTGAGCAGGATCGCCTTTTCACAGAACTGAACTGTAACTTGGCCTGGTGATGTCACCTGTTTGATAAATAAGTTTAATGTCATATAATGCCATTGAATAGGATGCAATGGCATCACCATGAAGACAATCAGATGGTGCACTATGTAACTATGTAACTTTTTTCCATCAGAAAAGTTACAAAGTGCGCCTTTAACAATATTAGAGGGTCTAAACCTGGACTAAAACCAGGACTGGAAATACTAGGAACTAAAACCAGCACTAATCAAACTTAAGTCAGATCCCAAAAGTTAAGTTATTGTTCCCACAGTAGCTTGCAATTGAATCACAATCTCAGTTTGAATAAATGCAATCAGGAAATCGCAACGGCTGCAATTTTCATCATCTTTTTTTTTTTTTTAATCATCATTTCCTCCACAAACAACAAAATTTTCGTTTAGGTCTGCACATGTTCTGAAATGTGATTCTTGTATTAGTTTGTCAGTTCATATTTAATTTTTTTTTACAATTCATGTAAACTTTGAACAGAATCCTATGAATTGTAAATCTAATCACAATTGTATACCACATAAAAGTGCATTTTGTTTTGCCCTGCTCCAGATACAGCCTCTTATCTCGTTTTGAGTTTTCTGCTTGTAACACTAGACCTTTTCTGATTTTTTTGACATTTTGGCCTGTTTTTGAAGCCAGTCTTTGTGCTCACACTCACAGAGGACTAAATGGAATGCGTTATTCATCGGCTGCAGCTTTGAAGAAGATTTTATTTATTTATTTTTTTCAGTAATTTAGTCATATTTTTCTGTGGACAGTCACTTTTTGTCCTGGTGCATAATTTTGACGTTGTGACTTTCTATTGTATTTAGCTGGATGAGAAAAGAGTGAGTCACAAAAGTCTATTGTCTGATAACTTAAAATGCTGATTCATCTAAAGTTTAAAGCTGAATATGTTATGTGGCAGTATCGAACTCAGATATATCCTCATAGAAAGGTAAGGTTGATTTGTGAGCTTAATGTAGAGACTTTTGGATAACATTTTTTTTTATATAGGTTAAAGCATTCATGCATTTGCCTTCCACAAAATGACAAATAACATTTATGATATGTGTAGTAGGAGATGTTTGCTCTTGTAAAAGATGAGTACACACATTAACAAATAAATCAAAACTAAACTTGGATTAAATAAGGAATACAATTTTGTATTTGTTGACTGTATATATATTTTTTTTCAGACTGGCCATTAGGGCTGCGAGATAAATTGTAATTGAAAACTCAAATTTTAATCATCACATTTAGTGATTTGCAAACACTCAATTTAGGTAACATAATTTTCCCAGCAAAAATGTTATGTGGTTTTATGTGTAAAAAAATAAGCTTACCCCGTAGTTTATATCTGCACAAACAAGTTCGGAAATTATGGTAATAGGATTTGTTTATTAGTTGTTTAGCAGTTCATATTTCAGTCTTCTCTCAAATGTTCTTGCATATTAAAATGTGCAGAATCGTAAAAACATAAACCACAAGTCTAATCACAATCTCAGTGCTTGTCAGAAGTACCATTATTAGATTTGCCCAAAATTATTCAGCCCTATTGTCCGTTAACTTTCTTAGTATCATCTCCCTTTCTCTCCTTTTCTCTCTCAGCATGAGGTTGGATTGAGAATGAAGAGTCCCGCCCACCGCACCCGGGACATCGAGCGTCAGCCTGGATACCTGCGCCCCGAACACTGTGCCCCTCCCCCTCCCCGCACCTCCTCGGACACCATGTGGTTCATTCGGGACGGGTGCGGCATTGTGTGCGGGATCATTACCTGGTTCCTGGTCTTATACGCAGAGTTCGTGGTGGTTTTCGTGATGTTGCTCCCGATGAAAAACGTGGCCTATAGTCTCTTCAATGGAGTCCTGTTTAATGGACTGGCCTTCCTCGCCTTAGCCTCCCACGCCAGGGCCATGTGCACAGACCCGGTATGTAATGACCTATTAATGTCCTGCTATTAAGTTGAATTATTCACAGCACACAGAGATATATGTATATGTATGTATGAAGTGTAAACACAAAAAACTGTATGAGCTACCAGCCATATTGTCCATACCACATACAGTATTTAAATAAAAGTTAAGGTTAAGTAACTGGAAGAAGCTAAGGTGCTCAGTGTGAAGTATATTGTAATTACTTTTATTTATTATTTTTTGCTTTTCTTTAATAAAATGATTCATATCCACAATTATTATAGCTTTTAATTTCCATTGTTGCTATTGTGAAAAAACATATATTTTGTGAGAACTTTATTCATTATTGTTATATATTCATTATCAAAAATACAAAACAACTCATGCTTTGTTCCTTTGAGGTAAAATGATGCTAAAAATCTGTAAGGGCATTAATATTTTTATTTTTTGTCCAGCCTTAATGGTCGCATTTATTTAACTATACCATTATAAAATATCTTGTAACTTTTCTGTTCCTTCCTGTTTTCCAGGGAGCTGTGCCAAAGGGGAATGCGACCAAAGAATTCATCGAGAGTCTGCAGCTCAAACCGGGACAGGTGGTATACAAGTGTCCCAAATGCTGCAGCATCAAACCCGACCGGGCACACCACTGCAGGTACAGGGACACGAGGGACACTGGCAATCCTTATGTAAGCGTCCCATTGAGGGATATATTCACTACACATCACAAACATTGTCAAGAGACAGTGTTTAATAATTAGAAGTTTTGACCTGGTTTAACATAAAAAAAATTAAATAAAACTGGCACCAAGTCCAGTATATATACTTTCAGCCTAAATCAATGAAGAAGACATTTGTTGTTACTATAATATTACTATACTACTATAATATTAAAAAATGAAACAGTTGAAAGGACTTTTAGGATACTTTACACACACATCACATCAAAATTGTGACTAAACCTAGAACTAGACCAGGACTAGACCAAAACTAGGCCAGGACTGGGCCAGGACTAGAACATGTCTAAACCAAGACTAAAACATGTCTAAACCAGGACTAAAACATGTCTAAACCAGGACTAAAACATGTCTAAACCAGGACTAAAACATGTCTAAACCAGGACTAAAACATGTCTAAACCAGGACTAAAACATGTCTAAACCAGGACTAAAACATGTCTAAACCAGGACTAAAACATGTCTAAACCAGGACTAAAACATGTCTAAACCAGGACTAAAACATGTCTAAACTAAGACTAAAGCTTGTCTAAACCAGGACTAAAACATGTCTAAACCAGGACTAAAGCTTGTCTAAACCAGGACTAAAACATGTCTAAACCAGGACTAAAACATGTCTAAACCAGGACTAAAACATGTCTAAACCAGGACTAAAACATGTCTAAACCAGGACTAAAACATGTCTAAACCAGGACTAAAACATGTCTAAACCAGGACTAAAACATGTCTAAACTAAGACTAAAGCTTGTCTAAACCAGGACTAAAACATGTCTAAACTAAGACTAAAGCTTGTCTAAACCAGGACTAAAACATGTCTAAACTAAGACTAAAGCTTGTCTAAACCAGGACTAGAACATGTCTGAACCAGAACTAAAACATGTCTAAACCAGGACTAGAACATGTCTGAACCAGAACATGTATAAACCAGGATTAAACTGGGCTCAAACTAGTACCAAACCAAGACTAAAACGGGGTGAATGCACCTTAAATTAGAAGAATAATATGATATATTTGTGGTCCCATTTATAATAAAAATCTTTAGATCAAACATAGACATCTGTTTGGGTATTTCTTCCAAAAACAGTATTTCACCATAGAGTTATCTAGGTTCCTGTCCTCAAATGATCTACAAACTTTAAAATGTCATGCACCCGGCCTATGTGCTTGTCTCATCTGCTCCTCAGAGAATATACTGTACTACTGTATTGTATTTCCCATTAGACTTCACAGCTTGGTAATAAGGAGTCCTACGGGTTGATGTTTCCCGGGATCTGAGACTTGAAAAGAGCAAAAACACTGCAGAGTAATTGATTCAAAGGCAGTGAGTCATCCACAGCCTCAAAGGGAGAAACGCTGTCAGTTTGAATGAAAGCAGGATTGTTCTGGGAATTATTATTTTAGTTTTGTGGGTGGAAGGTCTCCTCTCAAGACATGATATCACACAACATACTGTGTTTAAAGGGGCACTCTGTAACTTTTCTGATAGAAGGGTTGGCCACCTGCTTTTCTCTTCGGAGATTCTATTGCTTTGCCTGCAATTCTCCACACATGGCATTAAATGTGTCTATATTTTTCCATTTATTCAATTACAGTTTTTTTAATCACTAAAATGAATTGTGATGTCACCTGCTTGTCTCCATGGAGAATAGATACTGTGGAACATTCCAAGCAAAGCCATGGAGATTATGTGGCTTTGTCTGGAAGGAATGTATCTGTTTTCCTTTGAGACAAGCAGGTGTCACAGTCAAGTAGTCCAACAGAGAAAAATTTAGAAAGTTATACCAAACACAAGATGTATTCCTGCCTCCTTCCACAAGAGTCTTTTAGTATTTAATTATTCATCTCCTTATTCAATTTGGAAATGCTTTAAGCTCCATTATATATTTCTGCATTGTGGGTAAGTGGGAAAAAGCTTCACACACATTTTATATTGGCTTTGCTTTGGACAACATTTCCAAAACATTTAACAGCATCACCAAAACTCCAACAGCTCTATAACACTGAAGTAGTTCACTGTTTCAAAATCAACAATATAACCAACCTTGTGCTTGTTTTGATCATTTAAAGGCACTGTAACTGATTTTTCCTGTCTTAAAAATGTGAAAAGTACAACTGGTTCATTTAAAACGGTTTGCAATACTGCGTCTTGGCCAAGTCGTCATTGCAAATGAGAAGATGTTCTCATTTGACTTACCTGGAAAAAATCAGACAATAAAATGCTTTCTAGTTGGATACAGACAGCACACAGTGGACTTATTACTATATATATCAGGTACAGGCCCTTTAATCCTCATATTTGTTTTTGTGTCTTCAGTGTTTGTAAGCGCTGCATTAAAAAGATGGACCATCACTGTCCCTGGGTCAACAACTGTGTGGGAGAGAACAACCAGAAATACTTTGTTCTTTTCACTGTAAGTGATTTATTAATAATAATTGTAAATGTTTTCAATAATCTTAACAATGTCGATTATAAATATATATATTTATTACATCTCCAGATGTATATTGCACTGATCTCCTTCCACGCTCTCATTATGGCGGCCTTCCATTTTGTTTTCTGTTTTGAACAGGACTGGGCAAGTAAGAATCTTCTATAACTTTCATACAAATAAATTCACCTTTTAGCCAATATTATGTCCACGAGTCCGAAATAAAGATGAATTGAATTGAATTGAATTGAATATGTCCTTGAAAAATCTCTGTTTATTCTGTTTATCATAAGGTTAATCAGTTTAATCTTATTAAAAACTTGGTTTGTGCCTGTCAATCTCCCGCTCCATCCTTCCCTCACTCGTGAACAAGACCCCGAGATACTTGAACTCCTCCACTTGAGGCAGAGACTCACCACCCACCCGGAGAGAGCAAACCACCTTTTTCTGGTCGAGAACCATGGCCTCGGATTTGGAGGAGCTGATTCTCATCCCAACCGCTTCACACTCGGCTGCAAACCGCCCCAGTGCCTGTTGCAGGTCCTGGCTCGATGAAGCCATCAGGACAACATCATCTGCAAACAGCAGAGATGAAATCCTGTGGTTCCCAAACCAGACCCCCTCCGGCCCCTGGCTGCGCCTAGAAATTCTGTCCATAAATATAATGAACAGAACCGGTGACAAAGGGCAGCCCTGGCGGAGTCCAACACGCACCGGGAACAGGTCTGACTTACTGCCGGCAATGCGAACACAGCTCCTGCTCCAGTCATACAGGGACCGGACAGCCCTTAGCAAAGAGCCCCGGACCCCATACTCCCGGAGCACCCCCCAAAGGACACCACGAGGGACACGGTCGAATGCCTTCTCCAGATCCACACAACACATGTGGACTGGTTGGGCAAACTCCCATGAACCCTCAAGGACCCGATGGAGAGTATAGAGCTGGTCCAGTGTTCCGTGACCAGGACGAAAACCACACTGCTCCTCCTGAATCCGAGGTTCGACTATCGATCGGATTCTCCTCTCCAGTAACCTGGAATAGACCTTACCGGGAAGGCTGAGGAGTGTGATTCCCCTGTAATTGGAACACACCCTCCGGTCCCCCTTCTTATACAGAGGGACCACCACCCCGGTCTGCCATTCCACAGGTGCTGTCCCCGACTGCTGTCTTGGCTGACGTGTCAGCCAAGACAGCCCCACAACATCCAGAGACTTGAGGTACTCAGGATGGATCTCATCCACCCCTGGAGCATTGCCACCAAGGAGCTTGCCAACCACCTCAGTGACTTCAGCCAGGGTGATGGACGAGTCCGCCTCTGGGTCCCCAGTTTCTGCTTCCTCCTCGGAAGACGTGACAGTGGGATTGAGGAGATCCTCAAAGTATTCCTTCCACCGCCCGACAACATCCCCAGTCAAGGTCCGCAGCTCTCCACCCGCTTTGTAAACAGCACCGGTGAAGCACTGCTTCCCCCTCCTGAGGCGTCGGACGGTTTGCCAGAATGTCTTTGAGGCCGTCCAATAGTCCTCCTCCATGGCTTCCCCGAACTCCTCCCAACCCCGAGTTTTTGCCTCTGTGACTGCCCGAGCCGCGGCACGCTTGGCCTGCCGGTACTCATCAGCTGCCTCAGGAGTCCCACGAGCCAGCAAGGCTCAATAGGACTCCTTCTTCAGCTTGACGGCATCCCTTACTTCCGGTGTCCACCACCGGGGTCGGGGATTGCCGCGGCATTGACAATAGAGGTGGAGAACATGGCCCACTCAGAGTCCATGTCCCCAGCCTCCCCTGGAATCAGGGAGAAGTTCTTCCGGAGGTGGAAGTTGAAGACCCCTCTGACAGAGGGCTCCGCCAGACGTTCCCAGCAGACCCTCACGATGCGCTTGTGCCTGCCAGGTCTGTCCGGCTTCCTCCTCCCCCAGCGGATCCAACTCACCACCAGGTGGTGATCAGTTGACAGCTCAGCCCCTCTCTTCACCCGAGTGTCCAAGACACGCGGTCGGAGGTCAGATGACACGACAACAAAGTTGATCATCGACCTCCGACCTAGAGTGTCCGGGTGCCACGTGCACCGATGGACACCCTTGTGCTCGAACATGGTGTTTGTTATGGTCAAACTGTGACTAGCACAGAAGTCCAATAACAAAACACCACTTGGGTTCAGATCGGGGAGGCCATTCCTCCCAATCACGCCCCTCCAAGTGTCACTGTCATTACACTGTCATGCCCACATGGGCATTGAAGTCCCCCAGGAGAACAACTGAGTCCCCGGTTGGTGCACTGTCTAGTACCCCTCCCAGGGACTCCAAGAAGGCCAGGTACTCCGCGCTGTTCTTTGGCCCGTAGGCCGACACAACAGTGAGAGACCTGTCCCCGACCCGAAGGCGCAGGGACGCGACCCTCTCGTTCACCGGGGTGAACTCCAACACGTGGCGGCTGAGCTGTGGGGCAATGAGCAAGCCCACACCAGCTCACCGCCGCTCCCCGCGGGCAACGCCAGAGAAATGGAGAGTCCAACCCCTCTCAAGGAGTTGGGTTCCAGAGCCCAAGCTGTGCGTGGAGGTGAAGCCGACTATATCTAGCCGGTAACGCTCAACCTCCCGCACAAGCTCAGGCTCCTTCCCCCCCAGCGAGGTGACATTCCAAGTCCCCAGAGCTAGTCTCGATGTCCAGTGCAGCGTCTGCAGTGATGTGGTCGCTGTATTGGTCCGTTGTGGTAAAGAACGAGCTGAGCCCAAAGGTAAAGCTCTCGATTTACCGGTCAATCTACGTTCCTACCCTCACCTATGGTCATGAGCTCTGGGTTATGACTGAAAGGACAAGGTCGCGGATACAACCGGCTGAAATGGGTTTCCTCCGCAGAGTGGCCGGGCGCACCCTTAGGCATAGGGTGAGGAGCTCGGTCACACGGAAGGAGCTCGGAGTAGAGCCGCTGCTCCTACACGTCGAGAGGAACCAGTTGAGGTGGCTCGGGCATCTGCTCAGGATGGCTCCTGGACGCCTCCCTAGGGAGGTGTTCTGGGCATGTCCCACCGGGAGGAGGCCCCGGGGAAGACCCAGGACACGCTGGAGGGACTATGTCTCTCGGCTGGCCTGGGAATGCCTTTGGGTCCCACCGGAGGAGCTGGAGGACGTGTCCGGGGTGGGGGAAGTCTGGGAGTCCCTGCTTAGACTGCTGCCCCCGCGACCCGGCCCCGGATAAGCGGAAGAAAATGGATGGATGGATGGTTTGTGCCTGGTCTAGTCCTGGTCTAGTCCTGGTCTAGTCCTGGTCTAGTCCTGGTCTAGTCCTGGTCTAGTCCTGGTCGGATAGGGTTGTCAACTTGTCAAAGAAATTGATTTCCAAGTACTAAATTATTATTATTATTATTATTGGAACTAGATTCATTCAAGTATTACTCCTGAAAATATCCAGAACAACATGAAAAGGACAAAGTAGGACCTTTTTTTGCCCTGATGAATGACACTGAGTCTACTATAATACCACATGGACATATGAAAAAACATAATTATTTTATGTTGAAAATTACATTCAATTATCTAAAAAATATGATTGTCGTAACAAAATCGTCAAGCCATTTATTTATTTATTTATTTTTTTTTACTTTTTACTTATCTTGCCCTGTTTACTCCTGGTTTAGTCTTGGACTCGTCTAGTTCTACTTTAGTCCTGGTTTTGATAATGTGTGTGAGAGTCTTATGTTAATTACTTATTGCCTCCCTCTCGTGTCAGAGTGCAGTAATTTCTCTCCTCCGGCCACTGTGATCCTGCTGATCCTGCTGTGCTTCGAGGGGCTGCTCTTCCTCATTTTCACCGCTGTGATGTTTGGGACTCAGGTCCACTCCATCTGCTCTGATGAGACCGTGAGTAACCAAAACTTGATCATTCTTTTTATACAATCGTCTATTTATTATTAACTAAGAAGACAATATAAAAATATGGATTAGTCAATAAGAATCTAGATATATGTAAACAGAAAAATACATCGGTAACATCATATAAATGTAGCAGGGTTACACAGATTTACATATGCACAACCAAATGAAATATATTGCAACAGAAAATCCTTATAAATTGGACTAAATAAAATCAGTTTGGTCCGGTTATTCTACTGACAAACCCTCCAATTCAAACAGGGTTTTTCTCATGACATGTATCCTTAAATCATCACCTCCAGGAATGACTCATGACAAGGATAATCTGGCAAAGTAATCCTATACTCTGTGACTGTCAGTGCTTCCTGTTGATATTTTCAGCCTCTACAGAAACCATTTTACCTACCATCCAGTTTATTTTATTTTTTTCACCAGTGGATGGCAGATGTGAAACCTGTTCCCCCTCCCTTCTGTCAGTCCAAAGCTGGTGTCAGAAAGCAGTAATATAGACAGCCTCTAGTGGTGATATGTGAGAATACAACAGAGGTGGATTGGCCAGTCTAATTACAGATGGTAGCTTTAAAGGAGAACATTGAGTCCAAAAATATTGTCCCATTTGTAATTTATTGAATAAGTTGATATAGTAATTATAGAAACAGGGCTTCTTCAGATCCTCCTTTTGATTTTTAACCTTTAGGGGATTGAGCAGTTGAAGAAAGAGGAGCGACGATGGGCCAAAAAGTCCAAATGGATGAACATGAAGGTGGTTTTCGGACACCCTTTTTCAGTGGCCTGGCTCAGTCCTTTTGCCACCCCGGACCACGGCAAAGCAGACGTTTACCAGTACATCGTGTGAGGAAAGATAAATGATAACATATGAACTCCGAAACCACTCTTATATATTTTCTTTATGGATATATCTTGGTGTTCTATTGTAAACTTGATTGAAAATATGTTTTTTTAAGTGTCACGTTTTCTTTTTATTATTCTTGTTGGGTGCTGATAGAGATTTTGGAAGTATGGGTGCTTCTTAAGTAATAAAATACTCTGGAAATAATTAATTAAGCTATTAAATTCAAATCACACTAAGTCAAATTTAAATAACATTTTGTGTAGCCTTTGCACACTTTAGCGTTTAGTTATTTTAATTGTGACCTAATCTGAAATGCATATTGAAGATAAAGAAAACAGGTAAGCCATATACAATAAATTCTACATAACTAAATTATATAAATAGTGCATATGGCTTTTACTTAAATACTTAAAACTATTTATTTTTAGTTAATTATGTTCCATTGTATTTTAATTTCTTCAGATGTACCGGTTTAACTGTTTTACTCTTACACAAATTTCCACATTACAACTTCATAACTCTGAAACTCTGACAAAACCACTGAGCACTTAAAATCAGTAAAAGCAACAAAAGTGACTGAAGGTATCACCAAAACGTCAAACCATTTCTACAATCCTCGACAATAATGTGAAATGAATGTTGTTGCCCAAAAGCACCAGGTCAGATTTGAACCTGTGCCTAGCTTTTGTCTTCCTTTATTACTGTAATCATTTGTCACTTGCTGAATACGGTAGTTAGTTCTGTCGAATGCTGGAAAAAAAATGCCTTAGATTTTAGAGATATTTGTCATTGTTGCCTTAATATGACAGTCAGGATGAGACTGGATTATACTGGGTAATAATAATGGATTATTTGATCATTTTAATAGTTTATATTGTTCACTTTGACCTGGCATTTGAACACACCTCAAGCTTTAAAAATATCAGGATATATAGCGATAGAGAATTATTATTTCATTAATTTGTGTGGATACATTACTTTATAACAAAAAAAAACTACCCTTAAACTTATTTATGCTATTAAAGTGTATAAACTAGACTCAAAAGTAAGTTATGATTGGCCAGAGTGTTCAGTATTTGACTTAACTTTCTAATAATTTAAAATGAGCCTAGATGAGACGACAACTACTGTTAAATCTGGTGTTTGATTCCTCTCTCCACCAGTACATATTGCCATTTTGTCTTTGGGCATGTCTGCTTCCTTGATTTTAAGTGTTATTAATGCGCAATAAAGAAAAAGAAGACCAACTTACCATTTAGTTTACAAAAAAATTATAATAAAACTTTTCAGGGTAATCATGTATAGTTGTACTATTAAATCAGCTTTCTTCACCGACTTTGTCACACCATGTTTCTGAGTGTCACCAGGTCCAAACCGGATTTGACTTAAACAAGATTAAACTGAACCAGACTGTAAATTCTAAATACAAACTTAACTCATAGGAAGTCTAAATGTGAATCAAACTGATTAAATTAGAAGGTGCACTATGTGACTTTTCTGGTGCAGCGTCCACCACCTTCTTCCCTATCTCTCTGTAGATGTTATTGATTTCTTTGGATGTAATGTTCCACCGTAAGGCATTATAGCTGTTTTTCTCCATGGAGACAAGTAGGTGGAATATTCCAGGCAAAGCAGAAGCAAAGTGGACCCTCACCAGAAAAGTTAGACAGTGCGCATTTAAACAAAGATAAGATTACCTCACCAAATTTCTTTTAACATCACTGTATTATGAGTAATCAGAACAGTTTTCGTACTTTCTTTACTTTGCTTCTGTTAAGTTTTAAATGCCAAGTTTAAAGTGTCTCTTCCTTATTGGCTAACATCACAGCTGTGCTCCTCTGACTTGATTGCATGACAAAAATAAACACTATTAGCAAAGCCATCACTGTGAGGGCCATCTGGAAGAGGCAAAACACTAGATGCTCCATAAACTGACTTTGTTGTAACTACCTGTTTGGTTTTACATCACCAGCTCTGGTCAAAACATCAGGCAAACAAGCAATACGTTCTACAGAAGCCGTGAGCAAGTAGCAACAAACTGTCACTTATTTTATGTTCAGATTTGTGCCCACTCAACAAGGAAACGTGAAAAATTACCAAGCAGGTGTGACTTTGCTGACCAGTGAATTGAATAACAGAATATATCTTCAACATGGCACCTGAGAGTGGACACTTTTTCCTCTTAGATACAGAAAGACAGAAAGAAGTCAAAGAAGAGGATTTAAGGGAGTTTGACGAGATTGAGAGCTCTGGTTGGACTTCGGTTACTCCTGAGTCTGTCCTGGTTTAGACCTGATTTTGTGCTGATGGGTTAGACCTGGGCTATTCCTGATTCAGACCTGACCTGGTTTAGCCTCAGTTCGGTTAAGGGAACTTTCACACTTGCACTGTCGCCACATCTAAATTGGTTCTAAATGGAACTAAACCAGGGATTAAATCTGGAACCAAGCCAGGACCAAGCCAGGACCAAGCCAGGACCAAGCCAGGACCAAGCCAGGACCAAGCCAGGACCAAGCCAGGACCAAGCCAGGACCAAGCCAGGACCAAGCCAGGACCAAGCCAGGAGTAAACCAGGAGTAAACCAGGACTAAACCAAGCCTAAACCAGGACTAGAAGGGCCAAACTAAGTCTACATTAAGACTCAAATTAGGCTCAAACCAGCTCCAAGCCAGGACAAGTATGAATGCATCCTTAGGCCTGCTAGATTAGACCTGGTTTAGTCCTAGTTTAGACCTGGTTAAATCCAGATGGGCCAGACCTGGTTTAGTCCAGATGGGCCAGACCTGGTTTAGTCCTGGTTTAATCCAGATGGGTTAGACCTGGTTTAGTCCACCGTGGCAGTGGACAGTATTAGGGAAGAAATGTGAGATTTTATTACTGTTTAGTATAGTATTTACTATTAATATTGTTTCACTGTTTGACAGAGGCTTAACCAAGACTGAAAATCTTTAATTCTGCGATACACTATGCTACGCAAGTTATCAGAAGTGGTCCAAGGAAAGAAGTGATAGTTATAACGTTTGACTGGTAACAAAATGAAAAAAAAATTGTATAAATTGCCTTTCCTAGTGTCTTGACGAGCCTTAGGTACAAAAGACATGTTGAATTTGCTGACATCTGTTGCCAAATTAGCTTAAACACATAAACAAATGGATTGAGAGGTAGGCTTTTAAAATGAGTTTTAAATGCTGGAATACAGTTTACACATAAAACACACCAGCTTTGTTGTTTTTCTCATATTAAGTATGTGTGTAAGTGGTCTTATGTGGACTGTTTGTGCTGACTGGCCACAAATGTTGCTTTTGTTGTTATTGTTTGAATGGGGAATAAAATATATATGTGACAAACAGATAAAGACTTTAACTGAATTATTATTACCTTTGTTGAATGGTTTTAGGTGGAGTGTGTCTGTTTTTAATTCATGGTTTAGTAAATTAGTTATATTCAGAGCTCGCAGATAACTATCAAGTCTTAAAGGTGCATTATTTCTGATGGATTAGTCTGCCATCTACTCATCTCCATGGAGATGCTATTGCTTTGCCTGTAATGTTCCACAGTCCAGCATTAAACTGATCGATCTCTAGAGACAATAGTGCAACATCACCAGGCCAAGTTACAGTTAATCTGTGGAGAGGCACCCCCACGCGCAGTAAGAGCTCTAACCCTAACCTATGCAAGATAGACAAGTTTAATGCTACACTGGGGAACATTTCAGGTAATCTCATCTCATTTCCACGGAGACAAGCAGGAAAGTTACATTTAAAGTTGTACCTCTGTGTGGCCAGAGTAGATTCAGTTTAGTTTATTACTCCTGCTCCTCATATTCTATATTGAATTGTTTATTGAAATATGAAATAATCACGAGATTTGGACACATTTGCATTTCAGATGAAAATGTTTATTTCATAATTCACCAGTGATTGTTGTCTCATCATTAGAGACCTATTCACAGCCAGTTTTCTATTAACACTATTTATTTACACTTTACACATTTTCAATAAGACACATGGACGGATTTAATCATTGCCAAGGAATATTTTAAGGAGCAACATCCTGCAGAAAATATATCCAACCATGCATTGATTTTATTTAAACAATTTGTGCTCAATACATCATTTATTTGCAGTGTAATAACATTTATCTGCTTTGGCCCATTTTCAATTCACTACAGTGGTCTAATGTGGTACCAAAATTCATCTTAATCTTTTGACACAACAAGATTAATTTAAATTCATTTAAAACATCCCATTTGAAGTGTCGTTATAGTCATTACAAATTGATAAGTTGTAGACAAACCACATGAAATTGGTCCATCACAATGACACCAGTTAAAATCGCTGCACTGGACTAGACTTAAAGATCACATTTTGTAGTTAGTTTCCAGTTGAATATCTGACATGCATTTTGTCATACCCTTGTTTGTGATATCTTAGCTTTTACAGTGTCCAGTGCATTTAAGTGTGTTATTGAAGTATACTTGAAAGTCGTGCTCAAGGCCATGCTCTGCAGAAGTGTTTACAGTGAGAGTGGGATCAGACCAGGCACCGAAAAGACACGTAAGAAATGAAGGCAAAGAACTTCTGATACAAATGAATGAGGATGGTGTTGTGTTCATTACGGGGCTGTAGTGGAGGTCTAAAATCATTGCATTTAATAGCTGCTATATGTTTTGCAATCAATTCAGGAGCACAGTTTGAATGGTTGTAATTTTTTGAGTAACAATTTCCTCTACAAACGACAATATATCCTATCTTATTCATTTCATGATCATGTAGGCTATAAATCTTAAAACTTGCAAGTCTTCACTCTAGTGCTATTGTCCCTGGACGTGTTTACAGAGATAACTTTGAAGAGAATGATACTGTTACAAAATCATTCTTAAATCAAATCACCATCACAATGATTTCAGAAAAACCCTAAAGCATTGGTTGACCTATAGTTGAGAGATTTCAAACCCACTGTTTCTGCTGAGTATATATAGATCTTTTTCTATATATTCTTAAACATTAACAAACTTTATTCATCCACAAGGGATAAATGTGGACGAATGCAAGATGAACACAGCACCATTTCTCCTACTTACTACTTTCCTTAAATAAATCTGTTTACCACTGTTTTGCAAATGAAAAGTACTTTAGGTCACATTTACAGGGATGTACAGAAATTCACAGGACACAATAATAACTCAACAGGCAGCTGGAAGCACGTTGGATCGCTTTGTGCGTCGCTGCTGTGGCTTCAACACCAAAGAGCTACCATTATGCATTTATATTATAATGTCTGATATGTAAGAAAGCTCCTTTAATGTCAAGCACTCCCCTGTTTGATATAGTGTACAGATACCCACTCTTATAGGTCCCATCAGTGACATGATACTTATGTGATGTTATTGTGGCGCTGTGGTGTCTCTGGGGACAATAGGAAAGCTTTTAATGTAGCTAAAGTCAGTGCGATCAAATGGATGATGCAAAATGAATACAGATTAAGCCAGTTATTATAGTTGTGTGGAATGTGTAGCTCGAAAGGACAAGGTGTTATGGTCTCAAATGACTGTAAAAATTTAGTATTAGTAAGAAATGCTTTACTTTGTTTTTCAGTTGCTTTAGTTGTGTTTGAAAGCGAGAGATTGAAATAATTTGGAGATGCGATTGGTAATCAATGAAGAGATAGAAAAGCTTGAAGTTAATTTCAAAGTTTGTAGTGTAATCCTCACTATCTCTAGACACACTGCTGTTGTGTTATTGGGCAACACACTTTACCCATGATCATGATAGTGGGATCGGTGGTTACAGACGCTATAAGCAAGCAGTGTCTGCACCACGTCTCTGTCAACTTGCCCCAGGGCAGCTGCGACTACAAAACAACTAAGATAATTGAGACTGGGTGAGAAAAAAATAATGAACTAGTGTTAATGACTTTAAGCTTAAACTTGTTTTTGGAAAGTTACAATTCAGGATTCAATTTAAACATGACGGAGCAGAATAACAAGTGTATGGGATTAAATGTAAAACCTTATTTTCATAAACTAATGCGTCTTTCTCATCTCAAAAGGCTCAGATTCAGAAAGGCAAAATGAATGAAACAGCCCTGACCTCTCAGTGCTACATCAGAATGGTTCCTCATGCTTTGATTCCAGTTTATAATGTTTACAGTTAGCACAACTTAAAGGTGGACTACGTAACATTTCTGGTGGAAAGTCTGTGCACCTGCTTGTTATGTATGTTAAGCATATATGCTTTGCCTGGAATGTTCCACAGATTGGCATTAAACTTATGATTCTCCATGGAAATGAGCAGCTCACAGTAAGAATGCATGTTTTCAAGTTTTGTTTTTTTTTTGCAATGAAAACACTTAATTCAATTCAAATAATACAAGATAGATCAGTTTAAAACTTTAGTGAGGAACAATTCAGGTAATGCCATGGAGACAAGCATCAGGTGGATTCGGCACTAGAAAAGTTACATAGTGCATCTTTAACTCAAGACAAATAACTTAAAAGTAGAGATGGACCGATATATTGAGCCAATATTTGCACTTTTTAGAACATTGGCTATCGACCTTAAATCTCCAGCATAAGCCGATATTTTGTTTTTGCCAACCACCAGCCTAAAGCTTTATTTGCAGCTTTAGTGCAAAGAGGTAACAGCACAAAACATGACTAAACTCTTCTCTTATAGATTTCTAGTAAAATAGGTTTGTGGATGGGTTTGGAGTAATTTTAAAGTACAAAATTTGGGACAAATAATTAAAATCAGCCCAAAAATATGGGCTTTCTGTTTCTCTGGACCCTAAACAATCAGTATTTTCATCAGCATTGAAAAAAACAAACAAAACATATCGGTCAATCTCTAAGCTTTGGTGATCTGCCATCCACTTGATTGACCATATACATAAACTCACAAATGTTTGTGTATTTCCAGCCATGTCAACGTGTTGTTCTGTGACAATAGTCCATCAATATTGTGTAAAGCTAAAAGTGATTTTTGCTTCATTGCATTTCTCTTGACAACTTAATTTTGTCTCCACTAGCCAGACTGTCATTGTACATTAAACATTTGATTTTAAAGAGCATTGGTTAAGTGCTCCATAACATTATTAGTAAATGGTAGTAGTAATCAATCAACAGAATAATAAAAAGTATATTTATAAGTAACATTTTGGATTTTTTTATGCTCAATTTCAAGAATAAATAGATGATTGCTCTAGAAAAGGGCATTCAGTGCAAAAACCAACCTACTAAGCAAATGATTGCAAATTACAATTTTGACCAAAATTCTGACCTAGAATATTGAAAGCTGGATATACCAACCACATTAAAGCTTGTTTAGTACTTTTCAGACATGTCCTGGCTTATGTTATTTATAGATAGTCTGAGCTAGTGGAGACAGACTTACTACTATTCGTCCCTCTTATCCTCTGTGCTTTGCGGTCGCTCCTGTGGTGAGACCCGGTGTAGGACCAGGAGCCCAGTGAAGGTGAGAGAGATGCCCACCCACCACAGCGTCATCTGGGCCTCCCCAAACAGCAGCTGCCCCAGAAACGCCTACGAGGGAACAGATGGTACATTACACCAAAAGAAAACAATATCTAATTGTTTAGAAATGGTTTACAGATTTGTCCACAGTGTAATCTCTAAACCTTAAGTTCCTGTTTTGATGATTTAAATGGGTGTATTTCATATTAAGTATGTGCGGGGGTGGGTTAACAAAAAAACAGTTCTTAAAATATATTTGGTTCCTTAAAGGTCCTATATTACACAAAAATGATTCTTGAGTGCTTTAAGTCATACCTGGAGTTGTGTTTTGTTTCATTCATGTTTGAGTAATCTTTTATTCTTAGTCTCTACATCTCCAAAGCTCAAAATGCTCTGTGTGTTCCACCGTGTGATGTCATGAAGTGGTACTTTTCAAGTTAACAGCTCCTTTTATCTTCTGTTCAGTAGAGATTGGAAATTCCAGGGCTAAAATTATCCAAATGATTTTAGTGAAGGTTTATGGAGTTAAACACAGTGGAGTACTTCCTGTATTAACACATGACATGTGTTTTCTGTTTGAGAGAAAAAAACTGCCTAAAAATGAAACAATATAGAACTCTGGGTATTCTGATGAGCTGTGGGGCTAAGCTGTAGATTTTGATGAGGAAAAAACATAACATAAATCAGAAAATAGTGTAACATGGGCCCTTTAAAAATAGTGATATATTACAGAATACCATATGCAATACATCTGTTATCATACAATTGTTAAAGAGCCATGTTTTGTGTATTGTATCAAATTAAAATGAACCTTGTGACTGCCAGATTTATTTCTAAATATTGAATACTATTATTAGTAAGCATAGAAAGTACAGTAACAGTTCCAACAGCCAACACAAAACTGATATTCATATTATTGGCTGGACTTCTGTGAAATCAACAGTTTTCAGGACTCAGGACAGGATGCATTTAAAGGTGCACTGCTGCTTGTATTGTGGAAGGTCCGCAACCTGCCTCATCTCCATGGAGATGTTATTGTTTGCATGGGATGTTCCACAGTATGAGCTTTGCAGTTATGCAACATGGAGACAAGCAGGTGATGCCCCAAGAATATTTTTTAAACAATAAAAACATCTGTATTTGAAAAAATAGAAGATGTGTTTAATGCCATACTGTGGAACATTCCAGGCTAACACTTCCACTGTTCCATTGTTATAAGGAGTCTCATGATATTAACAGATGTATGCAATGTGTTATTATTTCCTTATTACACAAATGTGAACACTGTGTTACTTACGGAAGATACGAAGTTGGAGGCGGTGGTGGTCACAGTGGTTTGGGCTGAGGAAGATGAGTACCTGAAAGCATGAAGGTTATGGTGAGTAAATGTTATCCTATTACAACATAATCAAGTATTTCTAGAGAAAATAATAAAAAAGAATATATACACATATATATAAAGTCGCCTATGCTCCAACATTGAGCAGATATATTTTTAGATGAGCTTAATCATTCTTAGGTTCTCTATAAGTACAAAACTTATTTTCACAATAATCATAATATTAAAATTTGCAGTTGGTTGTCTTTGTACCTGAGAGCTTTGGCCAGAAAGGTCCACATCACAGCGTTACAGGTGAAGAGCAGCCCCCCACACAGCAGCCGCAGGGGGATATGCAGCTGAGGGGACATGGACAAAACAGGTTTGAGCTATCAGGAGGAATTTCACATCTGCAACTGCTGAGTGTAACTATCCATGAAATAATGTCATGTTGATCTTATTTACAACCGATAAGAAGATGATTTCCAGAATTACACTCTAAAATCTGGAAAGATTGATCATATCTATAAAGATGCTTTATGCTGCATAGTGCATACTTGAAAAGCATAGGAAATGTCTATAGCCAAATATCTGACCATCGAAATAACTTAAAGATTCTATAAAATGCATTTAACAGAATACAGAGGCCAACAAGATCTATTCCCTCCTCTTTATTTAGGCAAACATCACGATTACAGGAAATCCATAATAATTGATGGTGATGAGAGTCACCCCGTCCCCATGACGGACTGCTGCGTCCTGACATCACCATATGACGTGAGCGGAGACTATCAAGGTCACTTGTTTTAAAAACATGCCCGTTTTACGCCACTATTTTCACTAAAATCACAATCCAGGTCAGACCACGAGGCTGAAAAGTGACGTGCTGCGGCAATGTCACAGAGCACGCGGCCACAGCACGAGCGCGAGGAGGCTGCAGGGGCTCCCGCGTGAGGCTGAGTCAGGGATGATACTGGAGAGAGAGGAGGGGGTCCCGGAGCAGCCAGACCCCGTTGTGCCTCTCAAACCACCGCCATTATCATCACTGCGACCCGGGACTGAGGCACACTCACCCGGTCACACGCTGTGGTCTCGTCCGCGTGTCTGAAACGCCGCTGCTCCCCCCAAGTCCGCAGCCCGGTCTCACACACTCCCTTTAGATAGTCCGCTCCCAGAGACAGCTTGGCCGAGGACGAAGCCACGGCCCCGAGGAACCCCGCCAGTAGCGCGTACACGACACCCGGGACCATGGTGAACACCGGGGAGCATTCTCTTCACGGCAGTGTTAGTTTAGCGACATCCCGCCCGCCGCTCGTCCGACACCTGCCTCTGTTCCTGTGCGCTCAGCTGCACTTCCTCCTCACAGCCGACCGGGGGCAGTCACCGCATTGGTCAAACTGTAGCAATGCAGTGGTTGGGCTGACGTGTACCTGTGGCATTCTGGGATATGTAGTAGGCTATAAAAACATAGAATCACACATATAATTAGACAATTGTTTCATTTTGGATCAGCGGCTCATGGTGTAATAGCATTGTCTGTTCCTAATAGGCTACTTTTTGGCAATGTTTAAACAAACTAGGTATATTTGCAGCTTTATGGTACAAAAAAAAAGTTTAAAGATGGGTATATAGTGGCTCCAGTGGCCACTGCCAATTTCAGGTATTTAGTGACATCACACAGGACTGCCCTGATTACAGCCATGATCACAAACATCTGGCTGCCAGGTGTTTGGCTCAGTCTCTTCTTTAATCCCCCCAGTTTAGCAACTCTATTTGAAATATGGTTTTGGGCTGAGTTTAATATCAGTGTATTAGTTGTAGTTGTAGTCTCATATTTCTAACCTTGCCTGCATGTTGGGTTTTAATCATAATAACTGAATATATCTTTTTGGTCTGGTTGGTACTGGACTGCATTGGACTGGAGAACAATCAATGCAAATGTGATGCCCTTGAGTATGAGTGGAGAGTTTCCTGTGGGGCATACTGATGAGAGCTCCATATAAAGTCATTACATTAAGCTCGCATTGTAGATAAAAGCAATCCATTTTAGACCTGTACTCAGCACAAATGGTTTTCAGCAGGTGGAGAAGGCCAACAGTGTAGTCACTGTTGTTATTAAAGATGCAGGTGGGACTGTTATAATTATGCATATTAATGGCTATTGAAGATATGTTCTTTCCTTTAGTGCTTGTGCAAAGAGACTAATCCAGGTGAATGAATTTTGAATAATGGATGTGTCCCAGCACATTCACCGGTGGCTGTCTTAGTAACTTTGGCATCAGGGAAATTCAAAATGAACCCTCAGCCTCTTTGCTCAGAGGTTGGACATATCAACCCATTCACCAAAATCTATTTGAGATCTTTAGCATTCATATTAGCCTACTAAAGGTGCACTATGTATCTCTTATAGGGTGTCCGCTTGTCTTGTTAAAGATGACTATATTTCCTGGAATGTTCCATAGTATGGCATTAAACATATCTATTTTCCATGTACAATATTAAAAAAACTAAACTTGAAAAACATGCATTCTCCCAGTGTTCTGCTTGTCAGTCGATAAGTCTAATGCAACTGTAGAACTTTCCAGGCAAACCGCTCTCCTTGGAGACAAGCAAACAGCATACCCTCCACCAGAAAGGTTACATAGTGTGGCTTTAAACAGTAAAAAGTGTGACATAGGGGTTAAGAGAGGGGAGAGACATTCAGCAATTCATGTCTCAATGAAGCTGGGGCCGGCACAGAGTATGACTAGCCTGTGTGGTACAACACAATGCAGCAAAATGTACAGATTATATTTAAGTCAAAATAAGTAACACAGACAATAATTAGGACAGTGAATTGACATTTTATGCAGTCTCTTCAGTTCTTTGTATATTTTTTTCCTAGGTAAATGCCCCCAATGTCATTCGGAGGAGATTATTTCTTCACATTGCCTTCCTAACACTGATCGTCTAAAATCAAGTGGGCTCATTATCTTGTGAGCCTGAAGTCGTTGATACAAACCGTAATGTCAGGTTAGTTTAAATGAGTCTCCTTGTGTTCGTGTTCATCTGAGCCATAATTGACCCCAGACACAGAACTGCAGAGGCCTGTCACCTCCTCCACAGTCATTGAAGCTGAAGGGAAAGGAGAGTTTTAATGTTCTCTGTCATGCTGGAGTTTAATGACCTTTAAGATTACTTTTTCTAGTTTTCAAACTTTATAGACTTCTGGGTTAGGGCTACACTTCTGGCAAATGTGGAAAGTAATACAAACGATCATAATAACAACCTGTTTTGCATTATATCTGTGTGAGGGGGTACTACACAGCAACGAAAAGTTACTCAAGGCATGATGGATAATTTAAAGGAGTATGTAACTTTTCTGGTGGAGGATCTGCCATCTGCTAGTGTCCATGGAAATGTTATTGCTTTGCCTGGAATTTTTCACAATATGGCATTAATTTCTGTGGAAAAATGACACCACTCACAGCAAGAATGCAAGTTTTCAGGGAGATTTTGAGCAATAAAAACACCTGTAAGTAAATAAATACTCAAAAGGTTTAAAGCACCATCTTATTTATTTATTTATTTAAAAAGGGGACAATGCACATTAATAAACATTACAAAAAAATAATGTAAATGTGCCCGAGTTAGCTGACTAGAGCTAATTTTCATCGGTTGTCCCCAGGCCAGATGTATCAAGGCAACCTACAATTAAGAAAACATTTCAACATTCAAAGATAAGAATTAAACATAATGAAAGACAATATAATGTGGACAAATTAAAAATATGTACAATTACAAATACCTATTTACAATTAATGCTCACAGGACTGAGTTTCCACAAGCCATTTTTTGGCATTCTTTTTAAATTGAAAGAATGATGGGGCCTCTCTAATGGCTTCAGGCACTGTGTTCCACTGCTGGGAGGCTTTGACTGAGAAAACCGCCTGACTAAAGGCTGATCTTCTGTGAGGAATAACACAGTCTGCCCTCGCTGCTCCTCTGGTCACTCGGCCCTCACTAGATCTAAACTTTACGAAATCACCCAGTGACGGCGGGGCAGTGCCATGTTTGATTTTATAGACCAAACAGATGTTTTTAAATTTAACCAAATTATTCCAATTTAGCAAATTGTATTTTTGTAGAATGTGACAGTGATGATATCTGTAATGTTTTTTATCCAATGTTTTTAGAGCTTGTTTATAAAGTGATTCTAATTGTTTTATTGTTGTGAATGAAATATTGGACCAACTGACTATGCAATATGTAAGATGAGAAATAATCATGGTAAAGAAATACAATTTGGCAGCTTCAATTGACAGACTATCTCTGATGTATTTAAAATTTGACAAACAAAATTTTACTCTCTTGCATAATTTTTGAATGTAAGTTTTTGAATCTGGGTAAAGCAATAACATCACATCACTATGGAGACAAGGGCATAGTGGGCCCAACCAGAAATGTTACAGTAGATGGTGCAAGTCCTAATTTTTTCTACGCATTTCTAACAGTTTTCACATCAAATATAATATGATTTTATTTTTATTTTGTGTTCCTGGGTCAAAAATTGGGTTTCAAGCTGATATATCACATATAAAATTATCAGGACTAACCCAAAAAAGGACAAAATTATGAATAAAATATACTCTAGAATTGAAGAGGACCAAATTAAAAAGAAGTGGATGATAAAAAAACACCGTTTGAGAAATACTGATAAGAAACAGTCTGAAGTATGCTGTCAAATGTACGGTGTGTAATGCATAAATTACCATATTATTGTGTTAACAAGTACAGTGAATTTTACCCACAATCCCTCTGCCTCTCTCTCCATTTTTCCTGTAGCTGTCACTCGTCTGCTGCTCTGACCTTACAGCTCAGGGTCAATAGCCACCTTCCAGTGCATTATAGAGTTACTGCCAAGACCGCAAATCCTGCTGAATAATGCTTTTTGTTGTGAAAACATACTCAAGCTTTTTGGCATTTTGAGATCAACCACATGCCATTTTTACAACTCAGGAAAAAAAAATACTATTATAGCCTCTTAGTCCAAGCATCACTCCTTCCAATTGCATTAGAGTCAAAGCTAAGTAAGAGAGCAAACTGGGTTAACCCTGTTTTACACTGTGAATGATTTGAAGCAGTGGAGTCATGTTGGCGGGAGATAAAATGTTCCCAAAGCAAGCAGACTGGACTTAATCGCAGGTCCTTTTTGGCGCAGGTGAGGGGCTAATCTGATGGAGCTGCCCTGTAAATGTAGTGTAAGCAAAAACAACACAAGGTCAGCAATGTCTTTCACTGCAATGACAACTGTTGGTGTGGCTGGATATGACCACAAACAAGTCCCAATACACATTTTTAAAAATTGTGAAATCAATTTATGACAGTTTACCAAGAATGCATTTTTTTCTGAAACCATAGCTATCAGTGTTTCAAACATGCTAAACAATAAATCATTAGTTACTTGTTCTTTTTGCTTCCTATACACATATAAACAATGTTATTCATACAAGGACAGCAAAAATACTACCAAAATTGTATTAAATAACATAACACTTACTGTCTCAGCATAATTATGTGGAACTATACATACTAATTCATACATTTTTTATGAGAAATTGCAGAGCTCTCCTGTGTATCCTGAAGACCCATAGTTGTATTCACTAGTGGTAAATTATGAATATGAATTGTACTGTTAAATTGACTATTCTGAGTAAGAAAACAGGCAAGAAGTACTGCACAAATAACCTTATACTTAACTTCACATGTGACGTGCAATGCAAGACGTGTTTACATATTCTTATATAGTCTCAAAATGCATATATGTAAAGATGCATAGAAATAAGTTACAGTTTCTGTTATGTGTTGTCAAAAAATCAATTAAAAATATCAAATCAAAACTACTCACTTGAACAGGTATCTATACTGAACAAAATATGAAAAAACAGGATAAAGTTGGACCTTTCCAGAATAGACAGAATAATCTTGAGCTACATCAGAACCATAAAACCATGGAAACAACAAAGGCACTATTATTGTTTTAGTTTAAATTAGATTTAAAAAAAAAAGTTTTTGTGGATTCAAAATTGGTTTTGATCATCAAGACTTTGTCTTATTATCAATTGGAAATAACATTTTAGTATTGTAGCAAAACTAATCTGTTAAAATCCTTTTTAGACAGTTCTGTAGAAAATGTTGAAAGGAGTGAGAGAAGAGTGTTTTTCTCAAAGTAAAGGACAGACACAGTGCCATATCTACAGCCACAAGGACAGGCTCACTCCTGCAGCCCCACTCTCTTAAAATTGTTGATGAAAAACATATTCAAATCCCGACTGAAAATGAACTCTGCTACGCCAGACTTTTCCCAATAACCTTTACAAATGTGACGCAAAAGGCTGTCAACATTTTGCTATCAGGGTTCAAAGCATTTCAGATCATTTAGAAGTTTGAGAGAAGTCCAAAAGAGATAATACCGTCTTCTAACTGTCAGACTCTGGGTTTTGTGGTTACTCTTCACTCTTAGTTTATGAAAATCTGTCATTCAAATATCAGGTATAGTTTTTGCTGGTGGCTTCTTATCTGTTGAGACTCCATGTTTGTTTATCAGAACAATTTCACAGAGTAGAAAAGAGATCACAGTCAATATAGTCAATGGTTCTTTGCAACTTTTCTGAAAGAGGATCTGTAACTTTGTTTGTCTCCTTGGAGACATTATTGTTTTGTCTGGAATCTTCCACAGGCATTAAATGTTGGACTAAATGTATCTATCTTCATGGAGAGGAGGCGACACAGTCCATCCGTGTGGGAAAAAATAAAGGAAAAAGATATCATGGATTTCTGCAGAATCAATGAGCGAAGCACTAAACTGTTCATCTGAGGTAAGATAGCTAATTCATTTCACATGCATCATTGAAGAAAATTAATCTGCACAATCACGTTTGGCCGGGCTTGAAATGCAATGGAGGAACTGAGGACCAGACTTATATCAATCTGTATAAAAATACAGAGAGTTATCAGTCTGGATTTGGTAAGATGGTATGGGGAAAATAGATCACTATTGTCTATTAATGATTATATTCTAACATGGGAAAACTGCGGCCTGTAGGCATTTAATCATATCAATAATTAACTACAATGGCTACAGTCCCTCTGATAATGAAATGCAGCTGACCGAGGCTTGACTCCATGCTCAGCTTTTATAAAGCGCTCTTCCTCCATTGAGCAGATATGTTCTGCTTCTCCTCGTGTCTGTTTTATTGATTGGCGCTTTGTGGCAGCCTCCAAATCTATCCCTGTTCAGTTAAGTGTCCTCTGCAAATTTATTGAGGCATGTCTTCAATTGCTTTGCCCAGTTGCTGATTTTCTACTACACTGCAATGCTTCTTAATGGGAGTTTTTCATCCGCTTGTCAATCTGGTGTGTGGGCATATCTATGCATAATAACACTGAAGTTACTTAGGAATAATATTATGTGTGCCTCAATAATCTGTTCAAAGGCGCTTACCTGATTTTTACTACCTTAAAAACATGAAAAACTGAACTAGTTCATTAAATGGTTTGCAGTGGTCCAAAGTTATCCTTCACTTAACTTCTGCATTTCGAAGATCCAAATTTTCACCATGATGAGGTTATAAGCACTTTTCAGAACTCTCGAAGGCCAGTGCAACTTGAATGCTAATGCACACTTCCTGATTCACTAACAATAAAACACCTTCTAATTAATGCAGCTAGCACACAGCAGACATATTTTGACCTCAAGAGCTGATTATATAGTATATGTGTACTGAAGCCACTTTTGCTTAAATACATAGGAATAAATCAAGTATAGGGCCTTCCTGTGTTGGTTGTTTGGCTTTGTGAACAGCCTATTGATTACATGGGATTTGTCTAACATCTGCTAACAATTCAGGGAAGAACACAAGCAGTCTCTCTGAGGATAGGATTAAAATATGGTGACTAATCAATACAAGAGGCACAGAGGATTTTCAAGAGCTGCTTGGCTAAATGGGATTTTGCTTAATGTTGTTCGTCTTTTGGAGAAGTGGTGGTTCAAATAATGTTCTTTATTTACTGAATCACAGAAATATGTAAAATGTAAGTCTAATACATCCAATAATCAGACAGAATGAGTTTGGAAAAAATATCTGATTGCAATAGTAAAAGATAAATTCTCAACTTTTACTATGGATCATACCTGGATGACTGGGGGATTACTTACCCCCCCCCCCCCCCCCCACACACACACACGCACGCACCCCACATCTGATTGCAATCTTTCTGATTGTGCTTTTATTTGGGATTTATGTTTTAAAATCAACACTAGGTTTATAGTGCACTAACTTTTGAGAGAAATATGAAATGAACTGCTAAACTGATCATGCAGAGGTCTAAACTACCATATTATAAGTTTAGTATAAATCCCAATGGAGAAGACAGGATATTTTGTTTACAAAGGAAATTATAGTTCATAATAAATAAACGCAGTTTTTGTGATTTGTTAATTGTGTCCTTTTAAATTTCAACCCTATTTTTCAATGTTATATCAAAATTATTGCCATATTGTAGGTCTATATTTGTGTTGACATAATTTGTTGCATGGGGAAATAATCTGGAGGATTGTGGCATGTCATATGTATGCAAGTAGTTCAGTTCATCAAATATCACGAAATACAGTACTGAGTCAATATTTTCAGTAGTTCAAACTCTGGCTTTTCTAACATCCAAACTGGGCCAAAATCAGCTGATGCATTCCTCACATTCCTGAATGAACCAGCTACAAACCTCAGCATTATATCTTAAAAGCTTCAGTTTTCTGTGTTTACAAATTAGACTTTTCATGTAATTTCAATTTAGTCTAATGTTGTCACAATGTTGTCTCTCAATTGTATTGTAAAAGTATAGGGTTGCATTCTGTGTTCTTTGGGCTACTTCTCATTGGAAAACTGTTTTACCAATGTTATGATTAAGTTAAAAACCCACTGCTGGAGGGTGACTCAAGTTACATAAGTGTCAGATTAAAAACACAGACAGTTTGTGAGGAAATTATGAATAGAGTTACACCACTGTACAAAAAGATATAGGACAAAATACAGTTTGAATTATAGTAAAAGCCAAAAGTAAAATCTGTCAACTGGACAAAAAGTTGTAGGAGTGAAGACGTTTCACTGCTCATCCCTTCAGACAGATATAAGGCAGTGTCCACTAGCAATCTGACCAGAACTGAAGAAACGGCTTGGATGAGCAGCAAAATGTCTTCACTCCTACAACTTTTTGTCCAATTGACAGATTTAACTTTTGGCTTTTACTATAGAGAAGACCTGGACGACTGAGGGATTACACAGATATTGTCTGAATAACTCCATATGAATACAGTAAATCATTGTTAAAAAACTTGCCTATATATTTCATTATTTAGTTCTACGAGCTGTGAGCACATACTGTATGACTGATTAACTAAATATAAACTAATTACGCTGTCCTATTATGGGCATGCTCTTATCAGGCCCTATAAACCTGTTCTTAGGGAATATGGGAAATCATTTACATTTTATTACATAGTGCAATGTCCAAAAAATAAATAGTCTAGTTTAGGATATAAAGGGTAGTCTATTTATAAAACATGAGTGGAATATTGTTGTTTTTTTTTTTTTTTTTTTTTTTTTTTTAAAATATATATATTCATTTAAATTTGAATTGTAAAGCAGCCTGGTGACATATGCAGGCAGGGGCGTGACTAGGGCGCAGGGGGGCGTGTTTCTCCCCTGCTCTCTCCCCTCGCTGTGATCCTACCAGGAAAAAGGCAGGAGAAGACGCCGTAGTGCCCGCACAGGACGAGCACTGCGGAGGGGAGAGAGCGCAACGGGACAGCGGCATCTCCACTACACTACCCCCACCGTGATCGGATATGTCAGCTTGGTCACGATCTCCATCAGCGCCCGATTTCAACTCCACGGACACTTACCTTATGTTTTTACTTACACTTATGCTTTTCTGAAATCTTCCTGCTCCTATCCCCTCTCCTTTTGCCTTCTACCTCCTCCTTCTTCTTCACCGTCCCGTTATCAGCATGGACAAGACGCTGTGTAGTAGCAGCCCGCTCCACGCCAAAACACCCTCCGCTGCTCCTGCATCCGAACGCGGGAACTCGTCCATAAGAAAGCCCGGGACAGGAGGCAACAACCGGGGACCCTCGTCTTGCAGCAGCACCAATGCCCTACTCGGGAACAGCATGAATCCACAATCACAACAACCACAGCAGCAGCAGCAGACACGCAAGAGGCAGTTGGAGGGAGTGCTCAGCAAATATACCAATCTGATCCAAGGCTGGCAAAACAGGTACGTGTCCTTATTACTTTATTGTGTACGATGTTTTGTCAGCGTCCATATGTCGTGTCATAAACTTGAAACAGCCTCGTGTCAGCTTTATGACAGTCTGATGTCATGGGAAAGTGATTAAAGTTGCGAAATTACGCTGGCAAATCTTTATTTCATATCGGCAGTTCTTGCTAATTAGCCGTTGTCATGGAGACGGAGCTAATGTTCGAGATTAGCGTGATGTGAAAGTGAAATTAGCCTCTTAGCAAAAAATGAGTACTATGATAAATTTATTGTTATACATATATATATATATTTTTTTTTTTTTCGTAAAGTTTTTGATCTTAAAGAAGTTATTGTCATATAATGAAGTAATGAAGAAGTTTTTATGTTGTTTTTTTTGCCCCGTCCACGTTGCACTTCTGTCCCCCCTCCCCTGTGACGTCACCGGGAAAGTGGGTTCAAGGAAAAAAAAAAAAATCAAAATACATCAATAATTACGTAAAAATAAACTATGGCCATAAATGTGGGTGTTTCAAGTAGATCACAATTTCTATATTTGTATAATTATTTATTTATCTTTGTATTGTCTTTTATGAAAGTCATCTGATAGTCATCATACTTCACTCTGATTGGTTCATTCCACCTGTCACTCACTCCGAGCCTAAGCGAGGTAGAGCGATAGGAGGACTGGGTGGGGAAAAGTGTCTGAGCGTAGGGCTGCATTACAGAAGAACCGATTCACGATCTGACAATGAACTGGATTATGATTCAGTTTTTATCAACATATCGCCCAGTCCTAGTTACAAGACACCGGTTTGCCATTAGTTTTTTGCTTAAATTATGTCATTTGTATATAATGATAATAAGCATAGCATAGTCTTAAATGGGTTCATTCATTCTTAGACCATCTTCATTCAATTGATTGGCAGGCCTATGTTGCCTATGTTGTAGCCTTGTCCAACCTAGCTGTTTTATTCTATTAATAATTTGGTATTATATTCAACATTTGAGCTCTAATTTGCTTCCCCAACACATAATATGTTGTAATTCACCAATTTAAACATCTCCCTAGTGACACATTTGTTAGGCTATAGTATTTAATTGAGCTAATCTTTTTATTGACACAAAAAGTTCCTTCTAGCTCATCTTAGTATCCTCGAATGGATTGGCGTGTGCGTCATATTGTTTTAGTTTCTGTCTCCTCTGGTAAATCTCTGTTTGAATTGCTTATTGATCCCATTGTTTAACTTGAGGGAAGAATGTGACAAGTTATAGATCAATGTGGTGCCAGACCTCAGTATTGACACATACAAAGCACTGGTTCAATCAGAAAGGTGGATGGAGGTCATGTAGACTGATTATTAAACCCTTGCAATCTTTTTATTTGCTATACATTACATTCATTTGATGTCCCTTGCAGATAGATCAATAATTCTTTGTTCTGAATTAGGATAATGTCTCAATAACATTTAGTACTAGCTAGACAGGATATCTTGGTATTGTTCTTTTCTTATGTTTTATATTCTCATATTCTCTTATTCTCTCTCTTCTTTCTCTCTCTCTCTCTCTCTCATATATATATATATATATATATATATATATATATATATATATATATATATATATATATATATATATATATATATATATATATATATATATATATATATATATATATATATATATATATATATATATATATATATATATATATATATATATATATATATATATATATATATATATACTATTGAATTGAATCACTGTAAAATTTTAATGGTTATGATTACTGTGAAAAACAAAAACATAATATTTGACACCATGACCAAACAACAGTAAAACATCTTTGATTCACTTTCATTGACATTGTGAAAAAGACACCGGAGGCAAACATTTTTGTAGCATAGAATTAAATGACTTATTTTTTACTTATACTTATATTTAATTATGAATTATGAATTATGTTTGATTTTATTATTATTTTATTATTATGTTATTTTATTTCTGAGTTATATGATGACAAGCCCCAATGCCCTGTCACAGTGCCTCAAAAGACTGTAAAATCCTGTCTATTATCTTACTATAAAATTCCACTATGCTTTACATTGTGGCATTTTTTGATATCCTCCTCTATTGGCACTGCAATGACTAGGATATAGTAGTGACACAATGTTTGTTTAGTCAGTTATTAGGAAGTATAGGAGCGTTGATTTCACTTGCAGAGATCATAGAGTGCATTTTGGTGTGCATCTGTACCTTATACAGTATTCATGCAGTCCCTCCCTCTGTCTGCTGTAGTCAGCCTAAACATCTGTGAAGAGGCAGGACCAGGAGGCCGTGAGATAAGGAGGCTTTTACTTTGGAAGGCTTCTGTTTGTGTTGGATCGTTGTCAGTGGAAAAGAGGACATTTTCAAAGTACTTTCATGCATAACAAGTGCACATACAGCTGGTAATATAATCCCACTCTAATTATAATATATATTTTTTGTTTTCAATATTGTCACTATGTAGGCCTATGCTGATTCAGGTTAGATTCAGTTTCTTAAATGTTGGCAGCTTTAGTTTTTTTTCTTTATACAAGAAGATTCCACTGCTATTCAGAATCATATTTTTTTATTGTACTCAGTTTTAGTTTGAAAACCATAACCATCTTGGGCCAAAAAGAAATGTTTTACTGACAGTAATGCATATGGGTTTTGTCTTGTTGACTTCTGACATGTTGCTGTGGAAACATCACAATGGGAAATATCTATGCTTATAAAAGAGTATCTATTCTGAATGTAGGTAGAATTATTTTGTGTCACCTTAGTTTTTGGATAGCACTCGTAGATACTTAATCAGACCTAATATGCAAAATTGACTTTTCAGAGCTTTAAACCATGTTGTAGTGGTTTCCCTTTCTTACTTACACTCATGAACAAACCACTCCAAAAACAACTTTGAAAGGTCAAAGTTGTTTTTGGAGTGGTTTGTGCATATTTGCGTAATCTTTAATCACTTATTTTCAAGACGCCATATAGCCGGTCATCTCCCATTGTCACTGCCACTGGAACACGCCCACTACTCTGTTCTTACTTACTTCTTAAATTTTATATTCCTAATCAATGATGTGCATAGGATTTCTGTAGTTATTTTGGTACAAATGAAAAAAAAATCTGCTATTTGCTTGTGTGATCTGCAACTATCCAAAGAAAGGGTTGACAGCTCCCCACCTCTTTGTTGTGATGACGTTCACAGTGATGTCAGCTCCCATTTGGCACTGCATTTGCAGCGGAAGTCGGTGGACTTGTTTCTTTTATTAAGTCATTTTAGATGAAAATTTCAATTTAAAATATGAAAATTATAACATAATGATCCATGGCTTTAATACATTATACCTATATAACAGACACAAGCACAATAGGTCTGCTTTAAATAATAATGTTTGATTTTTTTATAATGAACTTGCAAGTTGATGCCAATTCTTTCAGTCAGTTATTTTACGCCAATATTTTTCTAGGACAGACAATGTATAGATATATAAAAATAACAATAAACAAACACACTTAAACGTAAAGTGCCTTTGACTCTAATGTCATAATAACTTGAATGGAGCTCATGGAAGTTGAACTCATTTAGGCTGAAACTGTAAACACGAGCTGTTTACAGTTTCAGTGTGGTTATCTCCTCCCTGCGGATAGATATAGGGCAGTGTTCACCTGCAATCTGACCAGAACTGAAGAAGTGGGTTGGAGGAGCAGCGAAACATTTTCACTCCTACAACTTTTTGTTTAGTTGACACAGTTATCTTTGACTTTTACAATAACTTGATCTACAATGTGAATAAAAGAGAGTAATCTGGATGCTTTTTCTCACATTAAATGTAACACACATCATATCTCCAGCATTGACTAGCCAAACTTCTTTCTTCAAATGTTTTTAGAACTTTAGTTGCATTGTTGATTTAACGAGCTTTGATTTAAAGGCTTTGACCTGTGGATTATTTTGCAAATCACAAACCACGATGTTCTTACCACTCAGGGTCCTTGCATCGGTGCTGAAAAGGTTTTATTTGAAATATCTACCTCATTCCACGGACCGTTGCTTCTTGTTTACTGTGGTCTCATCTTCACGCTACAGGAATATATTTTGGGTCATAAAAGTGCAGCAGTGATGTTGGGAAATGTATTCAGACCATAACACAACACATGTGAGCTGTAGGCCATGTACTCCCTGATCTCCCATTAAAAAGACTCATCATCAACTGTATGCGTTGTTCATCCATTATTACCCACAGGAATAAAAAACCTCACCAAGAACATGCCAAGAAGTAAATCCACCATAACCTTGTTGGATGAGGGGGTGTAATCTTCTGTCACACTACTCACATAGGTAAACAAATTATATTTTTTTCTCTTCTCTCAATTGAGTCGACTGCAAAGCACCTTAAGGCTAAGGTCTATCATAGAGCTGATATAGGCCTGCTACAATAACAAATTTTGAAGTGCGATATATTGCCGAAGTAAATATAGACGATAAATGATAATATTGAAACCTAACCTTAAAGCAGAACTATACCCCAAAAAGTATTTAAAATGTACAATATGAGTATGAGCTGCAATAAATTAATAATAATAATAATAATAATAATAATAATAATACAATACTTAAGTAGTGTATATTATGAAGATAGAAGTTCATAATTCAGGTCAAATCTCATTGTAGTTCAGAAAAACAACACAACATTTCCCACTATAAAGAAGAAGTACCCACGATAAATGTTGACCCCCTAAAAAAATCGTTCCAACTGTTATGTATTGAACGATAAGTCAGTATAGTATTTATTGTGACAGGTCTATCTAATATCAACCGAGACCTGTGTTGAGACTGAAGATGGTATTTCTTCTAACTTATATAGCAAAACTGATCCAAATGTGTTATGTAATGTTATGTATCTAATAACTACAGAACAGCTTTGTAAAAATCAAGTATCAATATTGTTGCATTGCTAATTACAATGAATGCTCCAGTCAGAAAATATTTAAATTCTATATATACATTAAAAAAAAAATCTTTTGTTCTATCCCACAAAGCCTTGCAAGGCCACTTTTAAAACATGAATCCCAAAACATAGATAATAATATGTCTGATGATAATATGTCTGTTCTTCCTCTAAACAGGTTCATTAAATAAATAATAGCTTCAAATGATCATGATTTCCATTTTGACCCATTTTATTATGATTTTTCCCACACTTGGCATCCTCATTTTAAAGGGAGAATCTCTTTAGTTATTGATGCATGCCGCTGTCAAACCCTGGGGCCAGAGTATAGTAGACGGAGATAATGAGCTGATGGAAATATCCCAAAAATGAAGCGTTTACTGAGATATCTGTGGTCTGAGGACACATTAGAGACTGCATGACCTTAAAAGTATCTACTACAGTCGTGCTTTCTTTGACTGCCAAACTGATCACCGTTAAAGCATCACCATAGCAACATCCACAATAGAATGTAAATCGAGGAGACTGGTCAATGTCCAATCAATGTGTGGGTTCGTTTTAGTACAAGGCTGATGTCACAGACCTCAGGACCACTAAAACAGGCAATGCAATCCATGGGTTTCAGAATGATGAAAAGTTAGCACCGTTGCCATAGCGATTAACAATTAAAAACTAAATATTATACCTTTTTAGTGGTCAGCCGTCCCCAAAAGGCACCATAACAGGCAGCTCAAACCCATACCCGGACCACAGTATGAAACAACATGAGAAATGCATGAATTCCGGGCTTCAATCAGATCCAAGATGTTATTGGTGAGTTTTTGTAATAAATAATTAACTTAAAAACAATGAAAATCCACGCACTCCAAAAAGTGTGGAGGGATAGCTTATATAAACAGGTTTTCATCAGGGCTTAAGCTACGGAATGGGCATGGATCCAATAGCAGACACGTGATAAACTTTATTGATATCACTCTCAATAAAAAAACAAAAACACAAATACTTGAAAAGATGTGCAACAAAACCAGCAATATGTTTTACTGTTGAAATGTGTGATCCAAAATTTCCACTGCTTGCTAGCGTGATCTGCAGCTATCCATAGGAGGCGGCCACTCTTTGTTGTGATGATGTTTACAGCGATGTCAGCTCCCATTGGGCATTGCAGTTTTGTAATGTGAAAGTTGGCAGACTTGTTTGTTTTATTAGCAGACACAAGCACAATAGGTCTTCTTTAAGGTTAGGTTAGTTTATTTGTCATTGGTAGTTCAAAACCCAATTTTAACATGCAAAAACCTCAAAGTGCTTCATAAAACTAAAAAAAAACAACAACAACTGCCACATAAACAAACAATGGATAAATGATAAGCGCATAGTCAAAGTGCCTTGTTCAAACTTATAATAGCTTGTGTCTTAAAATCTATTCTGTGAACACTTTTGAAATGGTGGTGTTATTGGCTGATGTCCACAATAAGAATCCTCCCTGAGATAAAAAAAATAAGCCCAGGAAGAAGCCAAGAAATTTAAGGTCTCATCTTTTGACCAAAAATGGGGACCTGGATTGCACTTCGAAAGCTGAATAATGTAGCAGGCATTCACATAATAGGATCCTGGGTCATGCAGGCTTGGCTAAAAAGAGGAAATCCAAAGTTATAATGATCCAATACATAACCTCAATGCAGTCACTCCAGGCCATTTTAATATCAGATTCATAGCTTATGCATTATAAAAATCTATACCATTTTAGAGAACATAAAACAAGAAAATAAGATCTGCCTCAAATTCAATTCATAAACGTCTTTTACAACTGATTCATTGGGGACATTTTACTGTATTTCAATAATAACTCTCCCACACTACATCTCATGGGAAAGTGAATTTTGACACATATAGTTACTTGTGACCATTTTGGTGTCCAGCTTTGAAGTTTAGCTCCTTTGACTAGTGAAAAAAAAAGTATAATTCCTGTCTCTTTTCTGGTCCAGATAAGAAGATAAGATGAATAGTCACATAATTAACAGATGAAGCTGGTCCTGTCTCAGTAGCTCAGAATAGCAAATATGATAATTTGTTTCAGAAGTTAATACAGTTCAATTATCTCTATAATTGGCTGCCTGGTCCAACTGTAACCACAGTAACTGCAATACTAGTCTGTAGTATGTCACTTCAGATTTTAATGACCTTACAAACTTGCGCTCCTATTTTGTACTGTTTTAGGTGCAAATTCAGACCGATAGTCAAATAAAGAGCAAGAATACACACTATAATCTCACCTTTTTATTTGCATAGCTCGATATTTCAGGTCTGTATTTTCTATTTTTATCTTGGTGCATTATGTAACTTTTCTGGTGGTGGGTCTGCTACCTGCTTGTCTCCATGGAGATTTTATTACTTTCCTTGGAATGATCCACAGTATGGCATTAGACCTATCTACCTTGCATTTATTCAATTACATGTGTTTTTATCGCCCAAAAATGGCTTAAAAAACTTGCATTTATGATATGAGCAGAGTCTCCTCTCCATAGATACAGTGGACTGTAACTTGGCTCTGTGGCGTCACATACTTGTTTCCATGGAGATAAATACGTCACAAAAGAAATTGTAAATAAAAACCTGAAATAAATCAGTTCTGTTCTAAGATAATTCCACTACATTTTAAAATTCTATCTGAGCCTGTTTGTAGCATTTCCACCAGTCATTTCCCTCTGGGTGTGGACTGTTGAAATCATTTGGGATTCAGCTTGTGGCTGCTGTTTGTTTGCCCAGCGTATTGATTTGTTTTTATCATCGCAAAAGCCAAATCTGAAACTTTTCTAGCATTGGGCCACATTGCCCAGAGTTCTCCCAGACTGACAGCATTTAGGTGTAAATAAAAGTGTATTTTTTGCTTTTTAGAGTGGGTGCACATACAGGCTCAAAGATGGTGCCAATGAATATGAGGCACTAAATGTAAATTAGGTCTGAATGATAGTCGGGTTTTAAGCAAACTATTTATTTAAGGGTTGCCCTCTAGAGATCGCAGCAAATTGGGTCCTATTCTGGTTTTTGTACCATGTGTTAGCCGACAGGTGTGCAGTGTTTTACATAATAAATCATTGCATAGTTTATTTTATGGATCCAATATTCTTAATTGCAAAACTTGTAGGTTGAAAGGTTTTTTGGCAATATGTGTGTGTACTTTGGTCTCTTACTGCACCTTATTTCCTCCTCTGCTGCTTTCTCAATGACAAAGCACCAATTAAAGCTTAAAAGAGAAGAGAGATTTTCATATTACACAGTATCGTTTTTCCCTATTTGTTTTAAAGCAGTGTTTCTCAAAATATGGTGTGCATATTGCAGATGACATCAGACATCAGATTATTTTACCTTGCATGGTTTGAAGAGTTAACAAGTGTTATATATGAACATTAGACTGTATATATAAATGGACATAGCTAACCTGCTAGCCGCTGCATTCCAAATAGGACATGATCAAGGGCTGCACTTCCGGCTCCTTGAACTCCAGTTCACTTTACATAAGAAAACTATCACCCCTCTCTCCGTAATCGCTTAGTCTTAAAATGTTTGTACTGACCCAGTGTACCTGAACCTGGTATTTTTATTTTCCTATTATGTCCGTAATCAAGATATGAACATTAATAACAGACAAATCTTTCCTTGATGGTGCTCCCTCTACCATTAACAACAAGTTTGATTGACAGCGTTGCTAAGCACCCAGATTGGCCCTTTGGTTGCTATGATACTTACAGTTGAAATTCCAAATATGTATATATTCCAAATTCAGCCTGTAACCTCTAGCTTCAATGAGCTTCATTTGACGGGAGCCAAACGTTAAGGATCATCACACTCACTTTTTTATAGTCTATGATATGAACAGGCAGTACACTTTTAGACCTGGTTTTGCCCCTGATTACACTTGGAATAGTTCAAATATAAACTTGGCTTAGATCTGGTCCTACTCAGAAAGCAATCTTTTCTTTGGTGGTTTGAAAAATTTGAGAGCCACAGTTTTTCATCTTAGTGCAAACATTCACTTTTTATGCTGGATCACACGCACTTTTGCTTTTCTTTTGTATAAAGGTTCTTGTAATTAAGTAAACTTTTTTACTGTAACAAAAAGTGGTCTAATTTTAATATAAAACTCCAGTTAAACCCCCTGTGTTCCTCCTAACTGCATCATTCCTCATTGGGTGTATAATATTTGTAGACAGTTAATATCTTTAAGTGCCCACAGAGTTTAAATATAGCGTTGGGCTGGAGGAGGAGGAGGCTGCACAGGGAGGAGAGCTGGAGTAATTATTGCCGTCACTCACTCACCTCCCAGAGTAGGGCCGAATGATTGGAAAAAATTGCAGTTTTTCTGAAAAGCATTGGATTTGCGATTTATGTTTTAATAAGAAGAATTTGTTTAAAGTTGACAAAAATTCTGAAATAACAAACTAATCCAAGAATCCCATTAAATACAGAGTAAGCAGTTTTTCTGCAGAATAGATTTTGTTGTTTGAGGAAAAATAGCACCCCTATTCCATATGTCTGTGGAGAATAGAGCTTAAAAGTATGGTATGGTCTAATATCCTCCAAACAAGGAAAATAATACTGGTGAATCGGCTTCATTTTCAATATCAGACTGATACGAAACCCAGTATCACCAATACTGATATTTCAGTATCGATGCTAAAAAAAGTTATATTCATAGGATAGAAAATTTAATTTTCCTTTAGAAAGATCTTGAGCTGTATCAGAACAAGTATAGAATCACATAGACTAGTATGCCGCCATGGACCAGTGCCACTATGGAACATACCTGAATTGAATTATCATTGTGGTATCAGAATCAGTATGGAGTATTTTCCTTAGTATCAAAATTGAGTTTGAATTTTTAGCATTGTGACAACACTATTTTAGGGTTAAGATTAGTGTTGTCACGATACTAAAATGTCAAACTTGATTTCAAACTTTCAACCCATATTGTTCATTGATGTAGTGGTGGACAGTTGTATTGTGCAGAGTTGACAGACCTCATTGTGGGGGGGAGACCAGAGGAGCTAATTCTGTGGCGTGTGGGTGGACCATGTCACAGTGAAGTGCCTCAGATGATGTGGAGGTGCTTCGTGCTGCTGCTGGAAAACTGCTACAGAGGCACTTTTTATTTTTTCCTCATAATATCATCACCACACACACACTTCAGACAGCACAGGAGAACATGAGCTGTATGCTAAGTTCAAACAGCCTGCTATAACAGTGTAATGGTATCATAGAGATTAAGGCTGAACGATAAACTAATACTAACTAATATGACAAATTGAACATACCGTATTTGAAGATAATGTATTTATTTTCTGTGGAGGAAATTATGGTCCTTAAAGCACTGAAGCCGTTACGATTTGCTAATTGCATCTATTTATGTTGGGGTTTCGATTCAATTGCAATGGATTGTGTGGACCTAATACAGTTGTGTGCATGTGGATACAACCTGTTCTTGTACAATTGTCTTTTTTGGTGGTGTTAGATATTTGTTGGTCTGTTGCAAAGATAAGATGAGTAAAGTTCAGAGTTCTTGAAAGGCCTATACTTCAATTCCATGCCAACTAATGTGTTAGTTAACTGTATTATAAGATGATGGATTTCAGTAATACAACTTAATATCCTCATTTAAAAATTTGCTGGGTTTCAGATGCATAGTTTAAAATGCATATATATGTGGTAATATGGTGAGTTCTTGGTCCTGGTCACTAATAAGTGATCTGGTTCAATGTTATGAATCGATGAAGGAAAGTAGATCTTGCCCCCGATCTGAGAGTATGACATCATCACATTCTAGTATCTGAAAATCATCAATAGCATTGTATATTTTATTTCCTATTTTTAATCAGCCATATTTGCAGAAGAAATAATTGGAATATAATCTCTTCTTGATATATCCCCCATCTCTAGTACTGAATGTACCAGCTTTAGTCATGAGTGGTCAGTAATGGCAGTGAATTATTCAATTCGTACAGTGTGGACTTCAGTGGGAACAGCACTTACCCATGCATGGCTAAAGTGGGCATCCACTATTCTTTACCAGGTTTCATTACCAAGTTTATTTATTTTTTTCTTTTTGGACTTATTTCATGAAACTTTATTGAGTAGTATAGTTATGGCAAAACTTCCTGATAGCAGGTAGCCTACATCAGTGTTACACAGGCATTGTGCAGTGCTATTTGGTGTTGGTAGATATCTATCCTTTGCATTCCACCATCCTTCTACCAGTGATCAGGGAACCATTCTAAGATCGAGAGTTGGATCATGGTCAGGAATACCCAGGAAGCTGGAAGATTAGCCACATGCTAATATTAATGTGTAATACAAAAGATATTTCTTAATTTACTGTTGAAACTATATTCTCAACCTCACTGCTATTCACCACAGTCAGGTATCCTTGAAGTAGCAGACTTGACTGAACACAAACATTTCTGTCAATCAAAGTCACTGCTGCTCAAGAGCCTAATGGACCATGCATTATTTAATCAAGCAATCACACACTCCCATAGAGCCCTTCACAGATCTGAGGAAGCTCTTTCAGTAGCAGAAAATCACAAGTTTTTTTCACTATTGACTATTGAATTTACATACAATTTTCTTATCTATAAAATTATAATGTGGACTATTGGTGGGTTTCAGGTGACATCACAACATTCTAAAGACCAATGATATTTAATACAGATTGGGGGAAGCTAAAATGAATATTGTATATTACTTTGTTAAAAGCACATTATGTCCACACCCTCAGACTTGGATACATTACTTAGATAAATTATTTTAACAACTTTTAACCCCAGATATGTCCTAATGAAGTTAGAATGATGTGACATTGTTGCCAATTATGAAGAGCCTTCATGTCAATTTTTTCATTCTGTCCATTTTTTTTAAATAGAGTTTGAAAGGGGCACTATAAAGCCATCTTAAAAATAGAGCCCGAAAAAATAGAGCATGTCATTACTTCCATCTTATAAATGTGCTTGCGCTTTTCATTGGATCCGTTCAAATACGACAATGTTTATGAAAGAAAGAATTTTTAAAATTTTTCCAAAAATCGACATTTTGTTGAAAAATCACCATGATCACACCCAAGATTTTGTTTAGAAAATTAATTGCTAACGTTTTATTGCATATATGTTTTGTGTCTTTTGGCCAAGTTTGAAGTGTTTTTGATGAAAACTGTTGCAGGAAATGTCAAAAGATTATGATGGGTGATTTTGTAAAACTGGCTGGTATTACATCATCACATTGTAGAATTCGAAAAGCACCAATATTATATTAGTGTCGTAACGACTGACAGGGGGATCAAAGAGTCAGACTTGGGTAAAAGTTTGAATAAAATTTATTGATAGACACGGAAATGCAAATGAAGGTTGACAGAGCAGACAGATGAGAGCGATGTCCTATGCTGTAGTCTTTGAGCTGGTCGCAGGCAGCGGGGTCAGAGGCCGGGAAGTCCGTACCAGTCGAGGTGAACTGGGTCGGAGGCTGAGATGTTTGTACCGGTCGTGGAGAGCTGGGTCGAAGGCGGACATGCTGCGTAGTTCCACGGGGCGGGATCTGACGGACAACAAAATAGCCAACTAAGTATCGAGGGCATAAATGCAAAAACTAGACTGAGCCAAGCAGAGTAGTACCACAGAGGATACATGGACAATCTGGCTCTGAGTGTCAGGTCCTCTGTCCCTTTGTCTCCCCAGGTGCAGCTTGATTGTGGATGGGTTGCAGATGTGTATGGGAGGAGCTAGAATCTCCACCCAGCTCCAGGCTGAGACACAGAAGGGAGGGGAAAGGCAGCACCAAAACACAGGCAGACTGGGATCTTGACAATTGGCAACGTAGAGCTGCTGATTTTCTTATTCTGTCTTGGTGGTTCCTATACTTGGTTTTCTGAATGATGCACAATTAGGACTGTCACCATAGCAATTAACAATTAACAAATGGTTTTGTCTTTTGGGTGGGCCAAAAGTCCTCAAAAATAATGTATTATGAATGAAGTCAACCCTTAGTCTTTCATACTGAAAACTTATACAATGCATTTTTACAAAAGCAATGACTTACTGGGCAATTGTTGTATATCTATACATCTTTGACACACTATAAGTGCATGCGTGCTGCTTTCTAGGTTGGTTTGCTGTATTTTGAATGTTCTATCCAAAAATAGACAATGCGTGTGTGGTAAATCATTGCTGCTTGAGTTAACACAGCAGAAACTAGAGCAAACATTTGAAGGCCGGTTTCCACAGTGATGATATGTACAGTGTGATATTTTTTAAGTCATATTTCATAAAGTACATTATTTTACAATTCAGTTATTCAGTTATTGTGCACCTTTTATTCGTCCAACATCCGAGTATTTACTATGGGCATTTCAGACTCACCATGTAACATGGCTAATTGCTCTTCCACACTAAGAGAGCCCATATTAAATGCTAATTGAAAGCATTACTGACCAATTAATCTGCCCTTCTAAATATAGCATCATTGTTGATATTTCAACCTCTCCTAGATGAAGATAGTAAACAGGAACACAGCGAGGTCAAGAAATTCATTTTGGGAATACATGCAGGCATTAGAATGAATTATTAATTTAGTAACATTTGGTGGACAATTAGAAAATTACTGGTAACTAATATTGCTGATGCTATATTGTATATGTTACAGAATGGAACTATACATAATTCAGACTAAATAGAATCAACCCAGTCAAATCAGAATTAAACAAAGCTAATGCATCAAAGCTAATGCATAATCAGTGTGACTTTTATAACAAAAAAAATGTTGTGGTATGTTTAGATGCTTTTCATATGAATAATGAGTTTGAAAAATTCTATACTTTGGACATCCCATCTCAATACAGTATATTATGTGCATGAATTCCCAAACCTGTAGAAAATTCACATATTCAGAACTAACTTTAAGTATATGTTTTGCTGTGTTTTTTGCTCTATAATGACCCTTGTCTATTGCTATTCTTTATTACTAACATATTATCATTATTGTCAGTTATTGATGTAGGTCTGTGCCAAAACTTGAATGATTGATAGAACGTGATCTAAAATTTGGTCGCTCTCAATGATAAGGCAAGCGCGTTTTAATCAACAGGTCTACAGGAAAAAAACAAAGTTAAATCTGTCAACTGGACAAAAAGTTGTAGGATTGAAAACGCTGCTCATCCAAGCTGCCTCTTCAGTTCTGGTCAGATTGCTGGTGGACACTGCCTTATATCTATCTGAAGAAAGGGCGTAACTACACTGAAACTGTAAACAGCTATTGTTTCAGACTTAATTGCCTACATTCAACCTTTAATGGCCCTATTGGCTTGCTCTAGTAGTCTCTTCTTTTTCCTTTGTTTGCTTTGGGTCTGAGGATGGTGTTATAAATTGGAGACAAGTGATGTCTAAGGCCCTCATTCCTGTTCAAGGAATGGGGGTCTTAGACAGACTTAGACCTTCAGATAGAGTTCAGGCAGTGTCCACCAGCATTCTGACCAGAACTGAAGAAGTGGCTTGGATGAGCAGCGACACATCTTCAGTCCTACAACTTTTTGTCCAGTTGACAGATTTAACTCTGGTTTTTACTATGGATCAGACCTGGATGACTGAGGGATTACACAGACAACAGGTCTACAGCCCATCCTGTCACAGTAAGAGTGTGTAGTTCTGAAGAGGAGTAACCACTCTCTTGTTTAAGTGAAAGCTCTGAGTCAGGGCCACAACGCGTCTCTTTATTTCCTCACGTGTCCTCACATTTCACTTAAATCTGCACTAAAAGTCCAGTGTCTCCTTCTCTTTGCCTTTGCGAGTGCAGTGCCGTCTGCACCTGATCTCCCCCCTCTCTCTGATACTGCTGCTCACCTTTTCTTAGAGGCTCTGAGGAGAGAAAGAGCTTCTGATGCTTCTTATCATTATAATCCAAGTTACGGAATGTAAATAAACATTTTCTCACCATTTATGAGTGAAACTTAAGACCTAATTTAGAGCACAGACATTGCATGTGTTTGTGGTGATAGCAGTTGCCTGGACCTGCATGTGTTTCTGCTAATAGAGGTAACACGCACATGCTTTTAGGCTTGATATATTGTACAAACTCATTCCAAACTTAAATGTCATTGGTCCTATTAACACAAAATAAAACTGTAGTGGTCCTGACACCCTGCCCTTTTTGCCTTTACAAGTCCACCTGTTTATAGTTTTTAAGAAAATCAAACCAAAAGTCGAGATTGATCAATATGGGGAAAAAATTTTATTCTTTTTTTTCCCCATATCACCCAGCCCTGCATTGGTTGTTAATAACATTGACAGCCAGTCAGGATGATTTTGTTGTATAGTATAGTGTTAGCATTGTGTTCTGGTTGTTGGGATAGTATAAGGTAAGTTGTGAATGATTTAAGCTAGCCAGTGTAGATGTTAGCTTTAGCATATGTTCTCATTGCCCCCCTGCCCCTGTCATGTGGTGGGCTGTGGAGAGGATGCAGGTTGACAGTGGGGCGGGAGTTGAAGGATGAATCATTTCTTTGCAGTGGTGTGAAAAAGCAGCACTCTCTCAGCCCTAATCAAAGCTCCGCGTCAGAAATGCGCTGCTATAGACTGTCAGCTCCGCATTACAAACCTGCATTCATTCAGAAATACATTTACCCTGGATTTTAGCAGCATAAGAGTTGAATAAATATGCACATTTTAATCAAATTATGATCCAATGATTTTAAATGGTTGATCAGCTTTGGGCTTTGTAATCAAATGGTTTACAAGTGAATGTTGTCACAAGGTTTTTGCAACATGATTGTGGTAAATTTTGCAGTCCTACTATTAAAAAGAATATGAAATGAAAACATGCATTTGATCTGAAACAGCCCCAGAAATGCGGAAGAAAATTGACTGATGGATGGATGATCTAAAGAGCAAAAGAAGATTTATTCAGTCAGATGAAAATTTTGTCCAGTTTCCTGACTTCAGTCCCATGTGGTATGAAATCTACTTGGACAGCTGAGAGATTACACATTTGATCTTGATATTATGGTTGTGGTTGTGCACAGACATAATCAAATCAATGGTTTTATCATAATAAGATAATGGTAACTGTAACGCAATGGCCTTTCCTTAAATGCAATCAAGACTATTGTCCTTTTTATCCAGGTTAGATCTTTCTCCTAGACTAGGCCTGTCATCGTAATTACTATATTGACTTACTGTTCAATATATGATAGCTGGATCAATATATTTTGAGGCTCAGTATTTATGGTGTGTATAGTTTCTTTGCAATAATGTTTTTTTTTGGTATTTTTGTTGTAATACTTATAAGATTTGAGCTGCAGAGAGTTGGAAAAGTAAGTTCTATGGTTAAGTATTGCTTCATTCTGCCAATTATTTGTTGCTGCTTATGTCTTTTAATGATACTGTATATTATAAACATTTGTTCAGTCAGATTATCTTGCTTTAAGGTTATTGTGTCACAGGCATAAAGTAGTTTCAATATTATTGTTTATCGCAACCTATTTTTACTATGAACTCCAATGTGTAGGCTACTTGTTGTCGATCCAAAGCCAGCCAATGTTAACTACGGTAACCTCTTAATCTCAACAGCATAGATAAGTATATTAATGAAGAAGTAAATAATTAACCAAACACTGACATGCACAGGGACCTTTTATGTTCTCTGTCAGAACCAACACAGTTTACTACATTTCCCATAATGCTTTGTGTCCCTTCAGGCATTTGGTTGAATTAGGAGCTAAAAGAGCAGAACAGAGAAGTGCTGACAGCCCATTTCCTCACATCAATGTTAATGCGGTTTGTAAATGGCATTGGCTCCTTCTACTTTTTCAGTGTGATGTATTTGATTGATGTTGAAGCCTTATTTCTGCTCAGTTTAAGTGGTTTGTTTTGAGCTGATTCTGAATGTAGCCACAAGGTAAGTGAAATCTGTGTTAAAAGCATGTCAGCAGAAATATCAATTGTAATCACTTGTCAATGAATGAGGGTTAGGTCTCTGTTAGGTTTTTGTACTTTGCGTCATATTTGAGGAGGAAAACATTTCAACTAAATGTGTACTATGTAACTTTGCTGGTGGCAGGCATAGACTGTATATGTAAATGGTCATAGCTAACCTGCTAGCTGCCGTGTTCCAAATAGGAAGTGATCATGGGCGTGCTTCCTGCTCCATTGACTCCAATTCACTTTACATTAGAAAACTGTCACCTCCCTCAGTAACTGCTGCTGTCAAGCTCGTCATGTTGGTCTTAAAATGTTCATATTAACCTGCTCTACATGATCTTGGTATTTTTATTTTGCTATTGTTTTCGTAACTCATGATATGAATATTAATAACAGACAAATCAGCTGCCTTCTTCCCCTGAGGTCGCTCCCACTAGTGTTAGCAACAGGTTTGATTGACATTGTTGCGAAGCACCCGTCCCTGCCAAACCAGCGTAGTGGGCAGGAAGGAGCATTATTTTCGCTCCAGATTATCTCTTTGGTTGCTCTGATACTCGCGGTCGGACTTGGCTCCACTGACCGCTATGGGTGACGTCACACTCCCTTAGTCCACTTTTTTATACAGTCTATGGTGGGGGGAGTCCGCCTGCTTGTAATGGAAGTGTTACTGCTTTGCCTACTATCGGATGTTCCACGATATGGCATTAAACTTATCCATCTTGTATGTGTTGAGTTACAGATGTTTTTTATTGCAAAAAGGGAAACAGAAAACTCCACAGATCTGGCCTTGAACTTGGCATGTTGGCGTTATCTGCTTGTTTTGATGGCAGTGCAGTAGATACGTTTAATGCCATACTGCAGCAGGAAAGTTACACAGTGCAGCAGATAACAGATAAATTTTACAGTAAAAATGTTATGTAGCCCTGCTTTAATACAACTGACCCATAACTCCATAAAGCCCATTGTAGCCAGTCCATTTCTTCTTTTAGCTGAATGAAATGTGAGCGTGTTAATTCTGATTTGGTCTAGTCAGTGGCATTTTGCTCCACACATTTGTCCATTAACAGAGCTGCCAGGACCTGAAAGGCTGAATATGAGACCGTGGTTAGACCGGGCCCATCCATCACGATAAAAGGCTTGTGCTGTAGTATAGCTGCTCCGCCTCAGGGTCAGCAACTCTACTGTGCTGACTGAACCAGCACTGAAAAGGGGAGAGGGGAGAAGGTGATGGGTGAGAGGGGGAGGGCATGGAGGTTTGAGAGGAAGGAAAGTAGAAAGAGAGGAGAGGGTGAGGTGAGAGAGGACAGAGAGAAAAGGGGGCAGAGGGCGGTGAGGGTAGATAGAGAAGAGAGGAGACAGTGAAATGGGGAAAGAAAAAGGAGAGAGGGAGGGAGAAAGAAAAAGAGAGAGGAGAGAGAAAAGTGGGACAGAGGGCGGTGAGGGGAGATAGAGAAGAGAGGAGACAGTGAAGAGGGAAAGAAAAGGAGGAGAGAGGGCGTGGATGGAGTGCCGGAGTAGAGAGCGTGAGAGAGGGAAAGAAAGATATGGGAGGAAAAAAGAGGGCATGTAAGTGAGGGAGGGAGGGAGAGAAGGAGAGAAAACAAGAGAGAGGAACAGGTGAGTAGAGAGAGAGGGGAGATAGGAGGAGAAATAGAAAGGGAGATGGGGCAGAGTGTAAGACTGCGATGAGAAAGGGGAAAGAGAAAGCGGGAGGAGAGGGTGAAAGAAAGGTTAGGGAGTAAAAAGAAGAGCATGATAGCGAGGGAGAGAAGACAGAGAGAGGAGGTATTGAAGAAGATGATGTGGACAGAAATAGAAGTGGGTGAGAGAGAAGGTGTGAAGGAAGAAAAGATAGAAGAAAGAGAAAATAAGGAAAGGAAGAGAAGGGAGAGGAAAAAGCGTTAAAACGTATGATAGAAAGGAAAGAGAGAGCGACAAGAATCAAGTGAAAGAGGAGAGAGAGAGAGGAGAGATTAAGGGAAAGGGGGAAAGAGATAGACTGCTGTGTTTGATGGAGGGATGGGACTCAAGAGGCATTCACAAAGAGACAGCTCCACTCTGCCTCCTCTCTCCGGGGTTCATGGGAAAATTAACTTATAAATACAATACTAGACAATACACACAACCTTATGCAGCTTGGGAAAAGTCCATGTCAGGTCCATACAATATGTTGAAGCTATGTAAAGTGCATACAACACTTCAAACTGTACTCACTCACAGTAGTTTCATATGTGCCAATGTGAATATCCTTCTCATTCAAAGCCCCATAAGAATAACTGTTGCTGTCTTGTCATGTTGTAACATAATGTTGTGTTACTGTGGGAGTCACTAGGCCCCAAAACAATAAGTTACCGTCACCTCAGTGTGTGCATGTGGGACTTGCGTCTTGTAGTGCTGATGTCGTTGAGACCACCACTAGCTTTGCTCACTTATCATAAATGCTGATTACACACAGAATAATAATTTTGACTTCATTTTGCTATTTTAGTCTGTGTTATAGTTTTGGTTCAGTTCATTAAAAAGAGAGAGGTATTTTATTTCTCTGGAGTATTAACTGCTAACACATAACATATTTAGATCATCATGTTACCTTTTATTGTTTTGAAAATGCTATATTTGAAAACAGCGTATTAACATGAGTATGAAGTCACTCCCCCTTCAGAGCGCTGTCACAACACAATCTGCTCCTCGTCGCACCAGGTTTTTGAAGTTGTTGTGTACAGTTTTGTATCATATTTTTGTATATTTATGGAGAATTGTGGTGTGGGAGCTGAGCATTGCATAGAAACGTATAGCTAACTATCAGGAGAGTTTGAATAGGACCCGAGAGAGATTGCTAAAATACTCAAACATGCGTGGATGACATTTATAACCTTTAAAAATGTAGCATGATTGACATAAGTATTTTCAAAAACCTTAGGCATTTATAAGGTTTTTAAAATTCAAATCAAATCAAATCAAACTTTATTTATATAGCACTTTTCATACAAAAAGAAGTAACACAAAGTGCTTTACAAAGCATTAAAATCAGTCCCACCCACCAAACCCACCCAGCCACCCGACAGCCCAACAACCCAACCCCAACACATCAATAATCATAACCAAACAACCCCCCACCCCAACACACACTCCCACCCCCCACCTCAACACATGTTAAAATACCTCAGTTTCATTTAAAATATGTTTAAGTGGAACAGGCTGGATAAAGATGAACCAGATGAGAGAGCGCCACCAGAGGAACCATCTGCACCAGGAACAGGGTCACCCACAGCCACAGGACACCAGCCCAGGGCCCAGAGAAGAGATGAGGCAGGACCAAACCTCCAGGGCCCACGAGCCAGGGCCCAGCAGCCACAGCCAACCACAGCTCCCGGTGCAGAGGGCTCCTCAGAGGAAACACTGGCAAATCTAAAATGATTAAAAATAATAAAATAAGTCAAAACTAATAAATAAGTCAATAAAATAAATAACCAATAAATAATAAAATAATCAATAAATAATAAAATAAGTCAAAACTAAACAAGTAAATAAAACATAAGTAAAACATAAACACACTAGAAATTCAGACCTTTGTTTTTTTTTTACCTGTTGAGGTCAAATCGGAGAGATTTGGACTACACATGTAACCAGTGTATAAAGAGTGTATTCCTAATTGGATATCTATTGTGAATTATAGTAGCTTGCCATTGCCCCTGCTGTGATGAAGGACATACACTCTCTTTTTTCTTTCTTTCTCTCTCACCCCTCACTCAGAGCAGAGGTAAAGACAGGGCACAGCTACAGGGGGTGCTTCTTTCACTGTAACTCTGCTGCAGGTATAGTGTGAGGTCGATAGTGATGAGTAGAAAAGGAGTGATTGGTTATTGAATGAGGAAAAGAAAGGGAGTTTCGCAAACAAACAAAGGTCATGTGGTCCCCTGAAGTCATTCTTAAGTGGAGCACACAGGCTGGGACAAGATCTCCTACCCCAAGATCTTACAAAATGTTCATGTTTTTATTAGTATCACAATGTTTACAGTCAATTTTTAATCAAGTTTGAGATACAGTTTCTAATCAATGATACGCTGGGGTGGTTTTAGTCGAAAGGTTCATGGCCAATTCTCTGTCAGTAGCATGTGGTATGGAGTAGAGTTCAGAGTTGTATTTTGCTAATAAAGGACGATCGATCAAAATTAGATAAAAATCATTAGTTCAATAGTTTAATTACTATAAATGTTTAGTTTTACAGTCATATCACCTGGCCCTACCACAGTTAATTAGAAGAAATGCTCATAGCAGTTCAATACCTATAAAACTGAGACAAAATATGACATATGCACAGTGTCTTTTACAGCCTCCAGAGTGCTAGGGTTTTCCTTTGGCAGAGGCCTAACTTATAAATAAGAGTCAGATATCACCAGCTTTCTCAACCCTGTACGGAACAATCTTGTGAAACCACCAATGTGCAACCAACATAGGCAGCATAACACAGCACAAGCAGAATACACACACACACACACTCACACACACTCACACATCAGTCATAATGTGAAACAGTGAATCGTAACATGAAACAATGAAACATTTGCAGATTAAAGATAGAAAAGTGTTAAAAGCATGTGCGCTGAGCCTGTAAAATACTTTGGATTGAGTTCTTGAAAGTAGACAGAACTAAGTTTTGAATTCTGCTGTAGGTGGTTCCAGTCACTTGCTGCAGAGAACTGAAATGAGGAGCGGCCAAAAGCTGTGGCATTAAAACCTTCAGTTCTCAACATGAATATTTTGTGATTTGGACCCATTTTCATCCTAATATATATATAATCGTTGTTTTACATGACATTTTTCTTACTGTGTGCACCACATTATTAGTATTATTATATTACTTTTCATGTCTGTATCATTCACCAATGACAAATCATTCTCTGAATCAACCTTGAGCCATTAATCTACTAATTTGCACTGAAAGTTTTGCGCTGTTGTTCTGCCCATACTTTAGTCAAAGTTTATTTTTTATGTGACTTATGTTTAATGCATGCTCTTATTTTTATTTTATCACAGCTTGTGTTTGCTGCTATTATCCATTGCTTTATGTTGCACCATACTGGTGAAGCAAGTTCCTAGTTTCTGAATTGACATCGATAAAAGTGAAAATTTGCATCAGATGATCTCCTTTAAATTATGTCTTAAGTTAGTTCTCATGGTCCTAATCCTGTGTCTTTCCCCCCTATGCAGCTGTATAGTGAACATACTGTGTCCATGTGCAAAGGCAGCAGCAGGAGCTCAGAGGCACAGATTCAATTATGCTCTGACTGAGTGTGATTCATTAGTCACAAAGGGAAAAACACTGGGTTTAATTTCCACGCCTCAAGCTTCAGTTTCGGCTCAAGATGGTCGCTGTAATCACAAAGTCGTTTAGCAGACAGCATCTCAGAGGAGCTCAGGAGGAAACTGAGGTGGACTTAGTAATGTTCACAACAGTTAGAAAGGGAATCTGGTCAAAATGTGGTTAGTAATATCACTACTGAGGTGGAGTAATTTGCCAAGTTAGTGTACTTCAAAGTTATAATTATCTACGTACGTGTGCATTCTCCCTAGTCTAACCTAGGCCTGTCACGATAACAATTTTGAAGTATGATATATCGATGAAGTAAATATTGACAATAAACAATAATGTTGCTACTACTTTATGCCAATGACACAATAATCCTAAAGCAGGATATTTTCCCCAAAAATATTTTAAATGTACAATATGGTTACAAAACACAAACTGAAAAAAAACAAAACAGCAAAACAAAACATGTAAGCAGTTAGTTTGCATAGTAAGTCATAGAAGTTACAACCCTCCATAGCTCAAATCTTATCATAGTACAGAAAAAAATCCCCCAGTAGTACAAAGAAAAAGTACACACGACAAATATTGACTCCCAAAATTATTGTTCCATCTATCATATATTGAGTGATATGTTGATATAGTAATTCATGACAGGCTTATTCACTTGCCAAAATATATCTCAATACTGAAAAAAATTCTTAGACTTTCTACACTTTGGAATGTAAACAATGATTTTATTTTGTCAAGTAGAGACTGTTGTTGGGGTTGGCGTTCTAGTTTATCTTTTATTCTTTATTCATGGCATGTATAGACTTGGTTTTAGACCTAGTTTACACCCCAAATCAGACCTGGATTTGATTTGATGGTAGTCAGAAAGCCAATTATTTTTTTTCTTATTGGGTAAAATTTGTGAACCACAGCCTCTCCTTGCAGTGCATTCATCCTCATTAAAGTTAAAAGTCCTCAATTACAGCTATTAAACTGTTTTTTTTTTCTATTACACATTTATTACACCTGTTATTACACCTGTTACCTGTTACAGTCATTAATCCATTAATGAATCCATCAATCCGTTTGTCACAGTCAGTAGATCAACAGTCCATTTGGTACCTCTTTACCTGTGACCAGTACTTCTTCCTTACAAACTCCTTGCTCCTCCCTTCTAACTCCTCTGTCTCCTCTGTTACAGGTACTTTGTTTTGGACCCAGATCTGGGACAGCTGCTGTATTATGTGAATGAGCAGGGAAAGAGCCAGAAGCCACGTGGATCGCTGCCTCTGATTGGTGCGTCAGTAACCCCGAGCGACGAGGCCCCACACATGTTTATAGTGAACTCTGTGAATGGAGAGCTGTACAAACTCAGAGGTGAGACACAGTAACCAACTCACTGATAATTGCACTAATGTTATCAGTGACGTATTTTGGTATTTGGGTCTACTTGTTCTCTGACTTGAACAAGAACTACCTGTATTTTCTTTTGAATTGACTCTCACGTACAAAGCACCTGGTAACCTCAGTGTTAGCTTCACTACTTGCTGTCTTAATTCTAATTCTAATTCTTCCTAATTCTAATTCTAATTAACTTAATTCTATGCCTGTGAAGTCTTTGTTGAGTCACGCCAAAATGAATAAATATTTAAAAATAAGATGAAGTGACTTGAGGGTGCGTGTCTCTCTCAACATGTTAAAAACTAAACAAATGAGGTGAAAACTTCAGCAGAGGATACTTCTCTGTTTAGAGAGATGTTTGTGTCTCAATACTAATGCTAATGCTAATTTTGAGGCAGAACAAATATTAAAATAACACCACAAACAGAAATAATCTACATATAAAAACAATCAGGTAGTCTTTACATCAATCAATTTTAATTTTAATAGGTTGCTTATTTTATATTTTATGCTTTTAATAAAAAACATAAAATAAAAGAATATGTGCAAGATTTTCTACTTGTCATTTAGCTGTTCATCCATTTTCTATTACTTATAAGAACTTATCCCAATGTCCAACATCATCAAGAACAATACTTAGGGATGCTCCCATTGGCTGTTCAGTTATGGGTCCATAAGGAGTTTAGCACTTGTACAAAAGGAAGTAAGGTATCGATCAATACAAGAAAATGAATTGTGATCACTTTTTGTCATATTGCCAGAACAGATTTAGTTGTTATAGATGCATCAATATTGTAAAATATTCATGGTTGGCACGCTGCTATAGCCTTGTCAGATATGCTCTTAATTATGTTTTACCTCCTTGAAGTTTTGCCATATTTCTGGGAGGAGGTTATGGTGACTCATATAGCTCTCCTGTCTAAACTTGGTCCTGAGACAAAAGGGAATATGGCCTGTCCAGCTGAGTCATCCTACTGTGGAAATGAGACACTTTCCCTGGTGTTTCCTGTGTCATTCGGGTCAAACACTGCTGCCAGTCACGAATCAAGCTTACATTTTAGAAAGGTTTTTGAACAAATACTGCTTACCGTAGGGTTGTCACGATAATTAATATGTTGACTTACTGTTGAATAGTTTTTGGGTTCAGTACTATCTTTTGTAAATGTTCTTTCTTTGTAGTAGTGGTAGTGTAAGATATGGGCTGTTGAGGGTTGAACAAATAATTTCTATGACTGATTGATTATAGATACAAACCAAGTGCTAAAATTCTTCCTTCTAACAGCTAATTCTTCCTTCTAACAGATTCTTTTTTCAGATCAAAGTTTGTGTTCATTCTTCCATTTATTTATTGCAACTTGTGTTTTTAACAATACTTTACATTTAGAAAAGGATTTATCATGAATGTCCTGGTTTATAATCCAGGTTTAGCTTACTTGTCAAAATGTTCACATTATTGCTGAAAGAGCAATCCCTATCCGAGTTTTGTCCTGTTTACCTCAAGATTCATTGTTGTTTAGTCTTAGTTTATACTGTCAGAATATTTTAGTTTGATTTCTTTCTCTGTACTGGTTTAGTTTGGTTAAGTTCAGACTTGGTTAACTGTGTGAGTGACCAACCATGCTTCACCATCTGAACTCTCTTACTCGTCAATGTGCTGCCCATACCAAGAGCTGATACCACTATAACTGCAGCCACAGGAGCAGAGAGCAAGCCTTTCCACCATCTTGATGTCACCTAGCCCCAAGAAATAATTGATATTTCTCAACTAGTGAGTGTTGCATATTGCACAACTTAAAATATGATCATAACTGTGCTTAGGATAGACTGTGAAATGGGAAATATAGCAAAATATAGGCCCTTTAATGTTAACAATGTCTGCAATTCCTCAGTCATGCAGGTAGGGTCTATAGAAAAAGAAAATGTAATTCTGTCAAAAGTTTTTAAGAGTGGGTACATTCTGCCACTCATCCAAGTAATCTCGAACTGAACTGATCTATATCACTTAAGTAATCCCCAATAATTTACAACAACTTTAGACCTATTACCAGCACCTCCACTATTACTCTGGCAACAAGGTGACAGTAGTTTATTTAAGCCAGAGTGTAGGAATCTAGACATTTCAAACACAATTATTATACTTGCCCAATTAAGTTTTGTTTAATAGATCAGAACATCCCATTAAGGGAAGATTTTAAACTTTTATTCATCCTAGTCTGGTGTTAACACAAGGTCCTATTAACCTCCATAAGAAGCTTTGAAATTGCTTTTTGTCATCCATTGATAAAAAGAATCATTTATATTAAAACAGTGGGGTACAGAGCCACCCTTGTGTTGAATTGTTCAAGATTAGCGCAGATCTGGGTTTCTATAGTAACACTGTATAAGCCGAACCAGAGCCAGAGCAGAAAGTTTAAAGGGCGAGAGTCATTCTTTTGTGGGGTTGGGTTTCCTGAGCTGCAACAAAATACCTCAATACCACCTTTATTCTCTAATATATTTTACAATGGGATTTTTTATCGCAAAAACAGCACACACAGGTAAAGTCATAACATTTTCAATATATTTTCTGGTGGAGTGTGTATCATCCCATCCACTTGTGTCATGAACTGTAAATTACGACAAAAAATCTTAAATACCAACGATATTTCACAACTATTGAATTAACCTATTAGTTGTTTTTAACGTTACTGTGGTTACAACGATATTCAGTGTTGTCATCTTTGTGTGATAAGGCAATTGCAAAACCTCCCATGCATAAAACCCTTGAGAGATGTTGAGCTACAGAGATAATTATGTAGGATTTGTATCTAAATGTCAATATACCTGCCACTTTCAGCAAGCATCACTTTAGTTGTGTTGAGTGAACTCATAATTACAGTATGAATCAATGTGTAAAATGCATTAAGAACTTTCACATCAAATACATGTACCTGCCATCCAAATCTGGAATCAGTTTATCAGTGATTCTCTTCAGGTAGGTCATACTGTATAAAACATCTTTCATTATGTAAAAAGTGTAGTAAAATCCTGTGTTCCTAATCCAAGGTGATTACAAAAAGTAGTTGTAAGGTCATCTTGTGTACATTTTTATGATGTTAACTCAAAATGCAGGGACAGTTTAGCAGTTTGAAAGGGAAAAGCCAAAAGGTGAGTTTGACTTAAATTAGTATATTATATATTATTATTTTGGCAATTTAGTGGCTTTCAATGCAATTCAAATATTTGTCTGTACACATTTTTGGCAAGAAATGTTACTGTTAGAAAATACAATATGAATTTTTGCATGTATTTAGGACGAAAGTAGCTCAGTTGGTAGAGCGTTTGTCCATTGATCTGGAGGTTGGCAGTTCGAATCCTGATCTTGATGTAAACACCATTGGAGACTACCAACATGTGGGAATCTCTTCTCCAAAAAGGAAACTTAAAAGTAAAGCGCATTTTTATTGGGCTGTTTATGTCATATTAAATTTACTTTGACTTTGCTCTTTCGGAAACTTTGATTTGAAAGTGAATGGTCATTTATCAAACAATGTGAATGTAAGTAAATGAAAGATGGTCTGAATAGGCCTGTCACGATATAAAATTTGGGCGATATTTTGGCGAAAACAATATAGACGATAAACAATAATATTGAAACTAATTTATGCCACTAATACAAGAACCCTAAAGCAGGATTATACGCAAAAACTATTCTAAAAACATGAGCTGCAATAAATTAATAGCAGAATGAAGCATTTTACTAGTTAGTTTATTTTATTATGTTTTTTCTGTAATGAATCATAAAAGTTATTAATTCAACCGTCTACATCTCGAATCTTATCATAGAACAGAAAAATACCAAAAAGTTCCCTAAAAACTACCCACCATAAATATTGACCCCCAAAATGCATTGTTCCATCTGTCATATATAGACCGGTAAGTCGATATAGTAATAACTGTGACAGGCCTAGGTGTCAATAATCACGAATAACTGATTACCTCGTATGTTTGTTCTAAATATTAAAATTTGAAATAGTAACATCCCTACTTCAAATTGATCATATAATAGTGTCACTCTACCAATATCCGCTCCGATGAGGCTGTTTTGTGTCTTTTGGATGAGTTATATTGCTGTCTGGCCTTTTCCCCTTCCTGCTTCCTGTCTCCTGTCTATAACATTTACAAACTGTCATTCATAATTTCCTCTTTAATCACATTTAACTGCTCAGAGTGTGGCATCGATACAGAGGCATTATCATCATCACTAATAAGGTCTGTAATTAAGACCGGTCTAATTAGCTTTCTCCTGGACACTGTGTTCTGTCATGGCATTTATACCACACTGGATCTTAAACCTCTTCTATATTAATTACATCAAGTCTTCAATTATATTCCATTATGATTATATTTTTAAGCTTGAAGCAATAGTAGAGACCACCCCAGCAGTTACATGTATTAAAAGCTACAGAGCTGTGTTGTAGAATTCATTATTTGGACATATGATTGTCAAAAATATCAAAAATCAGATATCTGAATAGCTTAAGAATGATCTTGAGCTGTAGCAGAACAAGTATAAGACACATAGACTATTCCTTAGTATTGAAAACGAGTTTGCAATTTTAGTATCCAGCCAAACACTATTTCGATATATTCTCAGTAAAGCTTTAGATGGTTGTGTGGTCCAAACTAGAGAAAAAAAAAGCATATTTAACTTAAAAAAAATAAAGTCAATGTGTCCTTGGGCAAGACACTTCGGCCACCTTAACACCTTTTTATACCGGAGTACATTATGGTCTGAATTGTTGGTAGGCATTAATCCAGATTTGCAAATTGCAGCAGAGGAGTGAATGAATAATGCATCTAATTATAGGACTACTTACAGTGACTGTCTAGCACATTTGGACACTTTATAAGAGTAAAAGTCGGTCTAAATTTAAACATATTTGCACATACCTCTCTCCTATAATCTAGAGTCAAGTGTCTTAAAAGTGCATTGCTTGCGTCACCACTCGACCAGGTGCACATTAGCATTGCCTGTCGCTGCTTCCAACAACTAATTATATCCACTCACAGCCGGGTTTGTGCACATCTTGGAGAATATATCTGATTTAGCGCTTGCGTTTCTCACAAGTGGGCTGCTTTCACTTAAACAATATCTTTAAATGGTTGAAAATGTTGAATTTGTCTGTTTTTCAGTCAGACCGAACATGGTATCAGTGATTTTGATTTCGGCTTTTTGCTGTTGCATGTCAACAGGCTTAGTCAAATATGTCTAGATTGTTTCAGACAGCACTTCTGCAGATTTAAAAGCTGGAGTTTTCCTTTCGGAGTGACAGAGTAAGAGTGACAGGTGCGAATTGAAGCCTCTGTACTCTGAGATAACCAATCAGCATGTGCTAAAAGTAGGATTTAAAGCATGTCGGATTCACAGGGAGAGTGTATGAACTTTGTAACAGTCACGATTTAGCCATGTTGCTTTTAAAGAGAGCAATTTCTACAATGTCTAAAGCTTTTAAAGGCAGTTTTTTATTACATTGTACACGGGAGGTTGGACTGTTTACCAATTTTTCATATTTAGTGAAGCCACAAAGCAATATTGTTCTTGCTTTTGTAATAACTGTATTGGTGTAGAACTAGAGAGAGAAATGCATCATCATTTTAGTGACAGAAAATTCTAAACAAGAGCCTAAATATTTGAAGGAAGGCTGAAACATGAACATGCATTTCAGAGTATGTTTTGTAGAGATCTAAAGGCTTGCAGCCTTAGCAGGTTTTATACCTAGAATAACCTGAGTAGGGGTGGGTGATATTGAAAAAAACAATAGTGTCTATAAATGTTTTCATTGAGATACAAATAATGCCCAAAAAGTGAATAAACTGTTAAAATGAATCACATTAGTGCAGAAATATCAGGTATACTGTTGTTTTGACGTTTACACATTTTTATCAGTTTTTTCCCTTTTTTGATTATGTGCTTGCTATTAATTTGCTTATCTTCAAAACAACCATATTATCTTTTATTTTATATGTCCCACTTCTACCATTGAGACAGCCATTTTGTCCTGTCCGCAGGACAATGCATTACCAAAGTAATTTGCTTTTGATTAATGTTACAACAGACTGAATTTTGAATGAGAGTAGATGTCTATGAATAAATCATTGCCTCAAAGATGGATGTTGACTTGTTTTTGTTAGACTATTGCCATCAGACATATTCATAATGTTTTCCCTTGAGAAGAATTATTTTAGCAGACATTTCTTGACACAAAATTTGTTGAAGTCTCGTTTTTTGCATTGGTTTGTGCGGTCCAGGAGCCTCATTTGTGACAAGATCTACTTCAAAGAATTTGTACGGATAAAACGCATGTGTTATGAATGTGAAAACATTTTCGGATTCACGGACACTCTCCTTGAGTGACCGCAGCACGACTTGATTGTTTTTGGTTGCGTACTTCCTCTGTGGGTCAGCTGTTGGAGAGGGTCAGACATGTATCCAGTAATCGCTTCATAAAAGGGCACAGTGACGCTGCAGGGACAACTTAAACTCTCTCCTTATGGTTTCTCTCTGCTCTCTTTGCTTCTGAGCCGTGTCTCTGAAAATCGCTACTGTTTTCGGCAGCTTTAGAGTTTATGTGGAGGTGCGTAATGTTTCACCTTCACGTTATTCTTTATAAATAAAAAATAGACTGTTTTCATTACAGGATAAGACGGTGTGTTAAAATGTTGTTTCAGAGATGCAGGGTTTACTTTTCACCAAAGTTCCATGCGCCTATCCTCTGCTGAAGCCCTCCCTCTTTGCCCCTGTGTGTCAGTCAAACTCATTCTCATTATCGGCTCATTATCTGCTCATGTTTCGGCTCATTTCAGCAAATCTCATTCAAGGCTCACTTTGCAATGTCCTTTTATGGTGAAGTGGAGGAGTGGAGGGGGTGTGGCTTGAGATGAGATCATGTGCACAGATTTCTGCTGCAGGTACAATCTATAAAGAGGAAAGTGCTTGAGAGAGTGCGCACAGAGGGGTTTATAAATCTCAGTATTTTTTCACGTACATGAAACTTGTTTGTGTTTTGTCCGTATGTTCTCTGTCAAGTAGATTTTGACGCACTCTGTTATAAATGAGGCCCCTGGTCAGTGAGACAAAGCAGAAATCTGATCGCATGTATCCTGAAGCTGAAAGTGTAGCCGCAAACTCAGCATTGGTCTGATTCAGACACAGTTTGAAAATGTGTGAGTGAGTGAGTGTGTAGAGCAGCCAAATGCTTTTCTGGAATACTAATATTACATTCAACTCAGAGCTGTTAATGGAGAGGTTTACATGGACTACTAGGACACTGTTACAATCAAACACTCGCTTTACTTACACATGGTTCTGCAAAAGGATTTGTGAATTGATATCAAGTGGTGATCTTAGCTACATTTAACACTAGCTGTGCATAATATATGTATGAAGTTAAGGCTCTTACAGCTGGCCAACTACTGGTAATTAAAAAGAAAAACAATCTACTCCCTTAAGTACTAATATGACTAGTATGAATAGTAGTAGTAAGTAGTAGGATTCATGTTAGCCTCCCATAAAAAAAAGTTTCTATTAGATACAACAGAGTTGTAGGATTGATAGAGTAAAAGTTAAATAAAAGTTTAAAAAGTATTGAGTGTGAGTGCAAGGAAGACATGATTTTTATATGAAATGTTGTCCACCTTTTTGTGACATTATGCTATTAGTGTTAATAGAACTTTCCTTATGTCTCCTGCAATAGTACTACCCACATTGACACTGTATACTACATTTAAAAATTATTTTTCAAGAGTTTAAGTAACATAATATTTTTGATTGTAAGGCAAGCGCACTCTTGAAGAAAATAATTGCATACACTGGGTTGTATTGAACAACAGTAAACTGCATTTAGTCAGACACGATCATTTAATCTTTATTGTAATTTCAAAGTGTATAATATAGTGGCTTCTCTGGTGCACTGGTACTCTGATATTACCATTATAACTTTCCCTATATTGCGCTTTATTACCATGGAAACTGCCTCTGTATTGTTCTTTATTATAATCACTTCATCTACAGAGAACAAATGTCTTCTGTTACACTGGTGCGTTAACCTGACAGTGAACCCTGCTCCTGTGTTTGTGTTGTGCTCGATCAACAATCTAAACTCATTATCTCGGTTCTGCTTCTGTCCACAGCCTCTGACGCCAAAGAGCAACAGTTCTGGATCAGCCAACTCCAGGCCTGTTCCAGACGCCACTCCGACAGCAGTGCCAAGGTAACACCCAAACTGTACCCAGATCCACTGCCCTATTGTCCCACCACAGTCTGAGCTAGTGTGAAGTGTATTTTTTATAGTTTTGTGAAAAACTTTTGAACAAGGTAATGGACAAAGAAAGTTGCATACATTTTCAAAAATATACACAAAACCATTTCATAGCATAGCATAAAATTTGTCTATCTCCGTGACACAAGCAGTTGACACTCCCAGGCCAGATCTATGGTGAGGTGACGCCATAACATAACCATAGACACAAGCAGAAAAGTTACATAGTGCTAGTCCTGTAATGTTCTCTTGCAAATTCTTGTCTTTGCCTTGAGTTCATGTAGTTCTTAAGGTTAGGGTTCAATTTTAAATGTCCCTCTCCCCAGTGTGTCAGCCAGTGCTTGATGAGATTTGTTTGGACTTATGCTGGAAAAGAGCACAGGGCGAAGTATCAGGAAGGATTAAACAGAAATGATCCAGCCGTGATTGGATTTGTGCGACTTGGCCTTGGAGAAACAGTCAGCTGTACAACTGAAACCCTGCAAATTACATGAATAAATAAAATATGTGTTTGGCAGCAGCAACACAAACCACTATTTCATCTTTTAATAGATTTAAATAAGTATGGGTAAAATGTGCCTTCTCACAAGTATAGTACAACTTTTGACTATACTTTTGTAGTTCCGCTGACTCCTCTCTGTGCCAGAAACCAAAGGCAATCTGAGCAATTTGCTTTTTCGCAATGCAGTATTTAGCTCCCCTTCTTTACACAGTCAGTTCATCTCAGGTACTATGGTAATACTTTTTAACGTTTGACTTACATTTTTGTTCTTTCTTGTCAGACTAAGCTAGAAAAAGCTCTTAGATGATAATGCTGAGCGCTGGGCTAAAACAGCAGCTATTTTAACCAAGAGTGAACTGGGCAGTGCTGGAAGAAATACTCAATTTTGTAAAATAAAAGTACAGATACCGGAGCAAAAATACTCAAGGAAAAGTCAAAGTATCAAATGAAAAAAATCAACTTAAAAGTCATAAAGTAGCTATTTAAAAATGTTCTTAAAGAGTAAAAAGTAAAAGTATTTTGTTCTGATTTTGAGGTCTTATAAAGCTTCAAATGGATTGATTTTGATACACATTTGTGCTGAATTTGAAATTTGAAAATTGTATTGATTTTTTAGCTGTTTCTCTTTGTATCTTTTTGTTTGCTCAAATTATTAATATGAATATGAAAAAAATAAACCCCCCAGCCTTTTTAGCAGGTCACAAACAATTATACAAAATACATTTACTTTTCAGTCCATTAAGTACAAAGTAGTAAAAAGTACAGATACCTGCTCTCAAATGTTGTGAAGTAAAAGTAAAAAGTACCTACTGTAAAATCTACTCAAGTAAACTACAGATACCTAACATTTTTACTGAAGTACAGTACTTTACTACTTTTACTTGGTTATGTTCATAGAATGTACATACAAATGTATGTAGCTCACCTGCTAGCCACTGTGCTCCAAATAGGCAGTGATCATGAGTGCGCTTCTGGCTCCAGCAGCTCTGGCTCTAATTCACTTTACATGCACCTCTCTCTACATGATCCTGTTTTTTTTTATTTCACTATTGTGTCTGTAAATCAAGATATGAACATTAATAACAGATGAATCAAGCACATTCTTTTCCCAAGGTCACTCCTGCTAGTCAACAGGTTTGATTGACTGCTCTGTGCTAAACCAGCGGTGCGGGCGGAAAAAGGTGTTACCTTCATTATCATATTATTCATCTCACTCTGGATTGGCTCTTTGGTCGCTATGATACTCACGGTTGGAATTCCAGAACTCGGCTTCAAATTGGCCCCTATAACTGCTTGCCTCAACAAGCTTCATTTGACTGTAGCCAAACACCATGGTTCACGTCACATTCCCTTCATCCACTTCTTTATACAGTCTATGGTTGGCTGTGTAATCCCTCAGTCGTCCAGGTCTAATGCATAGCAAAACTGGACAAATTGTTGTAGGAGTGAAGACGTTTTGCTGCTCATCCAAGCCGCTTCTTCAGTTCTTCAGTCAGACCTAAAACAAAGAGAACAATAGCAGGGTCGCTAAAGGTTGAATAGGGTAGTTTCAGCTGAAACTGGAGACAATAGTTGTTTACAGTTTCAGTGTAGTTAGCTCCTCCCTTCAGATAGATATAACGCAGTGTCCACCAGCAATCTGACCAGAACTGAAGAGGCAGCTTTGATGAGCAGCGAAATGTCTTCACTTCACAGATTTAAACTTTGTCTTTTGCTACAGTCAGTGGTTATGTTCCACCATTGGACCTGGGTCTTAGAAGTTAAATGTGTCTATATTAGTGAAAAGTGAAATAATCTAGTTTTTTGAAAAGTATCTGTAGTTTTAGCTAGCTCAGAGTCCATACCGTAAACATATGTCATAAACTCATACATGTAGCCATGACTTTGAGTTGATTGTGTTGGGCTATCTTGGTCTCTGCAACACAATAATTCCCTTTTTATGTTTTAATTTGAGCTTTTCTCATTTCTCACTCCTCCTCAGCCACTTGTCCTCAACACACAAACAAATGCACTAATACAAGTCATCAACTCAAGTCCCCCATCTCCTCTGACAGCAATTAACACCAAGTTTTATCATCGAGAAACCAATTAAAATGGTATGAGTCATATGCAAATGTTAACTAAAGTAGACACCCTGCCATTTTGTGACAATAATAACAACATTTTTTTCATAATTTCAAGAGCAAAGCAATATAAACACACACACACATACACACACACATGCATACATTTTAGACAAAACATATTTATTGTTGTGGATATAAATGTCTTAGTCTGTTTGCTCCAATGGTTAGATTTCATTACTTTGTTATACTACAAACAGATCATCTATTTTTGACTAGTTTGCAATAGCTGATGTATTATAGGGCACAGCTAATCATGTTATTGCAGAGAAAATTTTGGCTAGAAATTTTCATCATTAATAATTATATAATGCATCATATTGCTGCCAATGTTGAGATTCTTGTATGTAAAGAATGCATATTTCTGCGTACTTATTCACCAACACCAAAATAGCATTCAAATCCTGTGAGGTATAACAGCTGTCATAGTAACAACCCGTATCCTGACTGGATTAAGATTTGGGTTTTTGGGCCTGGGGGATTAGCCAGTTACACATGTGGTGTCTGTCTCTATATGGGATGTATTGGGGTCGTGACTATAAGCCGTGAGCTAAAAGGAGAAAGAGAGGGATAATGATTTAAAGTTATACAGCGAACTTGAGCCCCCCAACAGAGCAGAAGATGTTTACGACTGAGGAGGCAGGAGCATGCATACAAATAAGGTTATTTTAGCTAGCATTGTTGTTGACGTGTTTGAATACTGAAATGAGATGAATAGTTTTAAGACTGCAAAATAGGTGCAAGATAGATGCAAGTAGGTTGGGTTCATTCTTGAATTTGATAATGCCATAATGTCATCACAGTCTTCTATTTTTTTATTTCTAATTTTCACTTTTGTAGAGATCTGGCAATCAAATGTTGTACTTTCTCATTTATGTTAGAGATTGGGTCGATAAACTTCACTTATTAATACGTATAAACTGATGCATTTGTGTGGAGAAACTTTTTTATGTTGACTTACTAACTGTCTGATTGATGGTTATGGTGGCTTATTTGTTTGCCCGTAGACAAACATGCATTCATTACTCTGAGTGGGCTTACCGCTCCACAGATCTGACTTCAATCAATCACTATCACTTAAACACATTGAGCAGTAAATTAAAAATAATAATACATTACTTATCTCCATGGATATAGAAGTCCAATGCCAAACTAGATGTATAAAATTCCAGGCAAAGCAATAAATCTCCATAGAGACAAGCAGGGTGAAAAGTTACATAGTGCACCTTTAATTAAAAGATGAAAGTACTCCATGTGTATTTGTTAAAATGCTTTTATTCCAGTATTTAATATTATAGTTTCCTTCTCTGTGTTTTAGGTGAGGAAGCTGAAAGGCTCTGATGAGCACCTGAGTGTGGAGCGGGCCGGGGGCGGACAGGAGGGGCTGGTGAGTCATGCTCCGCTCACACATTCTCTACACAACCACATAGTTGTAACTTAGAGACAAACTTCTTATTAACTCGCAATGGTAAGAGGAAACTAGTAGGTCTGCTTTATAATGAGAAAAAACATTAGTTGGATCATAAAATTCAAATCATATTTATTTAAAAACTCGTGCTGTGACTCAACCTCTTAGTACATTATTATTTACTTAATGTTTTGTGATTCACAATCAACCTTTATTTGTAGAGCCCTTTACAGCACTCCAGGTGACCAGTGCTTTCCAATAAAATCAACAACAGAATATAAAAACATGCAAAGCATTCATGTATTAAAAGCTGAGCACCCATATCATTCAGAGCATAATCTAGTGTCTGTTTGACTACACAGGATTTTGTCATCATTAGGAGTATTTGTAAACATGGCTAAAATCTGTAAAATTACACAGCTCTAATCTAAGAATACTTGAAATAGACTTTATTTCGTAATGTGCTTGTCGTTACACTTTCTATCTGTATTTGGTCATGTGCATATTCACTGTCTTCTCTTATTTTTAAACATGACCTCTATTTTCTGTTTTGGCTGATTTTCTAGGTGCATTGCTTAATTGAAAAGGCAAAAAGTTACGCATAACTAATTTCATCACCACTCACACAAACTTGGAAATAGCTCACCTTTAAATGCAACTATATGACTAAGATAATGATCCTTAACCTAATTAGCAGTATATATGCAGGCTTTCATAAGTATTTCTCCAAGCCCATTGGGTTTGAATGGTTCATTATGTTTCTTCATTGGAATCTCTTGTGTCTCTTCATCACACTAAAGAAGTGTGCTTGTGTCTGCTATATAGTCATAATCTATGACACCCTTGCAACATTATGTTATAATTTGCACATTTTAAATTGCAATATTCAGCTGCATTAGAAAACCGCAGTGCCCAATGGGAGCTCATATTGCCATAAACGTCATCACAACAAAGAGCTGTGAAGCTGTCGGCCCGTCCCATGGATAGCTGCAGATCACACTAGCGTGGATAATAGGTCTGCTTTAAAGCACTGCACATCTGGAGACAGGGCCAATTACTGCAGACCTCAAAGAGAAAAGCAATCCACAGGCCAGGGCAGATTCAACAGTGTGAAAAGTGTGGACATCATATACAGTATTTTGTCTGCTTTTTAAAATGAGTTTAAAGAAAGCTGTGTGGTTTAAGTTGTATGTGGGAGGGAGGCTACATTTTATTATTATGCAGAAACAATAACTTTTCTGGTGGAGAGCCCGCTACCTGTTTGTCTCCATGGAGATGTTATTGTTTGGCCTTGCAATCTTCCACAGTGTGGCGTTAAATGTATGGTGCAAAATGATGTATCATCCACCAAAAAAGTTACATAGTGCTCCTTTTTAATAAAACCATTCAAATATATATATATTCTTTTGTTTTCTAGTAGCAATAGCAGTAATAGTACTTTTGGTAGAAGTAGTGGTAGCAGAAGTACTTTGTGTATTCAACAAATTATACAATTATACATGTATACAAACATTTCCTTTCTGATTTGAAGAACGTCGTGAGGACCAATAGAGGACCTTTCCCCCATTCAAAAAAAAAAAAAGAAAAGTAATAGTAATAGTACCAGTAGTTGTAGTGTCACACTTTAACCCACGTACATATACAGTGAAATTATTCCACTGAGTCACACAGCAGTTTGCCATTAGCAGTTTTATGTGAGGATTGTCTTATTGGCCTCATTAGTTACTGTGCTATCAATAACATGGATTATTAGTTGTTATAAGAAGAACAGACCCTCTACATGTTTATATCTGAATACAAGGCTCCACCTCAGCTCTGTGTGATTATGTTTAATGAGTTGTTTGTGTTGGAAATGACAGCTCTGACCCTTGGACTGAGACCCACGCTGCTCCACTGATATTTGCACCAATGAGTCAGGTGACTACAGGGTCAAAAGCAAGTAGGAAGGAAGGAACTAAGACATTACTGAAGTGTGTGTTTATAATTACATACCTACAATGTAAAGAAACTACTTTAGATTAGAATATTTGAGCTCTTAAATGCATTGTAATGTAGACAATAATGCAGTTATTTGTATTATATATACGTTTACATAGAAGTAGTTAACTACTTTTAGCCTATTGGTGTCATCTCCTTGTCCATGGAGTAAGGTAATAATGACATACTGTCCATGGAACTCTCAGTATTTACTTACTCAGAGTAGGGACTAAAAAGAGGATTCCCTTCTGTATCATTAAATCTTTGAATAGCATATTCAGATGTTTTTAAAACATTATCTGTTGACATATTCGAAATGTGTGTATCGTCTGCTTCACTTTTAGTTCTATAATAATTAACTGTCCGCTTGGGACTTTTTATTCTTTGTATTCATTAAATCTATTGAATAATGTCCTATTTTACTTCAAAAAGTACTGTAATTTGAGAATCTTAAGTATTGGTTGTTTATAATGTTCAAAATAGCTTAAGCCAGTATGTAATAACAAGAAAAAAACAAAAACTTAATTTAATGTTTGTCACATTTTGTATAGATCCAAATAGCATATCAGCTAAAATTTGGAGGTTACAAAAATCAAACCTTTCCAGTTTTACATCCACTCAAGCAATTTTGTTGAGCCTTCCATGCCCTTGTTACACTCTCACATAAGCCTTAGCCTCTCACATGTCACTTGGTAAGGTATGCTTCATTTGCACAAAGAGGTCCATTGTCGGGGTGGGGTCTTGGGTTATGCGATAAACTGGGGTCCTGACAGGAGTTGTGACTGTGGTGCTGAGGCGGACCAGCCTGAGGGACATCCAGGAGATTCCTCCTCACAACTCCTCATGAAACACCTGGCAGGTCAAACCTGTCCCTGGGGCTTGTGGGTGACTGAACATAAGGGCTTGGCACAGTGGGTCCACTTTGGGACAGTCTGTTGGGTGGTGGTGGTGATGGTGGGACTGTTGGTGGTGAGGCCTGATCAGGGCAGGTGAAGATGACATGACCAGCTTTGAGGGCATCCCCACCAGCATCAGCAGCAAACCTGTTTCCAACCTGCTCCCAAACTGTACTTGTGTAATTTGAAAAAAGTACTTGTCCATTGGCGACGATAGCACTGGGAGTTAATGGGTGAATCCACTTTGGCTGTTAGCTGTCCATTGACTGTCAGTGTAATCCATTCTGGTGCTGTTCAAAGGTCGTGTGATTGACCTTATTCCAATAGTCGATAAGCCCCTCCCACCACAGCTGCCTGCTGCTATATTCATTCTGTTGGTCTATCTATACAAGTGCATTTCTTCTTCCTGTGCTTTAATCCATTTTATTGAAAAGCGTTGGGCTCTGAGCCAATTTTAAAGGACAAAACTTCACTGTCTCTGGTTTCTTTCTGCTTACTCATGGCCGGTGTTGGCCTCAGACTGTACAGTACAACAGGGCTCTTGTCTATAAAAGGATGAATCATTACTGGGACCAATAAAGTTAGAGGAAAACATTTACTCTGGTCGTATGTCATGTTAGCTTATCCTGAAGAGAAGTTTATTTTTTTTTATGACATTGTTGACCTTTTAGGATTTCTAAACATAAAAACGCCCAGTAGTCATGTTACATAGGGTGTCTTGTTGTTGTACATCCAAATACATATCAAATGACAGTACAGCAATATATTTACTGCTATGTCCATGGTAACAGTCCTTTACAAAGTTTAGGGCTAGGGAAGACAAATGCACATTTTCTAAGTCCAATGTGGGTTCAAGTGTCTTTATAAGTAACAGCAGCATTTTTAACATAGTATATTTTGTAATGTATAAGCCTAGCCCATTAATCTACATCTAATCTACATCAATAATACTTTAAAATGTTAGATGTATTGTATTTATCTTGCTAATACTGCAGCATCAGTAAGACATTTGATAGTCAATATTTTTTATCTGAACTTTTAATTGGCTCCGTATACTGTTGTAGATATTATAGATAATATACTAATTTTGCATATCTCTAAAACATCAGTTGCAATATTATCAATTTTCTTCTACTAACAAATTATAAATAACCACAAAAGCAGGTAATGGAGAAGCCGTATGTAAGATAGATGAGAGGAGAAGCCACATTACATCTTTTCCACCAAATCATATCTTTCTGGCTCTGCTCTAGACTCCATGCCAGTTTTCGATTACAGAAAACACCAGTGCATGCAGCTGTTGGCCTGTTTTTCTCTCTGTTTCTTGTCTGATAATGTCCATTCAGGGCTCACCGATCTGTGAACTGTGGACTCCCTAAATAACATCAAAATTTGAAGTATGCCAACATGGCTGTCTACCCTTAAATAAGTTTAGCTTCTTTCTCTCTAGCAATGTCAAAGTAATTCAGCTCTCAGTAAATCCAGTGCACTTTAACTGTCAGGTCTAGAAGCACTTAAGGCTGAGTGAGTTTGAAATGTTGCCTTGTGTTTGTGTATGTGTAGTAATGCATGATACCAAAGGAGTGCTTGACATAATAGTTAAAATGTTTGTTAATTTCTACATCACTGTGGTTTAGGGGCATTTGGGAGCTGAGAGGGTTTTTTTTCTGTTAGGATTTGTAAAGAAATTTTTTTTTCATGGATTTCAAACAGAGACCGTAAGGGTCCACTTAATAGTTTTTGCATCGCTATGTTAGCAGTACAGTCAGGGGACAGTATGATGTATTGGTTTGGTAAAAAATCTCCCTATGATGTTTGGACTGGGGGTTGGTGAAGACGAGGAGATGGAAAGGCTGAGGAGGCTGATGGTTCTGTTGCAGCGGTGGAGATGAGGTGGACAAGGGTTGACACTTAAAAAGCAGCAGGATGCCAGAGTGCTGAGTGGATTTATATCAATGGCTAATTGAGAGGTGATCGGCTGAGAGAAAGAGGTAGTAGACTGTAATTGGCTGCTTCCAACAGTGATGAAGCAAAAGGTCTTTTTTGAATTATTACATTCTTATCCATCTGTATATTACACTTTGCGGATTACTTGCTGTAGCCAGTTGTATAGAAATATGCTTTAGTATTTTTTTATATTTTTCTTTTTATTTACTTCCTCCCAGGTTCTTTTATCCCTGTCCTCAAAACACAAGAGATAGACGGACATCCATAGTTTTGCCTATCTTTAGCTTTCATCTCTGTCTGTCCCTCAGGCCCCCTCCAGCTCAGGACGCACCCGCAGCTTCTCACTCCTCCCTCATCTCACCCCCTCGTCATCCCCGGCAACGCAGCGACACCCGAGCTCCTCGGCGACACCCGGGAACATCGTCACCATCACTCACCACAAATCCCCCGCTGCAGCGCGCCGGACCAAGAGCCAGTACCCCGGACGCCTGCACCAGGTCAAAGAGGTCAGGGACATGTTTATGTATCAGGGCTTGAGCTGTTATGAGCAATTAAAGTAGAGATTCATGTTTTTTAATGACTTTATAGTATGTTTAAGGTCATGGGTACATTAGTATGGTTTTTGGGATTATTTCAAATTGGTTTTCGTTCTAGCAACCCAAATGGAGGAGCTCATTTTGCTTTCTGGTATGATAATTTGGAAACAGCATTTATGTCATTACTACCACATGTTTCTTTCAGATTGGTTTTGGTTTTTGGACTTAAGTTAGGGATTTTTTTTACATAACGTTTCTGTAATTTCCCCTGGTGGAACAAATAATTAGTTGGATTTAATAATAAAAACATCACAAATTAAGATAATAAATAGAAAAATACATAGATTTTTCTATTTAAAACATTTTTCTTAAATGTTCTTATCTCAGACGTTTAGATCTGTGGTGGAACCTGCGTTTGGTTAGTTGGCGCTTGGTTAGTGCTGTCCAACCCTGGTGCAGTGACTTCAGCAAATCTCCTCAACTGCACTGTGTTGTTTGTGTAGCTTTAGCCCCGTTAGCATTTTCCTGTACATATCCATAATGATTACCATAGTGGCGAGGAGGTGACAGGGGAAAGGCAGAGGGCGTGGGTGATCTGACAGTCACATGAAATTATGTGAAATTATGCTAGTTTAATGCACTATAACCATACTATTAATTTTAAATGTTTATTTAGCTTGAATGAGTTGAGTGAGTTCATTAGTTTTGAGAATAAATAAATGAAATGAAACAATGAACTACGATTATCTATAAATTAGCATAATAGCTGTTTCAAGAATGCAGTCATTGCTAACCACAGAACTGACGAATAGGTTTTAATTGCTCCTCAGGGACAAATACAAGTTATTGATTGATTCATTGCTTTAAAATAATGAGACAGCCAATTATAAACTGCTATGCTTGTGTTAGCCCAGTAACTTTTAACCAAAACGCTAAGCAAACTTGTACATATTTCTAGATCAAAATTGACTTTCAGACAATGGCGCTCAACAGGCCCGCCCACTTTGAAGTTTGCTCCGATTCTGAAAGTAAATTTTCCATTAATTTTTCCCATAGAATAGAATAAATCCCACAAGGCTGTTTAAAACACAAGATTCAGTGAAATGCTATAATAACTTGGTGGTTTATGAATATTCAGAAACAGATTTGAAATAAAATTCTAGGTCTTGTGGTCATTAGTTACCACATAGTTGAATGTTTAATATATATTTTTTTGGAGACAGTTTATAAGAAAAATGAATGGAAAATTTACTTCTGCATCCAGGGACGGGCTGTTACTGTGACAACATTCATTGTTTATAGATATTACTCTGAGTAAGCAATTCATTTCATTTTTTATCTAGGATTATCATATCATATTATCATAAATGGCCCCCTCTTTTCCCTAAACTCATCCATATGTAAAACTTCATATCCCATCATCCTCCATCTGCCCCTAATCCTTAAACCTATAACACCAACTCTCATGCATTTTAAATGATTTCCCCGGTATTCACACAGAAATTTAAATTCTCCAACCTGCAACCTCTTCTCCCGAGTTAATTAAACCCCCTTTCACTCAAAATCACCCTATCAGCATTTGACCGGGTCCAACATTAATTCAGTGCGCACCTGTTAGTTACCTCCTCTTCTTCACCACATCTCTTTTCATTTGTCAACTTCCTGTTTATAAGTCACATTTCAAAAATTTTTCATAATTTAAAAGATGTAATATATTTTGTTGTTAATTGCTATGGCAACGGTGCTAATGTTTCATTTGTCAGAAACCCATGGATAGACTCTGCTATTCGTTGCTCCTCGCTTATCTCACTACAGAAGATTGTTTTTCTCTCTCCTTCCAGTAATAGCCTGTCCCCAGTTCATTTGCAGTGATTAATTGTGAGATATCGACTTTGAAGTTTGGGCTGTTTTGTGAAAAATGACCCAAGTCAAGATTCTGTGGCAATCGGCAAAGTTATTATTACAGTAGCAGGTATGTTTGGGGTCACGGTATTGTTTGGGGAGAGAATAGTCTGACAGATTTGTATTCAAAGTGATGGAGATGTGATGACTTGGCGGAAAAGGGGGGACAGTGAAATTGCTTGTCGTGCAACTTGTGCTGAGCTGAATGAAAGGAAGCCATCTTTGTTATCTACGAATTTAATCATGTTTCTCAGTTTTGCTTTAGTCTTTTAGCAATCTCAGTCAAAGTTTATTTATATAGCACCTTTTGAAAAAGACTAATACAATAAAAAAAATTACTACAAATTACTAAAAAACACTAAAATTGCTAAAATGGCGCCATAAAACTACAAGGCAAATTTGACTCTTCTCTGTATCCTTTTCATTTTAATCACAGTCTAATCCTATATACAATGGTGGATGAAGTACTCAGTTTTGTTACTTAAGTAAAAGTACAGATACAGAGGTAAAAGGTTGCTAAAGTAAAAGTATCACATGAAAAAATGTAGTTAAATAAAAGAATGTAAGTACCAGTACCTATTTAAAAATATACATTAAGAGTAAAAAGTTAAAGTATTTCACACAATGTATTAAATGCAGTGATATTGTTTATAAAATGATGCATGTTTTTATCAGTTGTAGCAAATACTAATCAGTTTCTTAATGTTTCTTATGAATTTTGTGTATTTATTTTTGTTTGCTCAAAGCTAAAGCTTGAACTCAAAAACAGTCAGGATGTTACTACAAACATGGTAAAAATAACCCCTCAAATCAAATGAAAAGTAATTTTTACTTTTTAGTCCAGTTCACATATATAGTGGAGAAGAAACTGCACATAACTGCTCTCAAACGTAGTGAAGTAAAAGTATCCTCTGTAATATTTAGTTAAGTAAAAACTTCTACTTAAGTAAAGTACTTTACTACTTGTACTTCGTTGCTTTCCACCACTACACATCTGCAAACCACCTTTATCTAGCAAAACCAACACTCCAACACTCAAAATGATTCCAGGGTGACCATATTTGAAAATATGATGTCACCTTTTTCCATGTAATTATTTTAGGCTAATCCAAAGCAAATAATTTATATTTTAAGATGATCTATTTCAAATATACATTCATTTGACATAAAATATAAATATATAGAAAGAGGTGGAATAATATTTAGATACGGTCAACTTTTCATTTTATAAAGTTGTACTGTGGTATGGACATGTGCTTTTGGTCTCAACTCAATTCAGTCTTACTCTTCACTCTCATTTCACTCTGCACACTGTCCATTTTGGTAAAGTCTGAAAGTCAAAAAGCCTTTAAAATATAACCCATATATCTCAGATGATGTGTTACTGTAGTGAAAGTTATGATGATTGTAGTACTTTAGTCAATGAACTGGCTGATGGTGTCTTAGTCAACCAGAGTTTTTAGTTGTCAACTAGTTATTTTAAGATTTATAAAGGTTCAACAGACAACAGAAGTGAGGAGCAAGCATGGAGGGAGTTGGAGTTGAAGCTGGAGTTTTTGGAGTGATTCTTTCTACTAATACTCCAACCAAAAATTCAGATCTTATGTAAGTATGTAATCGATGAACTGGGCATGTCTTTAGCCGACCAAGATTTCTTTAGTTGACTACAGCAATAAGTTGTTGTGAGAGAAGAGGATGCAGCAAACAGACATAGATAAACTCAGCTGATTTGTAATGAAAAAAGATATCCAGCATGTCCTACTGTCAAATTACAAGGACAATTTTTAACATTTGATAAACATAACAAATTGGACTGTCTATGTCATTTGTCAAACACTGTTCAGATAGCATGTCCTGGGCCTGTTGTATTATTCCAAAACCTCTGTTGGAGCATCAATATTTCATGCAAGCCGCTTTTTTTGACACTTGCTCATAAAAGACTTGACTCTATTTTCTCCATTTGGATGCACCACGCTGAGTACCACTGCGGCATGTGTCTTGTCTGCTTTGCTAAGAATATCCTGTTTAAACGATCGGCTCCCAGAGAAGAACAGCGCGGCCATATTGTGAAGTCATTCTTTACCTCTGGAGCAGTGCCGGCCCCTCCATTTGAACCTCACAGTCAATATCAGACATATGCTGCGTCATTCAGCAAAAGTAACACTAGCTTTGTATTGTAAAAATCCAATGTTGGTTTTATTTTGGTTTTATTTTTTGGCCATATTGCCCAGCCCTAATGCATAGTAATATCTTTTCACCACCCACTTCTGTTATTGGTTAGTCTCTGTTAGACTCTGATTGAGAGTTGGAGTTAACCAATCACAGTCAAGTGTAACTCTGAACTTTCAGAAGAAAGTATTATTATTTTATTGTGTGTGTGTGTGTGTGTGTTATGATTGTACCTCTGAACGGCAGTAGGATCATCATGAAAAAAAAAAAATCTGATCTCTCTCTAAGAAATTCGTGATAATCATTTTTTTCCTTACCGTCCAACCCTAGTTTGAAGTGTGAATTCCAAACTTTACTCAGATGTTACTTGCTGTGGATTTGAGTCTGTGGTGGCTTAGTGGCTCGCCTCAAAGCAAGGTTACAGGTTTTTGTGTGGAGTTTACAAGTTCTCCCTGTGACCAGAAGACACATTTCTCTATTGGCACAATCAAGTCTACACATATTTGAGTCCAATTTGTCCAAAGCTATAAAGACTGGAGACTATATTTGTGCATCATAGAACTGTGAAGCTTCACTATAACTGAAACCCAACTTTCCACATTACTGCTATTAATTATGCATTAACCTTAAAGACCATATTTCATTTCTATTATGCATTAACCGTCCGTCAAAGAACATATTTCATTTCTTTGGTCCTAAAAAGCCAGTGTTACTATTTAAAACTTTTGTCCCACTATAAGAATCCTGACTTTTTCACCTAGTCTCTAATATATTCTGATTTGCTCCATTTCCTATTCTGCACAGGAAGTCAAACCGCCACCATAATAACGGCTGCCCTGATTTCTTTCAAAAGGACTAGATGGAGTTCTTTGTGCTGAAATAGACCTTCGCTTTTGCCCCTTTTCCTCTTTCTCTCCCTGTGTGTCCTGTATTTGTGTTAGTCTGTGTGCTTGTCAGAGCTGGTGAACCTCAGCCCATCAAACGCCTGTGTGTGATGTCCAGTGGATACACAGCAGTGGTACATGATTGTAGTGGAAGAGTCATGAAGGAGAGGGGCTATTTTTGGTAGCTGGCTTCATGCATTCTACCCTCCCGAGATCAGAGACTATTGACTGGAGATATAGTGATTTTCTGTCCCATTTCACATGCATTTACAGTTAAAAATAGAAACGTATGGGGGAAATCAAGGCTGGGATAAATGAGTTGAACTGTGATTGACTAAATGAATACACAAAAATTTATGCCACTGACATATTAACCCAAGAACAGATTTAAACCACAGAAACTATTCTAAATCTACAATATCCTTAAGTGCAATAAATAAACAGCAGAATGAAACACTTTAGTACTTAGTTTGCATCGGTAATGAGTCAAATAAATTATTAGTTCAAACTTCTACGGCTTAAATCTTATCATATAGCCATAAAATAACCAAAAATAGACCAGTAGAGCAAGGAAATGTACACACGATAAATGTTGACCCCCAAAAATGATTTAATATATTGAATGATAAGTTGATATAGTAATTATAGAGACTTAGATTTGTAGTTGTACACTCTGAACAGAATCCTTACATTTTAAGCATTCAGTAGCAGAACATTTGAGAGAAGACTGAAATATGAACTGCTAAAACAAAACAGAAATCCCATCACATTTCAGAACGTGTTTGTAGAGGCTTAAACTACAGATTTGCAGAAGAACTAAAAGGTTGCAGAGGAACTAAATAACTGCTGCATTTGTGATTTTATAATTTGCCAATTCATCAGGAGAACTGGGATTTCTTGGTACAGTTTACTTCCATTCATAATATTTTCTTTCTCCTCTTCCTCACATCATTGACTCATACAGCTAATAGCATTGACAAACTAAAAGTGTTCAATAAAACAGATTGCAGCGCAGGTTGTTTGAAGGGCAGAGTTAAACATCAAGATGCCAAACAGAGTCGAGTAAAACAACCCAAGAACATAACGTGACTTGTGTTAATATGTACAAAACAGCTGAATAATTGGTGACACATACTTCTATTGTACATAAAGAAAATCCATCAACTTTGAGTGATGGCGAGGGGGCCGTGCACACCGAAGCATTGAGACAGCTGTCATTAAGGAGAGGGATACTGCGCACTCATACAATATTAATGAATACAACATTTCCAGGCTGATAAACAAGCCTATTAGCAGCAACAAGCGTATCATTTTTACCTTTGCTGACTCACACTCAAGAGTCTCTTATGTTACTTCTTAAAGAGGGACTATGAAACTTTTCTGGAGGAGGTTGCTTAGGCCTGTCATGATAATTACAATATCAACTTAACATGCAATATATATACATAGATGGAGTAGATGTATATATAGATGGAACAATTATTTTTGGGGTCAATATTTATCGTGGGTACTTTTTCTTTGTGCTAGTGGGGAACTTTTTCTTATTTTTTGTATTTTTTGTATGCTCCACACTATGGCTTTAGGGCAACAGTAGCTCAGTTGTAGTATTTCCCCACTGATCTGAAGGTTTGAATCCCGCTCTCGACATAAACATCATTGGTTTGAGCGATCAGATCCACTGATGCACAGGTTGGTGGTGCGATTCCAGCTCCCACAGATGAATATTGTTGTTGTGTCCTTGGGCAAGACACTTAACCCGCCTCCGCCCCAGAGTCTGCGAATGTGTGTGTGTGAATGACTGAGTGGTTCCTTGATGTAAAACGATTTGAGTGTGTGACCGTTTCCCATTAAACCCATCTGAATTGCATCTATCAAATTACTAGTTTTTATTGCTCCACAGATCTGACCTGTAATGTGGCCAACAAGTGCTTTTCTCCATGTAGATAAGCAAGTGTAACGCCTTACTGTGGAACATTCCAGGTAGACAAGCTTATGGCAGAAACGTTACTCAGTGCAGCTTTAAGGAACTTTTATTTTGTTTTGGTAAAATGTTACACTTGTTACAACTGCTCTTTTCTCTCAGATGGTCAGACGGATTTGTGCTGGCTGTTGTCAAGACTGAATAGAAAGATGAGATACTTGTTGTATCACCTCCTACGCACAAGATAACAATGTCTGTAGTGTTTAACGCTTCGGAGCAGTAGTGTTTGGTTCTGTCTGCCGGCTTGCATTGGTGACACTGAGTAACTTTTTCATGCTTGATCTGCTTTCTTCCTCTTTTTTCCACAAACTGTTGGCTTATATAAGTTGTTGTGCTGTATTATGGTCCAACAAGTAGACATTATTTAGGTTTTGATAGATGTTATGTCTTAAATCGACCGACTGAGGTTCAATGCTACCTTTAACTTACTCTTATATGTTTGTATTTGTTTTGTAAATAATAAAATAAAAAATAAAATAATGCTTTGTCCTCGTATTTTCAGGTGATGTCCCAAGCAGAGGGTCAGCAGAAGAGCCTGGTACAGTCCATCGACTCCCTCCCAACCAAAGGACCACTCTCCTGCCTGGACCACGACCTGCTGCTGCTCAAAGCCACGTCGGCCGCCACCCTGAGCTGCCTGGGAGAGTGTCTCAACATCCTCCAGCAGACCCAGACCAACCCCACCACCCCTGCTCCATCCCAGGCTGCTCAGAGGAACCACAGCGCCCCCTCTGGTGAGTCTGTGCTGCTCTCCCCCCTCTCCCCCTGCTCTGAGCCTTGTCCCAGTGGGAAACCCCCTTTGGGCAGGTTGGACTGTGGCTCCTGCCCCTGCCTGGTGGAGACTATGAACTTCAATGTGTGTACTAAATGTTGTTGAATGTTGCATTTGTTTGTATGTCCTTTGAAGAGGTGGGTGGAACAGGCTAGTATCATTGCATCTACTATACAAAAGGACAAGTAAACCACAAGTTTTAGTAATATTAAGGAACTGATGTTGAAAAAGACTTCTATAATACAAAAAACTTTGAAACTATTTTGGAAAAATAGCCAAAACCTGTAGTAGTAGTAGTAAGGGCAGTAGAGTATTGTCACTTCAAAATACTATTCTCAAGAAACATTAGAATATATGTACTGTTTTGTCAGTTGTATTCATTCTACATACTTCACATTAACAAAATAACAAGATAACACATTTTCTTTTTCCACACATTAAGCCATACGTATTTATCTATTCAACACTGATGTGAGTACTATTGCCAGTAATTTAACTTTTTAACTACTTTTGCAATAAAAGTAAAATGTTTTTCAAATGACCATGCAAGTAAATTAAGGCCTAACTGACTAACTACCCACCTTTGCCTGTCCATTTGTGTTTTCTGTCTTTTGTCTCATTTTTCATTCATTATTGTTCAATGTATTTAAATGCATTGAAAACGCAGTGCCAATTGTGGCATGTATGTGACGTGTGTTTCTATTTTAAATTCCACAAAAACATTTCTGTGTTTATGCATGTCAAATATAAGGGCTTTTGTGTGAACTATTAACTTTAAATCTATGCACTCTCCTAAAGGACTATTGCCAAACCTTCTCACTGGTGCCTAATGTCAGAGGTGTTAACTCTTGATGTGCCAAATCTTATGGACCCAATAAAGTCTGGATTTAAACCTTCTGTGGCCTGAGGTGCTTCTCTGGACAGGACACTCAGGGTGGAGGATAGTATTTGTTTTCTGTATCAGGAGTAGAATATAGGCTTATAGCAATGATGTCAACAAACCTTTGATACTTTACAACTGATGTCATGAACATTCCCTGGGGTGTGATGCTAACAGAGGCACTGCTCTGTTTGACAAACTCATCAGTCTGTTTGCTAATGTGTGCATTGTGTCACCATGGTAACTATTGAACATTCCACTATAGATATACATGTAGCACCCCCTAGGGTGATGTCAAAGTAAAGTATCAATACAGTGCAATATTGAATATTGCAGTTTTTATTCATAGCAATGCATATTACATTTGAGTATTTAAAGATAACGTTGTGGTATTCCTGTGTGATTCTTGGGTACTCCATTTGTCTCTGATCGGTGACTGTGTCTGCAGGAAGGAGGTGGAGCTCAGGAAATGCAAAGCTTTTAAATGATTACTCTGTCACTGGAAGCCTGCAGCTGATCGGACTCTAGAACAATGACTTGATTTCATGCTTAATTTAGCTTCACGTTCAATATTTATCTAAATATGTTAACTTGACCTTCAGTTTAATCACATAATAAATGTATATATGATATTTATGTAATAACCACAGCTTAAGCAATTGAAAAAACATGCACACGCTTGAAATTACATTTCACATCATCTCCAGGACCCCTCACAGCTGCAGTCTGGTCTTAGGTCCTCATATTTGTGTCAGATGCCCTGTCTCTTGGCCCAGCCTCCTTACGTGTTGGTGTTGTGTTTGCGCCCACAGTCGCTCTGCCCTGTAGCTGCTCCTCAGACAGGGGCTGGTGTGGAGTGGGACGCCCCGGCTGCAAGTACTGCTCACCTCTCTCTCTCTCCGTCGTTTGGCATATACAGTTTGACCACTAGGGGGTACAGCTGCTCCCTGCCTCTGGCATGTGACCCACACGCGGTGCTGGGGGCTTGGTTCAGGTCCGGGACAGTGGCATGATCCGCTCCATGCAGCTGATAGAGAGTGTGGCTGGTGGGTTCAATGTGTGTTCAAACAGCACCGCCTCTGCATGGACTGAGACCTGAGAGGCACAAGCATGAGGTTATGCTCCTGATACAAATGCTTGTTCAACAAGATAGACATATAACAACAGTGATTAGGGTAATATGACCTTAAGTAACCTTAAATAACCTACCAGTCACAAACAAGACAGTGAAATATCAGCACAGTGGATCCTGTTTTTTTCCTTTACAAGATAAAGTAAAGGAATGCATTTGGACACAATCCTGAAAACAGCTCCTTCCCTCTGAAGCTGGTCTCTGCTGCTGAAACAGACTCAATGTGAAGTGAAATACGTAAGCAGAGGGAAAATTGGTCAAATGATAGACGTCTTTTATAAACCTCATCATATTGTGTAATAATTGTTCATATAATCCTTTTAACATCTTCATTTGAGATCATTTCAGTGCAATGGCAGAAACCAGCTTCTATTGAAATAATACATTTACCTTATAAGACAGTGAAACTAAAACTCTATGGTGAGTTTAAATCAATGCCACCACCCAGAAATGGAAGTTGGAGCCATTGGAGACATCTGCTGCATGTTTATTTTACATTTTCACTTTCGCCTGCATGAATCCAAAGACCAATGGCCCTATTCATCCACCCTCATCTCACTCTCCATTTCTGGGTTCCCCTGTGACATTGGACAAAGTAAAAAAAAAAAAAAAGTTGGTCTAGTGCATAGTGGTTTAGTTACATTTAGTTGTTGTTTAATTCAAGTTTAGTTCTGGTGTATTCCAGTTTTAGTTTCCGTTATGTGTATTCTTGTGCTAAAAGCTAATGTATGCAGCATTTGATCCTTAAAACCTGCACTACTTGCTCCACTTTTCTGATAATTAATCATTTCATTTTCATTTATTTTTATTTATACAGGTAGAGGCACAATGAGAGTACCAAACTCTCCTGTTCATGAGCTTCATGTTAAAATACAGTACAATACAGAAAACAAATAAAACAAAAAATAACTACATAGGTCCATTTAAAACATTAAAAACAGTTGTAGATGTGATTATATATTATTGATTGAACTTTTTTCTGTGATTAAATGGGATACAAGATTTGTTTCTATAATAAAATGATAATTTAGATTTTAAACACTTACATAATTCTGAGATGTATTTTAATGGGTAAGTTTAAGTCAAACCAAAACCCAAGATATTTATAGGTGGTAACTCTTTCAGTCAGTGTATAATTTAGTGTGTAAAGATAATCATTTAAATGTTTTTTAGTAGAAAGAAATCATATACTTTGTTCTGTTTGCATTCAATGATAATTTAAGATTTATGAGGAAATTTTGGATTTCATTAAAATCTTGTTGCAGTTTTAAAATCACTTGATCAGCTGAGGGAGCACTTGATAGGTATAGGTCTGAAATCAAAAATGTAAATGATTATCTTGTTTTTAGCTGAGTCATATTGGCAATATTAAACATGATTCCTTATTCCTGCAGAGTCTCTTTAAGAATAATCACTCTTTGGCTTAAAATCTGGGTACCTTTATCTTATGCAGTTCGTGTAAAGCCTTTGAAAATGCTTCAATAAGGACAGAGTGTATTGAATAGTTGCAGTATAAATATTTCTCTGTTTATTTTATAAGGACAATGCATATTAATGAACTTCTGCAACCTTTGCAATGTAAATGTCATGGTTTGATATAGGACCCAAAAGCAGAACACAGAAGCACAATCAAAATGATTTATGCATAGTCAATAAAGTGGTTGGGCAGCCAGGCAGACAGGTGAGCAGGTAGGTAGAAAAATATAGAGAAGAAAAGTGAAGAACTACTAACTAATTGTGTAGATCAAACAAAGTGGGGAGGAGTGTCAGTGGAGCTGCTCTTCTTATACTGAGGTGGAGTGTAGATGGAAGCCAGGTGTGCTCTCAGCAGCCTTGTCCAGACAGGAGCAGACAGATGACACAGAGGATGAGGGAAAGACAACAGGAAAAACAGGACTGGACCACAGCAGACAGTGACAGTAAAGATGCCAGATTATATTTTTGGAAACGATTTTGCTTTCAGACAGACTATCCATCAGTGTACACTTGTCCATTAGCATTAGCCGCAGACTCGCTAACATTGTCTCCACTCCTGTCCATCAAACTGTCAGCTGACCAAAGCACCGAGTACACGCTGTGCCTCAGGCTTATTTCACAGGTTTTATGGAGGCTCAGTGTTAGGCTCAGCAGTACCAGGACGGCCCGTGTAAGCACACTCTAATGGGGATCAGAGCGTGACTACTGAGGGCAGTGGAGTGGAGCCCAATTAGAGTGCGCAAAGTGGACATGATCTGACCTTTAACCTCATTCATATTACTTTAAATGGGTGGGAGTGTTTTTCTGGTGATTCCTTCAGCTTTTGCTAATTACCAGTGCTGCAATTCAACTGTAGACCAAGACAAAATATGTGTCCTTAGAAAATCTGTATTTGATAAAATGATTGAACTTGAAACTTAGTCAATTATTGTTTTTATTATTATATTTTCATATGAATTATATCATTTATATTATAAGGAACTGCATGTTATTACAGATATATCGTAAAAGCAGCTCTTAGTCAAAATAAGATATATGTCTGCTGTCTGCATCTAATTATATACTGTTTTTGTTGTCTGCAAACCTGGAAGTAATGGTGGAACACTGGTAGCATGGTTTTTTAGCTTTAAAGTTGTGAAACATATATATACACTCATTGTGAGTTTTTAGAAATGCATCAGGAAAAGTAAGGGATAACTTCAAAACCTGGTGCAGTGCCTTTAAAGCATGTAAAAAAGCATGTAATGAAAAATCCACTCTGCTGTACTGATAAAAGCCCTAGAGGCTGTTGAGATATTTGCTCCATGAAATGCAGATCACTGATGTAGGTAGACACTTTAGTATATTATATAATTTTTACTACAGACAGATCTATGGGAAAAGTCCCCACTATTTTCAGTTCTCCATAAAACTTGCTGAAGAGCTGCTAAAGTAACTCAGTTTATAAGACACAAGAACAGAAATGGTCTGTTCTCTCCTAACATCAGAGCAAACTGCAGCAGAAGCAGTCGACCTTTGCTTTCTAACACAACAGGGACTGAGCGGCGCACACAGATGCTATGCCAATTTCCTGCTGTCTCTGCTGTCAATCTGATACGCCTGTTATGAAAAGCTTATATCAGATTCAAATATACTCATATAAACTGCTTTTTATATTCAAGCTTCTCAATAATGCATAAAATCTGTTCAGAAAAGTTGGGTTGCTTTGTACAAATACATTAAATCAGGTGTTGAAACCAAAATTTAATTAACATTTTTTTCATATTTTTTGGTCAACTTTACATGTGCACTATAAAACTTAGATGTAAATGTCATTGTGTTACTTGGAATGTTCCACACAATGGCATTAAACATAACTCTCCATGAAGAACTGTGGAAAGGCAGCACAGCTCGCAGTAAGAATACATGTTTTTCAAGTGTTTTTCTTAGCAATAAAAACACCTGTAATGTGAAAAAAAGCATGACAGCTAAGTTTAATGCTATATTGTGGAACACTCCAGGCAAAGCAATAACATCTCATGGACACAAGGAGTTGGCAGACATAGCCATAATGCACCTTTAAACATCCAGTTAAACATATAAAAGGATTGGGGAAAATCTATTACTTTAAATCCGTCATCATCGGAGTGCAGCTATACTCTAGACTTTGATGTAAGGTATGTGATGTGTCGCTAGCATCAAAAAACAAATGTATTTACAACAGAAATTTGTCATGAAGTGGTCTCAACCCCTGTTATGTTGTTTATCTTTAAAAAGCTTCCTATTTTCAAACGGAGCGCCCAACTTCTTTTGAACTATGAAAGAATCAGTCCAGCTCCTTCCTGGCTGTACCAGTCTTAAATCTGCTCTTTCGTTCTTGTGTTTGGTGCAGATGGTGTTCCTGTGTGGACTGTCCCAAAGTCCCCCTCAGTGGAGCAGATGAGGAACGGTCTGACTCCTCTGCACTCAACCGAGCCCTCCCCGGACTCCCGAAAACGCAGCCTGTCCCATGGAGCTGAGGTGAGCACAGTGTGAACAGGGCTGGTAATGATATGTATGTGAATGCCTTGATTGAGGTTCAAGTATTGTACAAATATTTGTGATTTTATAGCTGAACTTCAAAAGTCACTGTGGTGGTTTTTGTGCCAGTCCCAGGCTTGGCTAAATAATGGTTAGGTGAGGTAGGGCATGTTCCGGTGAGGCAGTGTTATATAAAGCCATGTCTCGTTGAGCTCCACACAGGGACATCCTCTTTTAATAAACATTTTGCTTTAAAAATAGCACAACAAAGCTTTCATTGCCAATCTATAGTTGTGGTAATATCAGGTTACGGCCAACATGTCCAAAAAACAAGTTTGTAAGGGGAAACAACTGGATGCTGGAGCTGAACCTCAAGCTGAAGGTAACATACCTGGCCCAGCCTGCATGAAGGAGGATGCAGCGGTCTGAGGCCGCAATGGTGACCAACAAGTTCTTAATGCAAAGTCTATAATTAAACAAGGGTCGTTTGACAAAATAGATGAGAAAGCCACTGAGACATAAGGCCATTCTAGTGCATTCTCACTTTTACTAGACCTTGACTAGCATGATCTAATATTGGCTGGGGACCTGAACTGCACCTTGTATCCAGCCGTGGACTGGTGTAAATCAAATCAGCTGATGATTAGTTTATGATGTCATGGACCTGTGAAGATTCAGGCACCCAACATCCAAACACTTTTCTTTCTTTTCCCCAGTGCACCAAAGCTATTCAAACAATTACTTTATAATTGACCAAAAAACTATTACCCTTGGTTACTCACATAGAATATGACAGGATCGAAATATCTTATCACACACCAGTGATTTTAAAATTTACCTTTTAAAATTGAGATTATGGCCTCACCCTTTTCATGGAGGCTAAACTCCAGATCATTATCCAAAAGTTTGTCGAATTTATAGATTTTTTCATGGATTTTAATGAATGAATGGATTTTAATGAATAATGAATGCTTTCCCAGAGTGGTTTCTACACTCTGGGAAACCATAAAAGCCAATTTGAGGATGGATGGTCCCACCTAAGGTTTTATGAATGTGGTGACTGGGCAGGCAAACAGCTGTCACATCAACTAGAACAAACAACAACTGCTGGTTTTATAGCTGCGATTAAAGATGAGCATCTGCATGTTCTGACAAACCAGAAGGACATTAATATAGAATTGAAATAATTTTATGAGAAATTATACACCTTTGAAGGCAGTGATGTGACTGAAATGGAGAACTTCTTTAGAGCCCACCTACTTTGACAGATTCAGATAAAACTATGTTGGAGTCAGACCTGTCTCTGTTTGAAATAGATGATGCCATTAAGGTGATGAAATCTGGTAAAGCACCTGGTTCAGATGGGTATCAATAAAAAAAAAAATAATAATAATAAAATACAAACATTTGCTTTCAAATTGGTCCCATTGCCTTTAAAAGTTTTTAGGGAGATTTTGGACAGTAAAGTTCTACCTGTAACAACAACAGAAGCGACAATTTCATTGTAACTGAAAAAATCACTCCTTTGTGATTCATATCGTCCTGAATGAGATTTGTTGTGGGAAGACAAATATCCAGCAGTTTTCGGCGCAATGATAATAATGTGCTCAAAGTAGCGATCTCCCTTGATGTGTAAGATGCAGTTGATAGAGTTGCTTACCATTTTTTTGTTCACTACACTTAAAAAATGGGATTTGACACTATTTTTGTTCCTGGATCAATATTCTGTATGCAGCACCTCAAGCATCAATTAGATCACATATGGTAGCTTTTTTCCCCTCTTGCCCGTGGAGCAAAGCAGGGCTGTCCATTAAGCCCAGTTTTATTTGATACTGTTTTGCTATTGAACCCCTCACAATTATGATGAGGGAATCTGCCCCTTTGTTGGAATACAAAGAAGAAGACTAACTTGCCAATTGTCCCTTTATGTGGATAACCTTCTCCTCTTCTTTCTAATCCGCACACCTTCATATTTCTCGTGTAAACAGATTTGGGCAGGTGTCTGGCTATAAATCTCTAAAAGTTTTTTTTCCAATAAACAAAAAGGCTCAACAATGAAATATCCAGAGTTTCCCCTTCACTATCAACAAGGGCAATTTTAATTACTTTTGTGTACATGTCACCTACAAGTATTACCTTCTTTTTTGAAATTATTTTATAAAGTTTCTGGAAAAAGCCAGATAGATGGTCAAAACTCCCTTTATCATTGTTGGAAGAGTTAGCTCTGTGAAAATGATAATCCTGCCTAGGCTTCTGGTTCAGACAGTGCCAGTCTTCATCCCTAAAGCCTTCTTTAACAAACTGAATAAGCACATGTTCATGCTCATTTGGAAAAGAAAAACAAACAAAAGTTCTTAGAACGACGGAAAGAGGATGGTGGTTTATTTTTTCACAATTTTCTTTACTCCTAATGGGCAACAAACCTTCACAAACCTCTGTTTTGGACTGCAGACACACTGGAGGCGGAGTCTCCATCTTGGGTCCAGGTGAACAACTCTCTAGTAATCCAGCTTCACTTTCATTTCTTTTGTGTAGTCCACTACCTTTGAGTAAACCCCTGTGGACAAACAATGTTGTTGTCCAGGGTGCTTTAAAGATTTGGTCTTATAATCCTTTTTAAATTCAGACGTTCCCTAATTTGAGCTCGTATTCAATGTTATGTCCGTTTTGCCCCATCTTTAATAGAAAATGATGAATCTCCTTTGAACGAATGACTTTGAGGTCCCATGATGTGATTTTTTCATTTATCCCCAAATACATTGTTTTGTTAAACATCTTTATCTTTAACCTTGTCCCGAAAAACATGGCTTAATGAGAGTTTGGACTTTAATCTGCTTCATAAAGGCTTCATTTACAATAGAATTCAAGGTGCAGCATCCCCCATTGTTGGGCCATTTTAAATTCAATGGGAATAGGAATAAGGTGAACATTTCACTTATAACACTTGGTAAAAGTGATCACAAGAATTCATTCATCTATTTGTATAAGACGTGGTTTATTACAGTTTAAGGTGCTGCACATGTTACATTTGTCACCAAGTAAGATAGTCATACTGTAACCTGGTGTGGATCCTTCCTGTATGAGGTGTGGTCATGGCCCAGCCGACCTGAGCCATATGTTCTGGATTCCACTATGGCTTGTTTGAAGTTGTGCCTCTGGATATTTCAGTGACCCTCCACCAAACAGATGCAGTATCCTTCATCACACTGCTTGCAAGAGGCTTAATGTTGCTTGGCTGGAAGAAAGCATCCCCACCATCTTTTAAGTGTTGGGTGGAAGTCAGGCCCCATTTAAAGCTTGAACACTTAAGATATGATGGTTTTGAATTGATCCGTTTACAGTAGAAGACTTGGCAGCCATTCCTCCTTTATTTTTAATCTGAACTAAGTGCATTGCCCACTTATTTCACCTTCTAAAGTTAGATTTATGTTTATTATTATTTAAAGAGACAATGTATATTAAGTATAACATATATATGATATGCCAGAATTATCCAACTGGATGTTTTCCATCTGTAGTCCCTGGCAGGTCAGGATATGAGATAAGAGCACTGTACAGATATTCAATAACAAACATTAAACACATTACAACATTAGAGTAAGAAAAAAACCCCACACACACTCAACATCAGTGATCACAGACCTGATTCCTCTTGAGCCAACATTTCAGGTTAATTTTAAACATGTTTAATGTTTAATGTGAGACTGTCTCTGAGAGCAGCTGGGATGCTTTTCCAAACCTCTGTGCCTTTGACTGACCTGTTGACTGAAGGCTGTGTCTCAGAGAAACTGCACAGTATTTGATTAAACTACAATTCACAATTATTGTATTATTGTTAATAGTGGTGCATGGATTATACTTAGTTACTGTACCAAAACAAACCCAAAGAGGATTTCTTCTGCTTCCCTGTGACTGGTGAATGTTTGGTCAGAGCTGTCAGATTTAGAGGGTCGTGGTGTTTGGATGACTCTGATCTGTGGATGGATTTTGTCTTGGCTCCTCTGTCCTGCTCCATCTCTCCTTTCCCCTCTCCTCTCTCCTGTCTCCTCTTCTCTCTCCTCTCTCTTTTCCCCTTTCCTCTCTTCTCTCCCTCTCTCCCTTTATTCTCTCCTCTCCCTCTCCAATCTAAAACAAGTGCTCTTAAATTACTTTTTACAGTTTCTCACCATTATTTTGTGTCTTTTGGCATGTTCATTGTGTATAAATCTAAATATATCTTCTATTCTATTATAAATGTACTTAATTAGGTTACATAAAAAGCTATCAGTATATTTCATGTTTTATTTAATCAGTTCATTAATTGGTTATTGGTTATACATTGATTTACATGTGTTAATCTGATGCTGTATTATAGTGACCGGAGCTCATTCACAAAATGATTCTCTAGAGCTTTTACGTGATCATTATACTTTCATATAGTCAATCATTTCAATTGTCTACTTGATATTCTAACATAAATCACACTGTTCAAACCTAAATATTTCCCCTCCTTTTTATACGGTTAAATTCCTTCCAGTTGTAATGTTTGTGTAAACAAACATTACATGTCAGTTACAGTGCATTAACAGGGCTCATATATGCAGTGCACTGATCCATTTACATAAAGCTGGAGTGGATAATGGACTTCTGTTCCATACATTATAAAGATAAGTAGATGTGAGGTCTGTCATGTCTCTGCCCTTGATGTAATGGCGTCTCTGTTTAATGTTAGTCGAGCTGTTTCATGTCACAGGTGTAAAAGAAAATCTTGTTAAATATAATTATCAGACAGTAATTTAAATCAATGTAAACAATTACAGATATAGAAGAAAACTTTGTGTTCTGCAGTAGGTTAATTTCAGTAGATGGTGAATGTTTTTGACTGGGCTGACAGTTTCAAATTGAGATAGAGGTAGGTCTCTGCAAAGTTAATAACTTTTTAATAGAATTTCAAATTGTTACTACTCAGCTTGAGGCTTTTTATTTGAGGTCCACAGCCAATCCTCTGTTTGTGGTTTGGAGTAGAAACAGACCAATAGTCCAGATATTTGCACTTCTTATTCAGCACAGGCCGATATTTCATTTTGACTGTTCTGTTGCTTAAAGAGTACATGCAAAGCTTTATTTGAACAGTTAAATGCAAAAAGATAACTGCTCAAAACATGACAACACTGCCCTGTTAAAGGTCTGTGGTTAAAAGAGACTGTAGGTGAGTTTGTCGTAAAGTAAAAGTACATAATTCAGTGAAAATAATCAAAATGGGCCCAAAAATATCGGCAGAGCTTATTGGCCATGTGTTTCTCCATAATTTAAATAATCGGCATTGACATCAGCCATGAAAAAAAACAAAACAAAAAAAAACATATTGGACGATCTCTGATTTAGAGCAGATTTCAGACTTTGACTCAGCAATTTGACTACTTGTTGTGTGAAATGGCAATGATCTATCTCGTTTTATGTCCAATAAAATAATACTGCCATTTTAATTTGTTTAGTTTAATCTAAATCGATTAATATATGGCACACATTTCAAGGTCTTTCTGTCTGCTTGAATTCACTTGGGGTATAACTAAGGTATAACTAACTAACTTTTTTTATTGCTGGTGGAGGCTCTTATAGTTATTGTATTATAATTTATTGGCACATACATCGTTGTTGTCAGGTGTCAGAGCAATGAGCCACACGACCACTATATCAAACTTGTGGAACCATACTGCTTAAAAAGAAGCATTAGGTTCAACATTTGTGAAATTTCTCAATGAGTGATTCTTTTTAAATATAGTGCATTACCAATATTACAAATACTATATGTATCCAGGCCATGTCCACTGTATAAGATTCAATTTGTAACATTATTATATACCATAGTTATTTATTAGACTTTTTTTAGTTTGCCACGTTGTGTCTACAGAATTAAAAACATCCAAAGTTACAGAAGTAAATGAAAAAGTTCAGTTTTCCAGGTTTGTTTATAAAGATTTATATGCCGACTGGCCAGACATTTAATTAAGAACACAATGCAAAGCTCCATCAATCTTGTGAATAAAATGGACTGCAGCCTCCACTTCCTCTTTTGTCGGCCAGTGCTATGACACTGCTGTATAATTTATGCTACAGTGGTGTACTGTTTGTGGAAGTCCATTTTTCATCCAATCATCATTCACATACTTTGGACGGCTTCCAGTTTTACATGTAATCTCAAGAATAGACAGACTGGGAGTGCATTTGTGTTAGGATAATATAGTTGTTTTTTTTTCATTTGAATGACAAAGCAACATTTGTTTAAAGAGGATTTTTATTAGTTTTTAGTCATGTTATAATGTTGTTCCTTCATCAAAAATTTTGAGATGCCATCCATGCATGTTTGAGTAATTTAGCAATCTCCTCCGGGCTTTATTCTAACCCTCCTTATGGTTAGCTGTAAGATTCTGTCCAGTGCTCCGCCCACAAGCCTTCATCATCCATGCCCCCACACAACAATTCTCCATAAATATACAAAAGCATGATACAAACCTGATGCAATGTGCTGTAGTTTCATTAGTGGAATGCACGCTCGTTGTAATGTGATAGCACTCTGAAGGGGGAGCATCAAAAATGAAAGTAAATCTCCTAAAACATGTTAATATGCTGATTTTGGTTCATTTAGCATTTTCAAAACAATAAAAGGTAACACGGTGATCTAAATATGTTATGTGTTAGCAATGAATACCCCATAGAAGTAAAATATGACATCTTTAAAGAGCTGAGACTACAGGATATAAACTTAAATATAATTATTATGTCATCTTTTTCCATTTAATATTCTTTGTTGATTCAAAGCAAATAATCACACAGTCTACTTAAAAAATACACATTCATGAAGATGTTATTGCTTTGCCTTGATCTTGATCTCTTAAATTCATAGTGCACCTTTGACATAAAACACCTAGAATAAGGCAACAAACTATATCTGGCAAAATTCTTTTTTGAAGAAATCAAATGGGATAGCCCTCTGTTATACAATGGCTGTCATATGCTTTCAAGTTTTTGTTTGTTTACACTTCTTAGGAATTTTGACCTATTTTCCCTTGACTAAATTTAGAAGATCATGTCTTTGTGCTGTAGTACAGGAATGTAGTAACTTCACTTTACCACCAGAGAGCAGCAAAGTCCATCAAACCACACAAAACTACAGCACAACCAAGTCATTCAATATATAATATAATTATATAATATATAATATAATATTATAATAAAAATAGTAAAAAGTCTAATCATTTAATTTCTTAGCTCATGGTCCCTCTGATCACTCACGTCAGATTTTGCAGTTTACATGTAATTTAGGTAATCTTAAAGCTCCAAAAATCTAATTATAATCAGATTTTAGTGTGCATGTGAACAACTTCACTGACGTCTTCCCTAATCTTGAAATACATCCATTTATTTTACATGGACTAAACAATCAGTATTAGTTACAAAACTGCTCTACACTATATAAAATTAAAACATTCATCTATAGACGTATCAGTTCTTTTATATATTAGTTACACACCCACCTTCATTTACTCACATATGTACACAAGGATACTTACTTTTCAGCTAAGAGTGTAAGGTATAACATTTTATAACCCAAGTATGCTTTTGATTTCTGTGAGTTCTGAAGCTTACTACTCATACAAGGAAAACATATATTTGAAGAAGAAATAGATATCTCCAGTCCCTGGATATATTTGTTTTGGCTCTCAGTCATCTCTCCAAATGGAAAAGTACTAACAGTAACAGTGGGAAACAGAGAGTGACTGTTCAAGAGAGTTTGAATGAGGGAAGCCATTACTGAAAGATTCACACTGAAATGGAAGAAGTAATGAACGACAGAATATCTAGAATGGGTGGGTAAAACTGTTTATTTATACTTTTATTAAATTGAAGATAGTATTATTTTCTGGGGATATTGCTCTTGTGGTGTAAAAATAAGAACTATCAATGCTTGTATTTCAAATGGGCATAAGTGGCATTTTGATTTATAAAGTACTTTTCTAGCACGTTAAACATTTGTACTTAACATATTTTATCCTGTAATGTCAGTATGGGTTGGGCTCATCTTGTTTAGTCTATATTGATTATTTTAATTGCCTAACATTTTCTGCAATTGCACAACTAATTGTCTAAACACTTCTGCACCACTTAATTGTTCTTTTAAATTAGCCTTCCTGATGTTAACGGCACAGATTGAGATGAGTGATGCATGCTGGGTAATCGTTATCGCCAGGAAAAGGTGGAGGCATAGAAGCACTTTAAACCAGGGCAGTGCTGTCGGTTACATCACAATTCCCCATCTACGTCACTGGGACTTCCCCCTAGCTTCATAATATGCCTCCTCTCTGTGTGGAGAGAGAGAGGAGAGACCCACCCCAGTACTGCTTATATACGAGCACATAAGCACCAACAGGATACCACTAGTGCCAGCAGTTTTTATCAAAGCAAGACACATTCAAGAGACAAAGTTTTAGTGGGACATTTGAGCATTTTTGTTGGATAGTTTTATTTTTACTTTCAATATTTTCTACTACCTTAACTGTCTTTTTGGAGATGAGGTCCAGTGTGGTGCAAGTCAAATCTCTAACTTCACAACACTGCAGCGTAAGTCTATTTTTCTGTATAATATTCCTAAACTAGTCCTTTTTGTGTTGTAGCCCAGCGCTTTGTATGGTACTGCATGTGAGAGTGTAGGATGAAACACACAGGCCTAAAGGGTTTACCCAGAGTGCACTGCTTCAGCTGTAAACACCACTTCACTCTGAGTCTTTGAGAGTTCATAAATTATACAAGAACCATGCCAACAGGGCTCTCTGTATGTGCATGCTTTTACATATAGTGGGGTTTGAAGGATGCTGGCTTTACGCTAGTCTGAACAGGCACTGCCAAGTAGCAGATATTGTATGGATGGTGCTAGAAATTCCATTTTGGTGCTGTATCTAGGGCACTTACTGCCAGCTCAGTCCTTGTTATCTTAGCTTGTCCTCAGAGGTATAATATTCCCTGCAATGGAAGCTGGACTGGATTGTACTAGTCTAAAATGGACAGCACTATTATAATGTCTTGAGGGTTCATGTCTCCAGGTGCTGGGTCCTGTACTGATGTAAATAAACTTTTCCTGCGTTAGAACTCCAGCGTCTTGACAATTTATTCTACTGGTGATACAACTGAAAGCATAGTGAAAACTTAAGGGCTGTAAGGATTATGAAGGATTTATATGGACTACTACAGAAGGCATGGAGTGAGTTTGCTGGATATAGTTTTGAGAGTTTTTTTCTAATTCCATGTTCCCTTTCAATCAACTAATTCACGCTGAGGTCTTGAGAATTTCTTTAGTTTTTAGTTTAATTTACAGCACTTGAAAATGGCTTTTGTCTATTACAAAAACTCTGGATTTTAAACAGGTATAAGCCATAATTAAAATGGGTTTAATCAGGACTATACGTGACATGTAACTGGCTCTAATTGATGCAGATACTGTTGTACCCCTCCCACAGTTTGAGAACCACTGTGCTTTACTAGATATAGCCTATAGATTTGTGCCAGCTCAGAAGCTTTTCCTATTGACTGTTAAGTATGACATCACCGGCCCTGTTCTAGTTTTGTTGACACACACACACACAGCAGACACAGCAACCTCCTGGTGAATTAAACATGTATACGAGACCGAATATGTTTCACTCTAAATATTATAAACAAGTGTAACATATATGTATTGTATAAGATGTTTTATTTCAGTGCCTTGATGATACTGGCGCTTATTACCTCTACTGCACTAATAAAGATACCACTTCCATCTATACCAGGTTCATTGTTAGATAATAATCTGGTGTATAAGATCGCATTTAGTTCAGAGGTTGATAATTCCTGGTTTCCTTTAGTTATTGGGTCAGTGAAGGTTCATCCCAGTGTAAGTCAGTAAAAATAAGCATTCTCAAATTAAAACTGCCTCTTGATTTCATCCAAAACAAACCACCTTTCCTCCTTAATGTTCGCTTTAACCCCCTAGCACACAGACACACACACACCCACACACACACACACAGACACACAGGAACAACAAAAACAACATTCTTTGCTCATTAAGTAACAGGACATAGTTTTGCTCAGGAGCTTTGTGCCAAGATACGCTGAAGGTCTGCCATGACGCCAAGCAAATAAACCATGAAAAACAAAGTTATAATTATAAAAAATATATAGATGGTGTCATATATTTTTTTATTTGCCAGCTGTGCTCTAACTAAACAAGCTTTGGCCTTGTATGGTTGCTCGATAGTTATGCAACAACTATATGCCCCATCTGCCACCCATGTCCAACCAGGAATAAAAATATGAACTTCGCCAGTAATAAAGGTCAAATTGTTTTATGTAACTATGATTTATTGAAATGCATAGTCTAGTCATATATTTAGCCTCATAGTCTCAATAGCCTTTTGTACTCAAAAACCCTCAAGGTTTTCAAGTACAAAAATAAACTGTCTATGTCAATAAGATGGCTGGAGCAGTTTGTGTTTTCATGGCAATAAAACTCTTTCTGATTGGCTGAGGATGAAGCCAATGGTCTGGAGAAAACTCAATTTGGCTAAAAAATAACATAGGCAGTTATGTGATGATGCTGGCAGTTTGCACTTTATATCTCTTGAATATTATACATCGCTGTTAGTTTAGAGCTAGATTAACACGCTCGCCTCTGTAGCCTGCTCTCTACTCCCTTGAGTTAGCTGGTACACTGTGTGCTCTGTGTCTAATGTGAACACAAGTGTTGCTTTGGCATGAACTGAATAAAATATTCAGGTGATGAGCAGCCGCTCCCTTCCCCCTGGAAATATCCGGCCCATATTTTCCCTCCTACTCACATGCCTACGTACAATATGGAAGTTTGGTTCAGTTCCATGTGTTGTACTAGTTTTGAGTATTAATTGTAACTGTAAGAAGTCAAAGCAAAGATGTCTTATACAGGGGGGATGTGTAACTCAGAGACTGTATAAAGATCATTGAGGCTAGCTGTTATAGGGGTGAATTTGGAGTCAAGTTCCATATTAGGAGTTCCAGCCTCGAGTATCATAGCAACCAATAAGCCAATCTGAAGTGAAGCTGTTGAAGGTCACGCCCCTTCCTGCCCCCACCGCTGGTTTGGCAGTGGGCAGGCGATTAGCAACGCTGTCAATCAAACCTGTTGTTAACGCTAGCGGGTGCGACCTCGGGGAAAGAAGGCAGCTAATTTGTCTCATATTAATGTTCATATTTTGAGTTATGGACGCCATAGCGAAGTAAAAATACCAGGATCATGTAGAGCGAGTTAATACGAACATTTTAAGACCAAAGTGACGGGCCTGACAGCTGCAGTTAGAGAGAGAGGGCCGACAGTTTTCTAATGTAGAGTGAATTAGAGCCAGAGTTGGAGCTGGAAGCGTGCTCATGATCACTTCCTATTTGGAGCGTGCATTTATATATACAGTCTATAGTGTAATTGCATAATAATTTATATACATTATAGTGTATATTTGTATTAGTTGTAATTAGTAAGCATGAATATTTCCTTGTCTATAGTGGCAAAGTAAGTGTCATTAATAGTTACTGCATTAGTTCTCCTCAGTTTGATTTTTGTTAATTTAGTTAGATCCCCATTAGCTGTCACCAGATTTACACATCCTGGGCCCTTATACTGAAAAAGGTTTATGAGACACTAGTGGTCAGAGAGGATTTCAGAATTTCTGTATACTGTCTGAAAAAAATAAACAACATTTTCACAAATGGTTGTAAAATTCTCATTACATTAACTTGCATATTTTTTCATGTATATTTTCTTTATATTATACTTGTATGAACTGAGGTGTACATCCCTCGAGTTACTGACATAATAATAGTTAGTTGCAGCCTTACTTTCAGATGAGCTAAAACGGTCTGACTAAGATGAACAGACTTCATAAATGAGGTGCTGATCTTTGGTATTTACTGAGCACTTCTGAAGCAGCCTTCAAATGAGCTCTTTGACCTTATCTTCAAACCAGGCCAAGTATTGACTGGCCTAAAATGGCATCTTTTTACTTTCTCTCATAGCCCACACGGCTTGTAATTGGGTATGAGACTTGAAAGGGTTTTTCATTTCATTCAATGATTATTCTGTTTAATTTTTGGGATTCTTTGGTCCTTAAAAACTAAATTGACCATAAATGATCGTCTTTTGAAACTGTCCATTCGTTTATCTTCTCTTAACCTTTCACATTAGTCACTCAAATGGTTTTCTCACAATATATGCCATTTATGCCATTAGGTCTCTCTTATTTGTAAAGTAAATATGTTTTTACTGGGACAAAGCCAGCATGAACGAGACAGGACGTTTCCCCTTTTTACACTATTAACTATCATTACGCTAAATTAATTTGAAGTAATGTTATTCATCTTTTCAACTCTTTTTGAAGGGAATAGTTTGTGTATCTATTATCATTTCAGTCTTCTACTAATAATCAAGTTAATATTTGAAATAACTTGTTTTCTAATTGCACAAAAAATACTTCTTGCCCCAGGCATCTAACTGGATTATAAGCACATTGTTATTCATTTCAATTCAAAATAATATTGTTGTTTTCTGGTGAAACAAGCCAAGTTTTCTGGTTGTTTATTTTCTGAACACAACCCACATAACCCACACCAAAACAGGAGCAAAACAACAGCAGACTCCCTCCAGTCTCCCAAAACAGACCCAACTCACAAATATAACCTTCTCATCAACTTATCGGCAGAACAACCAAGTATCACGTACAAAAGCAGCTACATTAACACATAAACACTTACAAGAATAACAAAAGGTGTCAACTCTGAGCTAAACACAAAACACAATATAACACAATATATTCTGTAAGTGAACAAGATTGTTGAAGTTGAAGTTTACCAACAGAATTTAGGAATGGATAATGATACTATTATTAATACCGTTACAGAAGGGGAACTAGAACACATACCCACACTGGTTAAATTAGTGGTCACGATGGCTGAAGCACTTGCACCTCACAACAAGAAGGTCCCAGGTTCAACTTTTTGCATTTTGTTTGCCACATCAACTCAAAACATGCACCATATATAATTCTCCAGCTAAAGAGGTCCTGATCGGGCCAAGTAATTGAATAAATGCAGTAAGGTAAGTTTAAGTCAATACTGCACCTTTACATGGAAAATAAACATTGTATCAGGTCATTGTTGGTCTTACCTCAGGTCATTGTTGGTCTTACCTCTACCATCCGTTCGTGTCTACAGCAGCACTCGGGGCCGGAGGATCTGAGTCCGTGTGAAGAGATGACGGACTCTGAGGACAATGAGGAGGAGGACCTGGGCGTTCTGGATGATCAGAGGAGCATCATCCTGCACCTGCTCTCACAGCTCAAACTGGGCATGGACCTCACACGGGTACGCTCAGGCTACACACCAAAGCAACGGTTCAAACGCTTATCATTTTCTTATTCTTTAATCCATGTATTTTGACCGATTGTTACACCATTCAGTTTTTTTTGTGTTTTACTACTTTGTGTTTTACTACTTTCTATATTTTATCTACATACAGAAGACATCTAAGTTTTTATGCAAGATATATAGAATTATGTAGCAAAAAATAAAATAAAATAAAGAACTCAACTAAATATTTTTTATAATTTATATTCAAATGCTCAAAGTAGCTACCATTTGCTTTGTTGAAAGAGCTGCAAACCCTTGGCTTTCTCTCAGTGAGCTTTATGTCTCCTGAGATGGTATTCACTTCTCATGTGTGTCATATCAGGGTCAAGGAACTATTAAGGAAGCTATTTTTTATCTAAAATGTAAAACTAGTTTTGAACTATTTGAGTTGAGTTGAGTTTATTTTTTGTTCGCTGCATTCCATATGTGTCTATTCATAGTTTTTCATGCTTTCAGTGAGAATCTACAATGCAAATAGGTATGGAAATAAAGATGAAACATAAACGAAAGTGTAAAGTGTGTTCAAACTTTTGACTGGTAGTATACAAAAAATAAAGTAAACACACATAAAACATGTCCAAAAAGGAACATTAGTGAGATAAAAATAGCATGTTTTGGGAAATAAGTACCTAACTTTTTATTGATGGTTATTCTTGGCTAAATATTCAAAAATAAATCCTATGCACGCTTTGGCAAAATGATACTGTAGCTTTCCAAAATGACTCATGTCACCTCTGTCAACATCTAAGAATAGTGCATATCATACAGTGGTGTTAAAATAGTTTGTAGTTTTGGCAAACACTGCTAAAGATGACTGAAAAAAAAATTGTGACAATTTGACATTACATTCACCAGAAAAGCTTGGAAATGACAACAATCAAATACTCAAATTAAAAAGTCTGTTGTTCCCAGTGTATCTGTAAGTAACTGTCTGTATTTAACATGAATGATGCATGTTCTTACAATCCTTTTCACAGGTGGTGCTGCCAACATTTATCCTGGAGAAGCGCTCGCTGTTGGAGATGTACGCTAACTTCATGGCCCACCCCGACATGTTCCTGTCCATTACCTCTGGGACCACAGCTGAGGAGCGCATCATTCGATTCGTAGAGTACTATCTCACCGCCTTCCACGAGGGACGGAAAGGGGCTGTAGCCAAAAAACCCTACAACCCCATCCTTGGAGAGACATTCCACTGCTCATGGGACGTACCAAGAGACAAAGTCAGGACTGGGAATCGAACCAACAACCCCGGGTGCGCTCAGGGGCCAGGCAGGGGTCCGAATAACACGCAGGGGGAGGAGAGTGGACCATATAAGGTGCGGTTTGTGGCAGAGCAGGTTTGCCATCACCCTCCGGTCTCTGGGTTTTACTGTGAGTGCAGAGAGCGAAGGATGTGTGTCAACTCCCATGTTTGGACCAAGAGCAAGTTTATGGGCATGTCCATTGGAGTGTCCATGGTGGGGGAGGGTAAGTACAAAATGAGAGGTTACATATATGTCTTATAGTGTATATTAGGGGGACAAGATCTCGTGCCACAAGATCCCGCAAGTCAAAATTGCCTCAAGATTGTACGCACAAGTTATCTCGTAAGATTTTTTGTGATTGTGTATTTACATTTGGATCGGACAAAAAGGGTTAAGGGCTGGTGAGTTAGAGCTCCTATAGTTTCCAAAAAGTGCTAGAATTACCACCCAATACTAAATCAAATAAATCAAAAATTGTGAACTGAACCGCACATTTTATATATTGTGAATTGTGTCAGAACTTGTCTGGTTCTCGTCGACCTAATCTCGTGTCTAGTCTTGTTTTGTGGAAATTGTGTCTCGTCCCACCCTAATGTACAAACTTTCTCATACAGCAAGGCCCATTAGTATCACACTATTCTCAGTTGCAGTATGTTTTAGATACATAAACTTCATTTGTCCCTGTGGGGACATGCAAATTACTTTGCAACAAATTCACATGACTGGCTTCACTTTTGTACTTTCACACATGAAATATAAAAAGGGCACTGTCAGACAGCAATAATGTAGACAGCATCTGGTGGTGTTATGTGAGATTACAACAGGGGGTTGTATGTGTTGGCCAGTCTAATTAGTAATGGTAGCTTTAAGAACACTTTGACAAAATAACTGTTCAGAAATCTGGTTTTGCTTGTAGGATGAATGTAAAGCCAGTAAACCTCTTTAGTGCTGAAGAAGAGACCGGGCTGTTCCTGTACTATAGATCCATGGTACTGTCCTGTAGAAGAATAGGAGTTCTCCATAACAATCAATAGTCCCTCCTCTGTCAGCAGATTCTGATAAAGCAGCACTCCTCCAGACCTGCAGTCTAAGACCAAAAGTCTTTATGAACGCACAAACATGAAAGGAGAAAGATAATGATGAGTGTGTGTTTGACAAAGGCATTTCCCCACGTCTGACATGATCACAGGACCATTCGTGCTCCAAATGAGGACTTCCTTTGACTCTTTATTGACTATTTCTAGAATTTGTTAATCTACAATTAAAAGAATTAAAAGATTTCTTATATATCTCTATCTCTATCTATATCTATATCTATATCTATATATATATATATATATATATATATATATATATATATATATATAGATAGATAGATAGATAGATATAGATATAGATATAGATATAGATATAGATATAGATAGATAGATAGATATGGTCTTTCTAATAGATTAAGATTAAGATCAACTAATTAGGAAAAGCCAAATTCTAGTTCTGGATATCATTTTTTGTGACAACCTTAGTAACACATTATACTGTATAAACAACATAGTTGTGCTCAGTGCTTACATTATTAGATTATGGTGGTGCATACTTTAAGTTGAATCATTTTATTTAATAGTTTCCGCCCTTGATGAAATATGAAATATTTCATCATTCCTTCTGCTTCCGCGTTCCAAGCACTATAGAGCCTTTTTACAGAAAAATCCATCGTTCAGTGACAGTAAATGAAAGTTACATGTTCGAGAAATATAGAACTGGCATAAATAAACACACACCTCCTGGCAGAGTGTGGAGTGTGTCGATCCTGTGTTGTCTGTCTCGAGTCATCTCAATGCAGTGATGTGTTATGGAGTCACTTGCAGACTTGACGCTCTGTGACAGCTGTCTACTGTTGGAAGTGAGGATGACAGAACTACAGAACCACATCTCCTCACTGACTCAAACACAGAGTCTCGTGAGCAGCTCTTTGACTCAATGGTGACAGGGGGAAAATCTAAGCCCATGTCCATGATGAATGAACTGTAGTTGTTCCCGGTGTAAATTCTGCTCTTGCTGGTGTGGGATGCAGTCAGCCTGTACCTGTGTTCAGCCTGATACATGGGGTTGTCCTGGTGCAGCTAAACCAAAGGGTCCAGTTAAAACAAGTATATGATTTTTTTGTAAACATTTAAGTGATGTGCAAGCTATAAATCTTTACACCGTTAATGGTACATAGATTGAAACTTGTTTCACGAGTAGATACTGGGTAAGAAAATTAGACTATAAATATGGAAGACTGACTTAAATGGAGTGAAATCATCTGAATTTTACCAAGGAATCTAACCCACAACCTCTGCTGTCTATTCCAACAGCCTTTCCACAACCTCCTTAATTTGAATATGGCTTGTACCTGATTGCTAAACCCTTTGCTGTACTGTTGTTTATTTATGCATTAGAGCCCTTAATCATTTGTTAAGCAGCGCGCAGCCTCTCAACAAATCACTCCAGCCTCTAGATATCACTGACTCACAAATGCTCTGTCTGAAATTGAACAGTTATTTCTTTGCTTGCGCACTTCGTATCTCAAAGTTGTAACACACGTCTAGCCCCGACAACACTGTTAATCTCTATAGTGGATGCTGCTTTTCTATTTTGTCACATGAGCTTTAAAACGCCATTGAAAACTGCTGATACCTGCGGGTCATTGTTAAGCCGTGAATAACACTATCTCTATGACATTATATGGGGTTAGCACTGCAGGCATTTGGAGAGAGCGCGGCTTTACAACAAGTGCTCTCTTCTTGTAAACATGTGATTATTATAGAAACATTCATCGTGACCAGAGGAGAGAGAAGCTAAAGGCGCTGTCAGGCAAGTGTTCAGTATAGACTCATTATGGTCTGAATGAATGCTACAGATTTGAATTTTGATAGTACTAACTAGGATCAGGCGATATGACCATGATATTGACCTTATTCTGCCCCGCCCACCTTTTTTCGTAAATGCTTCAAACCGTGCTCTCTTTATGGAGGAACTTCGGGTTAAGTGGGAATCCTGAGAATTTGGGAAAAGATTTGCTGCTAAAATATTATATACATGTGTCAAATATTCAATGTTGATGTACAGCAACACTGATTTCCCGGGAGGCTTCAAAACGGCTTTGTAGTCCATATAGTTGTACTTTTTTACTGTCAAGATCAGCAGCCCGAATACAACCCAAATGACGATGGCAGCGCCCACAGCAACTTCCGAATAAAGTGAATATTGACCAACCATATCACTGACGCATACAAACGGCTGAATCTAGATTAAAATTTAATTTCGTATACGTATACCTACCGATCTTATTTGGAGATTTCTTACCTGCTGTATAGCAATACAATAACTTTAATATAATCTTGTACACCATATAACTACTACTTCAAATAGTATCGTAACATCGTAGCTTCATATAAGTTACTGTAAGTCTCTCTTCACATTATGCAAACATTCATTTTAATTTATACAACAGCAGTTAGATTTTAAAAGGCCTGATCTCTGTTATAATGTTGTTTTTTCATCACAAACAGACCTGGAGTTGTTCTTCTCTCAGACATAAAACGCTCTGTTCCACCTTGTGATGTCATGTGGTAATACTGTGCTCCGCTATTTTAAACTCCATACGCCTTCACTGGAATTATTTGGATAATTTCAGTCCTGGAATTGCACATTCTCTACTAATCCAAATGTAAAAGGTAGCTGTTAACTTGAAAACTACCACTACATTACATCACAAGGTGGAACAGAGCATTTTGAGCAGACTAATAATGCAGGGTTACTCAAACATGTGTGAATGAAACAAAAGGCAACTCCATGTATATTTTTGTGGAAGTAACAACATTATGACATGACTTAAAGCTCATTTTGTGTAATATAGGACCTTTAAATAACAACATACGGCTCTCATTGCCTTTATTGTGTGAATTAGGAGGTACCATAAATACATTGTCTATATTAAACATCTTTCTGCCTTCAGTTGACAGTTGCGTTTTAGATTAAGGTTGAATTGAACCACTGAATTTTAGGTTACCTGAGTCTCTCCTGCAGCGACCGCCCGTGAATTAAATTTTATTTTTAGCATAAATATAATTAAGTTACAACACGCTACTAAAGTTAAGTACTAAAGCCAAATATTAGCTACGTTATAACAATCAAGGAGATATTGCTACTCATAATGCACGACTAATTACGTGAAGCTGAATATATGAAATAGCTCTTCTGTTCTACCTATTGCTTAATTATGCATAAGCTACGTGTATATAATGAAAATCTGAAGCAAGAAGTGAAGCCAGATGGTTGAGATGCCACATACCAGGACAGATTAGATTAGGTTTAATGATGTGAGACTAGATTATTCACTTAAACAAAAATGTTAATGGTGTCTCATAGGCAGCGGCTTATCATGGAAAGTTACGTTCAATTTGCATCACCTGAATTCAATTTTGGGCCATAACTTTAGATTACGTGGGCATTGAAACAGACCATATATTTGAATCAATCTAAATTAAAGATACAAGAGATGACATGTTTTCCTCGTGTCCTGGGCTCGTTCGATGTTGGTTGTATAGGCAGGATTTCTCATGAAAGTTCAAAAACACACCACCAACAACATTTTAGCCTAGTCTCAGTATAAATTTTACACTTTTCCCTGCGCACATAATCTCCTATTTTGTATTCCTCTTGGCTGTGCGGTCCCAAAACTTTTCAGACAAGGACAGCAAAACAACCAAGCAAGAAACCATCTCCCAATACAATAATGATAAAATTATACAACAATTTAAGTAGAAAAGGTATTTTTAAAAAGCTCAATAACCTGTGTACCGGTATATGGATTTTTTATGTCTCTTTATGAACACAAACCATTTTAAGTTTAAAATAATTAGGATTTTTTTCTTCTTAAAATTATACTAATACTGACTCTCAATGTAAAATTCCACACACCTCTTGGCAGCTCTAACCTCAGCGTCCTCTCTATCCCTCGTATGTACTTTAAATATCGAAATATAGGTACCTAAATACTTAAGAATGCCAATTAATACTAAAATGTGTACCTAGTATCAATAGACTACTAAACAATTCTCATAAACAGGACAAAGTTGGACCTTTATCAGAGCTATACAGGAGAAACTACTATTTTGTTCTACTGTCTACTCCTTTTTATTATGTGGTATCAAAATTGGTAGAGTATTGACCCTTTGTATAAAAATTGTCAGTACATGTCTAAACCACTACAACACGTCACAGTTCAATGTTTTTTTTGTTTTATTCAGGTGTGTTATATTTATTGGACCACGATGAGGAGTATGTGTTCACACTGCCCTCCGCTTACGCCCGCTCCATCCTCACTGTGCCCTGGGTCGAACTCGGGGGCAAAGTGTCCATCACCTGTGCCAAAAGTGGATACTCTGCTACTGTCACGTTTCATACCAAACCCTTCTATGGAGGAAAGGTGCACAGGTCAGAGCTGTTACCCTGGAGCTTTTTGATGATTTATAGACACTTCAAAGATGAGAGGCTGGGTTTGCATTACATTTTAAAGAGCCTGTAGTTGTTCAAATGAAGCTGGCAGGTAATGGAAAAACTAGTAACTATCATGGATATTGTGATTCTGACCCCTTGGGAAAGTAGGAAATTATTAAAAAGTACATAAAAATTTAAGTTCAGTAAGCAAATGTTGACATGTTGTATCATAATTTGTCTTAAAGTGTAGTGTAGAGACCAATATGTTTACAATCCAGTGGAATCTATAGCCGATAAACTCTGCTGATATTTTTGGGCTGATATAGGCATGATTCGGATTATTTTCCCCAAATTATATAATTCAAAATGACAAATCCATCCATCCATAGCTGTTTTAAAATAGACGGCTGTGTAGTCACAGTTTGTGCAGGAGCCTCTTCACATTAAAGTGTTCAAATAAAGCTTTATATGAATTCTTTAAGCGTCTGGCAGATTGAAGGTCGATAACCGATATGGTAAAAAGTGCAAATATTGATATATGAGTCTATCTCTAGTAGTGCGCAGTAGTAGCTGCGTTGTTGTAATTCAAGCAGATAAAGTTTCATTGCAAATTGTGAACTTTTACCATAGCTAACATACAAATTCTGCTCTCATAATCAGTTTATATTCAGATAAATGAAGAAGCAAATCATATATTGCTTAGCTATTGTATACATCATTTACACAGTTATGCAAGAAATGGGACCATGTACATAATGTAGCGTTCTGGGGTAAGGAGCCTTGCAGAATTTCTCCTGGTTGTTTATTTTCTGAACACGAGGGCTACTATAGGCTATAACACATGTCAAAACAAGAGCAAAACAACAGCAGTCTCAACTCATTAGAGCCAGTCTCTGACAAATAGAAACTCACATCAACTTGTCGGCATAGCAACCGAGTGTCACATACAAACGCAGCTACTAAACGCAAAATATAAGCTCATTACAATAACATAAATAGGCTGTTTTGCTCCTCTGCTCAGAGTGACAGCGGAGGTGAAACACAACCTGACCAACACCATCGTGTGTAAGGCTCAGGGCGAGTGGAACGGGACTCTGGAGTTCACCTACAGCAGCGGAGAGACCAAAGTCATCGATACAAACAAACTGCCTGTGACCAAGAAGAAGCTACGGCCCGTGGACCAGCAGAGCCGCACCGAGTCCAGGTCACTTTCACTTTGATCTGCACTGTAATGTAAAAAACATTCATGTGATATATTACTACAGAAAATAACACCATAACATTGAATCTACTCAGGATACTGAAACAATTATACAAAAAGAGGGACACTTTTGAATGTAGGAAAATGTAGTAAAAGAGCTGCACTGCCATAATACTCTACAATAAAAACTAAACGTTTACTTACTTTACTTTACGTTTGTTAGTTAGTGTGATTATGTGTCATCATAGACTGTATATGTAAATGGACATAGCTAACATGCTAGCTGCAGTGTTTCAAATAGGAAGTGATCACGGGCGTGCTTACGGCTCCATTGACTCACTCCAATTCATGTTACAATGAAAAATTGTCACCCCTCTCTGTTGCACTGAGCCTTGTCATTGTCTTAAAATGTTAACCCACTCTATATGATCCTGGTGTTTTTATTTCACTCTTTTGTCTGTGATTCAAGATATGAACATTATTAATAGACAATTCAGGCGCCTTCTTTCCCCGAAGTCACTCCCGCTACCATTAACAACAGGTTTGATTGACAGTGTTGCCAAGCTCCTGCTCCCTGCTAAACCAGCCCCTTCCAGTGTCGACAGGCAGGGGCTGGTTTACCTTCAACAGCCTCGCTTGGATTGGCTCGTTGCTTGCTATGATACTCGCAGACAGAAATCCAAATATATGTCCAAATTTGGCTCCAAATTCGCCCCATAACCGCTAGCCTCAATGAGCTTCATTTGACTGGGGCTGAACACTCGGGGTGATATCACACTCACTTAGTTCACTTCTTTATACAGTCTGTGTGTGTCATAGAGGTTAATTATTCAACACTCTACAGAAATGTTTATGTAATACAAAATATAAGTTCAACTCTAGTGCAAAAAATATGTACACATGATTAATATTGAGCCGATAAGAAAAGACGCTCTGGCTGCTTTAGTTCAGACTGGACTCCTACATTACTCCTCGTCCTTTTTTTCTTAGATTTGCTCAGGCAGTATTAGACAGGTATTATGAGGACATGAAGTGAGTTACTTTGAGAAAAGAGGATGTAGAGGAAAGATTAAGGGTGCGTTCAAACTTCTCCTAGTTTGAATCCAATTTAGTCCTGATTCAGACTTGGTTTGATCCTGTTCTAGTCCAGGTTTAGTCATGGATTTTGTCTCACTTTAGTCCCAATGTTCCCTTACAGATTACATTGCTTTGTTGTTGCAGTTTGAGGATTTTTCTTGAAAATATAGCCCTATACTCGCCAACTTCCAATCATTTAGGCAGTAATTAGGTTCAGCCAGTAATTCATGTGTTGGATTACTATCAACTACTATGGCAACGCCTCAAACTGCCCAACAGCTTTGTTCTTCATGTTTTTTTTATTACAACAGCTGCTTAGGTCAAGGTTCATTCCTGTTTTCGTCATGGTTTGATTTTGACAACTGGTATTATGAAACGTATTATGAATCATGTCTGATACTTTGAAAGTCCCTGTTGTATTCATGTACTCAGGAGGCTGTGGCAGCACGTCACCAAGTCTCTGAAGGAGGGGAACATTGACGAAGCGACGGAGCACAAGCACAGACTGGAGGAGAGGCAGAGGAGCGAAGAGAAACAGAGAAACGCCAACAACAAGCCCTGGACCCCCAAATACTTCACCAAAGAGGTACCATGACAACAGAACACAACACACAAGATATTTTTATATTTTAGATCGGAAATGAACAAGGTTAAAGGTGCTGTACCATATTTTTACTTAAAACAGTAAAAAAAAAAAGGTACAGCAACATTAACTTTAACATGAAAAACAGAAATAGTTTATTTTAAATGGTTTGCAGTGGTCCAAAGGTATTACTCACTTACCTTGTGCACTCTGAGAATCCTAGTTATTCACAGAGATGAGTTCATAAGCGCTTATCACAGCTCTCTGAGACCATAGTTTTGCCATCAGACAGTACACAGCAGACTTATTTTAACCTCAAGTGCTGCTTATAAAAAATCTGTATGACACATTTTGCTTATATACACGAGAAATTAGATACGTTGAAACTTGAAAACTGCTATACAAGTATTATGTAATGTTACTAGTGTACATTATTATTAGAACTAACCTAACTAAACTAACTAAAACAGATATAAAGAGGAATGAAACAGAGGTAAAAGCTACCACTCCTACTCCTCCTACTACTACACCTACTACTACTTCCACTCCTATTACTAATACTACTCCTACTACTCCTACTACTCCTACTCCTCCTTCTACTCCTCCTACTACTACTACTACTGCTGCTACTCCTTCTCCTACTACTCCTTCTCCTCCTCCTACTGCTGCTACCTCCTACTGGTACTGCTACCATAGATCCATACATTTTCCATATAAATTGTGAACAGCTGACCTCAGCTTTTCGACGGCATTATAGTTTATTAACCTTCAGTGGAATTATTTATACTGAAGAATCTCAGGCTTATGGAGAAAACTAAAATAGTAACATTATAAATATTTAATCTCATCACTCATGATCCACAAGAAATTAATAACACATTCCGTATGTTCTACAAGAACTTATATTCATCAGAAAAAGAATCCAATCCAACAGCAATTAAATCATTTTTCCAAAACATAAACCTACCACAATTACCCTCCGATATGGCTGAATTCTTAGATGCACCATTATCACTGCAAGATCTCCATAAAGCCCTCCTTCAGATGCCCAACAACAAAGCCCCCGGTCCCGACGGATACCCCCCTGAATTTTATAAGCACTTTTGGAATTTACTATCACCACTTTTCAACCGGACAGTGACTGAAATAAAAAATACATCTCAAATCCCTCTTCATATGAATACAGCAGCCATAACAATATTACTTAAACCAGACAAAGACCCAACCCAACCCACCAGCTATAGACCTCTTTCATTACTTAATACAGATTTAAAAATCATTACAAAAGCACTTGCCCTCCGGCTAGAAAAAGTTACACCACTATTAATTCACCCCGACCAAACAGGATTTATCAAAAATAGAAACTCTTCAGACAACCTTCGTAGATTATTCAACCTCATCAATATCGCTCAACAATCAAATATCAGGACAATCATAACCTCATTAGATGCAGAAAAAGCTTTTGATAAGGTAAACTGGACATTTCTTTTCCACACACTCCATCAATTTGGCTTCGGGGAGTCATTTATCCACTGGATTAAGACACTCTATACCTCACCTAGAGCCACAGTCACAACTAATGGTATCACCTCACCTTCGTTCACACTGCACAGGGGCACTAGACAAGGATGCCCGCTCTCTCCCTCGCTGTTCGCCTTATTCATTGAACCGCTTGCAGTAGCAATACGCCAAAATAACAGCATACAAGGAATATACGTCTCGGACACACATCATAAAATCAGCCTATATGCAGATGATATTCTACTGTACCTACAAAAACCACAGCAATCATTACACGAAACTTTCAAAATTATAAATACATTCTCATCCATATCAGACTACACTATCAACTGGAACAAATCAACAATACTCCCTCTCTCAGATGAAGGAGGAAGTTCTGCAGCTCAGGATTCATTCCCTGGTATGCACACAGGTAACATTAAGTATTTAGGCATTAACATTTCCCCCAGGCTGTCAGAGTTGTTCTCACTTAATCATAACCCTCTGCTTAAAACAATAGAAAACGACCTTGAACGATGGACAAACTTACCACTTTCACTAATAGGACGAATAGCATCAGTAAAAATGAAAATCCTCCCCAAACTGAATTACCTATTTGCAAACATCCCAGCTACACCTCCGGACAAATGGTTTCAGACACTAGACTCATTAATGATACACTTTTATTGGAAGAACAAAAAAGCAAAAATCAAACTCTCAACATTACAAAAAAACAAAGCACAAGGCGGCCTCGAAGCACCAAATTTCATCCACTATCACTTGGCAAATCAACTACAATATCTAGTTAAGTGGACAGGACAAACATACAATAATAACACATGGATTTCTTTGGAACAGTCATATTTAAAAAATCTTTCTTTGGCAGACATACCCTCAATGAATACTACTCTCAAAAAACATAACTGCTTCAAGAACACAGTCATTTCAACAACTCTGACAGCCTGGTGGAAAGCCTTAAAATTAACTAATTCTTCCACGGCACCTTGTAAATACACCCCCATCTGGCACAACCCTGACTTTCACATGAATAGTACCCCACTTCACTATCGCACATGGGAACAAAAAGGCATCACTCACCTTCACCACTTATTCCACAACAATAAATTCATAACATTTAGACAACTTATGGAACAGTTCGAAATCAACAACAATAATCGCTTTCAATACTTACAAATCAAATCCATTATCCAAAGCAAGATTAATATAACTAATAATACCCTGGATCCCCCTCAACTATTAGAAAACATAAAGAATATCAAGAAACCAAAGAAACTCATTTCCAAACTATACAAACTTATCCATTCAGACAATATAATACATGCACCACAACTCAAATGGAACACAGATATAGATACACCACCTACATACGAACTCTGGACAGAAATTTGCAAAAATACATTCTCAATGACATCCAACACTAATCTACAACTTATCCAATACAAAGTTATCCACAGGACACACATCACCCAATACAAGAAATTCAAAATGGGACTAACAGACACAGACACCTGTTCACAATGCACCATGGGAGTCACAGACACTTATTTACATGCACTCTGGGAATGTTCACCAGTTCAGGGTTTTTGGAACACAGTTACACACAAACTCACAGACATCCTGAGCTGCAGAATTCCTCCCTCCCCATCCCTATGTTTACTTGGCATTATTACAACTTTCACCATACCACCTAAATATAAAAACAGTTTGTTGACATCTCTAACTATCGCCAAGAAAATAATTCTACAAAACTGGAAATCAAAACAGTCAATAAACATCAAACACTGGTCTAACTCACTCATCCATCACATTTCAACCTCTCAAATGACAGCATACTTTGAGGATGACATACCGTCTTTCATGGAAACCTGGACACCATTCATAAACCACTTCAATATTATTTTCAATCAGTCATCAATATCAACAACATAAACTCCACCAATAGACTATTACAACACCATTAACATAGTAATTATGAGAATGCCACGCACACTCCTATACACCCCCCCATTCCTACAAAGACACACACACACATACACACACACACACGACATTATGTAAACTTTATTACAATAATTGCAATCATACCACCACTATTGCTGTATATCACTATTATTGTTGTGTTATTGTTTTCATTGTATGTACACGTTTCTATTGTTGCTGTCACTACTATTATTGTCATTATTATTGCCTTATTCATTAACTAATTTATTTATTGAATTAATTTGTGGTTCTGATGGAGATAAATAAATGGATGAATATAAACACACATATTAAATATTAAAATAAAGAACATGAATTATTAAATAATAATTTAAATATACACACATATATATAATATATATATATATATATATATATATATATATATATATATATATACACAATAATAACAATTATTAATCATAATAAATTAATTATTAATCAATAATAATAATAATTGACAACAAATACATAAAAAGATTAGGGTTAGCAAGGAATGGGCGCGTTGCTAGGGGGTACTGCCCCTTGAGTGCGGGCTCACCAAAACCTTGCCTCTTTTAATGCATTGTACAGGACACGCATGCACACACATTTTACATTTAAATCTAAATAACCAATACCACCATTAGGACCACAAAACTAACATAGAGCAATATTGACCAACACTGAGTATGACAGCAATAATAAAACCTGTTATCGTTATCTTTACTTTTATTATTAATATTATTAGTATTACTTCTTTATCTCCGCACACACACTCATACACCCCCCCCCCCCCCACACACACACACACACGCATACTTACAAAGAAAACCAACCAAGACAGAATAATGCAGGTACCGTACTGTACTCCCCCCCCCCTAACACTTTTACACATCAACACAACTTTCTCTGTAAATAGTAAGCTGTAAATATTGTATGTGTTTCTATGTCACTGGGTGTTCTTCAAAATAAAAAAAAAAAAAAAAATAAATAAATAAATAAATAAATAAATAAATAAATATTTAATCTCAACATTACTGCACTATCCTCAGATATGAACTGTAACTTGCGATCTCCTTGTCTCTATGGAGATGGATAAGTTTAATGCCATACTGTGAAACATTTCAGGCAAACAATAACATCTAGGTGAAGTTACATAGTCCACCTTTACAAGTTTTCTTTTATATGTGGACTTGGTAAATGCCTCAAATCTTAATACAAGGAAAAGAAAAAAAAAAAGCTTTAAGTGTGTTTCTATCCTTGAATACAGTATACAATGACATTTTATAACTGGGTTTTGAAATATCTCTGGGGATTGTTATTTTTACTTAAACTTATAATCATCTAGTTTTAAGATAATACTTTGCAAACAACCGCTCCGACATGTACATATTAATTGTTGTGTTTCTCTGTCAGGGTGAAGGATGGGTCTACAACACTCCTCTGTGGAAATCAACCTGATGGTGTCGTTCTTCCTCTCGGACAGAAACACGAGCTTCTTCTGCAGAGGTCAGCCTGGATGACCTTTGAACCCTAAAGACCTTTGGAGATGTTGACACTGGTCCAATTCCATTTAGTAGAAGAGATGTTTCCTATGGACGACTCGAGAAATGTAGGTTTGGGCTGTTTCTGTTCATTTGCCTCCTCAACTCCTCAACAGGAAAAGAGCCGAGTACACACAACCTGCATCTCTTCTCAGTGGGCGGGGCTTAATTGAGGAATTGTCAAGGAAACAAGTGTACAGAAATGAGGTGCAGCCTTTGACGACGCAAGTTTGGAAGAAACTGGATTCACCCTGTGAGGACAATGAGGTGCCAAAGGAATCCAAGAAGAACTACATTTTTATACATAAAGTTAAAGACTATTGAAGTAACTAACAGTAGAGTATTTCTATTTTTCACTTTGCCAAGGCATTTTTTGCACATGCACAGTACTGAAGTTCACCACTAGTGTTTTATATAAATGTATAAATGTGATCACACAGTTTTGGTTCAGAGCTTTTGGTTCATCGTGCAGCATTTGAATGATTCAGTAACATGTTAACTGTTCACGTTTATTACCACAGATGAATATTCCTTAGTGTTGCTTTATTTTTCTCCTGTCAGAAAATAGCCACACACGTTAGTCTAATGTATTTCTGAAATTTGTGTAGCCATGAAAAGCAGTACAGCCATAACCCAACTGGGAAAGAGTTAAATCAAACGTGTTCAGTTACAGGTTATTATCAACGCGATTACCAAAGGTCCTATAAAAAAGTTTTATTCTGGATTTTTCAAAACGTAGGTTAAGTTAAGCCTTTATTGTTCATGTAGGAAACTATTGGGCTACTTTAGTATATCCTATGTCCCCTGATTTCTGAGCGTTTTGATGAGAAAAACAACATTACAACACAGTTATACAAAATAGTTTTAGTACAATAGAGGATTTTAACATGTTAAAGTAAATTAAAAATGTAATGTAAACGCCTAATGTTGCTTTATACAGCGATGAAAATACTGCAATTATTATAGCTTTGTTTCTCTCTTTACAACCGATTCACTCTTCTTTTATTGACGTGTTTGAGCTTCCTGTAATAGGCGCCATTTTGAGGACTTTGTATCACTGAAAAGCTAGAAGTTTTCAAATTGTCAATCGCTATGGGAACAGTTCCAAGTCTTCATCACTCAGAAATCCATAGAGACTGTACTTTTGCGCAGCTGTCCCTCCATTGATGTATTTCTATTATGAATGTATTTTAGCACATCAGCAGTTTGCTCCGTGACGTATTTGGTCCTATTACAAACACAGACTTTATTTTAACATGGCAGCATTTCGTTATTCTTTAAATATTCCAGCTCTATAATATTTTTGGCATTACTACCTCTGAATCAGTGTCATGTCATTTGCAAATATTTCAAGTTGATTTTGTAGGTGTTGAGATGAGATCATTCAGTTGTTCGTAGTTAGTGCACTCCCAGTTTGAGTATTTACACTATTGTCTATAAACAGTTGTTATACTGCCTTATTCTCACTGTTTAATTGTACTAAATCCAGGTGCAGGTCAGTAGCCTCAGTGAAAGACTAAACTAATATTTTTGTTTCACGTTTTTAAGCCTTACACAGAAACGAAACAGGTTTTAGACAGTTTTTCATGAATGGATATATTCTGATGTAGCGCAAACTTTAGATGAATAATAATAAAAACCTTTGAGTATCAAAAATATTTGTTGTGATTTATTTTTTTAATAAAATACTGCATACAAACTAAGGCCAATAGTTGTTAGGATGGGGAAAATATGCAAAAAAGGTGGACTATGCAACATTTATGATGGAGAGTATGTCACCTGCTTGTCTCCATGACGATATTATTGCTTTTTCCCGGATAAAAGGTTCCAGAGTCAAGCATATCTATCTCCATGGAGACACCACCTCGCTATGTTAGGAGAGAAGTGACAGCAATACAGGTTTTTTCAAGGTATTTTTGAGCAATGAAAATAACTGTATGAATGCTAAATAGAGAGATTTAATGCCACTATGGAACACTCCAGGTAAATTAATAACATCTCCATGGAGACAAGCCAGTGGTGCCTGTAATAAATCATTTAAAAATAGCTCTATAGTAAGAGTATTTATAACAGCATGAAAAACATTACGTTAACTGCAAACACATTATATTTAGAGTTCAATACAATCCTTTCAGCAGTGTCATTTTTAAAACAGTAAATGTGCCTTTAAAATCATTATTGTTCAATTTTAAATCTACTTTTACTGCAGCTTTGCCTCAGATGTTACTTAATACCGTAGCCATTTTCCAAAGAGACAGAGAGACAGAAGATATTGGTTGAGAACACAGGACTCTATAGGATGCCCTCCATTTCAAACGGTCAACATTGGCTGTGCCTCATGTAAATTTAAACAAGAAAAGTTCATACATTTTTCATTTGCACTCGTTTCATGTGTCCCATATGGAGGTTAAATGTGCATACATGCATCTTACACCATCAAAGAGCTTTCACCTTTTCAAGATGGATAACAAGCCAAGTCTTATTCCACTCCTTCCTCTGCTACTTAATGAGCGATGCCTGTTTCTATGTTTCTTTTATTGGGGTCCTGTCAATCATGAAGCTGTTATTGCCTGTGTTATAATATCCACAGGCTAAAACGAGAAACAAAATCTAAAATCTAAACTAAAATGCTAATGTGACCGTCAATCTGGAATGAATTAATTGGATCAGTGAAAGAGCTAATGTGTAATGTATAAAGGCGAATGCTGCCATCAAGTGGTTCAACATTTAACTACTGTGCTGTAAATTATTTCAGTCCCATTTCTAAAGTGTAAATTTTGCTTATTCACTTTTCAAAATGAACACGTCTAAAGGGTCACATTTTTATGTAGCACAACAGCAGCATTGATCTGTGAAAGCTACAATCGTAACGCCAACTTGTGGGTCAGTGGATCTAATCGTTCAACTATGTTTATGTCGAGGAAAGGATTCAAACCACTAACCTTCAGATCAGAGGATGAGCGCTCTACCAACTGAGCCACTGCCACTCTCATCTATACAAGTCTGGTGGCCAAGTTGGTACTGACTTTACTGGAAAATAAATATTTAAAAAACAACAAACCAATAAATATTTACTAAGTCTATGTAAAGATAAGAAGTGTTTAAGTACATTGTGGCACTTTCTATTTTTTTATTCTTGTGTCCATGGAGAAGTTATTGATTTGCCTGGAATGTTTGGCAATAAGGGGATGAAACTTGCATTTCTCTATGATAACGATGAAATGCTACCACAAAGCTAAGTTACAGGTCAGATCTGTGGTGAGAAGGCCATGTTTACAGTAAGAATGCATGTTTTTTAGCAGTAAAACATCTGTTACATGTAAAATTGACGAGTTTAATGCCATACTGTGAATCATTCCAGGCATTACCACGTCCATGGAGACGAGCAGGTGACGTACCATTCACAAGAAAAGTTACATAGTGTAAAGCCATTTAAAAATAACTCAGTACAGACTATTTTGTTCATTGAAGTGTATATTTAATAATGATAGAACAGAAGTTAAAATGTAAACTTTGAACAGAGACAGTGAGATTTGTACCATTTTGAGCTCAAACGCAAAAGTCAATGATGGAAGATTTTTAATAACACAAAACACAATGAAATACGATGTAAAAAATATGACTGACACCACCTGTACGTTACATTAAGGCTTAGTTTGACCTCTCCAGGCAATATTGTGAAATCGTATGGAAGCTGTTAACTGCAAATAAACACAATACACAACTGATGCTTAAGTCACTTTCTGTTTAAACTGTTCAATTTACAAAAGAAAAGTTAAAAGTTGTAGCGCTTTTGACTTGTTGCTAAGTGGTAAACTAAAGAGAATTATTATTTTTTTTTGTCTAAGCGTGCATGTACAAGTATTCATTAGTGATAACATGTTTAAAACCAAAACTGCAGTGCCCGTAAGACATTCACAGAGAAATGACGAGAGCTGTGTCCCAAATATTCACTTTTATAACATTTTGGACGACCACAATAAGTGAATTCAATAGCACGTTCTAACTTAGGCCTAATATTATAGTTTAAATAGTTACTGTGTGTAATTAGAATTAGATTGTGAACAATAACTCGCATTTACTACATTCAAATTTCTAGAGATTCAATGCCAATAAACAGAAAACTGCCACAAAAATTCTATCATTTGCTCATAAGAATTTTAAAAAGATTCACTAAGAAAGACGCACAACACCTACAAGATTCTCAAATTCAACGTTTCAATGTAATGGCAGCGTTTCCCCAGAAGGTGGCATCTGCAGGCCTTTTATTGGAGACATTTTAATACAAAATGTCACTTATTTCCTCTTGTTTAATGTTCAAATAGTGCAGTATTTTTTACTTTTATATGTTTATGATAACATATAGTCAAAATGTACGAGACAGACTTATAATTGATTGTGTTATTAGTCTACAGCCCGGGTCTCCAAACTTTGTCCTCTGGTGAGCTACATTTACAAAACGAAAATGCCAGAGAGCTACTCATTTTAGCAGTTGCAAGAAATTGAGTAAATATATAGATATATATAAGCGCCTTGGCAACACAGCGCACAAAGTTAGGCCTCAAAATGATACAGTTACAACGGCTATAGGCATTTAATTAAACACACTTTAATTATTCAGCACAATTAGTATAATTCAGAAATGCCTTGGTGAGCTACTTGGAAGGAGAACCACTGGACTACAGGGAAACGCCACAGTCTTTTTGCTTAAATATTGCTCTTGTTTTTGCAATATTGAAAAACATTATAAGCCGTACAGTAATTAGTAAATTCAAAATGCAGTTGGAGTAAATGTAAGCAACTAAAAGCCCAAACTAGCTTAATAAGTATTTAAAAAGTGACGCTTTTATACGAATTTGACTTCACTAGCCTAATTCAAACAACAAGCTTAAGATTTATTTTATTATGTAAAATATATTCACCGTATTGGGACACAGCTCTCCAACCCAAAAAATGATCAATTGTCAATATCTTTTTCTACAAACAACAAAATGCGAACAAAAAAATCCTTACATAAACTTTCAGATCAACTTTGAACAGTAGTTGAACAATTCCAGTTTTTTGTCCCACAAATATAGAAAGAAGTGCGTTTTTCAAAATAACATAACGAGCGATGAGGCACTAGGCTTGCTCACAGGACAGAGGCTCCCTGTGGAACGGGAAGCCTAATTTATTAGAACTACAGTTCCCAACACCTAACATCTTGACTCTCTTGTCTTTTTAAAAATCCTAGCAGCAAAATGTACAATCTATAATGCAATTTATGAAAAAAGATGTAATCAGGGACGTTGTAAAAATTCACATTCGATCCACAAATCCTCAACTAAAGATGCTCCTCTCTGTACAAGAATTATTGCATTCACGGATTTGAGTTACTATCGAACAAAAAAACTAAACTAAAAATGAAGGGAACGGGGAAAAAAAGCATTTAAAAAAAAAAAAAATCACCATAGAAACACAATATATTATTTTTGATTTTGACATTTCTTTACACACCGTATTTACACATTTAGGCCAATTTTGCATTGATTAAATGGATAAAGAACGGAAAATTATTATATAAATAAATGATTATATTGTGGTTCAAATGTTTTTGTTGGCAAGTTTAAAGGTGCACTGTGTAACTTTTCTGGTGGACAATCTGCTACCTGTTAATCTTCTGCCTAGATAGTTCCACAGTATGGCATTTAATTTATCAGTTATTTCTTTACAAGTAGAAAAAAGATGTATTTGTAACAGTGAGCGGTGTCCCCTTTCCACAGATCTGTCTTATAACTTGGCCCTGTGGTGTCATGCGCTTGTCTCCATGGAGATAGATAAGCTCCATACCAAAGTGTTGAACATTGTAGCGAAAGTAATAACATCTCCATGGAGACGAGCAGGTAGTGGACTTTTCAACAGTAAAGTCAGACTGTGCACCTTTAAGTACGGCTAAATTAATCAAAATTTGAGTTGAACAAAACAAGTAATAAGCCGGTCAATTTATTTATTTATTTATTTTTTGTAGTAGTAGTTTTGTAGTACCAACTTCAACAAAAGGGGGCAGCAAGTGAGTGAATCTATACAGGTTTTATCTTTTTGTAAGAGAAACATTTTATGGCTGAAAGTACAAATCACAAATCATTATTCATATTATTTATAAGTTTGTTAAAGGTTTAGTCCAGGTTCAGGAGTTTAAGTCCCATTTTAGACCTGGTTTAGCTGATATTTTGTCTTTGTTTTATCTTCTTTGTACTTAGTATGAAAACATAAGAATCATTTGGATCATTGCGAGATACGGCCAAAATACTACCATCAACCTCAAGGTCACAAATTGTGTCAGTTTCCTTTTAGGATCTTTTTTTTATTTACAATTATGAGTTTCGTTATACAGACTGTGGTGGGGGGAAGTAATTATCAGTTTCTCCTAGACTAAAATAATTAAGTTGTTGATTTGTAACCTTGTGCAGCCCAAAAGATGATAAAAAACATTAGTAAAGGTTCCTCCATACCGCATATCGCTGTACACGCGTCAGGAACAGTCTTCACTCCTCGCCATCCTCCATTTTAACAGTTCACATGTGCCAAAGTTCAAAGGTTGACAGGTCTTTGGTGCAAAATCTCCTCCTTAAGCGTTCCTCCTCCCTCCTCGTACCGTTAAGTAGTTAAACCAAAAAGTGAATGAGAGCAGCCCTATGCCTCGTCACCACACATTCAAGTACAAAAAAACAAAACAACAAAATGAGAAAAACAAAGATCAAGTTCAAAACAGAGCACTTCTGGGTCAAAACCAGATATGACACTGCGTCCTGGACACTAGGGGGCAGAGCACCTGTTCAGAGCTGGTACACTGCAGCTCCTCGGTCCTTCTTCATTGGTTGTTCGAGGTTTTCTTCACAAGTTTTGTCCAAAAAAAAAAAAAAAAAAAGAAAGAAAAAAGTTTATGTTTACTTTTTTTGCAGTTTCTTGCCTTTTCTAACCAGCAGCTTGTTCTTGATGTGGCCACGCTTCCTCTTTGCAGTCTGAAAAATTAAAACATTTATTTATATATTTTCTGTTCAACTACAAAAACACATTACAACTTAAAGTGCAGCGCAAGATCCTGTACACGATTTTTTCCCCCATGTATATGAGACAAAAGTATCTTGCCCCAGAACAGATGTGACAAAACTCTGCTCTGGTCTGAGAGATTCAAGATTCAAGGATTTTAAATGACATTTAGATCTTTACCAAGTGTGTCTATAGTGAAAGACAGTATTAGTGCAATTCATAAAGAGCAAGTGTGAATTGTGAAAAGTGCTTATAAAGTCATCATGGTGAATAATTAGAATGCTCTGAATACATGAGGCCAGTGAGAAATAACTTTGGACCAAATTATAAAACTAGCTCATTTTAAGCTATTTAAAGTTAATTACGTTTGTTTTTCACCTTTTGTAGTTGAGTTATCATTTCACATTATTCTAAAGAAATGAACAAAAGTCCTTATGGTAAAAAAGTTGGGGGCCACACATTTGTCTACATGGAGATGATATTGCTTTGTCTGGGTTTTTCCACAGAAAAGTATTTTTATTGCTAATCACGTCTTTGGTAGGACGTGGTATTCTTACCTTTTTGGATGTGTACTTCTGCTTAGGCAGGACACTCCGGGGCTTGTGGTCCAGAGGCTCTCTGTTGTCCAGGTGTTTGACTTTATAAATCCGGACGAGCCAGTGCTCCGACGTGAAGGCCTCCTCCAAGTGCTGGAACTTTATGTCTTTGTTCCCAATCTCCACGTTCCTCGTCCGGTCGAAGCCGGGAGGGGTCCGGAAATCCAACTACGAATGACAAAAATGTAATTAGGGAAAGAATACGATAAACAGACATTTGGTTAGTGAGCGCACAGGGATGAACAAGGACCAAATCAGAACTAAACCCGGGATCAATCAACTAAACCAAGTCAAAAAACAGTTCTAATTCTAAAACAGGCCAGTCAGAACTAAAACAAGGGATTAACCAAGGACTAAAATGAACTAGGGCTAAACCAAAACTAAATTCTGAAGAATAAAAAGAAAAGATAGCATAACATTTCTAAAAAGAATCAGCTCCAACGTTTTCAAATATTACATGGAATTACGCAACCATTAAATTAATTTTTCAGCATCCCTAATTTCAAATAAGAAAAAGTAAAGCAGGAAATTTGGTGCAGTTACTCAGCGATTAAAAATATAAATATACAGTGAATCCTACAACAATCTTTAATAGAAGCAATTTGTACTGGGACAATAATGAGAGAATCCCACATGTTGCTACAGCTCAAATTTAAGGCATTTCTGGATCTGATCAAATATCGGGCCAGCGGTAAAACTCGGCCTAATTCGATGGCTTCTCATTATTTCTGGGACCAAAAACTAACAGAGACATGACTTTGATGTTGCTTATTACAGTGACTTGACACATTGTAGAAAGGAACACATGATCTGTATCTATTTAAATTTGATCCTGACCCAGATGCTCTTTGTCAACGGAAAATGAATGTTTGGGCAGGTCAGAAATGATCAAAGGAGAGTTTGTTATGTACACACCACTGAAAAATGTCAAATATTTCTCAACAGACAAAAATGAGCTCAAAGCAGGGTGGAATAAGGCTAAGCCAGCAGGAAAACACAACAAAACTCAGGAAAACAGGAGAAAAACAGGATAATAATAATAATATTTTTAAAATTTGCTTTTCTTGATGGGTTTATTTCTTTTTGCCTTTGCTTCCTGTGTTAATGTTCAGGAACATAATGTTGAATGTTTTCTTTTTTGAAAGGTTTGTTTTTAAAAAGACAAAATGAAATCAAATAGAAAATTGTGATTATTATTTTATATATAATTGTCTTGGGACCACTGTTTTTTTTTTTTAATGATTGATAAGCAATTGTTAGTTGCAGCCCTAGACTAAACCAGGTCTAAACCAGGTCTTAACCAGGTCTTAACCAGGTCTTAACCAGGTCTTAACCAGGTCTTAACCAGGTCTTAACCAGGTCTTAACCAGGTCTTAACCAGGTCTAAACCAGGACCAGAGGGGAAAAAACAGGTGTAATTTACAACTTTACAAGGTGCACATGGTCCCAACAAGGTCTAAAATTTAAGGCTAGAAGTTTAAACTGATCTAGTGCACTGTGAAAACTACAGCAAGAAAATCAGGTCTAACCCAGGTCTAACCCAGGTCTAACCCAGGTCTAACCCAGGTCTAACCCAGGTCTAACCCAGGTCTAACCCAGGTCTAAACCAGGTCTAAACCAGGTCTAAACCAGGTCTAAACCAGGTCTAAACCAGGTCTAAACCAAGCCTAACCCAGGACTAAATCAGGATTAAACCAGGACTAAACGAGTATTACCTGCATCTCGTCAAACTCGGAATACGTCATCTTGTGCATGAAGCAGTTTAACAAGAGTAAATAAAGACCACATCAGAACTAAACCAGGACTAAACTGAGGCTAAAGTAGGAGGACTACACCACAATCACACAAGGATTTAACTGGAGTTACACACATTGCTTCAAATATATAACAGGACGTCTTGTACATATATCAACAAGATTAGCACAGGACTAAACCAGGAGTACTAACATCTGTCTGAATTTAAAATGAGTTATGGTGTAAATGAGGCACAACATCAGCACGACTAGGACAAGACGAGGCTCCCATTAAAACAGAACTAAACCCGGAATAAATTAGCATTGCATACATCTCTCTAAATTTATATTATAACTTCTTGTTCACAATGTAGTTTAATAAGAACAATTCACTACATCAGGACTAAACTAGGACTAAATAAGATCTAAAGCAGTACTAAATCAGGACTAAACCAGCATTACCTGCATCTCTCCAAATCTGTAATATGACATCTTGTACATGAGGCAGTTGAGCAGAGTGGGGGAACCAGCCTTGTCCACTCTGAACTCTCCCTGTGGAGTGAAGTAGTCGCTCTCCTGAAAAACACAAAGACGATTTATACATCATTAAAATCAGGAAGACTAAAATACACTAATTAGAAAACCCTGCTGTAATGGGCTCATGTCTAAAAATGCTTTGTGTGATTTGACAAAACAAAACTTATACCCCTCAAAGCAAATTTATCATATTGTCATTTTCAGTCACATTCACTTGTGGTTTGATGGCGCTACCAGGACAAGTTGTAGGTCAGATCTGTGGAGAGATGACCCCCCCAGAATACCGTTTTGTATGTACAATTATAGAATGTATTAATATTTAATCAACGAAATGTTTGTAATGAAAGAAAGACAAGTTTAATGTAAAAGTCGTATGTCTCCTTAAACTGAAGGTGTGTTTCTATAGGCGCCGATGTAAAGAATTTAATTACTGACAATTTTACTGATACATAATACATCGAGTGTGAGTGCAGCCCTCTAAGACAGCAGCAGAAATATGCAGCAGTTATAATCTTTGTGGTTTCTAAGGAACAGGCATTGATTTACTGTCTATAAACCCGGAGGGTATTTTGGCTTAGAAAATGTAATGCATTCTCACAAGGTTTGTTACATGAGCATTTTTGAATCGATGAATGACAATGAACTTACAAAAGTCTAAATATGTGTAATCTTCTTCATTATCACCTTCAACTGCGTATTTCTTCATTATTTTTGTTGTTTTATTACGTAGTTTTTTCCTTATAATGATGTAGCTTCATGTAAAATAAGAGCTATGCAAAATCAACTTTCTGGAGCTTTCTACCATGTTATAACGTTGATGAAAAATGTGCCTGTGTGTTTTTATGTCAGTCATGTTTGTGTAATCTTGCAGTTTCTCATGTGCACTATTCAAACCCTTCTTAAAGTTACTGTACAAGCCCCCGCCTTTTGTACAAGGCCCAACCTACAAGTCTATGTGACCAGAGCTCTGCAGCGCTCCGGTACAGACATTTTTGATACTTAAAAAATAGTGTGACTCAAAACAATACACTACAATTTTACAAACCTGATGTGATGTACAGTCATGATGTACAGTCATTCATACAGTCAATTTTATTAGTGGAACGTACACGGTTTGTGTTGTGAAAACACTCTGAAGGGGGGAGCAAAGGGAGGGGTACTCGTCAAAAAATAAATTGAAACTACTTCAACATATTTAAAACATTTTTTTTGGTGATTGTCAAAACGATAAATGGTAACATGGAGCTCTAAATAAGTGTTTAATAAAAATAATAAAAAATATCCAATAAAACAGGCCTGCAAACTGAGACATAGTGAACAAAAGTGTCAGTCTCTCTGTGGCGCATAATCAATCGTCCACTGTGCTCAAAATTCTGTGCCTATTATTGTAATTGCAAATTATTGCAGTTATATTTTTGCCTGAAAAGAGCAAATGTATAATAAGAATAACACCCACTCAAGAATGTGTCTGTAATTTGCATTATACATTATATTCATTAATACTTTAAAGTGCAACTATGGTTATGCTTTTACTTCCCAGTGAATAAAAACTGTTATTGTTTTAACAGTAAATGGACTCTTCACTAGAGATTCACACAAGACTGGGACGACCACACTGTGCATTAAAGAATGAGGTGGGTGCCCCATATAGAATAGTTTTATTATAGCAGGTCCATAAATAAAAAGAATACAGCAGCCATTTACTACTCCTCTATTACACAGTTTGAACTTTTACCAGTATCATTAGACCACTAAAGTCTAATAAGACTTTGAAGAAAGCTTTTACTATTTGGTCAATATTTGAATCTCTGCTTTTTACTTGAGAAGGCTGTATTCACTGATTATAAGTTTGATCACACTGCAAAGTGGACAGTGGCTCTTGAAAAACGCATCCTTCTATTGAGATCTGAACTCATGTTTTTGTGAGCTATACATGAGTGCACACACACTCACACACACCCCCCCACACACACACACCCCCCCACACACACACACACACACACATATACCAACATGCACATGCACTCACACACGCACACACATTTTACAGTTTACAGTGCACATTTTACTAGGTGTATTAGGCAGAGGTATAAGGAATGGCTCTTGTGGTTTTACAAAGTAATCTTATAAAAATCTGTTTTTCCTTATTGATTACTGCTCAGAGAACTATGAGTGAACCGTATATCACATATTGCACCACATCAAATTGTGAGATAACCTTTGATTCTCAGTCGTGCCAATCATTACACGAACAGTATTTAGACACATGTGGGTTCAAAGTGTTCAAAACATTAAAGGAAAAATACAAAGTTCAAACAAACTCCATTTCATAGAACTGTAGCAGAAATGCAACTGCTGAAAACAAAACGAAAACTTTTCCTTTTTTATTTATACATTTTTTTAGTATTCCCAAAGAAAACATTAAACAGTTTAGACTCCTCATACCCTGATGTCCTTTGGGTGCTCTCCCTCCGCGATCCGAACCATCCACAGAAACTTGTTGATGTCGTCGCCGGAGTAACCGATGACCCCCCCGAAAATGATCAGGACATAATCCACGTCCAGAGACCTCATGATGTCATACGCCGCGCTCTCATTGGACGACATCGCCTTCCCCACCTGCACAAACAACACAATTTATTACACTACAGTTTTATAATAGTTTATAAAAGACTTTTTCATAACCTCAGTTGGAAAGTCACAGAAAACTCAAACCAAATGAACGATGGATAGAAATGGAAATTAAAAAGTTGGGAGTTCATTTAAAAAGCATCCAGAGATTTTACTAGTAATTTCTATTTGTTATGTTAAAGACGTACCATGTAACTTTTCTGAAGGAAGGTACGTCATATGAGATGATATTGCTTTGCATAGAATGTTTCACAGTATGGCATTACTTGTGTTTGCTCAAAATACATTGAAAAACGTGCACTGGAATCTTAATGGAAGCGGGATCATCTCTCCACAGATATGGCTTGTAACTTGTGCAAGGCAAGCAGACAACACCATCAGGACATCACCATAGAGACAAGAAGTTGGGAGACCAGAAAAGTTGCATAGTGCACCTTTAATGTTTAAAACTGAATCGCAACATTTGGTGTCACATGAGCAGCTTAACAAACGTTCAGAAAATTCAATTCAAGTTTTTTGTTTTGTAATTTGTCTGGAATGTTCCAAAGTATCTATCGCCATGGAGACAAGCAGGTAAGCAGGTGACGCCGCTGGGCCAAGTCAGATCTGTGAAAAGGCAACACGGCCAACGGTAAGAGCAAAGGACACTTGTAATTGAATAAATAGCAGAGATAAGTTTAATGCCCTACTGTGGAACATTCCAGGCAGAGTAATAATGGCTTTAATTGTGATACAGCAAATTCCCTGTTGGGCAATTGCAGTTTTGATAACGTTTTAATTCATTCTCGTGGACAGAACAGACAATGATAGTGCTAGGGCTTAATAGCTTTAGAAAGGAAAAAGACCGAATGTTAACGAACAAAATCAAACCCAAATCCTCAAACTGCAATTAACTGAAATCCCCCTCTGGAGTAAAGTCAAGGAGAAAACTTTAGGCAAATAAGATTATCTTGTCCACGTTTGAGAGCGCTGCTTCGCACAATGTAGTAATTATAGAAAGAAGCAGAAAGCGCCAACTACCACTGACTGTGAAGGAAAATTATCGCTTCTTGGAAAATCTAAAGAGGAAATCTGACAAAAATGTGCTCTAGTTTTTTTTTTATTTTTTTTTTTTATCTCTTTCCAAAATGAGAGCATTAAAAAGAATTAGCAAGTTGTTAGTTGCAATAATAGAATAAATTGTGATTCATTACCAACAAACTACTAATTTGAAATAATGGTCCTCTAAAGCCGGTCTTTGAAGATAACTTGCTCAGCATTGTAACAAAATTAGCACATCACTCATGTTTATGTTCGCAAAAAGCACTATGTAATTTTTGTGGTAGGAAGTCCAGCATCTGTTTGTCTCCATGGAGGTGTTGAGCTCTGCTGGAATGCTCCACAGTACGGCATTAAACTAATCAATCTTGCGTTTTTTTCGTATCATAAGCATTTTTATAAATACTAGGTCTGGTGGTGTCACAATCTTGTCTCAACGGAGATGGACAAGTTAAATACCATATTGTGGAGCTATTGAGGCAAAGTAATGATCTCCTTGGAGACAAGCAAGTGTCAAATCCACCACCAGGAAAGTTACACACTGCACCTTAGAGCTGGGCAACATGGGAAAAAAGAAAAAACTATCCCCCCCCCCCATATTGGTCCATCTCGATTTTCAATTCTTCCATCTTATTGAAAACAGACAGTTGGACTTAAGGCATAAAGAGCAAGGTGTCAGGGTCACTACATTTCTTTGTTGCTAGGGCCAATAATTCCAGAGAAATACACATTTAAAGTGTGGAATGAGTATGTACAATATATTACTCCTAAAAGCATGTGCGTGTTATCACAATTAACAGAAACACATACGTGCACGTAAATTAGGTCTCAAGTTTCACTCATAAACTGTGAGAAAATAGTTGTTTACTTTCCGGAACTTGGCTTATAATGATAAGAAGCACCAGAGCAGAGAAAGAGGAGAAAAAGCGAGGAGCTGAGGTAGGATCTGAGAGAAGGAGGGAGAGCAGGGGCAGAAGGCACCACACTCAGAGGCAGAGGGACGGAGACTTTAGTCAAATTGTGCAGATTTAAGTACAAACTTGTGAAACGTGAGGACACATGAAGAGACAAATAGACGCGCTGTGGCCCTGACTCAGAGCTTTCACCTAAACAAGAGAGCAGTGACTCCTCTTCAGAACCACACGCTCTTACTGCCACAGGATTGGCTTTAGACATGTTAATTAAAATGCGCTTGGCTCATCACCGAGATCGACCAAAATTTAGATTGTGATTTATCATCTTTTGATTTTTGGCATAGCCCTACAGCACTTTTAAGACATTCAGTGGTTTCAGAGTGATTAAAATTTAGCATCATTGTTAATACCAATTCAAAACAAACTATTATGTGTTTGTCCTCAAGAGATCACGTATAAAGAGAAAGCTGAAACCCATGAATATTTAGGAAATGTAAGATTCATTTTAAAAGAATCAGTAACTGTAATTTTGATATTATGGTTACTATAATGTCTATACTTTTTCCAGATAATCGTTCAAACATGGTTATTGTGTCTTATTCCAATATATAATCTATAATGCCTCACCAGTGCAATGTGGCTGTTATTCCACGTATTGTTGTCCACTAGAGTCGTCCTGTTTGCCATCCCTGCGATCTGGTACCCATAATCCCACCAGGACATGACCCGTGCGTGCTCGTCTGTGTTCTGCCTCAGCCAATAGTACGCCTCCCGGAAGTCGTCCAGGATGTTCCTCGACCTGCAGGGAGGGGGCACCAGAGAGAGAGGTCAGTGAGCGCAGATACAAACCTGTCTGAGTGTAACAGTGGATCGTGACATAATGCAATGTCATACAAAAATGGCAATTGTGTATGTGTCACACTGTTATAAAGTTTTAAAGTTTTTCCAGTTGAATGCTGTGAAACAAAACATAAAAAATACCCGGGACAGGACAATAAAAAACGTTTCGCACTCCTGAAATAGTGACAGATATAACTATGAATGCATTTGTTATGTCTGAGTGATAGGGCAAATAAACAAATTACATTTTCCTGTCATTAATGAATTTATGATTTAATTTGACTTTGAAGAAACACATTTGTCTTGCGATCTTATTTTCATATGAACTAATTGCTTCACTAATGACAAGATTGGCTGCGGACTTGTCGACATCACAGACCCAAGCTGATCATTGACAATTTGAAACTACTGGATCTCAATTAAATCTCAGTAGTAAAACAACTTGCACAGCACTAGTGTATGTGAGGGTTGGAATGTGTAAGTTAGTACGTGACTGGAAATTCACATTTTATTCACATTAAAACGTCTATAACCAACATAATATCATCAAAAGCTGCAATGGATCACTCATTTCAATGCCATGAGCGAAAGAGTACTCAAAAACACTGAAAACGTTAGCGCTGAACCTCGGTACTCGGTCTGGCAGGTAACAGCACTGACAGGTTGCTCAACGTATTAATATTTTAGTTTATATTTTGACAAGAGGGGCAACAACAGCTGAAAATAGAACGTGCATACTAAAAATGAGCTTAAAAACATCTTTGGAGGTCCTAAATTTCCCGCAAAAATATGCACAGATATACAGGCAATCAATTAGCGAGAGGAAGGTTATTACAGTTGAATGCGGATGTAGGCGTATGCACAAAGAATACAGAGTGACGGGCTCATATCCGACTAGCATTGTCTGGGTTTTATTAATATATGTATGAGTAGTTTGCCTCGTATGGCCTTCATAGCTTCTTCCGTTCTCTTTAATTAAATTCTACTAAATATGGTTTTCTGAATTCAAGGAAGGTCAATTTTTTCTTTCTGTCTACCACATACAAAGTTAGAAATGGCAAAAAGACCCAAGATACTATATTTCAGTAAAATATTGATGAATATAGTGTGCGGTAGACTCATGAGGACAGGTTGCATTCAAGACGCTGCCACCTGCTTCATGACCTTGAGGTAAAAACTGTAAAATGTGTAGGTGCGCAGTCACAAGGTATAGCAATTTTCAGTAAGAATTTGAATAATGTGATAATTTTAATGGTAAACAAGCCTGAGGCACAGTTGAGCCTGATATCTATGCATTTATTTTTTGCACGGGGTTGAGAGGGCATATACATTTACATGTCGATAGTCTTTCTTATGCTGAGACATTGTTTATTTGGATAAATGTAAAGAAAAATGTACAAATGTTTTTCATCATTAAACATTTTCATACATAAATTGCCAAAATTGCATCTATTTTGGACATCAGTAGAGCAAGGTTTGAAATTAATGCTTAATGTTGTTAAATATTGGATACAAAAGCACAAAGAGGGTGATGGATGGATGTCTTATTAAGTATTTGACTAATCTAGAGTTTGACATTTACATACATATTTGACAAACTTTAATAAATTGTAATTAGATATCAACAAATTCTTCTGTACAAACTGCCAAAATTGTGTCAAGTACTGTACACAATTGAAAGTTTGGTGTATTTGGGTGCTTCATAATGGGTGATTTTTGTCTCTATCGGGGGGAAAAAAACATTTAAATGAAAACAGCCTTTTGTTACCTTTGTGCCCCAGACTACCCCATAGACACAAGTTGATAAAATTAAACAATTTAGGTGCAGGTACATGTTGTTGCAGTGTCTTGTTTTGATTATAACCCAACCATAGAAACATTAACGACGCTAAAACAAGAAACGTATTTAAAGAGCCTGCACCTGATGTTAATTAATTCTTATCAAGACAAATGGTCATTAAATCATGCACTGTGGTTAAAGCTGCCAAATAAGATCAACTGAGGCTGTAAAATATAATCTATTCATTTTCTCCGGTAATAATTATTATAGATGCGACTGACATAAGGCACATAGACACTAAGAATCAACCAACGGCTAACAATTTATAAAACATGCTCCTGACTCAGGGTTTGAAATCAGATACAGGCCGTTTAAGATGGTCGATTTCTCAGACTCCGCCCCCTCGTGCACTAACCCGTCGTGGTTGTAGGAGGCCAGGACCACACTGGGGCTGGAGTAGGCGTTGCTGGTGACCCAAGTGCAGTGAACAGCAAACATCATGAGCAGCATCAGCATCAGCATCGTCACTATAGACTTCACATTCGGACCCAGGCCCTCCTCAGACTTCTCCTGCTCCGACACGTGTTTGCGCACCTTACCAGCCTGCAGGGGGCGACACAACACATTAATAACCACGCTACAGGCTCTACATGGATGAATTAATGCAGGACAGTAAATCGCTCATATAGGTGAGGAGCAAAATGTTTTGTTTTTTGAGGGGACTGAGTGAGGTGAAAGAAAAAAAGTTAAGTGTGCTGTGACTACACAAATGTGATTACCATGGTCACAAAAAGTAGAAGTTACTTACTGCTACAACTACTGTAAATGTTATTACTGTAAATATAACTATACATTACAACTCATTCTCCAGGTTATTAATCAATAGGAGAATGAGTTGTAAAACTGCTTCATATCTTTTCACCTCCAATTGAGAAATAAAATGTACTCACTACAGAACATACACTTGCAATTACAAAGAAGCACTATGTAACTTTTCACATCACATATTTAATTGGAGAATTTAGCAGGTTTAACCCTATATTTTAAAGATGTACGTTTTCTGTTGGATGGTCCCTCGACCGCTGTCTCCATGGTAATACAGTTCCCAGGAATGTTCGAGAGGATGGCATTACCCTCAAGCAGGGGACAAAAAAAAAACACAAAAAAAGCACATCTCTTCAAGGTCAGAAGAATACATGTTTTTCAAGAGATTAAATGGTAGGCAAATAAGGCCACAATGTAAGGCCACAATGTGAGACATTCCAGCAAAGGAAACACCATCACTATGGAAACAATCAGGTGTCAGACCGCAGAACAAAAATTTCACATAGTACTAAACCTAATAAATTATGCAACTAAATACGGGATGAATGCTTATTTTAGACTCATTTCCCTCGATTAACGGCGTAAATATTTGCTTTCAGTCTTTATTTGTCTAATAGTTTACTTGAGTTCAAATAACTAGTTTCTTTGACTTGTATAATTTATGACCCACAGCAGAGACCGATGAAGGTGATGAGGTCCCCAAAGACGACGTGTGAATCTGCAGCAGCACCTGTACTTTGCTCCATTGAACAGCTGGGACCAGATGAGCGCTGCTGACAGAAACTATAATTTTCTTCTTTAAGCATGAATCTTGTGTAGTATCATAACACAACGGAACAAAAACTCAAGAAACCATGAGCGGTGTGGCTGTCACTTAACCTTATTTTAACCGGATAAAGGTCAATATATATCTAACAAATTAATGTAAAATAAGATGGGTGTATGACATGACATACGCAGTGGTGAGTGAAATACTGAATACTGAAAGAAATGTCTTTTAATCAGACCGGCGAGTTAAGAATGAAGTCACTGTATGTTTACACAATCACCATAAAATACTACAAATTATTGGCTGAAACGAGATATATTGGTTATAGTGAAATTCCCTCCCTACTTTTAATTGAAAGGCCCAACATAATATATAACCGCAGCACATTTAAAAAAGGAAATTGCGAAATAGTAACTCCGATAAGCAACACCAGCAGAGGGCAGTGCAGCAGCTGAATGCTCATCACCATAGCAACCTCAAATGCAGAACCACAATCTATAAAATAAATACGATGAAAGCAAACGATATATATGTGGACTTTCTCTTGTCAAATCAGTATTTAAGTGTGATGATAACATAGAAAAAGGTTAAATTATTAAACATAACATCAGTACAAGAGCAAAAATATTATAGGAAACTAGGAAACTAATTTTGCATTTTGGGACCAATTGCATCAAATTTGAAACATACAAAAAAGTACATTACACAGTCCACAGGAGCATTAAAGCTGCACTATGGATCTTTTTCGGAGAGTAGGACCTGCCATCTGCTCGTCTCCATGGAGATGTTATTGCTTTGCCTAGAATGTTCCACAGTATGACATAAAACATATCTATCTTTGCATTTATTCAGTTATCTAAAGTGTTTCATTATGGCTCAGGAGAAAACATGCATTCTTACATTTCACACATCAGACTTGCAACTTTAACCTTGCAGTTAAAGATGCAGGATTGGTTTAATGCCATACTACGAAAGATTCTAGGCAAAGCTTCTCAAAACATCTCCAGAAAAATTACATAAACGTACCTTTAAGATTTGAGACTGAACAAATAAACTGCTAATTTAACCCAAGAGTCACACGCATTTAAAAACATTTGTAGAAGCATAAACTACGTGATTAGAAAGAGGGCACTAAGTAGCCCAAACAATTATAGTCTTTACAATATGGGATTGCAGTTTTGATTAGGTATTCAGACCCCTTTAGGAATGCATTATTCTGGTGTCAACCCATAGCTATACATTCTTTCTTAGATTAGCCATTACGTCTTTCCATTGGAATAACAAGGCATTTTAATTAACCTCCCATTGAAAAGCTGTTTTAATAGTATTTAGTGACATCATTGTACTATTTGGCAGCAGGCTCTCTATAAAAGAAAAAGGCACAGTTTGGTTGTAAAAGGCGGTTAATTCACAGTTTATTTGGAGTGGGAAAAATGAGGAGAGACGCCACAATGAGTCATCAAACTCTGCAGCCGAAGCAGCAACTGTGAACTTCAACAGTTCATTTAACAGACTTCAGTCCTCCTTTATCACTGTGGTTTTATCATTTTATGCTACAGCACAGTCGACAAAATCAATACTGTTTTCTGAGCAATGTAAGAAAAAGTGAAATTGGGTCCATATAGCAGCGAGAGACTTCAAAATACATCTTTTTTATCGGAATTGCAAGGCCTCAACGTTATTACTACTTTTAAAAGATATGGAAATAAATCAGTCATATGATTTGATTTGGTTTGTCCTGTGTAAATGCATCTCGACAGACAGTGGTGGTTTGTGTCTCGACCAAGGAGAGCTAATGTAATAATTTCAATACCCTTTATTAAGCTAAATGTACTTTTGAGTTTATCATGTACTTGTTAGGATTTTTTTTGTTATTTTCTGTACTACTATTTCAATTCACAATTACAATTTGAATTTAAGTGATTTAATGGCCCGGTATAGATGCAGTATAGATCCTAGTTAAAAATGTATATGCCCTTTTTAAGATAAATGTACTTTTTGACAATATAGTTATGTTATTTGCTATCATAATCACACTTATCTCTCAAAACACTTGATTATGCCTTCGGTGGTGTTCAAGTACACTACTTTTTTAATAACTACTAGATTGATTCTGACTGGTACAGGAAGTAAAAGTAAAACTGGACAAGACCAGGTCTACATCAATATTAAAGACAGTCCAAGATGCAATTCAAGGGTTTCAGGCTAATGATTCCTTCCCGATTTGAAGGATTTGGTGAGGACTTTAGCCTATTCAAAAGATGTAATACAAAAGTCACTGACACTTTTAAATCTTCAATAGCTCCTATAATTCTTAAGTTATACTCACCAAATTTTAGCAGTAGGTAAACTGAACCTTCTGAGATTTTTGGCAATATATACAGTTATAATTGTTCACTTACACTTGAACTTATCACTACTTAAACTAGGGGAGGTAAAAATGGCCTAATGTTTAAAAAATAATGTTTATAAGTGTGCACCATTTTCGGTTTCGCACTGAATAGCCTTATCCAACACACTTTACATAACATTTGAAAGCATTTCCGGGATTATGGCTCTTATTTGATCCTCGATATTACGTTTTAAGTCATTTATTGTCTGAGGTTTATTCACAATCACCTTTTCTGTAAGATCGCCCCACAGGAAGAAATCAGGACTAGTCAGGTCTGTGGAGATCACATACTGCCCCCTGTCTTTGAAAACCACTTATTATTCCTTTAATGCACATGTGTCAAACTCAAGGCCTGTGGGCCAAATGCGGCCCGCCACGTCATTTTATGCGGCCCGCGACAAAGTAGATTAAAAGGTATGACTGTTTTAAAATGTCAGTTTATCATTAGATACACAGTTTAACAGCCATTTTTCATATCTATGCAAATCCATATGCAATATTTGTAACTTAAATAAGTAATAAATATAGAAACAGTTAATGAACAAGATTCAAAAGTAGTTGCATTTATTTTACATTAAATTTAGTTACATTTAGTGAAATTTATTTTACAGTTAGTTACATCTGGCCCTTTGAGAGGGACCATTTTGTTGATGTGGCTCTTTGTGAAAATGAGTTTGACACCCCTGCTTTAATGTCATTTACTCTCTGTGACTCAAAGTACCACTGTACAATGGTGGTTCGTTCCTCTGTGCTATATTTGCTCATATTAATGTTGGAAGGGTGGTTCTAAATGCTCTGAAAAAATAAAAATATTTAGGAAGAAAAGAGTTATGAATTTTTACAATGTCGGACTTTCTATACACACCAATTCAAATCAAGAAGGAATCCTTATGTCTGAAACCTACGAATAGAATCTGAACTGTTTCACAAATCCTGATAAATAAAAGGTTACATTTTCATCCATAAATTCCACTGTAGAATATTGAAGACTGACCTTATCATAGAGATTCCCAGAGTTCCTCTTGTCGTCCTCGTCGCTGCTGTCCTCCGCGGGGGGCTTCTCTCTGCGCGTGTCGTCTCCCATGTAGTGCTCAAACACGCTGGAGAAGGCCACAGCCGACAGCATACAGACCACCGGAGTCAGCGTGAGCATGAGGCGGACCATCACCCCCGCGAAGTACACCGCGCTGATCGCATACAAGGCAACTGCAACACAAGACAGAGAGGGAAGAAAGTGAGCAACTAGGGCAATAATATAGAGGTTGGTTAAAGGCGTTTAGGCCTGTAACCCAAACCCATGATGTTTAACGGTTTACAGCAATCCAAATAATATAAGTTTCAAGGTGGAATTTTGACATCCTGGTAAAGCTAACAACAAAAAGCATGCTAACAATTAACTTCCTGGTTCTTGGACAATAACTAAAATGCTTTATAATTAGATGCAGACAGCACACAGCGATGTCAAATTTACCTCAAGAGCTGATTTTAGAAAATATGTGTACTGGGGTTAAACAGACATGCATAAAAATGAGAAAAGACCCACTAGGTTCTGTTTTAGTGTGACAAAATATTAAATGTATTTGGCATGAACGTAGTAATTACCTTTTTCCATAAAACTAAATTAATTTTTTTGTTGATTTGTTGGGAAAATGGCATTCTTTTGATTATTAAAGCGTGCATTAATCAGACTGATGGGACTTTGTACTTTGTTTTGGCTGGTAAAATAAAGATTGAATAAAAATAAATATGCAACTTTTCTGGTGGAAAGAGAAGATTTTTACACCAGATTTTTACACTTCCCGTTATATACTGATTATAAACAAGCTGTGGTATAATCTTAATTACAACTTTTGTTTTTACTTTGCTTTTAATTCAACTTTTAAATCGGACTTTATAAATATGGCAGCAAGGAATAAAACTAAGTAGTAATCCTGGAAATTGTTATGTTCCTTAGCAAGTTCATATCAGGACAAAATGAGAGAAGATAAATTAGTCGTTCAAACACAATGAGCTCACTGTTCACACACGATTAGACCTCTGAAAAGTGCTGACCTGGTCCATCTCTGATCAATGGCAATAAGTGTTTAATAAAGTGAGAGTTTGTCTGTCCACCTTTAAACTGTCAAAGAGCTGTGTTCATGTCAAAGTTTAGTCTGAGAATTTTCCCTTCAAGCACAGCTTTTTTGGGTTGCTAAACAAACTTTTTATCTCTGCAACAAAATGGAATTATTTTCTTGAACAAAATCCAGTCGCATTGCCACTGTTTATAGGACTATAGTGGTTTGTCCTTCACACTTGGAGAGAACTGTAAAAACGCAGGAGGCAGAAAATAAGAATTATGATTTTGTGATAACTTTTGGAGTGTAAACAAACCAATACAGCTTTATTTTGTGGCATGATGTGATCTGATGTTGTTCCTGCCTTTGTCAATGCATACTAATTTATGTCCAGAAGAAAAAACAGGCAAATCTTTTTTAGTTCTTCAAAAAACACCATAACCACATTTCCTGCACAAAATATAAACTCATTTGACAAAAAGACCAACAGGCAACACATAATAGACTGTTATTATTGTGATGTCACATGTGCTCTTTTCTATTGTAATAATCAGACAGAAACCTCAGGGCTGATCTGTAGTGAAACCCAAAATCTAGTCTGAGTTGAGAAAAATGTGTTTGTTTTCTGGTAGATTTGGTAGGTATATCAAAAATATTCCTGCATATGCAAATGAGTTCATGCATAATTCATATTTGCTAAAAATGTCATCCCAGATACAGTCTACAGGGTTTTAAATTCTCTCTGTGTAAAGATATAATTCAAATGAAATACTGATATAAAAACAGTCACCAAAAATAATTTTAGTTTTGAAGCTGTTCACTAAATTCTGACACAATCCATCAACTTTGTTTGTGCCAAAATATAATTAGAGAAAAGATGCATTTACCAAACCCCGTGAGAGCTTTCAACTCATTATTTATAGTTTTTTTCAGATAATCACCAAAACTGTGGCAACCTACCAACATAATTAGACCAAATACACCAAACTGTTATTTTTTACACCAAGAGATCATTCAACTTTCAAACTGGCTTTCCAAATTATAATGAGACTTTGCCTGTGGACGCAGAAGTCCAGATATATTTGAGTTTGTCTTTAGCCAAATACTGGAACTTTTTTATTTTTATTTATTTATTTTTCACAGAATATCCATTGTGTTTGGATTTCAGTTGTACTGTCCAATGGAAAATGTATTCACACACTAATAGATTCTGCAGAAAAAGTGTTCCCAGCTTCTCCAACAAAATAATGACATTCTTTGCAGCCTTTTAAAAGAGCTACTGCCAAAATACTGGACAATGATACTAGTACAGTTACAATGTTAAAAAGGAATATTTTCAGTTATGTTGACCGGAGCATATTTTTGCCTTGGGGGAGGTAAAAGCCGTAAATTTGGAAATGGATTTTTTTTATTTTTTTACCATTAGATAGCAGATGTTAAACCTTATCATTTAGTTTATTACATTCTTTTAAGTCATAAAAACAAGAAGTATCTTGTCTATGTCTGTTTTGAGCGGATGTAAACCAAAGCAGTGAGCTGAATCTCTCACCAAAAACTCTCTCGTCATTGATGTTCTTGATGCAGAACCAGAGCCCCGCGGGGAAGGTGCACACCAGGATGTGCAGGTCGAAGAAAAAGGACACCCAAGTGGTGGGCTGGTGCTCAGAGACCGATGCGATGATTGGGATGTGGATTTTAGCATAACTGAGAAACAAACACAGAGCCCGGGTTAATTTATGTGAGACAAAACGTGTTGGGAGTTTGGAGACAAATTATACAATACATGCCACTGATTAACAGAATAATTATGAAGCACAAAGATCATTTTATCTCCCTCGTGGTAAAACAAACAAATACAAATGAGTTTTTTGTACACAGTCCCAAGTTGACAATTTTCTGAAGATTTTACACTGAAGTTTTGATGCAATCTGACAATTTTGCAAAGCAGTTGTTCTAAAATTGTGGAACTTGCTTTGATCTGGTGTAGAGCTAGTTTTGTCAAATTTGATTCTGATTCAGTCGGTTCTGTCCTGGTCAAGTCCTGATCCAGTCCCAATAATTTCCCTTGCGGATGAATAGTTTGTCCAGGTCTACTGCCTAAGTCTACTGCCTAAGTCCAATGTCCAATTCTAACTCCGGGTAAACTCTGGGTTAAGCCCTGCTGAAGTCCTGCTGAAGTCCTGCTGAAGTCCCGCTTAAGTCCCGCTTAAGTCCCGCTTAAGTCCGGCTTAAGTCCGGCTTAAGTCCGGCTTAAGTCCGGCTTAAGTCCGGCTTAAGTCCCGCTTAAGTCCCGCTTAAGTCCCGCTTAAGTCCCGCTTAAGTCCCGCTTAAGTCCCGCTTAAGGACAATAGATCATGTATTAGATTGTTTGTCCATATAGATGAAGACCTGCTTAGATCTGAATTAGTCCTGCTTCAGGGCTGGTCTAGATCTGGTTGCTTGATATTATTAGCCTTCATGTGATCGATTTGTGCTCAGCTTGGTCTGAGGACCTAATATTTCTGAGGTGGCATGAAAAGTGAAAAGTATTTTGTGATTACGGCTGTGAGAGGGAACACAGCGCATTAAGGAATTAAGAATCTGTAGCTCCTGAGGTAAAGGGAAAAACAGGACCCATAATGCCTCGTTCAGCTCACTGGAGGAGGCATCGATTGACCAAAATATCAAACCCTGGGTGTGGGAAGGAGAAGGAAGTGGGGCAAATCTATAGGGGGAGAAAAGTTAAACATTCAGTACTAGTAGTAGTAGTGAAGTTTTTGGAAGTGCAAATCAACAGACAGTAGTAGTAAATTGTGATAACGTGTACTGGAAATTTCTAGGACTGCACAAAAACTCACAATTTTGAGTAGAGATGCACCAGTATCGGCAGATACTGGAATCGGCCAAAAGTTGGGGGATCTGTATTGTGATTACAATTATATTAGTGTGTGTGTGTGTGCATATATTTTGTGCATGTATATACACACCTATATTTTATAGGTCTAAAATACAAATAAACAAACAAACAAGATTGTTATATAAAAACACAAATGACAAATTCGACAGGATTTCTTCAGTAAACCATTTGCAGAGCTTTTTTTATTTTGTGGAAAACATCTTTAAATCCCTCAAGATTTCAAAGTACAATGAGTGGCACTTACCCAGTGTCCCAAAGCGAATAGAAGCGGCCACTCCATGGAGCAATGTAACCTACAAAAAAAAAAAAAGATCGATAAGAGCCCGCCTTTTACGGCTACATTCAAACCTGAAGAATGAAGGAATAATAGGGACCGAGACCCCAGAGTGTGGCTCTGGCCTAGCGATGATTACTGTGAATAACTTTAACAGCAATTTAAAACTCAAGTTAGGATTAGACGAGATGAAATCAATCAGTCATCACTATTTCAATGCTCCACTAAGCTATAAGTAGGGTCTGTGTTAAATGTAAGTGGAAGTATACTGCTTTGTTTACAGCCTGGATTATTCCAACAATGCGAAGAGTAAGAATGACACTGAACTGTGTAAGTGGTGATTTAAAGGTGCACTATGTAACCTTTTGTAGTGGAGGGTGCGCCTGTCTGTCTTCCAGAGACAAGTAAGTGACACCAGAAGACGTTACAAGTTACGTGTAAGATGTGTGGAGAGGCGACTCTGATCACGGTAACAAAACATGTTTTTTCATTTTAGCAAGAAAATTGTAATTGAATACACTGAAGCAAACTAATCTCTCTAATCTATTCTCTCTAAAACAGTGGTAATTCTAGACTAATCATTTCTTCATAATGTATTGCTAATGTTATTGCATTTCAATGTAATAAAATCATATTGAACAAACTGTAAAAAAATCAAAAAATCCAAATAAGTCTCATACTACGGAGCTCAACAGTGACCGTCTGCTCAGGTTCCCTACGTAAATTTTTCATTCATTTTTCCCATAGAATTTCACGAAAATTTCAAGTATTAAGAGTTCAAAGGCATCGCAGAGGTAAACGAGCTACGTGTTAACTTATATCTATAACAGGGTAAATTCTAAATGTTTCAATAACGTTGCGGTATATGAAATTCAGAAACAGATTTGAAATAAAATTATAGGTGTTATGGTCATTAGTTACCACGTAGATAATTATTTCTGAGCAAGCTTTCAAACTTTTAATATTTTTCAGAAAGTCCATGAGAAAAATGAAGGTGAAATTTTGTCCTGGAACCATGGGGTAGGTGGTCACCGTTGTCTGTCTATATAAACCCATAAAAACATACTGTATTGGGGTCACATATTTCTGACTACACAAATGCGTAAACACTCTGGCTTCATGCTGTAAGTAAATGAGATTAGATTTTGACTGACACGTCTGGTGTGAGGCCAGAGAAACCTGTCAAAGCTCAAGTGTGCTGGATGGCTGCTGTTTTAATGAGCAGTTTAGCCTTGTTTCGAAACATAAGTGATTCATTTAAGCAGCAAATGTGAAAACAAAGGTCTTTTTTCACTAAAGCTTTGATCTGGAATATTTCCGTTTAAATGCAGCTCGAGGGCTCAACTGCAAACACATGACACAAACAAACACTATGAATATCATTATGAACCAAGATGTTTTTTATTGAGTGCCTTCACAGAACAATCAGGCACAAATACAACCACTGACTAAAAATAATTGATCATCACTTTATCGTACCGTTTGTGGGTGGAATACGAGTGGTGACACGTGAACAATCTGAAGTTTAAAAGCAGGAAAAATGGGCACATTTAAGAATTGCAGTGAGTTTGACAAGGGACGATTTTTGATGGCAAGTCAACAAGCAAGTTCATGTGTTCCTGGGCACAAAAAGGTTTAAGGAAGAAAAAATGAGCCAGCTAATGTGTCGCAAAAAAGCTGGACGATATCGGAAAAATAGCAAATAGAAATTTTGTCAGACGCACATTACAACAGTGAATACTTTGGTGGTTTTCAGACACACTCCTAAGATTGAAGATAGTTTATAAACATACATGGTTGTGAATATACATGGTTGTGAATAGACCCTTGAATGTTGAGATTAATTGAAAAATGCCATGATAGAGAACATAGATTTAATTCATAATGCTCATTTGGATATGTCGAGATCTAATGTAAGGCGTATTGTGCTTTCTACTAAATTATAAAGGACTATGTTGTATTTTTAGACCTCAAAAACTAAACAATACACCCTTACTCAAACATGCATGAATCAATCAAAATAAAACTCATAGTACCTTCTTTATTTGCTCACTCAAACTAGGTCTCCGAGGCAAATGTAACACTGGTTGATATTTTATGCATAGCTCCACAAAAAGGTAAAATTCAGATAAAATTTCATGCAGGTTATGTATTTTCCAAACGTATTGACCAAAGTGCAGTAAAGAGTCAGAACAGAGACATTGTGGACGCAGTGGTGGAAGAGGCAGCTGAGCTCTGATGTACAGAACCAGACTGATCCAAGCGATCGATCTCTGGCTCTGAGTTTGAACCTGCCCAACTATGGAGGAACTGAGGATGACTTTATGAGATGAAAAAGTCTGATGGACCGAAGCCGCTATGCTGAATAACTGGCAGCTCCCCAAACCCACTCTCACAGCTCAATCAGGAGACCAGACACCCGCTCCAGCAACAGACGGACCGCGCTGACAACCGACCAATCACAGATGAGCTTGTTCTAACGTGTCAGTGCACAGAGCGATGGCGTGTGAAGTGAGTCTGACAGTTTGGTCTCAGTAATTATGTTTAGTCAAAATTGTGAAGAAAAATGTGAATTTGATTATTGGAATGTAGTTTGAAATATGGAGATTGACGTAATTTGATTTGATTATGCTTTTGCAATAACAACACCTGTAATTGAGTAAATGCCAGATAGACTAGTTTAATGCCACTCAAAATGGTCACCAATGCAGCTTGAGGATCCGTTAACACACTCTAATATACTTAAAAATAATAGGTACTTGGCTTTGATTCATATGCCCTGAAAACATCATTTCAAAATCATTTATTTTACTAAATATTAAGTTTAAATCTTCCACATCTCCTGCACTGAAAAACAAGAAGAAGAAGTGGCAAGAAGAAGTGGCTCACATACAGTACACCGTAGCATGTTTGTGTGGGTTCAAAGAGGCCAAAACAACAAATCTCTGAGAACACACTGCACCGTGTCCAACTGTTTCAGCTCAACTCTCACCCCCTTCACATTTGTTTAGGAATCTCAGCCTGGCTCTGATTTTCTGACATTACAATACAAAGACGCTTGTTGAATTCTGTATGCAACACTGGGGTTTTAAGGGGATAAATCAAGTCTAAAATGAAATATGGGTTACAGATAAAATATAGACAAAACCAGAACAATACAATGAATAAGTCAATCTATTCAAATGCAGTAACTATACAAACTTAAACCTGCTCAAAATTGAGACAAAATTTGATGAGGAAATAAAGCAAAATCAGGACTAAACTAGAGCTCTGGGACTGAAGAAGAATATATCTATTTTTAGTTTGGTTTCAAATTCAAGTTTTGACGTTTAAGGAGTAATGATTTTTAATGACAATGTGTCTTGGACTATCCAAAAGCAGCTTCAAACCATGCATTTTAACCAATCAATTTGTGCAATTCTAGTGGAAAAACAACAGGATTTCTGATGACTAATACTGGATGGCAAACCCATTTTTCTCCAGTTGACCCTTGCCAAATGGGCTGTTAATCCACCAATTCTGAGCCAAATGATTTTAACACTTTGTGAAGCAGAGGGAGGGCTTGAGCCAGATTTAACTGAGCAGCAGTTTCCCCAAAAGTGTTCTCAGAAATGTTGTGTGTGCAACTAAACGCACCAGGGAACCTCCGCTAACTCACTCTCCATATAAATAAAATATTACACAGAATTAAGTGCCTGCAGCTTTCAACCTAAAATATTACAGAGGCTTATATCATATAGGGAAGGAAGGAAGTGTGTTTGTTATTTTTCAGACATTGTTACAGAATCAGTTCAATTCACCCATATTTTTTTTGCTTAGAAGGTGCACTAGGTAACTTTTCTGGTGTTGGGAATGCTTGTGTCCATGGAGATACTATTTTTTATTGTCTGAAATGTTCTGTAGTATGGCATTAAACATATCTATCTTGCATTTAATCATTTAAATGTGTCATCGCACAACCAAAGCTCTCTCATTCTAAAACATGTTTTTTCACCTTATCAAATGCTTTATTTTGGGTCTGTGATAAATAAAATGCTGCATAATTATACGGCGACTGTGCACAGTGGTCCGATTTGGTCACAAAGTGCTTCTTTCACATTATAATCTATGGAGTATTTATACATTCACAAGAATAAAGATGGGTAAGTCAGGTTCAAGAACACAGTTGGTGCCCAACAAATCAACACTAACGTGTATTGTTCACTGTCAGTGGCCATAATAGTAGTCCTGATTTGCCCTCTGGGAGACAGAACAGGCTTGAACAAGCAGACTTACAAACAGCTTTCCCCTGTGAGTTACACAAACAAATAATGACTTATTCTACTAAATATGAAATTAAAATGATTGCCTAAGCACTTTACTGTGCCGGAACCTTTAATACAACATCTCAAAGTAATTTACCTCCAAAAACTGTCCACACTAGAGATGGAATGGGAAAAAAGCTTTTGGTCATTTTGCTTCCCACAAATGGAATACATTTCAAGGATATGTAAAACTGGACACATTAGCCTCGTTTCCATTGGTTCACTTTGAAGCGGACCAGAGTCCAAAGGGGACCCAGGAGAGTACTAGCTCCCAGAGGAGGCCAGCCCAGTATGGATCACTTTAGCTAAGGCGTGGCTATGCAAGAAATGAGATGATTGGGCAAGAGAGAACACAGATTCAAAACTGTGACAAGCAAGTATAAACAGAAAATAATAACGAGGCACCAAACGCTGACTTGATGCTGTATTTTCAGTTATGGCAACTTTATATGTTAAGCCGATATGGGTCGCAAAACGGAGAACAAACAACAGCTGTTTCCTGTTTATGGACGCACGGCATTCATGCATAAAGATCGAAAATGTTGTATTTCCAGTTTGTAATGCATCTAACATGAGCCAAACTCAATGCATTACATAAAGAGAGGTTAAAACGCAGTGTAGAGGCACAGAGAAGTGAAAAAAATGCAGAACAAGCTGACAAAAAGCCAGAAGTAGTTTAGTGTTTATGGTAGCTTTAGCCTAATCTCACAGTGGCCCAAACAAGTATAATTCAAATGTGATTTTCATTTTATTTATTAGGAAAACTTTTGTCATGTTTGTGTGATGCCAGTGTCTCACAGAGCAGAGCCCTGGCCCTGAACCTGGAGCTGTGCTCGGGGCATGGAAACACAACTCGGCTGGAGAGAGCAGCACCAAACAGACCTGCTCCAAGGCGTCCCCAAGTGAACTGAGCCAGTGGAAAAGAGGCTTTTGGTGTCACTAATGCATTTTAAATATCTGGTAATAGACATTTATAATCACACCTGCATCCGTTTTTACTGTTTTAAAGGGACCTATACAGTTGTTACTGTTGGTATCATATAAACACAGCACTCATGAAAGAGTCTGGAACTCTTATTGAACTTTCCCTGTATAAAAAAGATAAATTAAATAAAAATGAAAAATACTATGAGCAGTAGTTCAGTCTTTGCATTCAGGATTGGACTAGTTCATGTGTATAATGTTATGACAAAGTTGTATGGCCAGATTATAAATCCTTACCCACATACAGTGTTCGCAACATAACAATACACTTGACATGAAAATATAGTTTGTCTTATATAGTTTGTCTTTCAGAAAATTCCCATATGAATATAAGCACACACCTGTATACGTGAGATAAATGACAGTGAGGAAGACTGCGCCGGCGGCCAAAGACACCCCGAGGAAGAAGAGCGTCTGGAACTCCTGTTTGGTCAGTCTGTCCTTCAGGTACAGAAGGAAGGCATAGGCTTGAAGCAGTGCGAATACACCTGGGACATAAACAAAAAAAAACAAAAAAACAACATAAAGGTAAGGTACAATCAAAACCAGAAAAGACAGAGGCGGATATGTGAGAGGCTGGACCCCTGTGGTGAACAAAGAAACGTTTCACCACGACCAGGAAGCGTGCTCATCAAATTGGCAGCGCTCTTGACAAAGTCGAGCGTGATGGTGCCGTGGGCTCTTCATGCAGATATAACAGAAAACACCAAGGGAGGACCTACTATTTGTAATGCATGGAAATGTCAGCTGGAACAAACATACTTTTTCAGTCCTGAACAAACTTTACATCTAAGATCCAAGAAGAATTTCTTAAGTATTACAGTTGGCTGCTATGTGATACCTGTTAGCAAGTTAAAGGCAGTGTACCAGGATTTATGGTCTTAAAAAAATGGGCAAAACTATTTTATTTGAAAAGATTTGCAGTGGTCCAAAGTTATTCCTCACTTTCCTAACGTATTCCTACCATCGTAATTATTCACCATGAGGTGTTTTTCAGAGGTCAGAAAACTAAAACCAACAACATCTAGCATGCTAACAGCACATTTCTTGGTTTTCTGACAATAAAATGCTTTATCCTGAAGTACTGAGGTTAAAAACTACTTTTGCTCAACAATATGGACAAAAATCGGCTACAGGCCTCTTAACTAAAAGATCTGGAGAGGAACGGAATATTTTAGTATGAAGTGGATTCCTTTGAAGTAATACTTTACAGCTGCAAGAAAGGACCAAAAATACCAACTATAAGGGTGCCTTGATCTCTCACCTTTGGAGGGATTACCACATTACTTAGATCCTATAAAGCTTTTATCAATTCCTCCTCCCCTATTTGTTAAAGTGAGCCAGCCAACACACAATAAGGGCATAACAACCCATAAAGATGTTAGCCAGTAAACTAAAGGCAGGGCACTCTAAAACTCCTCCTTTTAGGGTTGGACCTAGTAACTCTGAAGGATAAATTCCCAGTGTTTCAAGCCAGTACCATCAAATTGAAAACGGCTTCTGGATGAGAGCCGAAACATCTTGATCGCATAAACAGTGTCCAGATGACCACAGTTGAAATCGAATGAGGGAATTACACCATCTCAGTTTTACAAATACTATGCATCAGAAAGAAAGATGCTAAGTACAACAAACAGGGGTCAGAAACAAAGAGCAAAGTCAATGCCGCTTCCCTAAGACACATGAGGTTTCACATGTTTCAATGCCATGATTATCCCACACATTACCTACTGTGTGTCCTGCTGAAGAGAAAACATTCTCATATCTCTCAGCTCCATCGATAATCAAGTATTAAAGGCACTCGATTAAAAAAAAAAAAAACACTAAAAGTAAATACAAAGTGCTCAGTTTGGACAACTTGTATCCGCATTCAAATCTAAGAAACCTGTTCAAAATTATTAATAATGCAGCTCCATCTTCACTGAAACCATTCATTAAACTTTGTTCCGAACAAACTACTCAATTCACCCGGTCGTCTGTGAACCCAAATTGCATAGTTACAAAAAGATCCTCGGCCTTTGCTCAAGTGGCCTTTTCTTTTTAAACCATCAGACAGTGGAAACAGCGCCAGACAGTCTGAAATTGTCTGTAGATCGTAATCATTTTATTAGGAATTTGAAAAAGCACATCTTAGATCAGTCGATGTCAGTGTAGTTAATTTGTACTGTATTCACTGTAAAAACTTTCACATAATGATTTTTAACCATACTGTGTTGGACAAAAAATGTTAAAATGTTAGTCTTATAATGTCATTCTAATGAAATGTGTATTGTTAATGCGTGTTCACCTGCCCAGGGACTGCAGATGCAAAGGAGCAGTAGCTAAATCTGGTACAAATAATCTTTTCTTTTGTAAGATTAATTAATTTGTTCATGGTCCCTGACAAATAAAGAATAAACAAAGAAAGAACACTGAAACCAAGTAAGTAGTCATCCCCAGAGCTTAATAAACGCTAACTCAAGAGCTTTTTTTTTTAATGGGGACATATAATAACTGTATTTATTATAACTATGTGATTGTTAGTTATAAGATTTTGTCACTTCAGGATATACAACTAAATCATCCACTATGTTTAGATTCAACTTCATGCCTGTGTCAGGATTTGTTTTGTTTTTTTATGTGTCCTGTGCCGTTTTCCCCCCTCCCTTCTGAGTTTGAGCCTGGAGCTGGGCGGAGACTCTGGCTCCACCTCCACACACCTGCTTCAGATCAAGCCTTCACCTGTGAGTATAAAAGGACTGAGGACATGACACTCGGGGCCAGATCGTGTTGTCATTTTCCGGTTTATTTGTTCGTGTATCCACCACAATCCTGCACCCTGGAACCACCCTGCACCTCCGTCTCTGACCCAGCTCTCCACGGCTGGTACGAACACCCCAGCCTCTGACCCTGTGACCCATGACCTGCTCCAAAACTACTGCCTACGACACCGCTCTCAACTGTCTGCTCTGTCTACCCTCATTCACATTCATATATCTGTTCCCAAGTCTGTATCGTTGGTCCCTCCATCAGTCTTTACGACAGTCTGAATACTAAATATTGCAAGATAGGTGCGATATAGCCACAGTGTTTAGCCGATTCATTGTAGTTCACGATCAGTAATCATGTTTGTAAAAATGCAAAAAAAAGTTATTGGTTACAAAATCTAAACTAAAACAGACGTAGATTAAAAAAAAAAAAGCTACATTTGACATTTTCACAACATAATCTTGTTTAAAATATCTGTCTCCTCTTCTCAGTTGCCATCACTTGTCCCAAAGGTGAGCTAAGGCCCTGTCCTGTCTTGTGAGATGTAGCGGTCTGTAGCTAACACACTTGTCACTCCTCTCCCACACACAGACACATCTCAGCGGGACAGACAGGTTCTTGCATCCCTCTCTCTCCTCCCCGACTCCCACTGCGCCCCCTCAATGCCCCCACCAGATGTTCCAAGCAGCTGCTACCATGGCGACACCACACACACTTCCTGGGACCGACTAAGGTAGAACAAAAAGAAGGAACAGGAAGCTTAGTAATGCTGCCAAACAACATGGGGAAAAAAAATGTTTGCAAGTTGCTGAGAAATGCCAATTTTGAGAAAAATCTATTGAAAGGGTTTCTTTGGAGATCGCAAAAAAACACCACTGACTCGTATATTCTCAATCTGGAGACGCACGAAAGCAGCCATCCGAACTGTCAGTGAGCAGATGGGCCCGCTGTTGAGAAGCAAAACCGAACGAGCTTTAATAAACTATCCACAAGCCAAAAATGAAAAGTAGTTACAGCGCTAAGGCCCATGTCTATGCATAGGTATTTTCATTCTGTAAATATATTCCTGGAAGGGTGTGTGTAGCTGTCGTAGCACTGGGACTCACTGTAGTGCCTCTATTTGCTGTCAGGTGCTTTAGATAACATGGTACAAGCTTATGTAAAATCACAGACCAGGGTGAGGTACTTTGCTGAATGTATTCACTGGCAGAGTTACAAAAATAAGGTCACTGAGGACGGCCAAATATTAGAAAACCATACAAAAAACTATAACTATAGTACATATAAAAGGGGTAGTAAAGGACCAACCTGATTTTTGTCCATGTATTTGAGCAAATCTCATCTCTCATTACAGATATACAAGCAGCACAGGTTTATTCCCAGTTTACTGACGAAGAGAAACAGGTGTAAACTCCACAGAGGCAGATAAATTATGGGCATTTTACTGTGGCAGAAACACGGTCATTAACATAACTTTAAATTGATATCTGAGAATTTGGAATTGATCCAGAATCGTTAAGACAAAGAACCACAATCCTTTTAAGAATGTATTTTTTTCAACACCCCTATCACTGTATACAGTCTGTATATAATCAGAAAGCATTTTATTGTCATAATCTGGAAGTACCCGTTATCATGCTAGTTGTTAGCATTACTGTGACTGCAAAACCCCCCTCTGTCCTCTGAAGGCTGTTAAATGTGCACATTGCAGTGAATAATTATGATTCTTGGAATGTGGTAAGTGAGGAATAACTATGGGTGCAAACCATTTATAATGAATTAGTTCTGCTTTTCATGTTTTTAAAACAGTAAAAAAAATAAAAATAAATTCAGGCAGCGTCCTATAGCAAACCTATTCCTCAATGTACTAACGCATTCCTAGCATCCTAATTATTCACTGTGATTCATTTTGTCATAGTACAGCATCTAACATGGTAACAACGCACCGGCATTACTTACTGCTTTGTGGATGATAAAAATGCTTTACAATTAGATGCAGACAGCACACAGAGGTCTCATTTTGACCTTAAGAGCTGCTTTTACAATATATCTAAGTAAGCAAAACTAATTTTTACTATTACATGAAAACAAATTGGGTAAAAACCCTTTAAATTATGCTGACAACTCCACCATATCAATATCATTGATCACAGTACACAGTCTCAGATGAAGGACAACTAAATTATAACAACACAAATAATAATAGTGTTTTACAGCCCTATAATCCAACACATCTGAACTACACTCTGTAATGAAATGTCTCTTTGCATTTAAATCATACCTATAAATACAAAAAAGATGGAACGGTGCAAAAGTAGATCTAAACACATCACTACACTGACTATACAGGATTCAGGAATGCTTTAAAGAATTTTTTTTTTTTTTTTCTCAATACCCCTACCACTTTGTAATGTCTGCATATCATTAGAAAGCATTTTATTGTCAGATAATCAGGAAGTGCATGTTATTATGCCAGTTATTATCATGTTAGTTGTGATGCTAGTTGTTACTGGCATTACTGTGACAGCAAAAGCCCTCTCTGGCCTCTGAAAGTTGTGAAATGTGCTTATAAATTCATTGCAGTGAATAATTAGGATTCTGGGAATGTATAAGGTAAGTGAGGAATAACAAATAGTAATAGAGTATGCAGCCCCATCTTACAGCGCTGTAATCCAATGCATCTGAACTATACTCTGTAATGAAATGTCTCTTTATATTTAAATCATCCTTCGAAATATACAAATGATGGAACGGGGCAGAACTAGCTGTAAACACATCACTACATTGATTATATGTGGTGATATATATATTTATTATAAAGCCTACACAAAAATTGCCTCCAGGCCTGAGCAAAGTGGTGTGTGATTCGACTGTGGTTTTTGGGCCACCTGGGGAAGTCCAATATTTACTCTTCTTTAAGCTCTGCCCTTGAACGAGAAATCTCTCACTTAAGCTGTTAAACTCCCGCTATGATTACCAACTAGCAGTCTGCCGTCTATGGAAAGCTGCAAAAGAAGAGGTGGATAGGATTTCGCAGCAGAAAAAGGTTAAAAACTTCAATTAGGAAAAAACGAATCGTGTTATGGTGATTAAGAGGATTAATCAAATGGGTTTTATATTTAGATTAGACATTTAGCGGATGAAATACTGAATAATAAGCTTTAAGGAAATGATAAGAAATATCTAACGCTTATGTTAAATGAAACTACAAGTATCAGAAGACCGCTTTCTTGTGTTGATTGGTGGTACAAGCTTCATCTTAAACATAAAAAAATGTTACTCAAGAAATCAAATCAAGCACCAAATCAGAAACTGTCATGGCAACTAAACATGTGTGCAAAAATCTGGCTTTCAAGACCACCATCTTTGAGTTTAGTCTATCTTAAAAATAATTAAATAATAGTTTCTTGACCCTTCACTGCTTGAAGTTTTCTCTCAAATGCATAAAAAATACCTCCTTCAAAGTGGGCACAGTTATTTGTCTTTCCCCTGTAACAAAATAAACAATATGATGCATGTAGTGTTGTGGCAAGAAGTAGGCGGGACTTACCTGCAGCCGCCATGTGCTCGCTCGTCCTGATTGGCTGAAACCCGACGAAGGGGATCTGCATTGACAGTACGAGGCCCACGATGTAGAAAGTGCTGTACGCTATAACAAGAATACAAATAAGACAAAGTTAGCCAATCAAACTCAACCTTTTCAGCCTTTATATGCATCACGGTGCCAGGTGTCTAGAACAAATTTAAGGTCTATTGATTTTTTCACCGCTTGCACCTCCAAGGAAGTAAATACAAAATGGCTCATCTAATGTAATTTAGGAGTTGGCTGAGAGACTACGGCTACACCTTTTTCTGTCTTGAAGGGGAACTGATTGGTAAACAACATAGCAGCTTAATTAAGATTTCATACTCTTCCCCAAAATAGTATTGCTCAGTTTTGACAGAGCGATGCCTGCCCAAAGCAATCTCAGTCTCTTTATCTCGTGTCGGATATTGACTCAAGAAAGAGAAAGATGAATTGCGGGGGAAACACACACAGAGGCTGCAAGGTATTTTATTAAAGCGTTTTCTTTTACTGTGACAGAGAGCTTTGGCACAAGGATGAAACGGCACCATTTTTAAAGCATAAAACTCCATTGAGAAGGTAATTCTTGTTGAGAATTTAGTTTTTAATGGACAAGTCAGTGGAAGTAAAGGGATCTATAGACTTGCAATATACTTCTCAAATGTAATTTCTTTCATTGCGCTAAATGTGTTTGCCAATATAGCCTTATATGTTCTTGTTAATTTAGTCCACCCACGTCTGTGTACAGCTGCCAACTCATCCTAAAGGTTTAAAGGCTAACCATGGATTATGTAATGTTTTAATACATTAGGGACCTTTGTAATTACATGCCCAGAACACATTGTATTCAAGGCATATAAGCTGCTAAATGAATATCTATCTAGTATTAAAAGGTGCGCTATGTACTTAAGGGTCCCCCATAAGCTTATATATTCTTACACCGTTGTTGCCTTGCCTGTAATGTTCCACAATATAGCCCTAAATCAGATGTTTTCCCCATGTATTTGAGCAAAATTTGCCTTTCGTCAGTACAGATACAGTTGAAACCAGAAGTTTACATGCACTATATAAAAAGACACATGCACTTTTTTTTCCTCACAACCTGACATCAAATCAGACTAATTGTTTCCCGTTTTAGGTCAATTAGGATTACCAAAATTATTTGTATTTCCTAAATCCCACTAACATTTTTCCTTACTTTCTTCAAAGTCAGAGGTTTATTTATATTTATACATTTCATTAGTATTTGGTACCATTGCCTTTTAACTGTATGGCTCGTGTTAAATGTTTTGGATATCCTTCCACAGACTTCTCACAATAGCTGGCATGAATTTTGGCCCATTCCTCCGGACAGAACTGGTGTAACATTGCCAAGTTTGTAGGTCACTTTGCTAGCACATGCCTTGTCAGGTCTGCCCATAAATTTTCAATAGGACTGAGATCAAGGCTTTGTGATGGCCACTCCAAAACACTGACTTTGTTATCCTTAAGCCACTTTGTAACCGCTTTGGCAGTATGCTTCAGGTCATTGTCCATTTGGAAGACCCATTTGCGCCCAAGCTTTAACTTTCTGATTGATGTCTTGAGATGTTGCTTCAGTATTTTATGTTCTGTCCTCATGATACCATCTATTCTGTGAAGTGCACCAGTCCTTCCTGCAGCAAAACAACCCCACAACATGATGCTGCCACCCCCGTATTTCACCTTTCGGATGGTGTTCTCAGGCTTGCAAGCTTCTCTATTTTCCTCCAAATGTAACGGTGCTCATTATGGCTAAATGGTTCAATTTTAATTTAGTCAGACCACAGGACATGTCTTGGAAATTTAAGGTCTTTGTCCCTGCACTTGCAAATTGTAATCTGGCTTTTTAATATTTCTTTTGGAGTAATGGCTTCTTCCTGGCAGAGTGGCCTTTCAGCCCATGTCGTTACAGTACTCATTTCACTGTGTAAAATGACACTCTTACCAGCTTCAGCCAACATCTTCACAAGGTCTTTTGCTTTTGTTCTTGGGTTGATATGCACATTTCAGACCAAAACACATTCATCTCTGGGACACAGATCCCATCTTCTTCCTGAGCAGTTTGATGGCTGGACATTTCCATGGTGTTTGTTTATACTTGTGTATAATTGTTTGAACAGATGAACGTGGCACCTTCAGGCATCTGGAAAATTGCACCCCAGGATGAACCAGACGTGTGCAAGTCCACAATTCTGTTATTGGTATCTTGGCTGATTTCTTTCTACTTTCCCATGATGTTACACAAAAAAGCAGTGTGTTTCAGGTGTGTCTTCAAATACATCCACAGGTGTGTCTCTAACTCAAATTTCAATAAACTAGAAGCTTCCACAGACATGACATCACCATCTGGATTTTCCCAAATTGTTTACATGCACTGTAATCAGCAAATCAGCAAACTTCTGACTTTAAGAAGGTAATGACATTTTTTTTTAATGTAATCCATCTCTCATTATTCTGACATTTAGCAAATAGAAATAATTTTAGTAATCCTAATTGACCTAAAACAGGACATGTTTAGTTTGATTTCATGTCAGACAGTGAGAAAAAAGCATATGTATCTTTGTATATAGTGTAAGCTTCTAGTTTCAACTGTATGTATTCTCACTGTAAATAGACGTGCTTCTCCATAGATCCGACCTGGCCTAACATCACCTCCTTGGTTCTATGGATAAGTTTAATCATGTCCTGCAGTTTTAAAGTGCTCTTGCGTCTCACTCCGCCGCCTTCACTGACCTCCCTCCTATCATTCAATTACGTTTATTTCAGATTTGAACAGTTTGTGTGAGTGGGTTAAGGTTAACTGCTCCACCTTGCTCCATATGTCAGCACAGTACAAATGTAGAGGTGGTAGGACAGATAAAACACTGGTCCAGTTCTGGCATTTGGTGAAATATGACACTAATCTGATGTGTTTGGGGCCAGTAGTACAAATAAATTCTCAGCAGCTATCATTTTGGAACAATAAAAACCGGAAATCATTGAACTTCATTTTAAAGCTGAGCTACTCTGGGTGCTGTTAAAATGATACATTTACAGTCTTTAGTCTGTCAGTGTTCAGAACTTACTAACCGTATAGACCCTTTCCAGATTTTATTTTATTTCTCAAGTAAAGTAGGACTACTTTGCCACATCAAAGTCAAATTAGTATCTTTGGACTTTCAGCTTTACAGGGAACGAAACACACATTTCTAATCGTTTCTGTTGTTATATACGTACGCAACCTGGTGTGTGTGCTTGTATATATAAAACAATAAGAGAATGCCATAAGATTGCATAAACTACTACAATACTACTACTACTATATTATGTTTTAATCTTGGTTGGAGGCATTTAGCACAAGTTTTGTCTGAAATCTGTTAAATGAAGGTTATAAATGGATCAATCCTTTTAAACTGATTCTCATTTGAGACGCATTCCTTTGGGCTAATACCTATACATAGTTTTTCAGCTATTTCTTCTGAAAATTGAACTAGCAGAATGTAATACTGTCTGCAGAGATAGCTGAAAGGAAACTCAGTGGCCTTAATTTGTAATGTTTCCAATTCTCACACATTATTCGTTTAATGATGTACTATTAGATGATTCCATGTTTCTTTCAATCCAAAGAGAAAAGCAATCCAGGGAGTCCTTGTAGAGGTGATTTTGTTTCATTTTTTTGAAAAGTGTTTTGAGACAGAGGCAGGTCACCGCTCTCCCCGTGAAGAGGCCATCACTTATTTCCACACCTCTCAGACTGGCTCTTACACCGAGTACAACATATAATCACGAGCCAATGATACTTGACACTGCACCATTTACCCTGACCACCACAGAACAGGCTGCTGCTGCTGGGAGAGGACTGTTTACTGTAAAGCACCCAAAAGAGGGCCAGAATAATGTGCAATGTTTGGTGTGAGTGGCTTTTATTGTTATGGTAGAAATAAACTGCTATGGTTCAAGGATTGGAGAACAGTCTACTAAAACATAGGACTAGGGTTGTCAACACAGTTATCAATATTACAGCTAATATCAAAACTACACATTCATTTCAACAGTTACAGATTAAAAGTACATACATAGAACAACAAAGATATTTCCTGAATAGTTCTGAGAGTTCTGAGTTTTGATCTTGATCTATCAGAACTACTTGTTTTATGAGGGGCAGAATAATGTGCAATGTTAGCTGTGGTTAGAGTGAGTTTTACTGTTAAGGTAGAAATAACCTGCTATCCTGGTACAAGGATAGGAGGAGTGTCGGCACTAATGGGACTCGTGATATCAGTTACTAGTATCTAGATTTTGACAACTAGTAAAGAAACTAGATACTCATTTAAACAGTCATTTAAACAGTATACTGATTCAAATAAGTAGAACAAAATTGCCTGAATAGTTTTAAAATAATCTTGATTTCTATCCAAACTAGTACATGGTAATTTCACCAGTATTGCATTGGAAAACATGTATTGTAGTGTGAGTATTCAGTATTGTGGCAATACTAAGGCAGAGGCTACTAAAAAGTACAGCTAACAAGTTGATTCGATTTGCTGGTAAAACTGTAATATATCCAGCACTTTCACTACTTCCTCAACTGAAGTACTTGTATAAAATAATGTCTAGAAACTAAACTTTTGAGGAAGAGGTATATTTTCTATGGTTCTCAGTAGACTATATACCTGTATAATAAAAGTAGATCAGGTCACAGATTCAGTTGGTTGAATTTAGTGGTTAATAACCTCAGAGTTTGTGGTTGACTTTGCTGCTTTGTTGTGGAGCTGTTCCTGGGATTGTGTCTATGGAAAACCATGAATAGTGACTGCAGCTTTATGAATGATGAATGACACGATGAATATTTTGAGCTCAGGCAATGTGCCACATTTTTACTTATTCATACTATAAAAAAACTCTGATTTCCAACTTGCAATGTACAAAAATAACCATTACATTTTAAAGTGTATTAAAAGTAGGCACACAATCGATTTTCTTATACCAATAAAATCTGACAACAGACACCACACAGGGTCTTAAAGGTGCACTATGTAACTTTTCTGGTGAGAGGCCTGTCACCTGCTTGTCTCCATGGATTTGCTGTTGAAATGTCTGGAATGTTCCACAGCATGGCATTAAACTTACGTTGCATTTAGTCAATTACAAGTGTTTGTTAATTGCACAAAAATAAATACATTTTTTTAAGATGTGTTTCTGTGTAGCATGTGACATATTGAGTAAGATATATTAGAGAATGCCATATGTTAATTAGGGAGTTTTGTACTTAAATGCACTTAAATGCACTTACTTACCATTATGATGTGACTTATAAATGCCATGATCCAATATTGCTTTTGGTAATGTAACACATTTAAAATATTTTTTTAACCATCTGCTGTGGCCACAGCTTCAGGTGCTGGCATCGGTTGCAACCTTCAGAGTCTAATTAAATGATATGCCATCTTTGACATTGCCCTAAATTAAAAATCAACTTAATATGATTTAGCTCCCACTCCTACTGTGAAGCAATCAGTTCATAAACAACGTATAATTGGTTAATGAAGTTGAAATACAAATATGCTCTTTTAAAAACTGGTTAACAAGATTTTCAAATGGATTCAAGTTAGAAGTCAGTATATATCACCAAGACTGTCACAATGTAAATGTATTTCAATAAATTAATTTTTAGAGTTTTTTTCATCCATCCATGGATGGATGAAAAAAAAAAACTCCAAAGTGTCCTGGATACTCCCCAGGGACTCGTCCTGGGTCTCCCCCAGGGCCTCTTCCTGGTGGGACATGCCCCAGGAACACCTCTCCAAGGAGGCATCCATGAGGCATCTGAAAGAGATGCCCCCGAGTCACCTCAGCCGGCTCCTCTCGACATAGAGCAGCAGTGGATCTACTCCTTCCCTCTTTAAGGGAGCACCCATCCACCCTACGGAGGACACTCATTTTGACCTCTTGTATCCGCGATCTTGTCCTTTCGGTCATTACCCAAAGCTCACGAACATAGGTAAGGTGGGCAATGTAAATTGACCAGTAAATGGAGAAACCCCCCCCCCCGCCCATTTTTACCTCATATTGCAGTAGTCTGTAGTGACTTTGATGGGTAAGCAAGAAGACTTGGGGTGGACGTCAATATTTAGTCAATAACAATTGACACTTTTATACAAACTAATTGCAAATGTGTATATTTACTTACATATTAAATGCATAATGAGACATTTTGAGTAATATTAATATTTGTAAATATTGGACAGTATTTGACCCCCTGTTTGTATAAACAGCTATTTGTTACTTCACAGATCTGTCTTACTCCTACATCTCATTTATGCGGCTGAGCCTTCTGTACTATAATTACCTATGTAATTATCATTATGCATCTAGAAACCATATGAGTGATATGACAGCTCTACATATGTGTAATGCCCTTACTACACAAAATGCACATCTACAAAAAGATACTAACAACAGTGCACTGGTCAGACAGGTGCACTTATAATACAGCCTCATGTGTCACAAACATCACCCTAAACACAGATGCAAATCAAAACCACATCTTTCCTGAAGAAAAATTCTGTATTTTGTTAAAGTTAATCAGGTCCAGAACAGCCACATTTTCCTCCACACTTTCCTCCCATTATTCCGCCAATGTTGTCACTCCATCATAAACACACAGGTTACATATAAGACGGGCTCCTAGTTGCCCCAGACGCTGTCACTCCAATGCTCCGTCCGGATCCTCCAATTCACACAAACTATCCCTGAAAACAGCTCACTATATGATTAAATGACTGTCTGTATTGCTAACTAACAACTAATCATTACAGACGCAAAGTTACAAACAGTGACTTGATACTAAATGCAAGTCACTTTCAGTCACTTGTGTTGAAAGTTGGCACTGCTGTTGTCGTCTCCTGCTGCACATGTGCACTCACTGGAAATCACCTGAGATGTTCGATTCCTCTATAGGTTTATTATGGGTTTATTCAGCGCTGTTTGACTCTCTGGTGGTAAAAGCAGATGTGAGAGTGTGGCGCCGCATAGCTTCCATAGCACAGAACAACACAAGTCAATGAGACGTTCGAAACCAAGATTGATGCAGTCTGCTCAGTGGCCAGTAGGGTGTACTAAAGGACAATGTGATTTCAACCATGCTTCAAACAGGCAGAGTATTTGTAGCTAAATAATTATACTTTTGACATGCAATGATTTTAGATTTTACTGGACAAGCACTGCTAGCCTTGATTGCCATGACCGCATGCCACTGTCATATTAATTAATCACCATGAAAATTATTTGATTAATATTCAATAAACTGCACAACCCTCATTTATGAGATGTTGGTTGCAACATTCTTATGCAATATTGATGTCACAGTAGAATAATGATAATTGTAGGATCCAATAAGACTACACCATGTTTGTTCCTACGTTCCTGTAGCTCACGTAGAGTCACTCATGCATACCAAAGACAGATGTTCATATTTCTACAGGCAGTTCATTTGGATGCAGAGAAATGTAAATGTCAAATACTGGTCTACTGGTAGCTTGTGTTAGCTTATGTTAGCTTCTCACTGCCTTGAGATCATGAACAGATTATTTTTGGCCATTACTCCAGAGATAATACTAAAAACCACGAAGGAATAGTCTGAAGTTGATTTCAGTCCATGTGCCCGTCCTAGTGTATACACCCAATCACTGGAGGGTACTTGGTTTTGCCCTGATAATTGATTTTAATTTCCTCGAATCTCTGTTGAACAAAAATGGCATAACAAAGGAGCAATAGATCATATACAAACACTTTTTAGTTAAGACGTTCTGTGTTTTAGCTAAGCAATATAAAATATGCAGCTCTGCACTATATCATCATACTGTGGTATTCTGGTCATGTTATCACACTGAAAATGTCATACCGTGACCGTCCCATCTCTAGTTATGTTAGCTTGTGTAGGGACTGTACATGTCTCACCAATGTAGACGCGGCGGCTGTAGCGTTGCATGAGCAGCAGCACAAACACGTGAAGAGGAATCAGGTTTATAATGAAGACGTATCCTCCCCAAGCTGAGACCTGCAAAACACGGAATACACAAGTCAATCAAAAAGCGCATATTTACACACAAGACGAGAGGAGACTGAAGATGTCATTTACAGTGCGTTTTGTTAATAATATAATGTAAGAGAGATCTGTGAGTGACTGACTGAATGTATGAGTATGTGAGTTATTGCATTGTGTCCCCTTCCCCTTTTTTTTAAAGGGCTGTAGATCGATTCACAATAATTAAATGAAATAAATTGTTCATATCTAATAAAATGTGTCATATGCATAGTGCTGAGGCTTCAAACATAAATGGTAAATGGTCACTTTTTATAGCACTTTTAAGGCACTCAAAGGTCTTTACATCAAGGAACCACTCACCCATTCACACACACATTCATACAAAAGTGTACGCAGAAACCGGTGGCAAGGTGGGTTAAGTGTCTTGCCCAAGGACACAACAGCAATCATCTGTGGGAGCTGGAATCGCGCTGCTAACCTGTGGGTCAATGGACCTGACCTCTCTACCAATGACGTTTAGATCGAGATTCAAGCCACCAACATTCAGATACTGATTCAGCTAGTGAGCAACATCACAAAAGTAGAAATTGGTCATGAAAATAATTGGTTTATTATTTTTTATATCTTTTTTGCTATGGACTACAATTCCGCAATACGGTGGGTGTTGCTGACAAAAACGGGTATCTTGATGTATATTTAGATTATATGATACTGCAAGGAAATGTCTTGTGGGCGTACACTTAACTCACTGCACCACAGATTCCTCAAATCACTTAAAAATGAGAGTATGAAGTTAAAGTGCTAAAATTTTACTACCGTCACAATGTGTGCATGGTGAGAGCACTGAATTAAGTCTGATTAGGTTTTAAATCCAAAAAGTTTTACCCTGCGGAGTCTTTCTGGTAATGTGATTTGAAGCCTGGTGGGTAGCCTGTCACATTTGCATCTAATCTAGACCCATTTCAGCAACAGGAATCTCCAGGTTAAAAAGTTTCACACAAGTGTAAAACTGAGCAAATATTAGAGCCATTCAACAAATAAAATGAGGCGGTAACATTTTATGGGACCCTAAATTGACTCTTATGCATCCAGCTCCCCATGTGTCATCCAATAAAAACACATGATTATGATGTTGCTAGGGTGAATATTCATTTTTGCCGGTGCCAGAGTTTGTCTGTTAAAGCTCTCTAATTTTTCTGATGGAAGGTACACAGTCTGCTTTGCCTGGAATGTTACACAGAATGGCATTAAACTCTCTACATGTAGTCAAGCCAAAGTTAGGTCTGTGGAGAGGTGAGCCCACTCAAGAGCAAGGAAGTATGGACATTAAAACACCTGTGATTGAATATAAGCAAGACAGAAAGTAGGCCTGCAAATCAACATAGAAAAAACATTTATCAAATTATTTTTTTGATTAATTGATCATAAACAATACAACTTTTTCATTTAACATAAAGATCCAAGTCAAATGTATTTCTCCCAAGTCTGAATTCTGATCCAAACAACATGCTTTTAATGGCAGGAGACCATAAAAAGACCTAAGCATAGTACTGAAGAAATGAGAAATGACAAAATCTCTAACAATACAAATTCTATTCATTGCGCAGCACTAGTTTAAAGTCACACTGTGTAACATTTAAGGCAAAACAATCTATCCACGGAGGCAAGCAGTTGATGTTGACAGACCTCAGCAGAAAAGTTACAAAGTGCACTTTTAACAACTGTACAGAATTTCAGAATGTGCAACTTTCTTCCCTTTAAAACTAAAGAACAAATATTGAGAAAGTTAAATAATGTGGTTGGCAAAGCTCTGTTCGTTTGACTATAAATTGTTTTGATTTGTCCATTTTCCATCAATCATTTTGCACTCTTTTTGAAAGCTGACCAAGTAATTGCAGCAATAGCCACTATTTCAGTCAGATTTTTATGGTTGCAATTAATTCTAAGCTAACAAGACTCTATATCAAGGCCAACAGCAATGAAACATGCGCTGGGCCATGACAGGCTAAAGTAACTTACCTATTGTTTAAAAAATGCATTGCTATTCATTATTTAAACTGAACTGAGGAGGAAAGTGCAGCCTTTTTCATGCCCCTTGCACAAAAGCTCATATGCCATCACCCAAATAGAATCAGACTGAAGCAGAACCCTTTTAATGAATTAAATATAAGCTTCTATATAACAGTATGAATGCAGTTTTACATGTATAGGGTCTGGAGCTATATGACTTAATACAAGGCTACAACAATAGAAATAGAGAATGTCCAGAGATGAAACGTGAGAATACAAAAGCCATGTCAATAAGAAAAACGAAATAAATTGGCATACAAATTATAAATAATAGCATTTCTTGTCCGATAGCGGGCCCAATTATTTTATGGCAGTTTGCATATGTTCTTTCAGACCGCAACAACTAATTAACACCATGGAAATCGCTATTGAAATAAAAGCTGATGTTATTCACAGTATTGGTGACACACAGGCAGCTGGGAACGAGGACAAGACTGGGTGCCTGCACTATTTAGATTACAACTGGGTCTGGCCTTATATGGGATGGTGGCAGAGTGGTTAGCAATGCGGTCTGAAAGGAGGAAGGTCGCAGATTTATCCTTTCAGTGTACAGCTTTCATATGCCTGCCATCAACCCAAAATGTGCACAAAAGGCTAATCGTCTAGATAGGTGCTTCTGGCGATCAATGAACCAAAGGCCATTTGTGTAATTTTTACGCGAAAAAAAGTTTTGGTATCAATTACTCTCTGGGTATTGTGCTAGAAATCGATTTTTATTGACCTTTATTTAACCAGCAAAGTCCTACTGAGAATAAAAGTCAATCAGGTAGACTTACTGCAAAACTCAATTCATCTGGGGACTGGCACAGTTCCAAGTCCAGATATCACTGTTTTACATAAACATCATCTTCCAAGTTGGAAAAATGTCATCAAATACTCAAATGTCTGTCTAATATATAAAGTCCTGCACGGTTTGTCCTCTCCGCCACTTAGCCAATTTGTGTGTAAGAGATACCGCACATCAGGTAACCAGAGGTGCAGCTCACAGAGACTGTAAAGTTCCACTCCGGAAAAGTGTCTTCAGCCAGATTGCCTTTTCTGTCCGAGCGCCCCAGGAGTGGAACACAGCCCCCGGAAACGTCAGAGAGCTGGCCTCTTTCCATCTTTACAAAAAACATCTCAAAACATGGCCCAGAGCAAATCAGACCTGTCGACATTAACCCGACTGAACCTGCCTCATGTTCACATTCACCTCACTGCTGCTCTGTCTTTAGCTTGTCATTATCTGTCTGAATATAGTTATTTTAATAGTTACGCAATTTGACCTTTTATGTAATTGTGTGCTACTGCTCCTTTATACTGTTGTTTAATTACAGACTTTCATGTACTGTCCTGCTCTCACTGTACCTGCTGTCTAACCGTGTTGTTTTTGGGTAGACAATTTTTTTAACTGTCCAGGGACAATAGATGAAACACTTTAGCCTTTTGGATTAAAATAAAGTAAAAAAAAAAAAAAGACTTTGATATACAAAAAGAAAATATACAGTATGGACAAAACAGCAGTGTAAAAGCTATCAGTGCAAGTAGGTCAATTACAGTTATTTCGAGTGACAGTAACTGGTGTCATAAGTGGCAGGTGTTATAAAATGACAGGTGTTAAAGAATGATCATGGGACCAAAGGCAAAAGGGAAGAAACTGTTCTTGTGGCAAGACGTTCTGGTCCAAACAGATCGTAGCCTCCTGCCCGAGGGGGAGGGGCTCAAATAGTCCGTGAGAAGGGTCAGCTGAGATCTGACTTGCTCTCCCTTGAGTCCTGGAAATGTACTGAGAGATGGGAGGCTGCAGCTGATCACCTTCTCTGCAGAGTGCACAATGCTCCGCAGTCTGTCCCTGGCAGTGGCCCCAGTGTACCACACCGTGATGAGGTGAGGATAGGGGTGCACCAATATACAAATTTTAGGCTGATTTTGAGGGGAAAGCTTGGGCTGATAAGCAACATTAGGGGTATTTTATTTATTTATTTATTTTCTATATACTTTTGTCCTTATTTTAAGCAACACAAAGTCTGATAGCATAATTATTCTTTATTAGATTAAAATTAGCTTTCCATCCTGTCAAAGTCTCCCTCTGTACCTCTCCAGTCCTTGTGTCATCATCACGTTGCTCCGCCTTCTCCTGTAGCAGCAGCAGCAATAATTCAGTGCCTCCTCCTCAGCCCCCTGCGCTCTGCTCACAGGCATTACACTCTCTTCTCATCCATTTAACAACTAAAAGTAACTTGGAGGCAGTAAATATGTCTAAATTGATAATTTAGGAGGGAAACAAGTCATATAATGTCTGAAAAAATCATTGTGTTTGCTGTGACTGAATAAGTTGAATTTATTTAATTAGATATATTGTCTAAAACTTTTCTAGAGCCTTTAAAAGACTGTACATTGGTCCTTACTGGCTCAGCAGCACCAGATCAATGCTCTGTTCATGGGGCTGTTGTCTTCCTCCATGTGCAAAAGGACAGCATTGTTAACCCTTTCATCACCGGAGTGCAATATCAGCCAACTAGTATCAGTGCTTTTGGTCGATACCAACATATATATGTATGTGCTGGTACTCAATGATGGCCATGTAGAACTGCACCATCATCTGGGCTAGCAATTTGGCTTTCCTCAGCTGCCCTTTGCAGGAAGTACATCCTCTGCTGGGCCTTCTTGTTGAAAGAGTCCACAGTGGTGATGGGGTTGTCAGTCAGGTAGTAAAATAGTGAAAATTCCTTTTGTTGCAGTATTTTGAGGCTGTTTGGCACCTTTGATAAAAGGTCAAGTTTCTCAGAGCATAAACTTCAAATGCTTCAGTGAGAGACATACAGATTTAAAATAAACCTAGAGGTAATTTCAGTCCTTGTTATTCATCACACAAGTATAACTATTGATTTGTCCATTTCTCATTCTGTAACATCTCCAAGGTAAATCAGACTGCGGCAAAGTGTCTGGTTTTAAATGTTTACTTATCTGCTAATAAACAGCTCACACGTGGGCGTAAAGCAACACGATGTTCAAAACAAAATGTGGCGTTTACTTGGAGCATGTGGAATTCAGTCCTTCATCTATAGATCTCACGGTGTCGTCTTCAAAAACAAGATTCAGACATTTCTCTGACACTGGAGTGGACCAGGTTCATGCTGAGATTTTTATGTTCAAAGCTATTCTTCACCAAGAGGCATTGAAACTAAAAAGGATTTTGCTAAAAGATGTTCATTGCAACATGCATGTAAAACACTTTTTGTCCTGAATTGGTGTCAACTACTGTAAGTACTATTTTTATAGTTAAAAAGGGGTAACATGGATCAGGTCAGTATACGTGACAGTATTTGCTTGGACAAAACCAACAACCCATCTTTCCACGGGCCGCTTGTTCATGCCCCACCATGCAACTCTTTAGCCAAAAAATTGACAAAAAAAGTTGTTCTTTTCATATGGGATTTTAGTTTGCACAGAAAAATGTATAAAAACTTATCTTGCATCTCATTTGGCCTGGAGGAGGGCCAGCACCTGCTTATCTCCATGGGTATAACATTCCACAATATGGTATAAAATTTGTATCTCCATGGACTTGTGAGTCTTGCCAACAAAATACATTCTTATAATTTTTATGAGTTCACAAAGTCTTGAGAATCCGTCTTGTTCAGCTCCAACTAAAGCATTTGCATGATAGGTCCCACACGCCTGGTGAGACTGACCAATCAAGAGCAGCACTGTGGTTTGGGCATAAGCCAGCGAGGAACAAACCTAAACAAACATGGGAACGCCGACAGATGCACTTCAGCCTATGTTACAGAAAAAACAGACTAGATTATTTTTGAAAAACCTGCAGAAGGAAGCACTTTGTGTATTTGTGGATGGGCAAGACGCCTGTGCGTTTCTCTCAACTGGATTCAACTAAAGTTTGTTTTTTTGGCTTCTTCCACTTTTTGCAACGCTTCGACCAATCAACAAGAAGTATTTGTTTGAACGTTCAGATCATTGCGTCCGATTACTTTCAGAGAGAACCACTTGAGATTGATGTGTAGAACTCTTTTCAGAGGACTACAGACATCAATTCGGTGAGAGCCAGTGTAGTACTTTTTTTTTTTTAGTTGAACTTGTTTTCGGCATCCATTTGTTCCAGTTTACTTGAGTTGAACTGAATAATTTTTCATTATTTTCTCTGCAATGCAAGAGTCGGCCATATCTTTTTTCACACATTTAAGAGTCTGTTAACACCTGTCTCCCTCTTCACGATCCGAGGGCTTTTGTTCACACACAAACTGGACCTATATTTGAAATGCTTTAACAGCGTGCCCTGCTGACCTCTCCTCGGGCTAACAGCTCTGGGGGAAACAGCAAACGCCTGGTCCGGAGTCTAGCCCTTATCTCTGTGTGCTTCATACTGTTTATCTGATGACCGCAGGCCACTCCAGAGATACAGAGGAAGAGAGAGAGGGGAGAGAGAGGAGAGAGAGAGGGGAGAGAGAGGAGAGAGAGAGGGGAAAGAAAGGGGAGAGAGAGGGGAGAAAGAGAGTGGAGAGAGGGGAGAAAGGGGAAAGAGAGGGGAGAGAGAGAGAGGGGAGAGAGGGGGGAGAGAGAGGAGAGAGAGAGGGGAAAGAAAGGGGAGAGAGAGGGGAAAGAAAGGGGAGAGAGAGGGGAGAAAGAGTGGAGAGAGGGGAGAAAGGGGAAAGAGAGGGGAGAGAGAGAGGGGAGAGAGGGGATAGAGAGGAGAGAGAGAGGAGAGAGAAGGGAAGGGAGAGGAGAGAGAGAGGGGAAAGAAAGGGGAGAGAGATGGGAATGAAAGGGGAGAGGGGAAAGAAAGGTGAGAGAGAGGGGAAAGAGAGTGGAGAGAGAGGGAAAAGAGAGTGGAGAGAGAGGGGAGAGAGAGGGGAGAGAGAGAGAGGGGGAGATGGGAAAGAGAGGGGAGAGAGAGGGGAAAGAGAGTGGAGAGAGAGGGGAGAGAGAGAGAGGGGAGAGAGAGAGAGGGGGAGATGGGAAAGAGAGGGGAGAGAGGGGAAAGAAAGGGGAGAGAGAGGGGAGAGAGAGGAGAGTGGAGAGAAGGGAAAGAGGGGTAAGAGAGGAGAGAGAGGGGGGGTGAGAGAGAACAGAGGGGAGAGACAGAGGGGAGAGACAGAGGGGAAAGAGAGGGGAGAGATAGAGGAGAGAGGGGAAAGAAGGGAGAGAGAGGGGTGAGATGGAGAGAGAGGGGAGAGAGAGGGGAGAGGGGTGAGAGGAGAGAAGGGTGAGATTGAGAGAGAGGGGAGAGAGAGGAGAGCAAGGAGAGAGAGAGAGGGGAGAGGAGAGAGAGAGGCGATTACTGCTTTTATCCACATGAGAATCTAATGGTGCAAATAAAACACTGCAAACTCAAGCAGAGAGAATATGGGTTAATTACAACTGTGAGGCACTGCTTGCTGTGTAGTAGAGCTGCTCATACAGTAGGCAATAAACATAACGTATAATGCAATAACAATACCATGTGCAATATCTTAATAGTAATCTTGGCTTCCGCAGTAAAGAAAGAGAAGGCACTTTACAATGTTGTTTGCATACAGTTATTTGATTGTGTCACTTAAAGTTAATGTATTATTGTACTACATTATTTGTCACTGTAATGGCACAAGATGGGAGTTTCACATAGGGAAACATGTTGGGAATTGACCCCAGAACCAACTAAGCAAAGGGCCAAACGCCAAGGGTAAATACGGTGAATCATTCAAAAAGTTGGATTTATCTGAAATTTTAAAGTACTACCACACTTTTATTCAATTGTAATAATGGATTTTAGATGTGCAGTACTTTGAAAAGATACCTTGGTTTAATTCAGCATGGAACCTGAGGGATAACTGTATAAATTTGTATTATTTGACACATTTGGTGATTTTTGCCATTGATCCTCCAAAGTTAAAGAACCTATTGTGACCACATTGAGCCCTTTTTGGTAAGACCAGATGAAAAATGTGCCAGTTCGAGGTTAAGATTGAAAAACAAAATTTTTCCAGATGATCCATGAGCCTGCTGCACCTGTCCTCCCCTAGTTCCACCCCCAAACCTCACTCTCCGCCCTCGAGCTGATGAAAGGGGTACTCCTCCAAAACAAAACGTATCTAAACATGCCTGCGCTTCTCTGATTATACTGATATCATCCACGCTGGTAAAAAAGTCCATCTCTGCTTCATATCTGCTTTAACAGTCGATATGTTCCCGGGGGACTTCCGTATTTTGATTGCATCGACTGCAAGACATGGTTTGATGAAAATACTTTACACTGGGCTTCAATTAGGATATGGTGGTGAAATGTTGGTGGTATACAGGTACTAGTGATTGGCAGCAAACGTATGGATGAGCAATTAAAATAAATTTTAATCAAATTTAAATCCAATTGTTTCCAGTCGTCATTTATGGTATGCAAGAGCTCTACTGTTAATCCTTTGGTAGTAAAAGCATGTGGTTTGGAGCGGAGTTCAGATTTTGGAGGAATAAACTGGAGTATTTTTTGTGTTCAATAGAAATGATTAAAAATCCTGTTTTTGTTCATGAAATTTGGATTGAAAGCCATATTTGTTTTATAGTTGAATCAAAAATTGGTATCAATCCATGGTAAATGAAATTGTCCAGCCCTAAGCAAACGCTACCCAATTTTAACCTATTTTATATGATGTCTGCGTAATCCCTCAGTCGTCCAGGTCTGATCCACAGCGAAAGACAAAGTTTAAATCTGTCAACTGGACAAACCATTTCTTCAGTTCTAGACAGATTGCTGGTGGACATCGCCTTATATGTATCTGAAGGGAGGGGCTAACTACCCTGAAACTGTAAAAAGCTGTCGTCTCCAGTTTCAAGAGACAATAGCTAGATATAGGGCAATATCCACCAGCCACCTGACCAGAACTGAAGAAGTGGCTTGGATGAGCAGCGAATAGTCTTCACTCCTACATCGATTTGTCCAGTTGACAGATTCAAACTTCATCTTTTGCTATATTTTATATCATATTTTGGGCATTAAGAACAATATTCGTATTCAGTTGATGTAACAGCCACATCAAATCAATAACCTCTGATTTTGCAATGTTTTTTAGATGGTAAAAAGCTGCAAAGTTATACTGACAAAACCAGACTTAGAGAGACTTATCCATGTATTTGTCTCTAGTAGGTTAGACTACTGTAACGACCTGCTCACTGACCTCTCCAACCGAGCATTAAGACAGTTACAGTACATCCAGAACACTGCTGTTCGATTCTGACTAGAACCAAGAAGTACAAGCATAAGTCCTGTGCTCAGGTCTCTGCACTGGCTTTCAGGGGCTCGGAGAATAGACTTTACAGCAGCCCTGGTTGTGTACAAGTCTCTCCATGGCCTAGCACCAAAGTACATCTCCCACATATTAGTGCCATATGAACCATCTCACACTCTGAGGACTTTCGGGACTGACCTCCTGTTGGTGCCCAGACTAAACATGGGGAATCAGTTTTATGCAACTAAAATCTGGAACAATCTTCCTGAAGATGTGAAACCGGCTTCTACTTTGACAATGTTTAAATCCAGGCTCAAAAGGCTTCTTTTTAGCTGTGCATATGACTGAAAGGTTTTTATTCTGCACTCTTCTCTTTTAATGTTAATTTTATGATAATTATTTATGTTTTGATTTGTTTGTATTGTGATTTTAACCCCTTTCTTATTCTGTAAAGCGCTTACAAAAAACATACACAAATAAACTTGAAGACATAAATTCAATAGTGCGCAATAGTCAATTATTACAATTTTGGGCAAACACATTTTGAGTCGTGAAAGACCAGCATTATGACTACATCAGGTCCAAAAGTGATCAGGTCCAAATGTCAACAAAATGAGAAAACTAAACAAAATCACCCATTTTTATTCAGACAGACAGCAGAAGACTCATAACGGTGCTGTAAGAATACAAACAAACCCTAGAATTGGCAGCATAGACAGTCATCACATCGCATTATCCCATGTATTGTCTCCTATCTATTCTCTGCGCACACCTTTTGTCTATTTCTATCCTCCGTCCATATATTCTGCCTGCCAGTCCTGTCTGCCCCCCCCTCCATCTGCTTGGGCCCGCTCGGATCAATGGGGCTGGATTTCAGTAATCTGTCATTTGACATCTGAGTCGCTATGGAGACTTCAATCTGGAATCACCAAATAGATGGAGAATTTCACTGTGCCGCGATGTCCATTCAAATCTACTGCCAACCCATGTGTCGCATAGGCAGCACCCGGATCATCTTTTTATCTCATCTCTCTTGTCAAACCCCCAATGGGCTGTGACTGCATTCATAAATAATGCACCAAAAGGCTAGCCACGATCGCTCCACCCCTTGTCCCCTGTTGTCAGCTATGGACAAAAAACAGCAGGTCTTTTATTAGCGCTGTGAAAAATGGAGCATTGCAAAAAATTGATGAGAAATACCTGTAAATGTGTTGGAGAGAATGAGGTGTTTAAAATAATTTTGTCTAATTGAAGGTTAGTTTGTATGAACACAGTATTGTAGTGGTGGTGGAAAACAGGAAGTGTTCTTACCATGTAAAAATAGGAGAGACAACAACCAATGGTCCAGAATACAGAGCCCGTCTTCACTGACTTCACCTGTGTGACAAAACAATATTATTTAATTTATTCAAAGAACATTCAGGGATATACAATTAAGAAGGAAAATTACAACTGAAATCAGCTTCGATCCATTTTAATATATTAAAAAAAAAAATGTGTAAGCAAAAATGGGAGTATGTATATATATTATATATATATATATATATATTGTACTGCACAATTATTAAATGTAATCACTTTTTAAATGATATATATATATATATATATATATATATATATATATATATTGAAATTTACAGAAGCAAAGATTAATTTGCAAACTGAAGGACATAAACTGAATTTGTTTATGTAATAGTTTGCCATTTATCTGCAGTATAGTATTAGTATAGTAATGTGGTAAACCTCTATGGGTTTTCAGATTCTAGTTATATGGTGCCATTTCCGTTCATATAAATATAATTATATATTTTTCTGAAACCCACGGATAAGTCCAAGACAAATGATTGAATTGACTTACATTTTTACGAGTTATATTTCTGGTTAAATTGCAAATGCCCAGGCTGTATTAGTCTCTCTCATGTTTAAAGTTGGGATTCTCAGGACTAGGCCACCCTGAAGACACTAACCAGGAGCAAATAAAATGATTTCTTTAGTGAATAGTCTTCTGTCTTTGCTCCTTTTGAGAGAACTGACTTTATGCTTCTAAACAAGAAGTAGTTCTACTTTCAAATGCTGCCTGGTCTCAGATGTTGAATAATTTATCCCGAGCCTTGAAAGCCAAACTGGGCAGTCGCGTGGATCCCGGAAAACAGCACAATAACATGACCTTTAAAAGCCAAAGTGAATTTTAAAAGAGCCCCCCTTCTTCAATGGAGGAAAAAAACATGCCTTCTGAACCCAAACCGGAGCAAACCTTGATTTGGAGTTTGCATTGCCTTTGATATTTTGGATATTTTTTGGTCGTTTTTGTGTGTGTGTGTGTGTATGTGTTTCAAAATATTTCCACGTTCATTGCAGAATTTGTCCTTGATCTGAAAGAAATTAGTACGATAAAAACAAGCCAAAAAGAGGTTTAAAGTTGATTTGAGATGGGATAAAGTCTTCACATTCTTAACCACAGATTAATACTTGAAAGACTAATTAAAACCACTGTAAGGTAATTTAAAAACGAACTTGGCGCAATCCAATCTTTGTTTATCAGAAACTGCGCGATATTTTACAAATGTCTGAATTTAAACATGCCCATAAAGTAATTATTTTAAAATTAATGAAGTGTTCTTTCAATGGTCTCATCTTCAGTAAATTGCAATCAACACTAACTGTCCCATATCTTGGAATGTGTCTCGTCTTTCATTAAAACAAAATTTTTTTAAATTTCAAACCATTTATGAACCTCCACTAAACCTTACTTCATTATTGGTGTTGACCTTAATCACATTAAATGATTTTCTCCACCAATGAGCCTGTTATCAGAGGAAATTACAGCTCAATGCTTCTACTCTGAATACATTTAAATTTGCCGGTGAAAAGAAGTCCATTAGGAGTTTTGTGTTTCAATATATTTTACATAACTCAGTATAATAGTCAGTGGTGATCCCTTAGTGAGAGGATTTTCAATGACCTAGTTGCAAGCACAAATGTGTCCAGTGTTTGATATAAAGCCAAATTGTACAGAGGGACCAATTTCACATTTCATGTTGAAGAGTAACCATTGTTTACCCATTGAAATAAACTGATCCATAAAGTCATAATGTTTTATCATATAGGCCTAACTTAGATTTTTTTTTGCAAATTGAAATGAACAAATCTCAGTTGTATTGCATCATCACAATAGGGATGTTATGGTTATTTGGCTATTCAAAAAGTGTGATTATTCAGGTCACAATGTAAGTACTAAAAGGGAATACAATTGTGAGAATTTTAGGAGCAAAAATAAGTCAATCAATACTCCAAATCTATACTCTTACCTGCACTGACTGCCCTGTGCAACGAAAGTTGGCAAAAACCAATATGCTGAACACTAACATTTGAAATTGTGGCATAGTTGCCATAAAAGAATCAAGTAAATAGTTGAAGAAAGAGTAACATAAAACAGCGTTTTACAACTGGCCAATGCATGCTTGCTTTTCTGAGTTGGCACAACTCTGATACTTTTACGTTTTTTTACCCTAAAGAAAACACAAGTATGTGGGGGAACACACCACATCTGCAGCAGCGATAGTTTTTTTTTTCTGTTAATGAAAACTCCAGAGTACCGAGTGCATAATATCACTTGTCACTCACAACTTTTCTTCATTTTTCTCAAACCATTTAATTCGGTCTTGTCTTGCTGACTCGGAAATAATTTTCTGTTGTGTGAAATTGCCTTGTGTTTCAGTGGAACATAAACAGGTTTCATTTGGCCAATTACTTCTATTTGTGGAGGTAGCTGCACCTGTGCAGCCATTTAGCCTGTAATGGAGCAGGTGTCGGATGCACTCAGCCGTATGGGAGCTGTATGCACCAAAAGTTTCACAGCCTCACAAATACAAGTCTGTTACAAGTAAATATAATATTTACAACAGGGAAGGTGTTTTGTTTACAATGGAGAAAGTTATTAAAATGCATGCATCTACTTCCTGTTACTTTTTCTTCTATTTTTTTGGTGCTTGGACAAGTAAAACAGCATGAGCAATTTTTTGCATAATAACAAAACTGAAAAAGTGGGAAAAATACAAAAATAGAAGGATAGAAACTTGCAGTGGCAGGTATAAGGTAATATGTCTGCACTTTAAATTAACCTATTCAATTTGGTGAAATATCCAACTTCAACCAATAAGTTAATATGCGTCTTTAGGACAATTTTGATAGAGAAATATGTTCAGATTATTTAGATTAGGATAAACCCCAAAAGACTACCACTTATTTTTGTCAACATTATCCACTGCTATCAACATTTGGGCAGTAAACATTGTCTTAAAAGTAAACAAGCATAAAATGTAACGTTTTCTGACAGCACACAATTAGAGCAAATAAACATGCACATAATCCATTTTCATATAATCTTTGGTTATCTCCCCCAAGCCTTATTGGTTTATCTGGCTTTCTTTCAAATATTAAAACTATGCAATGATGAATTAGTAGTACTTCTTTCAGCTTTATTAAATACATTTATTCATGCACCATGTGGGGTTTACATTGATTACTTTGTAACTGCCTCCAGATGTCCTCGCAGCAGGGGGCAGGCATTAACTCTGTGGGTAAATGTTAGGTCTGTGGTAATAGTTCAGTCACACATTTTCTATTGAAGATTTATAATGACATCATGACATCAGCTTTAGTAGCATTAGTGTTATTTCCATTTCCAAGTAGATATATAATAAATATAAAGTACAGATTAGAGTTCCTTGTATGCGTTTTCCACATGTAACAGGAAGTAGGGCAGGACAATATGGTCTTAAACGATTATCACAATGTAAAAGAAAATTTGCATTATTAATCTGTTTGTGTCTCCATCTAAAGTTTCATCCAAAATGCAGAGACAGTTTACGCGCAAGGAACACATTTTTATGGCAGTTTAAACATCCATTTAACAATAAAGGTGAGAACATGTATTTGTTTAATCATAACTATTGTGCAGGTGTTGGCCCTCGTTTAGATTATGGTTGCTCGGCAATTGATGCCCATGTACAACCAGGAAGTAAAATAATAAACTAAAAAAAAAAAAAAAAATGGTTTTAGCAAAATCTTACATATCATGATGTCAACAATGATTTAGTGAAATGAAGTCTAGGTTGTTATATACACTTCATGGATATAATTGACAATATACAGGCTGCTAAACAGTGGCTTTTATAATATTTGTATTATTATCTATTAATATCTGTTTCACATATTTAAGTTCTAGCACAAGTTCTGCTTCTCTTTCTCACATCTCTTTCATTATTTGACTGTGGAGGCCCTGGAGAGGCTACAAACTCTGTTCATGCTGCTCTTGGCTTTAGCAGTAACAATTCCCAACTCCCAACTGAGAAAAATAGGCTGCAGTGCATGTGCAATTATATCATGATATTTCACAGTTCATATGATCCTCATACACATCACAGTAAATCATCAGTAATATGATATGGTCCAGCTCCAACAGAAAGGGGGGGTATAAATCACTATGTGCCAGAGGTGGTCAGTGGCTTGTAGGGGGTTGGTCCAGTTCTTCCTTCACCTTTGAGCAGTTTGGCTCTGTGCTCAGAGACATGCTTCGCTGAGGAGCTTTGAAGCGGAGGAAGAGGATGCAGCTGAGGAATGTGATGTGGCGTTTCGTCATATTGGGCTCACTGGTATTGGGCAGTGGTCCATGTGTGAACACAGTGCCTCAGGCTCAGACCTGTGACCATGCCTCCTCTGGTCCTGTCACTTTGTCCCAGTGTGACCGCTGGCTGACCTCCTCAAACACAGGATAAGGGACAAAACAGAGACCAGGAGTTAAGGGCCCAATCCAGATTCCAATGTGGACAATAGAATTTAAGGTGCAGTTTATTGTCCCCGTAAGGACATTTGTCCTCTGCATTTGACCCATCCTTTAAAGCCGCTAGGGAAACCTAGGAGCAGTGGGATCCATCTCTAGATCTTGAGCTCAGCTTGTTCAGGACTATCTTAGCAAGTCCCCCCAGGATTACACAATGTTGCAATCGCAACAACTAATGCAAAATCAACAAAACTCTGCGAAATAGTGCTCCTTTGCAACTCTGTCATAGCAGCACTTTTTTTTTTTTTTTTAAGTAATCAGCTCTATTGGCTGTTTCTGAGCAGTTTTATCGTTGTATTTTCCAAATATGTGCAAAGAGCAGCACGCAGACATGTTTAGGGTGACACACAAGTTATTTATACAAACACAAGGGAGAGGTCAGCATGTGCAGGGTTACCTGCCCATCTGCCCCAGTGCTCGTGCTTCTGCCTGATATGCCTGGACATGGGTGGTGGAGGGGCAATCAGGAGACACGGGAGATTTCCTGGTGTCGGGGCCTGTTTGATGTGGGAGATGCGAGAGGGGAGCATGCACAACGAGAGCGGCCCCGGGAGAGTGACAGGCACCTGACCCTTAAAGGAGCCATGAGCCGTTGGTCCTTCCTGTGTGTTACTTCTGTTTTGTTTCATCACGGAGCTCCGTAAAGTCATGTGTTTCCATTTACAAGTTTTCCATGACCTTGGAAAAGTTCCTTCAGCGCATAATGCCATGTCAACACTTTGCTAACATCAACTAAACCCTTGCCATGACCCTTTCAAAAGAGGAAAGGCCGGAAAGGGCATTATTGTGAAAAGGTTTAACAATGACAATTGCGCGATCTCCTGTGCAAAATACAACTTTAGGTTTCCTGTCCAGAGCAACAGCTGATATATAATAGGAGTAAAACATGCATTGAATTCAAATATTTTACTTGTAATAATAGATTTAATGTTGCATTTAAAAGAAAGAGCCTCATCTACTTTGTTTTATACAAATCAGAGACCACAGAAAGTGTGATTTAATTGAAAATTCAATATAATTTAAAGAGGCAAAATCACAAATTTTCATTACAGGATTTTACCCATTGTGCATGGTTTTGGGTTAATGGGGAAAATAGGGTTCCCGGATGAAACTCATCCAGACCAGGGGAGAAACATGCAAACTCCACACAGAAAGGCTCGTGCGACATGGGAGTTGAACCCTGCCCCTTCTTGCTGAGAGGCACGCACCAACCGTGCCGAGGCAAAGTACAGAGAGTAGACTATTTGAGAGTAGAATCACCACAGGAAATTAATTTCATTAATGCATATTGATTGGCTGGTTCACTTCTTACATAGTTTACAAGCGTGGCTCAGCCTTGCAAAGTGCAAATGTTTAAAATGTCATCTTCCTATGAGGCTAATCTGAGTGAGAGATGCAGGACTGCAGGCTCAGCACAAGCCTATGCAGCTCAGTGAACTTTAGAAAAGGTGAACTTTAGGTAAGCGCCAGCACTCAAATACAGTTGCCTGCAGCACGGTAACAGCCTTGTGGCGTGTTCTTAAACTCTTAAAATCTTTAGTGGATTTCAGGTTAAAATTGTCCCAATGCAGAGCCAGATTAATCATCCGCTTCTTTATTTTGTATAGACCTTTAGACTTGTGTAATGCTCCAAAAACTCTGCTAAACTTCCTGGATCTAATTTTTTCTCATAATTTGTCCTGAACAAGAAAACGTGTATGGGGCCCATCTGTTTGCAGCAGCATTATTCTAATGGGCTACATTGGGTCGGCTGTGGACCATACATCTCACAGTGGGACAGGTGCTGCAGACTCACTTCTCTTTAGGGGGACAGATCCGCTCCTGCCTCCTGCTCTGGGGCGCTCCTGTGTGGAGATGTGATAAATCCACATATATCATCACACTTGTTTGTTATGGCTCTCATATATTTCCATGACCTCCAATTGTCTTTAGCTGCTTTAACTGTACATGAGTTTAGCATTTTCCAAGAGCAAACGACTTGCCTTCAGATCAAAACAAAAGCAGATTATTATTTCATAAAGCAACATAATCACTAATCATTTTCCCAGTAACACTTAACTAGCTCTCTTATAATGGCATATTACTTTAGGATTAGTCATAGCAAACCTCTATAGAAGAAATATTGCACACTACCATCAGGGCAGTTATATTTAAACATAATTTAAAAGCTTTGATTATACGCCTTTCATATTGCGACCACTGGCTATCCGTGTTCCCTTTAACAATCTTTCTCTGCAGTAGAAGGCCCACATGAAGCCCAAATCTTCATTATCCCACAAGTCCAATGTACCCACTAATAACCCATTTAACTTTCCGGTCCTAATCTCTGTTTAGCTCAGCGACACACACACACATTCGTCCATAATCTATAATTGAATCCTCTTACGGCCAGGAGAGCTGCCCTTTGAAAACTATGGCACACAAATATGGCGGTCAATGCATTAACCCATGTCGCCTTTGTCGCGGCAGTAATTCCAACGTTCTTCAACAGATCATTTTCAATTAGCGAGTTTAGTATTAGATGAGCAAGTAAGCCTGTAGAAAATGAATGGAAAGGTATGGGGGCAAACATGAATGGTTGATTTCATTTCAAAGTGTTTTTTTTTTTGCACCTGTAAAGACCTATATCACATTGAAAAATATTGAATTGTCAGTCATTGGCAGCTGCTAGCCTTCCTCCTTCATTTAAGGGCAAGGATGAATAAACGTTTTCCGCAAGCATTTAATAGCATAATAATAATGACTATAGAAAGGGTTTTGCTGTAGAGTATGAAGGTATGTATGCATTAACCATCACTGTATACTTTTAAAATGTGTTATGCAATATTATATTATAAACATATAGTACGTTTATATTGTACAACTGTGATTTAATAGTGTTAGTTCAGGATGGTTGACACTGAAAAAAATGAATAACCCAATAGTTTTAGGAGATTCTTGCGATCACCTTATTTGTGCAATCCATCAGCAATAAGCCACAACAGACCAAAAATATTAGTTGAGGTTCAAGAATTTCAAAATGGCAAATAAAATCTATAATTAAACTCAAAAGTGCAAAATATCACCTTATATACCGGTAATTTTTGGAAGCTTATGCACCTGCAGCACTTTTCTCAGTTTTATAATACAATCACTCTAGTTATTTCAAAAACTTGCAAAAGCTGCCCCAAACCTTCCATATTCCCATATAGTATAATTATAATGTGGTCAGGGTCTATGATTCAAGTTTGAAATCTCTATGATGATGTAACCTCAATCAGTGTTTTTTTTCTTCAGATCTGATGTAATGTGTTCGTAATTATTGATTCACTTTTAATTCCTTGTTCCACTCTGTACAGTCACTTCTGGTTTGAGAGATTTTGTCAGCCCTCAGCAGGACGTTAAGGCTCGAACAGAAGATGTTTAATTCCAGCTGTAATTTGTGCTTAATGATTTGATGATTGATGAGTTGCATAATATTGTGACATTGATCAAATCCTTTCTTACTGTCACTTGTATCAAAATCATTTTCTTGAAACAGACAAGTCATGCTAGTTGGAGATGATCTTCCTCTTGCTTTAAAATATATTTTAATGTTTAGTGTGTCATTTATTTTGACACATAAATGTATGTCTAATATAAACATCTCTCTTTATAAAATCATGAAAAATGATTATCTGCATGTAGTTATCCTTACTACTATTGGCATTCCCCATATACAAACCAGAAGTTTACATACACTATATTAAAAGACACATCTATTTTTTTTCCTCAGTGTCTGACAAGAAATCAGAGAAAACCTTTCGTGTTTTTGGTAATTAGGATTACCAAAACATTTTTTTTTTCTATTTACTACATCCCAGAATAATGAGAGATTTTTTAGACATTTTTTCATGACTTTCTTCAAAGTCAGATATTTACACATCTTTCATTAGTATTTGGTACCATTGCCTTTAAACTGTATGACTTGATCAAATGTTTTGGATATCCTTTTCCACAAGCTCCTCACAATAGTTTCTTCCTGACAGAAATGGCGTAACTGAGCCAAGTTTGTAGGCCGTGTTGCTCGCACATTTCAGGTTTGCCCATCAGGTCTGTCATTATTCTGGCATTTAGCAAAGTAGTTTAGTTTATAATTTATAGTAAATAATTTTGGTAATCCTAATTGACCCAAAACAAGAAAAGTTTAGCCTTATTTCATGTCAGATAGTGAGAGAAAAAAAGCCTATGGTCTCTTTATATAGTGTGTGAGTAAACTTCTGGTTTCAACTGTATCATAGTCTCCCCAGTTAAAGGAGCACTTTGTAATATTGTGTATATCACGACAATAGAGCCATTAAATGGCTCCATTAAATGACATAACAAAGTCTAATACAATCCTACGTTTAAATTTTAATAAAATAAAAAAAACAGTTTAGAGTACATACCCATAGATAGTAGGTGAACTGCAAGGCAAAGATGGCAATGCCCTCGTTGTCGAAGGACCCGGCTACAGATCTGGAGATGTACCCGGGTACTATGGCGATAAAGCAGGCTGCAAGAAGCCCCGCCCCCTGGTTCCACAGCTCACGGGTCAGCAGGAAGGTGGAGATGGCTGTGAGTCCACTGAAGACAGGGGCCAAGAACACACACACGTCCCGAATGTGGACAGTGATGTGGAGCAGGTTTAAGACATAGTGGATGAGACCTGCTGTGACCATCAGCCCGGGGTACACCTGAGAGAGAAGGAACATGTGTAAATGAGGGAAAGATCGAAAGATTATTTCAAGCTTACGACTGAAGTTTCACCTATTGTTTACAATACCCACAAATAATCAAAAAATTAAAAAAATTCAAAGGTATCTTCACTACATACACTACAAAGGATACATATGTGTGTTTGGATATGTAACTACAGCACACACATACGCATACAAACACACACATGCACATAAATAACAGCTAAATAACACATTTTCATCAGTTTTGTCTCATTTTATTTTTGTTTTAAGAAAATAAAAGCTGTTTCCTGTCTCTACACTGGTATCAAGTTAATATCGAGTATCGGCAGATACTTAAGGCCATAGTATTGGAACCGAAAAGGGAAGCGAAAATGTTAATATCCTTGAAGAGCACCTGACAATTGGATGCATGGGGCGCATTCTGTTTGAATTATTTTTGTGTGACACCTTCCTACCATACAATGCTAATGGGGGAGGAGTCAAAGTTGAATGTGATATTTGGTTTTTGTTCAGTGGGGCTTTGGGGGGTCTCACTGAATGTTCTTGGGAGAGGACTCTTTGCACGGATTTCTCCAAAGACACATTTTTGAGTGCTTGTCATGTCATACTGGGATTCACTGGTAAGTATAACAGGGACAAGATTAGGTGCTCTTTTAGGTAGGTCAAGGAGGCAAGATTTTACTAGGACACCACCAGGTAAGGCTATTGTCGAGTGCTCCAACAGGACTGATTTTTCACTGTTGCTGGCTGACACAGCTAAAGAGCCTTCAAGAATAACAGTTTGGCCTGTTTGGACTAACTGGGGCTCTGTGTTGTGCATGGTCACTAAACCAAGGCTACTGTCTTTTCACTGTCTGTGCTGTAAATCAAGAACTTTTAACACTGCCGTATAGCCATGGGACATTGTTGGCTGCAGTTCAGAACAGGCATCATAGTACAGCTCATAAAGCACATCTAATGTGTACACAATGAGCACTAGGGACTGGGAAGCTGCATGCACGGAGACAACTAAGGCAAGTGCGTTAATATCCAGAACATCTTTGGTCAAAAGTGATCTGCATCTTAATGTAGCCTAAGTAATGTACAGAGTGGCTGTTCGCCCTTTCTACTTCTACCTCCACTTTCAAAAAGTGGCTTAATCTTGTGAGTGGACAGATGTTGATGGTAATAGGACTCAGGGACAGTGGTCACTTGGGAGTCGGTGTCTAATAAGCAGTTTACAGGGTGGCCATTTACTTTTACTTGGACAGTGATGCACAATAATGGCATTTTCAACAGATACCGATAACCGATAATTTGAAGATGTGTCATCGATAACCGATAAGTAAACCTGAGAATACATTTTAATTGAACACGATTTTTTAAATGTGACTAAAGCAGTCCATATAATACATATGAAGCCCTAAAAATATTTACAAATATCAAGTAACAATACTGGGTTGTAGCCTGCTCATCAGCTCAGTATAGATGAATTGCAGACTTCCTGTGCAACAGAGAGAGAAAGGGATGAGATCGCAGCACCATTGTTGCTCCTTTATCATGAAGATGTATTCTGAGTGACACAAGCTCAAAGCAGCCACAATACACAGTGTATTGTGAATATAGACTGATATAGACTGAATAAAAAGTTAGCGGAAATAGGCAGACACAGACAGTCCTCCTGTACACATGTTTTCTTGTCTGCATACAGAGCACGTGATCACAGCAGCGGCTCAAACAGGCAAACTCCTCTCGCTGCACTTGTTTGATTAAGAACTAAAATACAACAGGATCCTCACATAGTCCAAGCTCATCAGCCTGACAGTATCTATGCCAAGCTACAGAGCAAATGCACTTGTCGCCAGGGTAAAAACTTTTCGATGACTTGTTAGATCTAATGTGAGAAACCTGTATCCCCTCTCCTGTGTTGTGAGTCTGGCACAGTTTCACTGAAATCTCTTTCCTCCTCATGTGCCCTCCACTCTCTGCGTCTGACCTGGGAGGCTCTGTGTGGCTGGAGCGGGGGGTGGAGCTGAAGCTCAGGATGAGGGCTCTGTGGAAGAAATTCTAATTATCAAATTAAATTATCTGTGAATGTTTTATTATTGGAAAATAATGGTATAACAATATAATTGTCATCACCAGCTAATATTTATCAGTGACCAATATTATCTTAAAAATCAAACCAGTTGGAAGATTAAAGAAGTCTGTTTCAGTGCGCGAATAAGTGAGCATGTTTATTGAAAAACATTTGGTTGGTTGTTAGGTCTAAAAGGAACAGATACATTCTTCAGTAGCCTCTGTTTGAAGGGAGAGGGCCATTTTGACTGTCACAGATTTGTCTTTTCACTCTTAGTTATTTTCTTTTTGCTGCTACAAGGGCAGGGTTTGGTTCTGACTCACACACAGCAACATGTGCCCGTCTTCACAGCAGAAGCAATACCAAGGTTTGGGCCTTGTACTGGGGTGGCTGTGTGAAGGTACATTTTCAGAGTTTGCATGGTCAAGTTTTTTTTGTTTTTTTGTTTTTATTTTCAGGTTTTTTTGTTTGATCTTTCTTTGGTGTTGGTTGTATCCTTTCTTTCATGACTGCAGCTAATTGACTTTAGGTCAGCTACTTATTTTTTTGGGGTGAGCAGGTGGTGTCTTTTTGGCACGTTTAACAAATGCTCTAATACAGTCTTCTGGATTTCAGGTGGGTTAAGATCATTTGGACTCAACATTTGAGGTGTCACATTTGAGTCACATGGGTTTGGGATGGCCTCTGGTTGTTCCGATACCAGTTGGCCTCTGGTTGTTTCGATAAAGCTCAGACACTGCACATTTTCTCAGATTAAACCAGTGATCCAATACCACTCTGTATTTTCCAGAATTAGGACCCATAGATGTGAGCACTGCCTTGTGCTCACATCTATGGGTCTATGGCCTAATGCTAGTGCTAACGCTCTAAAAAGCAGGTTAAATGCAGACTGTGGAGGCTCTACAGACACTTAACACATACCGTCATTTAAGCTTTGGTGTGGATGCTAAACTTAGTAAAATAACTATGGAGAGTGCAGCCCACAACAACATGTACTTTGTTTACTCTGCATACCTAGCCATGTCTTTTAGTAGATTTATTTTTTGCGCTTGTACATTACAAAATTAGATTAGCCTTAGTCTACTTCTACTACACACCATGCAGTATTGGTACCAGCGAACGCCAAGTATCACTATCAGATCCCAAAAAAGTGGAAGAACACTAGAGCAGGGGTGAGACTGAACTCAACACTGTCTACATTGGCTTCAACAGTTTCAGCAGTCCCAATAGGCTTCCCTATGGTAGAAATAAACTCCCACAAGACATCTTGGCTAAACCCTTTAGCTCACTAAGGTCAGTTTCAGTAACACTCCTACAGTTTTAGTGTTCATGTCTAAACGCTTGATTGCAAAGATCAGGGTAGTCAGTGGCAGAGGTAAAACAAAGTAGGTGCTAAAGTTTGGAGAGCAAAAAATCTCTTGATCTTTTTTGATCCAGTAATACCACTAACAATGGCAGCATTTGGGACTTTGACCAAACTGTTTAAATGCTGTCATAATGAATTCTGTTAAATCTTGGTGTCAGTTTTCATGGCAAGGTTCTAAGCTCCTGGCTGGCACACCACTGTTTTGTAGCACTTAAGGTGCTTTCTGTACAGTTTTTATGGCATTTGGTTATGGCAATGTAGTTACTTTTACTTTTTGTTCCAGAGTAAAAGATAGGATAGGCCAGATACAGACATATTCTAGATACAAAGGACGCTAAGAGACTAACAACAGAGGACAGTGACAACACTTGGGTTAAACTGAAAAATTATTTGTATTAACCCTCAGGTTTCCCTTTGAAAAAGTCACACTTAAGAGCCCCTAAATATAATAATAAAAAAAAAAAAATCAAAAGAGCCATCTCTGCTCTAATACAAAATATCCAGTTCTGAATCAGGACTTTAACCTCTTAACTGCCAGTTTGAAAAGTTGGTACTGTAAAAATGGGCTTTAAAATTTTCCAGAAAACAAAAACCAGGGTATAATGGGATGCAAGTTTTGAAGTTTGGAGCATTTTTAGTTTTTGTGTAACATCAGTTTAAAAATGTACTTTTTTAATCATTGCATGTAGGGCACATGAAACTAATAATAATTTTATTTAAAACCTGTTTCTGAATTTTTATAAACCACTAAGTTATTAAAACATTTTGCAGAATCTTGCATTTTAAATGTGCTTTTTGGATTTAAAACAACGATGCCTTTGAGCGCTTAAGATTTGAATTTTTCGAGAAGTCCATGTGAAAAAAATGGATGGAAATTTTACTTCTGGAACCACAGCTGACATCAAAGTGGGCAGGACTGTTGAGCTCCAGTTAATTAACTTATATTTAAACATTACTTGTTAATATTTATTCACATTGTGATTTTAACCAAGTGTCTATCAATATTTCTTTATTGTTAATCACGTTTTAAACACTGGGTTACAAAAGCATTTACCACTGGATGACCAGACAGCACATGTAAAAGCTGTGGACTTGATCCCCGTAAAGTCCAGCTTTATAACCCCAGCTTCAAACACACCACCTTCCACATCAGATTACAGTGTGTGACTAAGAGTGTGAAAGGGTGAATAGCTTCTTGTTTTTAAGTGTTTTAACCCTGTACACAGAGCTCTGTTAGACCAGTCCAAAAGAGCTATAGTACAAAAGAGTTGAGAGCCTGTGAAAGCACCAAGACCAGACGTAGGTGTATAAAAACTGATACATGAACAACAGATGAAATGTTGCTATTGTGCCAACTCCAGCATATTTATGTCAGAATCAGAGGTTTTATTCTTGTTGTCAGTAAACACATTTCACAAACTAGGAAATTACTTTGAAGGTATGGTGCAACATAAAGCGATGAATCCTGAAAAGTGAATATAAACTATGATAAAATAAAAATGAAAATAACGGCATGCCTTAAAAATAAGCACGTAAAAAATAGACTTATAAAAAATACATTATTATGGGCATTGCAAAACTTTATGTGCAAGTAAATTAATTATGGTTCAGTTATGGTGGAAGCTCTTTGGTGACACACTGATCAATGTGCACTGTAGGAATTTCATTAAATAAAATGATAATTACACCTATTATATCTTCATCACAGCACCTGCAGTTAGTGGGTAGTGTGTGAGCAGCAGGTAAACATTTTTCTAAAGGGAATTTAAAAAGGAACAAATATCAATATGTCAACAAAATCATCGTAGAACTTCTTACATAACCTCATGATCACCAGTAGTAGGTCGATGGCTATTGGCACATGGACGAAAAATGTCTACCAAGGTTCTTCTGCTAAGTTCAAGAATGACAAAAACATCACTGGTGAGAAGGTCAGATCCACTGACCCACATGTTGATCCTGTGATTGCAGCTCCCACAGATGAATGCTGTTGTTGTGTCCTTGGGCAAGACCCTTAACCCACCGTGCCCCCAGTGTCTGTGTACACTGGTGTATGAATGTGTGTGTCAATGGGCGAGTGTGAAGTGCTTCGTGTGCCTTGAATACGCTCTTTTTAAGACATTTTCAATCTGCATTAATCAAACTAGCCCACGTTTTTTGATCTATTATCTCCAAGTATGCCGTGATTTGCCCCTTTTATTTAACATGACTTTTACATCAGATACCCATTCTAGTTTCTACCTTAACATTGTTGCCGTACACCGCTTTTGTCACCCTTTCTGGCTGGATTAGACACTGCATGACCTATATTGGATAATTGCATTCTTTCTGCCTTCTCAATTACAATTACACATCTATAATGCTGTACTGATAACCAGCTTATACCACTGTCATTCGTATCACATCTTGCTAATGATTTCTCCTCACAAGTTCAATCAAAGGTCAACCCTGTAATTTCGTCACTTAGTATGACCGATCGCATTATTCAAGAAATATTTAATTAACAATCAGCTGCAAAACGGCAACAAAAGTCAAGTAATGGGCGATAAATGAATGAAAATCCATGGTTTGTGCAGCATTTAGGAGGGTTTAATTACAACATAGTTAACAGTGAGGTCTACGACAGCAGATCCAATTAGGGCGAGCTTGAGTACGCACGGAGTTAGCATGTGAAGGATGTCCCTATAGTGTACTAGCCGTAACGCATCGTGCCTATGTGCTAATAAACCAGGTCTGCGCGTCGCTAATTACCCGGAGCCAGGGAGACTATAATCTTCTTCAGCCAATCGACTTCAATGAAAATCAACCTCGTCTTTTACCCTGAGCGTCCCATAGCTTTTACGCGTCGAACACAAGTAATTATTAGCTGTTTGAATGGGTCTGTATGCCTATGGTTACGTCAGTCAATGCCATCACAATATAAGAACAAGTGGTAATTTTGGCCCCTTATTTGGCAAAAAAAAATCAAGTAAATTTCCAAGAAGGGGAGTAAGTGGACAGACAGGTTGATTAAATAATTATTCTCTGTAACTGTCAGGTACTAGTGCAGCTACGACACAGAACTTTCAAACTTAATTACTACTATACTAAAGAAAAGGATCATTAGTGAATTTCAATATAATTATAGTTAAAAATATACTTTGAAACTAAATATCAGTGGGTTCGCTATTAGTACCATAATTGTGTGTTTTTTGATACGCCTACTTGCCAAAATCTGGCACTGATTTGTTTGATATATACTGGATTACACCTTAAACAACTCACTTACATTTTTTTTTGCAGTTTTCAGCGTTTTTCTGTCTATAGTTCCTAGTTTGTGAAATGTGTTAATTGACAATGACAACAAAACTTTTCCAGATTTCTGTCAATATCAGATGAAGTCCAACTTTCGTCATCTGGATTAGTGACGGGACTTTTGGCTCTTTTATGGGATCCGAATCTTTTGGATGTCTTCATATAAAAGAGCTGTTTACCCCTTTAGGTGAGCTATACTGGTCTATAGTGTGCTCAGTCCTTAGACTTTTATTCTTCTTTTAGCCATAAAAATCATGTTAAAGGAAGTATCAGAATTTACTGCATTTCTTCACACAACTACCTCTATTTTACATATCCATCCATATTTTTTCTTTCATGCATTGAATAAGTGACCAAGAAAATCCCCACGGCACCTGCGCTCTGATTGGTCATCTTCAAGGGACAACAGAGGCAGATTACCGTAATGACAGTAAAATATTTAAAGAGCCCCATGTCTCTGCTTTGAGATGCCGTTTGACATTTACACGACAGCACAATTGGTTGCGGAGTTACGGTAATGGAACGTCCGCAACCGCGCTCAATCAGCGCCAATAGCATCCGCTGCTATAGGGTTAAAGGACTGGCTGTTTTTATATTTATTTATATGACAGAAGCCAGTGTGAGAACTTGTGTAACTACAAACTAAATCACAGAGGGAAATGGTCAAGGCTAAGATGTATTTAAATGGTTCAAACTGAGAGTGGGAGTGTATTTACCCTTTGGAATTATCTAAATAAAATATTGGACAACAATAATGCTCATTTTAAAACTAATTTATGATGCCAAGTCTTTTTTTTTTTTGTGGACAAAGCTCTCACTCGTGTCGCCTGCTCTGCTTCTGTGTTCATTCTGCGTTAATCAGGATAGAAATGCATAAAAACTAGAAAGAAAAAGATTCAGCTCTTTTCAAAAATGAGATCCAGTTCGATCCGCTCACATTAAGGAACCGTTCAAAAGAGTCGACTAGTTCAAGAACATCACATCACTCTGTCTGCATAGATGAAAGAAACACTTGACAACAGATTATGCCACTGGTACAAAGTGAAACTATATTGTGAAAGAGCTGACAAAAGCTATTTCCCCTAAATGATTCATTGTCCGTATGGTAACAAAGAGCGGTTTATTGGCTTGACAGCGATGTGTTTTCATAGACTGTCACATTAGAAAGGCTTCCTCCCCTTATCTAAAGCAATAGAGACAGGCTAACTGACAGTGGGTCCTTGGGGGGTGGCTGGTGGGTGGAAGAGAGAGGCCAAACTGGACCGAGCCGCACCACAAAAGCATTCAACTGTCACGCCAACTGATACGGACCTGTCGTTAGCCGCTACGCTATCATATACAATTAATGAGTGCTGTCAGAATCGACGGGTTGATTTTGGAAGAGGAAATAGAAAGGGATTGTGTGGCGAGACACCGGGTAGAGGGGAGGAGTGGTCAGACGACAAGTCACAGACAATGATATGATGGGTTTATGGGCTTTCAAGGCACAAAGAAAGGTCAAAAAGATATCTAAACGTGATACGACATGTAAGTAGAGTAAAAACCCAAGATCAAATAAGGACTAGGACTAACCATAGACTGGATAAAGATGTGGACTGAGTGTGACGTCACCCATAACGTTTGGCTCCAGTCAATGAAACTAAGCCAGGCTAGTATTTACGGGATGAATTTGGACCCAGACTCCATATTTGGATCTAACCGCGAATATTATAGCAACCAAAGAGCCAGTCTGGAATGAAGCTGTGGAAGGTAACGCCCCTTTCCGCCTGCACCATTGGTTTAGCAGGAGGCACATGCTTAGCAACGCTGTTAATCAAACTTGTTGCCAATGCTAGCGGGGGGCAACTTCTGGGAAAGAAGACAGCTGATTTATCTCTTACTAATGTTCATATCTTGAGTTACTGAAATAATAGCGAACTAAAAATACCAAGATCACATAGAGCGGGTTACTACGAACATTTAAAGATCAAAATGACGAGCCAGACAGCTGCATTTACAGAGAGAGGCGCGATAGTTTTCTAATGTAAAGTGAATTGAAGCCACTAGTCGATGGAACTGGACGCGCAGCCCATGATCACTCCCTATTCGGAACGCGGCGGCTAGCACATTAGCTCTGTCCATTTATATATAGAGTCTATGGGACTAACTCAGGACAAATCTATAGACTTTCTCCAATAATAAAATAATTTGCGCCAATATATCAAATTCAATGTATTGGAAGTGATGGGTGTTGGTCGATCATTATTCAAAAATCCGGATTGGAGCACCTTACACGTTACACGCTGTAAGTTGAGAAAATATGTGATATCAACACCACTCCAATAGGCCTATATGATCAGTTTTCTAACAATGCCTTCACAAAACACTACACCAGCTAGCTAGCATTATTTATTCAGCTAAAAATATGTTCTTATAATGTAGTCCCTAGTTAAACTTTACCATTTACCAGTCAGTATGATATATCTCTAGTTCTCCGCTTAGGGGGTTGCAGTGGCCAGGAATAATTTTGATGAAGCCAAAAGAATTTCTGTAAAAAATAAAAAATATATGAAAATGAAATAATGAAAATATTGGAGGGAAAGCAAGTCAGACCAGATGAGAATCAGTGTAAAAAATTTGAACAGAATTATTTATACTGGAATTTAGCCATCGGCCTAGTTACTACTGATGGTTGTGTATAAAGTTCTACCCTGGTTTTGTTGATTGTTTGGGACAATATGTTTATCTGCTGTTCATTATACACTACCCACTAACAGCAGGTGCTATGAGAGATGATTATCTAATTGTAATTTTCATATATTGATTTAGTTGAATTACGACAGTGCATATTAATGTGCAGCTAGCAGCTTCGACATAAATATACCAGTTATACCAGCATAAAAGCAAAATTTTATCCGTTGTTCTGAGGCACAAACTGCGCATCATTCACCCCAAATCCACAACATGTGCCACATGAGAGTCCATCTGCTGATTGCCATACGTATTTCTATGACAACGTGCTTCAAGCAGAAAGAGTCAAGTCGATACTCACGCACATGCTCACTTCTCCTATAGGCGGTGTTTTTTTCTTTCACTTGGGGCTAAATACAAGGTGAGGACCGCACACGCTGGTGGCAGAAGAGAACAAGCTGTAATGACACACAGATACCACACCTGTGCAGATAGAGGCAGGAGGAGTCTGTCGCGGATATTTAGTTGATTCAAATTGTGTGTCAAACAACAGCACCCAATCTGCAACACCTATTAATACACATATACGTGATTTGAGCGCTTTTATTTTTTTGCCCAATTTCAAGCACTTTTACTGTCACAGAGGACTGCATAGGTCAGCTACATTCACACTCGCCCCGCTCCGGAGTGTGAGTGGAGCCCCTCTGAGACCTCCTTTATGAAATGCTCTTGGACCGGGCATTCACTGTGGTCCATAGTGTGACTGTTGGGTTCACACCGGCCCATGCACACCGCTCTCAGATCGAATGCTCTTTTATGTCGACCTAACTAGTGGCAGGCTACCTCAATTACAAGACATGAAACATTAAACCTACAGACAGACACGTGTAAGATCACCTATGGAGGCATAACTAGTTTGTTTTCAACCAATTTTAAGCACTTTTTTGAAGGTTGACTAGTTGCCAGAGTTTCTGAAGAAATTCTAGGAGTAAAGCACTAGAAAACTGCATTTGCATAAAGACAGATTAAACTTGTGAATTTAATGCAAGTTTAATCTTCCTTTTTACAAATAAATACCAAATCGTCAGCTAACTCACCACTCACGAACGCCTCCTTTCTGCTGTTGTCCCAAATAAATCCTTATAATCTAAATAAAATGATGTGTGCACTGCAAATTTTGGTCAACTAAAACCCGATCGACTGATTAATTGATTTAACAACTAAAGGCCCACAGCTCTAGTGCTCCATCATTTTGTGTTTTTATTATTTTCATTGGTCATGCACATTACCCCAAACCACGCTGAATTAACCACTTACAGTATATCTAAAATCAATGAGGAGCAGACAGGAGAGAGCATGTTAAACAGACAGATAAAGCGTTGCCAGACCAGTCAGGGCAACTGTTCTCAACAACAAAGGTGCTTTTATAGATTTCATAGGGAGCCAAAGGGTCACAGACCACTACCTGCTCAGAAAAGGGCATCAGCATCGCCAAAATGTCACCAAATGACAAGCATTTGAGATGGTTTAGGTTTTAAAACATTTTGACAAGCATGAAACTCTTTGAAACAAGACTCTAAATGATACAGCCCACTGCTGTCACATCTGAGTTTCATTTTTACACAAAGAGCCAGTGGGAGTAAGGCTGCAGATAGAAAACTTAATCTTATGCAAATACTTGGACAATTAGCCTGGACAGAAAACCTTTTTTACCATCTTATGCCTGCCAATAAACAGCTGCCTCTTCTGTTTAGCTCTTAAATAGAAAACTTTATGAATGAGTGTGCATTTTGCAGTGGAGCCGTCAATCCTCGTCTCCACATCAATCTTCATCCATCTGCATAGATTTGCATGTTATAAAGGGACACTTTTACTGAGCTAAGTATATGCTGTCTGCCATCTGTCACTAAACTTTCTCTTAAGTGGGTCACGGAGGAGGCTTGTATGGGGGTGTATACAGTACTAGCGATCCAAATCTCACTAGTAAGATGCTATCAGTTTTCACTTCAGGGTATGATGCTTATTGTGATGAGTAAAATACGCCCTGATGAGCCTTAGGTGCCATCATTTTGAAGTATAAAGATTCTGATTAATTAACAGTAGTTTTATTACTTGGCTGTGCTGGAATGGTGCAAAGAACTATGGGCTATTATATCAATTTACAACAATTTAGACCCAATCAACTCCAAATATAATGTAGCAGTTCACATTATTAAGTTTTAAGGTTTGATTCCACCTCAGAAATATGTTCACTGCCATCATTAGTGTGTTTTCGTATCTGCAGAATCCGCTGTTAAACGGCTCTAACAGTATCTGCAGTAACCAATTTTCGTCACATTATTCAAATTTCATATTGTACGAAAATATATGGGAAAATATTATATGAGACCTAGGACACACTGGAGGGGTCCCACTGGGGGAGCTGGAGGAAGTGTCTGGGAGCCCCTGCTTAGACCGCTACCCCCGCGACTCATCCCTGGATAAGCGGAAGAAAATGGATGGATGATTATAGGACCCAGTTCGAATACAAAGTGAGTTTTATTAAGTAAAATGTAAAAAATGTGGCCTATGATGGAATAAAAATGAAAATAAAGCCAATAAAGCCTCATTACCTCAAGGAAGGGCATCTGATGTAAAAGTCTTCAGTGCCCACGTAACTACAAAATCTATTAAAAAAAAACTAGTGATACTATGGCAGGGCATTAAGGTGATAAAAATTTAATTATGAACTCATTCCTGTGACAATATGCCATTTTGGTCGACATACTGTGATTCACAAATTTTCCTTGAATGCAGCTCTAGGCTTTTCCCAACTACACCTGTTATTGGTCAGCTTTAAGAAGCCTCTGAGCAAATGAAAGGTGAGTTAAGTTAATTAAGTGTGATCATTCAGAAGAAGCAGATGACTTAAGTTACCTCTTCAATGCATTATAAAAGATGATAAGCTGAAATGAAAAACAGAAATTGGTATCCGGTGCTGATAAAAAAAAAAAAAAAAAAAGTACAAACCTTAAGTACAACATCATTTCTTCACGACCTTCCAGAAACTGTCTAACCATCGCCACTGTCAAATATCACACAAATTGACAAAAACAGAACATGCACCAAAACAAAACATCGGTGGCAGAGGTTGTGTCACAGCTTAACAGGGCGTTTTATTTCTTCTGGCAGGCTGTCAAATAAAAGGCGTGTTGCGGTGTGTTCCAGCAGGATAGATGTGGAAACTATCATCCTCTGACATGTTAGAAATAGCATGACCTCCGTAATAGCTGGGTAATTGCTAAGAGACATCACTGGACATAGTTGGTTCTGCAGCAACACAAGACAAATTACACCCACTCCCTTGAAAACACTGCACTTGACTCCTACAATAATATACTTTGTACTTTTAACCTGTCTGAGCTTCAAGGGAGGATAATTGTATTAATTTTAAGTATTGGCCAGGGGTATTCCATCATTTCTCTGCAAGGAATGATGCCAAACAGAAGTAAAATTATTATTGTTGGCGAGAACATAACCCTCACTTCTGACCCCAATCACATCCATAATAAGGAATAAAACTGAGCTTCAAGTAAAGGCCAAAACTTAAAATTAAACAGTGATTGCAAAGCTGTGCATCTGTTGCTTGTCTTGATACAATAGGGCCATGCGGAACAAATTGCAGGGTTGATTTGACTCAGGCCTATCATTATCATTACACTTCCTAAAATGGAGGCTAAATGCACTGTTCACGCTATATCCAGATTACAGATGAGTTCTAATCTTTTATAGGAAGACAATCATGTCATCATCTTAAAATTATGGCGAAAACAGATGCAGAGATTTATTTGGAACAAACTCATCACAGATACTAAGACTCCTCATGTTGTGAACACATTGCAAGACAAATTGGTGCACTGTATAACTTATAACATAACTGGGAAGCTGTTCCACCTGCCCGTCTCCAAGGAGATGTTAAAGCTTGGCCTTGAATGTTCAGTATTAAGCATATCTTGCATTTACTCAATTACAGGTGTTTGAATAGCTAAAGAAATAACATTCTTACTGTGATCGAGGTTGCCTTCCAAAGACTGGACCTGTAACTTGGCCTCGTGGAGCAAATGCTTGTTTCTATGGAGATGGATACGTTTAATGCCATTGAGTAAAATAAATGTTTCTTACCTAATTTACTTGTGACTTGGGTTGGTATCACACAGTCCACAGTGTAAGGGTTTGCTAAAATATCGATATGTTGTGATACTAAATTTGATACACTAGCAATATTATGGGCTGCAGTATCGATGTATCACCATGAATATCTTTGGTGGATTTTACATAATTATTTTGTGACCCCACTACACTTTTGTTGCTTGGTTAGCTAAAGGAAAATTGTTCACGTAATACATTTGACATTAACCATCTTGATTTAAATGGGTAATTCAGATGTGCCCAAACCCAGGGCCACATCTCAAAACATATTCAAAGCGGTGGGCCAGAGACCGGTGATCAATGCAGTGCAGTGCTTTATACACAGCTTTGACAGGGCCGCTCTATATTAATAAGGCTTGGAGCACATTCATTTTAGGTCTGTATCACACTGCAATGTGATGTTTGAGGTTATAGAGGTAGAAATAGTTTAATTTGCTGTTAAAAGTACTGCTTACAATCAATTGGGCCAGTTCAGCAGGAGGCCTGAGGGCCAATAAAAACTGGTCTGAGGGCCACATTTGGTCCCCGGGCCATAGTTTGGACACCCCTGGGGTAATTAATATGTTTTAAGTTATACGTTTATGCACATAGTAGTTTAAAACATACTGCAGTTAAAGTGTATTTGATTCGTAAAAATAGTGGTATATGGCAAATTGCATATATTTCTGAATTGTGATATCTTATAGTGAGCCACGTATAATGTCCCAAACCTCATTAGGAGCAGGGACTTCTCCAGATTTTGAGCTCGGATCTATGTCAGGAATAACCAGCTGGATTAGGTCAACAGCAAACTCACCTAAAATTAACATGCTAATGAACTAGGCTGGGGAATTCAACCTAAGACTTTATTGTGGTGAGGCGACGGTAATAGCCAGAGTTCTCCCCTCGCTTTTTACCCCTAGAATTCAATTTACTGTTCAGTGGAGAACACAGGAGATAGTAACATAGAAGGGCATATCAATTTAACCATTAAAATACATTCATGTGGCTTTAGCCTTGAGATATTGACACTGACAGGAAGTAGGTCTCTGTGTTGCTTTCTAATTCCTGGTAAGACGCTGTGAGCTCATGCGTGCCCCCCATTTTCTGTTTGGTCAGGCTCCAGGGCAGAAAATTAAATACATTTCAATGAATTATGTAGTAAAAAAGTGAAGCTGACATGCTCTATGGAGAGGGGAGGATCATTTGCTATGATCTTCAAGTGAGCCTGAGTTTTAATTATATTACTGTAACTTTTTTCCTGCACACAGTAAAAGTATATGGAGGCTGTTTGTAACTTCAGCACATAGTAGGGATATCAAATACGTTATGATTGTGAGAAGAAATACAGTTTTACAATTACTCTTCTTCATGATTATTAACACTTTGTCACATGTGCAAACTTTTGAAAACTTAGAATCTCATTTGGCAAAGAAATGGCAAATATCACCCATCAGTGAATGTGTATGAAAGAAAGAGAATTTGTATATCTGAAATTGACTGATTGTGCATGTGTGAAGAGATTGGTATGGTTGTGTATATGTGTGTGAACTGAATGTTTTTAGAAATGGCCTATTTGAGAGGTGAGATGTGTTGTATTTTGATGTATGTACCATATGTTCACAGGTCTTTTATCCACCTAAACTGTTCTTCTTACTTAACATCAACCTGTCCAGGGACGACAGGTGGAAATTAGTATTTATGCTATAACCTGGCACCATACATCTTTCCTGTTTTTAAGGTCAATGTAACGTCGTGCACTGTCTAAATAAAAGCATACCATACCATACAAAAAAACCTTTACATTCACATAGTCCAGTGCATTACCATTCCACGATTATGTGATCAGCTTTATGAAAAATGCTTAATATTTTGGAGTAAAGATTTAACTGAAATGACAAATTTTGCTTTAAAAATGGTCACAAGTCACTATTAGTTCAGTTATTAGTTATTTGTACCATCTCATTTTTAATACATATTGTTACCTAAATTATGACGAACATCAATTGCCCAAAAATAACCATGAACATCCGTAGCACATAGTAAATGTTCACACTTACATATAGTGCTTTTCCACCTTCAAGGCACTCAGAGCGATTTACATCAAGAAATCACTTACCGATTCACACACAGATCCATACACCAGTGTACACAGACACTGGAGGCAAGGTGGGTTAAGTGTCGTGCCCAAAAACACAACAACAGCAGCTTGAATAGGACCGCCAGCTGCTGTCGCCCATCGTATACCATAGTTCATGCATTAGTATTGTTTGCTTGTCCTAGTTGTTACAATAAAATATGCTGGTAATAAATAAATATATAAATAAAGAGTAAAGACAACATTTTCTGGAGGTTAAGGACTTGAATGTCACACTAAAAGTCTCAGCCCATAGCCTTTGGTAATGAGCACCGCAGTATCCTTGTTAGAGCAGCAGTACATTTATTATGGCACGGAAGCCCTGTCAAACACAATCACGAACACTGCAGATAATTGACTATGACAGATGAATGCTGATGGATGTCTTTTGAACTCTTTCTCTCGACTCCAAAGGAATAAATATATAAACAGTTTGCACCATCTGTTTGAATCCATCATGATAAGTGCATATTAATTCAATGACAATATGGTTCTCTAAATATAAAGAACAAGGGAGCATGAAAGTGACACTCTAATAGTGTTTTTGAACAGATTAGGCCCTCTTGGTTTGAAATGAAATGGAATAAACCAGCATAAAAGGAGAGCAAGACTAAAACACTGCATAATAAACAGTGGACTATGTAACTTTGTGGTGATGGGTCAGACGTCTCCACCATCGAGGTCTTATGTCTTTGCCTAGAATGTCCCACAATATGGCTAAAAAAGTATTTCTCTGGGGACAAGCAGGTAACACCACCAAGCCAAGTTAGGTCAGTTAAGTAGAGGCTGTATCATTCACAACAATAACAATACATGTTTTTCAATGTATTCTTTAGTAATACAGATATGTGTTAGTGATCCCTCCACCAGGAAGCATTGTTACATTGTGCGCCTCATATTTCACAAAATAACTTTATATTATATTATTACTGCAGCCGACTGAATAAATTCTTGGTTGAGTAAAAACATGTCCTGCTGATCGATTAGTCAAGGGGTCGTGTCAAAAGCTGTCAGAACTATTAAGCGTCTCTATGTATCTGAACCAAACTGCACTCACAAAACTACACTGGCACCTGAGCTCATGCAAAAACAACTATCGAGAAAAAGTACTAGGACACATGTGGTCACTGTACTACAATTTAAACAAGCTACAAGTACTAGGAAGATGCAGTTGTTGTATCGGAGTGTTGTAGGGAAGGAGGACCTAAGTCAAGAGGCAAAGCTCTCAATTTAATTGTCAATCCAGGTTACTACCCTCACCTATGGTCATGTACTTTGGGTAATGACTGAAAGGACAAGATCTCAGATACAATCAGTTGAAAATGAGTTTCCTCTGCAGAGCGGCTGGACGCTCCCTTAGAGGTAGAGTGAGGAGTGATGCTGTCCATATAAAATCATATAATCTATGTAAAAGGAACAGTCGACGAATACAAGCGTTGGTCAAGTAAAACAGTTGTTTAGCTGTGCATATGACTAACAGGTTTTTACTCTGCACTTTTCTCCCTTAATGTTAATTTTGATTATTTGTAATTACTTATGTTTTGATGTGTTGTATTGTGATTTTAATGTCTTTCTTCTTCTATAAAGAACTTTGAATTACCTTGTGTAAGAATTGTGCTGTACAAATAAACTTGCCTTGCCATGCACCTGCGCTACACTTTATTTATCATTTTAACACTCAAGTATGCAACAAACAAACTTCAGTGCCAGAGGATATTGGTCCTTGCAAGTTGAGATGGACTGATATTGTGGCTGGCCAATATACTGGGCCAATATTTAGACTATTTAACATGTTAAATAGTAGAGGCCTTAAATCTACAGCTAGGGTCAATTTGCTGCCTAGAATATACACAAAAAGCTTCATTTTAGCACTTTAATACAAAGAGACAACTGCATAAAATATGATACACTGCTCTTTTAAAAGTTTGTGGTAAATTTAAATTACATAATATGAGGAAAATAATTAAAATCGACCCTATAGAGCAGCCCAAAATATCGGCAGAGCTTATCGGCAATCAGTTTGCTTTGTCTTCTAAACAATATTGGTAACGGCATCAGCATTGCCATTTACAACACTCACAAGTAGAGATTGACAAATAATTTACTGGCCCTCCCTCAAGTATTAAAAGGTACACTAAAAGGCTAAAAGGCTGAAGTCGGGTAAAGAAATTCTTGGTCGACTAAAGACATGCCCTGCCTCGATCGATTAATCAACTAAAAGGGCGGCATGACAAAAGCTCTGAGAAAATTCATTATCTTTATAATCTGACCATGCTACTGCACTACAATACTACAACTGCATGTGAGTTTATACAAAAACAAAACTAAACAGAAAAGTATAAAAATAACAAGTATTTTAAATGGAAAAAGGCAGATTAAACACTGGATTCACTCCCAAATCTTCAGTTAATCCATTCCCTACCTTCTTTCTTCTGTTGTGCATATAATTCCTTATAATCTAAACAAAAAAACAGAGTCCACTAATACCAACCAATTAAATCGACAAAACCACAGCCTTACGGCCCTATCAAATTGTCTGAATAGTAGTTGCGCTCAGAGACAAAACTAAAACAGGAAATGTCTACCACAGTAAACATCCTATAGACTTGGCTAGGCTAGATCTGTCCTCAAACGCTAATAAACTTGGACAAAGAGAGAGAGTATATTTTAAAGATCTTAATTGAGCTGTGAGCATTAAGTCCAACTCTAGTATGTTAATGAACTAAGTGACAAGTGATAGTGTCCGGCTGCCTCATTAGCTCGTGCGAATTCACTGTGGTGGGCAGTGATAGAGGAGACAGGTGGGGTTTGTTAAAAAGCACAAAGAAAAGAACGGAACGCTGGCATTTCGACTGGCCACTCAGGACACACGACCAGAAAAGTGGCAAAACGGGGAGCAAAAGGTAATATATTTTAAGTAATCGTAAAGTTGAGTTTCGTACAAGAGGAGCACAATGTTTCACAAGAGGAATGTTAAAGCAGGTAAACAGGAAATAAGATTCAGCCAGTGGGAATTTGTCAAGTGGGGTTTGGAGTGTTGTGAAAGAAAACATTAAGTTACTGCAGGGTTACACGGCTCCACGGCTGAACACAACACATGAAATATGGCGAAGTTAAGATTTAGGGGTTTTGCACTGAATCTCCACTGCTTCACAAGTGCGAGGCAACAGCTTTCAAGACCAACTTAAAAAAACCTGTGTCTTCTCTCCAATGTTTAGGTCTCCATGTAATCTCGTACAATTTCTCACTGATTTCACGCAATATACTGAAAGTGCACTCTGTCTCCATGGAGATGCAATTGCTTCGCTTGGCATGTTCCAGTCATCAAACACTTTTTTTTTTCATTCACTAATTACAGGTGTTTTTATTGAAAAAATGTTTAAAAAATATGAGAACAAGTCATTTTTTTGATATGCTTGTCTGAATTTGTCCAGTAATATATTAAAAACCTTGTTATATGGCCTTCCCAAGCTATCAGTTGTTAAAATTCAAACTTTCTTTTCAAAGTCAGATAGGGGATCTTTGGCCAACTCCAAAATCGTTGTCGAACTTGGGGATAGAGTCTTGACACAGGGCCAGAGCTGCACCTGCCCTGAGCCCTAAGACCTGAGAGTGCTGACTCAGAGCTCCATAGACCTGACTGGGGAGTTCACACCGAAGGCCACATCTAATGACGGCATCCCTCATCAGCAAAAGCCAGAGGTGTCAGGCTGAAAAACACATTCTGGCATTCAGTAATAGAAAGCTGAAAATGGTTGAACTTAGGATGGTGTGATTATTAACTGGTCCTTGACAAGACGCTCAACAACCTATGGGGCTATGGGGCTGTCAAGTGTCATGTTATGATTAATTCGGATTTTAACCTAGTCCAGCATTTTTTTAATTTTAAATTTTTTAATTTTATTTTAAAATGTTTGACTCTCGGCTGGCCTGGGAATGCCTTGGGGTCACACTGGATGAGCTGAAGGATGTGTCAATGGATGGATGGATGACTACAAAAAAGTACATCCTGGTTCCACAAAATATAGAGCAAAAGATCATGGTCTATGAAGTTGGTATTTTCTGACAAATATATTCTCACAACTATTTTGCCATTACAACACATGAATCAGTTTTTATAAATGATTTTAGCACAATAGTTGTCCAAATGATTCAACCTCAATCATATGCCCTTATTGTCTACACAGCAACAATTCGCTCCTACAGCGAGCGAAACGCCACAGTTCACTCACTGAGCTGCAGAGCACTGCTTAATGATTGACTGAAGGTGCTGGGTCAGAGGTCAGAGAGTCTTTTTAGGTGCAAACTAACTGGATTTCAGCAAAGCCATCATATCCAATGTTTTTGTAATCAAGAAGAAATCAGCATTACAACTGTTAACACTGCAAGCTATTTTTCATTTGGAAATGTTTCCCTCATATCTGGGGACACAGTTCGGTCATGTTTATGGAATTTAAAATCTAAATCTTACATATGGCTCCTTTAACCTTATGGCACTTATGTATATGCAATTGTAACTTATGAGTACATTTATAGTGAATTAAAATACATTAAAATAAGTTCCAGTGGTAAGTTGTACTCTCTCTCCCTGAATAGTATTACCCTCGTCCTTGTCCAGCTGCTGTTTCAAGTGTAAATGTCATCTCCCCTGGCAGCGCGTCGCTTCCTCCTCCGAGACAATCCAAAAGGTCGCACCAAGCACCTCTCCGCTCAGCCTCCATATTCTTTCATTATTCACTCCTCCTCACTGTCCCCATAACCAAGTATGCCTGTGTCAAATCTAAAAATGAATAAAATTTGACTGTATTATTTGACAGTGTAAAAAGAAACTTACTGTTCCTCCGACGATTCGGCCCAAAGGATACCACGCCCTTTCATCGAACCAGTTGAGAAACTCGTAGAAGCCATTTGAGGCGAGATGATGGGTAGATCTGTAGTTGAACCTGCAAAAAAACCACATGGATTATAAAAAGAGAATAGAACAGTATCCGTTTTTAGGTTTTGGCAAAATTGTACATTTGACAGCCCCATGACGGGTAAAAAGCCACATTATTTTGAGATTTTCTGAAGGCATTTAAAACGGCAAGATTTGTTTTCACTGTGTGTGCTTTTGGGCTGATGCCAAAGGCTCACAGGTCAGTGCTTGGTTAAAAGAATTGGTGATTTGAGAGATTTTTTGTTCCTTTGCAGTTCGCATATTTCGCAAAACAAGGCAACACTCATCCAGCACAGATGACCCCATTTTCTCCTTTTCTCTTTCGGCGCTTGTGGTCTTGGCGAAACCAAAATGCACCTCGGACGTAAAAGCAGCGGGGGCATGCAGCGGTTTTGCTCAGCTTTCCACTTTATCCATTCTCCTTTCTTCACAAATGGCACCATCCACGTGTCACAGTGTTGTTCATGTTAACGCAAGTGTGGAAAGTGGACTGCGTGCGATCCTATTGGCCTTTAATACTGAAAAGAGACCACAAGGATATTGAGGAAATTTTGCAACAGCGTTATCGTAATATCCCCAATAACATCGTAATATCCCTATTGGATATTGGGAAAAAATGGCAATGAAAAAGATGAATCAAGCAAAAAAAACACCAGCATAAACCACAGAATTCTCTCAATTTTACCGTTATTCTATGTCTTCATGATTATGTTTTTTATTTTTCTATGGGTGGGTTAAGTGACCAAGGACACAACGCCAGCCCGATAGTATTCATCTGTAGGAGCCGGAATTGCACCCACCAACCTGCGGGTAAGTGGATCTGACCGATCGACCAACGATGTTTATGTCGAGAGTGGGATTCGAACCGCCAACCTTCGGATCAGTGGACAAACACCCTTAGCAACTGGCTCGTTAAGCTACTGTTGCTACCACATTTTTAAGCCTCTTAAAAAGGTTTTCTTTTTTTTTCTGGTGAAGTGTCAGCCGCCTGGTCTCTCCACAGTATGACATTAAACTTATCTCCATGAAGACAAGCAGCTAACACCAAAAATGACAAACAAAAACAGAAAAAAAGTAAACCATCAGTTTCACATGTGGATTTCATTGCTCTTAAGTCAAACCGCTCCCACCACGTCACTTTCTGCATTTTATAAAGTTGTAGAACATTTATGAAAGAAAAACAAAAAACAAACTTGAGTACCCTTAAATCTTTCTTATTTTGATAAAAATTTGAACAAATATCGGGAAAAAGTGAGTCAGCCAATCATTGTTGAATGAGTCAGGCATTATTCAAAAAAACATTTTATCTAATTTCCCTGACAAGCATTGAGATTTTGATTGGATTTGTGATGTCTTTTGTATAACCAATATTCAGCTAATTTTCACCTCCAAGAGCATAACCAGAGATTCACATTTCAAAGCATGCTAGCAGAAATCTACAGGGTTAAGCAGGTTTTATACAAAGACCCAATGGAGTCACTGAGACATTTAGTTGTCTCCAGAGGACTATAATCAGGGGTTACAATATTGCCTTTTACAGGTTATAGACGCCACTTTGAGAACACTTCAGTATTTAAAAGATAATTTGTTCTAATCACTCTGAAACTGGGCATCACCTAAGTAACTGTAATCTTTGTGATACGGCAATTACAACCATTCAAATTTAGAGTTTGTTTTCAATTAAATTTACAATCCTCATTTCCCATTTTATTCCTCATAGCCAAAATAATTGCGACTAATGATTATATCAATTGTGACAGATTAAAAACATTATGGATATCAATAATTATAATTTTAATGTTATGAGTAAGTTCCATGTTTAAACAATTTTTATATTACTGTACTTTGTTATCAGTGAAAACAAGTACGATCTAGTGGAGAACATTATGGATAAGCGGGGCCCTTGACAGAAATTTGGGGGCCCTGGTAAAGAAGCGTGACAATTCTGGGCCCCCAAGACCCTGGTGCCTGGGAAAACAGACCCCTTTGTCCCCCCCTGTTGACTCCCCTGTGGTTAAGTAGCTTTTTTTCTGCACATATTTTTCTGGTGATTTACTGGTGGTGATTTATTGTTTATCCCATCCCTACTCATGGGTTCCTGTTATATGCAACATTTTGTGGAATTTTTTACCATTCAAAAGATACATTTGTCTTAAATTTTTAATCGCTATGGCAATGGTACTTACTTTACATAATTCTGAAACCCATGGGTAATTCCAAATCTCATATCTTAACTGAGGGGTGGTTGGATAACTGTCTTTTCCATGTTCTCTACACTGTCAGCGCTTTGGTTCTGCAGATTTGACAAAGTGATCCTTTTAGACACCTTTACGGCAGCGCGTCTCATTAATGCAGCTTTATGGTGTATGTTCTGCGCTCAGTTCAAGGACCATATAGTACCATGCATAGGGGCGACATAAGCACGGAGCCTACACCAGCAAGGGAAGGCATCACCCACAGTAACAAGCTCTCTGAAGGACGACTACCTGGACAGTACAGTGCGCATAGAGAGGAGTGGGAGGGGACATGTGCAAAGATATATTTTTATAACCATGGTTGCAGTATACAGCTGTAGGGCAAATAGCTTGTTAACTGAAACCTATTAAACACAATGTCTCTTTCATAATAAGATGGGAATACATACATAAAGTGAGTGCAATTAATACCTTACAGCCATAGAGAAATTATGACAACCCTTATGCATGACAGTTTTATAACAAAATACCTGTGTTGAAGCAAAATGAGTCATTGTTTAATGTGAACTGCAGTAAATGTTATGTAATATTACTTAAAAGACAAAATAGAAACAATACATCTTTGGTCCTCCACTTTAAGCTGCAAAATGATATTAATGAACATTTTGTGTGATGGCAAAGAAGCTATAACATCAACTTGGGGAGTGGTGCTTAAACTGGACTGTGTAAAAACATCGTTTCCATAGGGAATCAACAGACCATTCAAAACAGATTACAAAATGATGAAGACTATAGGGCTGCACAAAATATTGCAGTCAAATTGAAATTGTAATTAAACATGTGCAATGATTTAGGTTGAATGCCTTCTGCAAACAACAGAATAGATTGTCTTTGAGAGAAGAAACATGAACTATGAATTCCATGCTTGTTCAGTAATTTTTTCCACACAATTGTTAAAGCGCACCTATTATAAAAAAATGACATTTCAGAGCTTTTAACCATGCTATAGTTATTTCCCCTCACCATTTCCCCTCTCGAATTTGTATTAATGTAATAAATTGTTGTGATTGTCGATTGTGTCACCAAATTATCCAATTTTCCCTTTCCTTGTAGTGCATTCTATTTTTATGAAGCAAAACAGCTAAATGCCTTCTTTCCCATCTCAGTTTTTGTGCGGCTGGTCCTTAGCTTTATGCATTCAAGTGATCTAGAATTAAATGTTCCGATATCAATGATTAACAAGCAGGTGAGGTGTTCTGGCAGTTTTTGAAGTAGACACTTCAAGAGGACTCTGTGATCCACTGAGTCAAAAGCTTTAGTCAAATCAATAAACAGAGCTACACAATCTTATTTGTCATCAAAGGCTGTGAAAATGTCATTTCAAACTTTTGTGGTTGCAGTGACAGTACTGTGCTCTTTTCTGAAACCCGATAGGTAAGACTTCAAAATGGAGCGTTTACTGAAATACACTGTAACTTGATTTACAACTACCTTTTCTAAAACTAGGTAAACTTGTTGTACCACCTTGATGTAAAGGTAAAACATGTGCCTGTGTACTTAGCTTATTCCCCAATTTTATTTTCTTAATCGGCCTCTATCAGGTCCTCGTTTTGCAAGTCTTTGGCCTGAAGGCCGAAGAGAATCATCAAGTCATTTAAAGTCACAGGGCTCAAGTCAATATTAAGTCCTTAGTCATTGGCAAGTCAATTCTCACGTCATCAAAATAGTGACTCGAGTCTGACTCGAGTCCAAGTCATGACTTGCAAAAAAATCTGCGGTTGACTAGCATGATGTGCTGCTTTCTCGTGGAGGTGCTGACGGCTACATGGCTCTTTGTTGTGATGACGTTTATAGCGATGTCAGCTCCCACTGGGCATCGCAATTTTCTAACACAAGAGTCAGCAGATTTAATTCTTTTATTAAGCTGTTTTAGATGAATAAATTTAAATGTCCAAACATAATTATCCACAGGTCATAGATTATAACTGCATAGCAGGCACAAGCACAGTAGGTATTCTTTAATGCTCCTACTAGGTGTATTTAAAATGTGCACTGTGAACTGAAAATTTATTTGCAAACCAAAATCACAATTCGAATCCAAAAGGCACGCAGCCCAAAGACATAAGAGAAATGAAGTAACTGCCCAGAAGACCAAAGACCCATTACAAACAGGCCTGGCAGAACTAACTACACTGACAAAAATTGAATTGCAGAGAGCTGCTCATATTTGGGTTTTGCCTCTACTGCACTGATGGATGGACACTCCAATAATCAGAATGAATAAGAATCTGGAGCCCCCGCTGAGCAGAGAATGTACTGAACCACTGCCGTTTATCTGCTGTGGCCTCTACCTTTCCTCCACTACCACCTTCATATTTCACATTTCTCCTTGGTAAAATTCAAATATCTCCCAGAAAGAAAACCACTGATTCACTGCTCTTCCATATTTTCAGTTTTATTTTTCTAACAATCCAGATACTGATTGGACAGTTCAGACATGGTTCAGCTCAGCAGCAGAGTCAATTTCAACCTAACTTCAGAAATGTCTACTGACGAGAAATGCAAATGAAGTGAATTTCCATAATGTAAGGGAGAGGCAGGATATAAAGCGCACATGAAATCAGAAATAGTTTTAGTATATACGGTAGAATGAATGGTTTAAAAATCTATTTAAATAATTGGTGTAATGTGTTGAACCTTACCCAGCCAATCCCAAATGATCCGCTCATCATTTACAAACAAAATCATATTTCTCTTACCTTAGATAAACAATTTAGTTTTGATACGGACAGACCATGTGCGTCCGTGATTGGCTAATCCACCAGTCAATCATGCCAATCTGAATTCAAGGAGATGTGTGTATTCTAGATCCCAGGCAATGTCCAACCCAAATACTTCATGAGGAACACCAGTTAAGTAATATTCCAGAGGTTAACATTAAAGATGCAGCCAAATGAGTCTGTGTCAAGTTGAAGCCAAACAGATAACATGAACCAAACTCCCCCAAAATCCTCCCGTTCCTCGGTGTAAGCATAATTCAGAAATCTGGTGTAGTAAATATATCCATTGTGGAGGGCATGTGTGTAAAGATGCAGCCAAATGAGTCTGTATAAAGTTTGCTATAATCCTCTGCTCAGGTTATCATGTTGTAAGTTATTTATCAAAAAGAGCATGTGCTCCACCTCTGAGTGCTGTACACAGCAAAAACAAAAGTGAAACTTATGCACGTCTCAGTCCACGTGAGGAACAGCTGTGCACTCTGGTTCATGTTTTAAAATATGACATAACATATAATTTAATAATTTAAAGATTGAAGTATTTTCTTTGTCCTATTGGCTATTAATTTATATTTTAAAAATACAGGCACCGAAAAAAGAACCATTCAGGAAGAGGTATTGAAAAGCAGGAGTCATTGAGGTAGCGGTATTGAAAAAAAAAAAAAAAAAGAAAAAAAAGAAAGAAAAAAAAAGAAAGAAATCAAGCGGTACTCAGCCCTAGGTGGCAATGTGTTTCTTTTCTTGTCTGGGGTCTACCATCTGCTTGTCTCCATGGAGATGTTATTGTTTTAGGCAGGAATGTAACAAGGTATTGCACTATTTTAGGTAATTATAGTTGTATTTATTGCAAAAACAAAAAAAAAGTGAGAGATATCACTTCTCCACAGAACTGACAGCTTGTTGCTGATACCCACTTGACTCTATGGAGATATCAAAGTTTAATGCCATACTGTGGATTATTTTAGACAAAGCAATAACATCACAATGGAGACAAGCAGATGGCGGACCCTCAAACAGCTACTGCTGCAATATGTAACTCAAACAGGAAAGTTATATATTGCATCTTTAATTCTACCACTTTAAATGTGTAATACTTGGAGGAGGTACTTTGAATGAACATTTCAGAACTCTTTGCTCTAGCTCAGTGGGGGCAGTCACAGCAGCATGTCGCGCTCTGAACGGGACACTGCACTTTAAATCCCTGGCATCAGGACCATCTCATTTATCATTACAGACTCTCAGCTCTTCTCCCTCCCCCCTCCCCCCTCTCTCAAATCTCACCTCACCCAGATCTGTACTTCCTCGCTGGGACCGCCCTGTCTCCTCTTGGCTTAAGTTTTATGGAGAAAGGAGAGGGAACTACAGCGAGACATAATTCATTTTAAATGTAAAACAACGAACTAGCCTCTTGACCTCCACATTTCATTTGTAAAGGTGAGTTGTAAACGCTCACTCGGCTGGTAGCTTCTCTCCAGTGGTTAAATCTCTGTACAGTCATGCAGGCTCCTTTTAAAATCTATTTCCGGAGTTAATATGAATGATAACTTCCTTCTCCTCCTTGGGGCAATTAGATAATATAAGTGAACAACCCCGGGGCATTGTCTACAGCAGAAGCAGCAGTGAGACACGACAAGTCTTACCTCGTGTTACCTGCTCAGTCAATTGTGCTTAATGCGGCAATACAGACAACAGTGTTTAATGCAGCACAGTGTAGTCGATACATGCTCCAATTGTAGATCTGTTAGTCAGAAGTACAAGGCAAGCTTTGTATTGTAGCTTATGAAGTATTCACCAGTTAAATTCATTATCATCACCAACCCGGTTTCCCATGGTCCCATTCCATTTGAGTCAGCCGTGGATATATTTTTTGATTATTGTTACAACAAAGACACTAAAATGCTGGAAAAATGCATACCAACAGTAAAACATAAGTACCCCAAAAAGTGTACAGTTAAACTTTTCTGGATGGAATGGGTCCTGCATGCGAAAATGGAGGAGAGTCAGTTCATGATTTTTTTAACCAAAGCTTTCCATGTCCATTGCATTTGGAGATGGAAATTTTCTCCTTTCACTGATCTTTGAGTTGCCTGTGTAATCCCTCAGTTGCCCAGGTCTAATCCATAGTAAAAGCCAAAGTTAAATCTGTCAACTGGACAAAAAGTTGTAGGAGTGAAGACGTTTTGCTGCTCATTCTTCAGTTCTGGTCAGATTGCTGGTGGAAACTGTCTTATTTGTCTGAAGGGAGGAGTCAACTACACTGACACTGTAAACAGCTGTTGTTTACAGTTCCTGTATGTGGGCTAGGTCTATTGAGCTACACTGAGTGCGCACTGTGTCTGAGACCTGCTTAGCATAATCATTTAACCTTAATGGCCTTACTGGTTGGCACTATTGTTCTCTTTGTTTCCTTTGGGTCTGAGGGTGAAGTTATATATGGGGGACAGCTGATGTCTAAAGCTCCCATCCCTGTTCAAGGAAGGATTGTTTTCCTGACAAAAATGGCTTCTTTAACTCTTCTCTCAAACCATTTCTTATCTCTGGCTAAGATCTGTACTTCACCATCTTCAAAACAGCGGTTAGTGGCTTTGAGATGGAGATGTACGGGGACTGGCCAGTGTTTTGGTGTGGTCCCTATAGACTGAAGGTCACATAAAGGGTGTGCGTACCAAATTAGTTCACATATCATTATGTCCAGATTATCAAAACACCAAAAAAAAAGTTTGTTATGACCACACCCTGAGACTTATTTAAATTCCTTTAACAACTTTTGATACCAGATGTGTTCTGACGATGCTGCCTCAGTTTGGAGTCCATTGGATCAAAACCCTAGGACAAGTTCATTAAAGTACAAGGTCGAGATTTTAGACATCTCAAGTTTGACCCAATATGGCCAGCAACCTGTGTAGTTTAGGGTGGATCAAACACTTTGTTGTCTATTTCGAGATGCTCTATGTACCCACAGGGCGCCAGGGAGGCATCCTGCAACAAAGACTCTTGGCGACGTTATGCAATTTAAATTTGAGTCAATCTCAAACTGTGTGCTGATTTTCAATAGTTTTTGAGCATTTTATTCTTTCTCTCAGGAGCGATTTATTTGGCAGAAAGGAATAACAATAATCTTTTTTTTTCCCACTTTCCTGAACGATAAGTTGGAATGATGGGACTTTGTCACATTGTCCCCCATTATGAAGAACTTTGAAAATTCTTTCACAAGTTCATAACAAATAGATTGGCTTTTATCAATTAAAAAAATAAAATAAAATTTGAAGGGGGCACCATAGAGGCATCTTAAAAGATAGAGCCCTCATTTGCATGTCGTTACGTCTTGCTCAGAATGTGCACACGCGCTTCATTAGGTCAATTCCAATCTGACAATGTTTATGAAAGAATTTTTTAAAATATTTCCAAAAATTCACATTTTGTTGAAAAATCACCATGACCACGCCCAAGATTTTATTTAAATTTTTATTTTATTTTATTTTGTCCCGGGTTTGATCCAATACGGCCGACTTCCTGCCGGGTTTAGGGAGCGACCATAGTATCATTTTCATCATGTCTTGATGTGACGTATTACTGATGTTAAGTTTCATTTGTCTACGATGACATTTTTCTGGGCTGGCTTCCATTGGTGCAATGTAAATCGATTTTTGAGGTGGTGCTACTGAGTCATCTTTAATTATTGTTTTCTAGGGTCTTCCCTCAAAATTTAAGCTCACTGAACTGTTATTTTCCACTTGTCTATACATTATTGTTTACTGCTTGATTTTTGCCATTTTACTCAAAATTGTACAAATACAATAGGGGCTCTCACATGAGTGTGAGGCGCATTTGTGCTCGGGCCCTAATAATGCAAGATAATCCCAGTAAACAATTTTTAAATAGACAGTATCATCACGTGGCATAGGCTGCAACAAATAAACAGCAGAATGAAGCAATAATTAGGCACGGAAGTCACTTTTTCAACCCTCTACAGCTCAACTGTTTTTGTATTATAACTAAAGTACCCCAAATCTCCCCATTTTGAGCCCGAAAATATATTGTTCCGGCTATCATGTATTGAGTGATAAGTCGATACAGTAATTATTGTGATGGGTCTATTTACATTAATGCTGCCATTTATCCTGGTAAATTTCTTACAGATGAAACTCGCTATTTGAGTAAATTGTCACTTTTTAAGTTGACTGCAGTGGATTTTCTTTAAGCTGTATGTATAGCACTTGTAGTGCTTATTGTATCCAGAAAGCTTTTAGGAAGTGTTCGAGTTTTATGAAAAAGTATGGGTCATCGCACAAACCATTCACCACTTATACTAAAACCTCCCTTGTTAGACTCCAACCACAAAAGGTCTTCTATTAGAGACAGACCTGCACCCCATTTCCACCTGCCCGCTCACGAGCTGTCAAACCAACCAGAGTGAAACATTATTTAAAATGAATTTAAATAAGGTCCATAAAAGAAAACTATGCCAACTGTCAAATCACACGTCACTGAACCAATTTACTGGGTTTTTTACAGACAGCCAACCAAGTGCCTATACTACTCTTATCACTGCGGGAGAAAAGGTAGCTCAGGGCTGCTGTTTTAGTGATTTAAAATGTGAGCGCCGATTCGGTCTTCAGACATACAGGTCGATTGGAGCCGATATGTGACACTGAGCTAAAGGCAACCCAAAATAATCTTTGCTATAAATTCAGGATGTCAAGATTAACTGTTTTTTTCAGTTACTACAAATATTTATGGTCATGGTAGGTTACTCATAGGTTTTAGAACCTACGGTATACAGCAAAACTGTCACAAAACATGTTCATAAGTGCTACATTTGATGTGAACTGCGATCTCAAAGTGAAAGTTTGAAAGTTTTAGAGCACATGTACGGCATTCATGCAATAGAAATAGGCTATAATTACTATCATCACTGAATTATAAAAACATGCATTTTTTATGACAAAAGATATAACCATACAGTATTTTTGCTCACAATAATTGTAACTCCATAAACCATAAAAAAGTGTTTAAAAAAAAAAGTGACGAAGGGAGTGTGACGTCACCCATAGTGTTCGGCTTCAGTCAAATGAAGCTCATTAAGGCTAGCAGCAATTTGGAGCCGAGAATTCTGACCACGAGTATCATAGCAACCAAAGAGCCAATCCGGAGCGAGGCTGTTGAAGGTAACGCCCACTGGTTCAGCAGGGAGCACGCCCTTAGGAATGCTGTCAATCAAACCTGTTGTTAATGCTAGCGGGAGCAACCCGAAGGCACCTGATTTGTCTGTTCATATCTTGATTTACGGACACAAAAGCAAAATAAATATACCAGAATCATTTATCTATATATCTATATCTAAGGCTCCAGCAAAGGGGAGGGGGGCATCCCGTCCCCACGCGTTGAGCCGACCAGGTGAACCAGTTTTTTCCAACGCTGGCGGTCTAGGGCCAGCTGCTCTGCGTCCTCTATGGTGACTCCAAGTTGTTGGAGGTCGCCCGCAATGACGTCAAGCCATCGGGTGCGGGGCTTGCCTCGTGGTCGTTTCCAGCCTGCCGCCTTTGGGTCAAACTGGAGGATGGCTCTCGAGGGATGGTCAGCAGGAAGGTGGAGAACATGGCCAAACCAGCGGGTGCGGCGTTGAATCATTTAGAATCATTTAGAGCGGTTTAATATGAGCATTTTAATATCAAAATGATGAGGCTCACTACAACTGTTGGAAAGGGGTGACAATTTTTCAATGTAAAATTAAATGAGCCAGAAGTGCACCAATGATCACCTCCTATTTGGAACACGACGGCTAGCAGGTTAGCTCTGTCCATTTATATATGCAGTCTATGTTCAACAGTTATATCATGACATCCCTACTATAAATACAATAACAGTATTTTGTCGACCTCACCTCAAGAATAACCACAGAAAACTTTATTGAACAAAAATTAGCATAATGTCAAACTCTAAACTATATATACTGTTTGTAATTGCCCTTAAAATAATTACAAACCAAGACTAAATGAGGACTAAACCAGCACTAGTTGCGTGAACCAGAAAACATGGGCTTAGCATCATGAGTACAACCAAAACAAAACTGCTGATCTAAAGTTCACCACATACTACAGGATAACTTTAGGACCCAATAAGCTTCTCCCTGACTTCGTCTAGGCATGACTAGGGATGGGACGATATTAAATTTTAGACTCACGATTATTGTGGCCAAAATAATCACGATTAACGATATTATCGCGATAATTATTAACCTGTTAACGTTCCGACGGCCCGGGCAAATTACAGCAATGTACATACACTTCTGCGTCACCTGCACAAACAATCTATACATCAAATGAAAGCTGCGGCGCTCGTCTTTATGCAAACCATTTTCACCTGCAATCACCACAGTGCTGACAGGAAAGACGTTTTTATAGAAAAGTCACAAAGTGTGAATCTGGACTTCACTTACCACTGAGCGCTCTGGTTCTGTCAAACATCAACATATTCACACAAACTTGGTCTCATTTGTTCCGTAAAGGTCCAGAGAATATAATCCAGTCAAGAAATTATGTCCACAAAATAAGATCCTCCATGTCCAATCTGCTGCAGGAAAGTACTCCAAATATGAAATCTGCTCCGTCACTTCTTTGCCTTTCTTTAGTCGATTTCAGGCATAATAAACTTCTGACAGCGCCAACTTTGTTCCTCAGTGCTAAACACACGTGTTAGCTTGTGATTGACACCAGTGTTGGCCAATAAGGTGGGGGTTGTGGGTTACTGAGCCCGCAGACAGCTAATCAGTGCTACAGATGACTGAAAGTTTACGCCCCACTCTTCCCCTTGTAGAATCAACCAATTACATCACACACATTTAGTGACGTTTTCCCCTTACAGCCAATGAGCAGCGGGACAGGATGATGTATCACATGGCATGGTTTTCCGTAAACAGACGTACCCGGAAGAAGTGTACTCCTCAATGCCATGCTGTCGAAATGGACCGGTCCTTGTTGCGCCGGAAGTGACGCAAGTGCCCGTCGACGAACACTTAATTTTTTAAATTAAGACACTTTGGTGAATTGGGAAACGAGTGGATGCAGAAATGTGTGCATAATGGCGCATTTTACGCACTGTTGTTTTGCTTTTTAAACATGACGAAACGGACAAACCAAAGGGAGTACGTGATCGAGGACACTGTGGATGTTTGTACAAGTTAAACTAGAGGCATCTCTGACCTGGAGCGGTTCATGGCAAAGATTAAAGATCCCACAGTGGACTCAGGAGTAAAGGACCTTATTTTTTGATGGATTGGATGCTGTTCTCGATCGGTAAGCGTGGTTTATTCTGCTATTGACTTAATTGTACGTAAAATATACCGTGTATAATCGTTAGCTTTGCTTCTCTGCACATAGTGCACATTCGGACCATGGGCTCTGTCACATTTGTGTTCAGCTGTATGAAATAGACTTAATTTGTCTATTGTTTAAAAGGTGTTGTTTTATTCTGCAGTTTGCATTATTGTGGGTAAAAATCTAAGATGTGCACACATTAGCGTCTCATCTGTGCGCACGGGTGAGGCGCGCACTAATACGTTCCTGTGGAGAGTTACGGATCAGACGTTTATTGTTGATATCTGACAGAATATAATTCAGACATAGATAAGCACAGAAGCTACAAGTGTCATTGCTATGTCAGAGTGGGCAAACACCACAAACTAACATCTAAACATTGTATTGGAACTGGAAACATGAGGCAGTGTTGTGCCGTAAAGGCGATTATAATCGTGCGCGATGATCGCAGAAGCAGAAGCAGCCAATACAACAGAGCATCATGGGACAGATAGACAAAAAGGTGCAAGATACGAATTCGGGAAATGGCAAAAAATCATTTAAAGACTACTTTATTACCCAGCTCTCGTAAAATTGTTAAACAGCAGCATTCTCACCCATATTATTCATTTGAACGTGTCCTCCAAGTAATGACACCCAGACCACAAAACAGCAATACTAATCCAGTTTGAAGCGTAGAATTAAAAAGGCGAGAGTAGATCTGTTTACGTCCGCGCAGTGAGGATCGGAAGCTGCTGCAGATAAGCGATAGCAGCTCTACTACTTGTGTGATTTATTGCCAGTTAAAAAGCATTTATCTGAACTACTGCACCACATTTTACAAATAATGATACAGTTTTGACTTGCATCTAAACTAGAAATGTAATGCTCTGATCTTTTGAACACTTTAGAGTCTCAAAGCGACTTATTTTATTCTAGACAGGAAACAGCTGATGCGAGGTGCGCTCACAGCATTTAGCTTCTGGTACGTGGTCTCTCCGCTGCCATATCCCGCTGCAGTCTTTGGGATGAGATTTTAAATCTATGAGCCTCTTCTCTTTGTGTGGTCTGCGCTTCTTTTTGTCACGTGTTTAAAAATCGTTTAAGACTGAAAAATCCTGTAGTGTGTGATGGGCTTAACACATGAGAAGCCCTGTATTAAGATGCCTAATGACATCTGTTAAGGCAGTGTCATTTCTTTCATCATGCCCCCAGCAGGCTGCACTCTTCAAATCAAAGACTGATTAGTGGTTTCCTGTGTCCCTCTTCTCATTAACATGGCCAAGTGGACTCCAATAGTGCCAGTGTTTCCTGTCTCCAGTATTGATTACATTATTAGACATGTTATTTCCTCTCCTCTCAACTTCCTGGCGACAGGTAAACAGCCAACTGCTTAGAGGCTATTTCTCCAACACAGCAGGAGCAATAAGGAGAGACAATAAGAGGGACAGAACGCGAGGGTGTTTAGAATAAGTAAATTGTCGCACTGAAAAACTGAACAACCCTAGCTTGTAATTTATGCAAATGTTGGCACCTCCACAAATGAGACCATCTTTACAAATACATTCTGAAAGCATCATGATATGAGAAAGTTCAGCCATATTTATTTAAATAGGGTAAGTCACAGCTGCTTAAAGATTGTTACATGATGCTGCAAAACATTATGGGATTTTCTTGTGGACTCAACTTGTCACCCTTTTGCTATGATTGTTTGCTTCAAGGCTTAGTGACAGACAAAAACTTTTTTTTTTTTTTTTTCCCCATTTATGGAAATTATACAAGCAGGAAGAATGCACTGTCATTGGACACAGCGTTTCTTAAACAGTCTCATTCAATTACAGTACATCTTACATTACAATCAATATTAATAATACTTTGATAAAAGCTGTAATAACTTTTCCAGGCAGAAATGCAAACGTTGTTTGGCTCCTTAATCTTCCATTTTCTAAATGAGGACATTTCGGACTTCTGGGACGATTAAATAAGCCTTTGATGGGTTTTTTTTTAATGGCTTTTGTTGCATAAAAACAAGAAAGCAATGAAGAGATTAACAAAGAAAGAACAAAAAAAAAGTATACGCCAAAATATACTATAAAATATGTTTGACTAATCCTGCATTATTTGGCTGCCTACATCTCCAAAGCTCAAAATGTAACTGTACCCTTAACTGTACTGTTACAGCAAAATAAATAAAATAAATCATTTAGACTACAATAATTAAGATATCTACTAACATTTATAGTAGATATAAGTAGACGATTTAACTTGACAAAAAGCATCCAACATCAATAACAACATAATACTGATCGCACACAGGCCATTAACATAACATATTTCAAAATGGGTAAGGGAAGTATATAGTAAGTACATAATTTTAACTTCTTTTTAGAAAATTTTAACTGGTTACATTGCGTTGCAGTGACCAGCTTTATCTCATGTGGACTAAAATGGACCATGATGTGCTCTCTTGGTGTTTATTCCTCGTGTGATCACAGAGGAGCTACAGTCTGTGTTCTGCAAAGTTTGATAAAATGATGTGACAGATTAGGAGAGGCAGTTCGTGCACGCAGCCCGTACATCACAGCTCCCTGCCAAGAGTCGCGCAAACGTCACGCAGACCAAAACAAGCAAACTTTCCTCCTCTCAAGATACACAGCCTACCTTGTGTGCCACCTGTCGGCTCCGCTTTGATTATCCATTTAATTATCCATCCCTATTTAGGCCTGAATCTTTTGATAAAATCCCTGTATCCTTTAATCAGTGATACCCAACCATCAACATCATCAAGTTGCCAAATGTGCTTGTTTATGTTCAAACTTGGGCCAGCCTGGTTGGTTTTTGGATGGGAAATTGCTGGGAATACCTGTGGGGCAGCTGTGTCCTTAAGCAAAACACTTTCCCACATTGCTGAATGGGAAAAACTGGCAACTTCCTTTCTCCCAGACTGCACCAGGGCAGCTGTAGCAACAGTAGTAGTAGTGTGAAGTGAATGAATGGTACACAGAACTGTAAAATGACTGAGTTTCTGGAAGAGGACTATAAGACAACATTTTTTTATTACAGATTTAAGGATTGCAGGCCTATCAGAATAACACAATTTTACAATCACCTACTTGATATTCAAATCTCCAACACAACCATATAGAACGGAAATTATCAAGACAGTTATGCATTTAGTTTAAGTAGATTGTAGTGTGTCAATTTTGAGCCTCAATGGAAAGATGCGTCCAAAATAAGTCCATATTTTAATTATTACAGCTCACCCAACCACTACCTCCATAATGATTGCTAGTGCAACCATTAGCAGTATTCCCAAACTCTCCATGATTTTCTGCTTGGTCTACTCCTGAATTGCATGCTTTAGCTTCCACTCCACACAGTCCACACTCCCATATCTGTCTCCCTTAAACGAGGCTGGTGTTCTGCTGGGGCTAACTGGCTGGTTGGACAGTGGCCAGAGCTGTAATAAAGAGGGTGTCTACAATGGGCGCACACTGGACCGTCCCAGCAAATCATTGGGGACTGATGCCTGTGGTTGGGGACTGGGGCTCGAGTGTGGAGTCCTGCTTTCTCAATGAACCAGGAGGTAATTGCAGTCAGTCAGATGTTTAATGACAACACGGTGCAAATGGTACAAGACACGGTTTACCAAATATGAAATTAGTAATGATGAACCATGCGAAATAGCTGAAGGTTAGGTTAGCACGCTACCAAAATGTGTTATTAAAACGAGTTAAATAAAACAGATATGAAGCCCTCTAGGTCAATCATTTCTTCCAATAATGTTAGGGGAAATAGGTGTTGCACTAACAAATCCTAGAGTTGTAAAAAGAGGCAGGAGACTCTGGACGTCTGAGGCAGGAGAAGTTTATTTACCACCAGTCCAGTGACTTGAATACTCAACACTGCACGTTTGTATAAGCCATTCAAGTCTGACTATGCTTTCATGGAAGGAGTTTAAATAGAAGCTAAGAAGGACAGCCTGGAGACAAACTGGACGAGATAAAATGAGCAGTGCATAGCAGAGTGCTTCTGCGAGATGAGTGGCTAAGGAAGCTGATAATGTTAAAGAAGGACAAATTCTGTAACAGTTGGATGGCGCTATAGCAACTGAGAAATGTCAACAATGAACTGGAGGTGTCCTTGCTCAGATGAGATGCAATAATCCACAACAAATAACTTGTCAACTTGACAAAATAATCAATATCCAGATACTAATAGATACCAAAACCAGTATCAAAAAAGGCTGAACTACTTGGGAAAAATATTGAATTGCAATTTTTCTGACAGGCGTTTGCAATTGGATTTGTAATTTGTGTTTTAACAAGATTCTACTGAAAGTTCAAGTTTTTAACACGTTCAGAAGACTTGACAAAAAGACTGAAGTAAGAACTGACAATTTAATACAAGAATCACATTTCAGAACATGATCGAGCACTTAAACTATAGGGTTAATAGCTTTTATGCAGAATAAGGGAGAATATTTAGTTTGTAGAGGAAATGATGTATTTAAAAAACTTGTAACCTTTGCTGAACATTTTTAATACAGACATCTCAAGAAAGCAGTTTCATCGGCGTGATGTAGCAAACCGGACCAGAAATTACATCTAAAATTGAGCAAAAGTCAGTTTAAGCAGCTGTGTGACCTTCTGAAAAAGGCAGAGCGCTACATGTTTTGAGAGAAGCAGAAAGAAGAGGATTCAATATTTGTGTAAAATTATAGTTTAGTTCAAATAGACTTTTCTACCAAAAGTGTGTTCAGTTGGTACAAGGGAACCTAAACTGCCAATTTTTTATTTTTCAATTAGCATGAACAAAACTGCATAATCAAACAAGGGTGACAAATTATTCAACTCCAACAAGCCTTTTGTAGATTTTGTCAACAATAGGTTAATTAACTTATTATTAGTCCCAGATTCCAATTAAAATGCTTTGTCAAGAAGCTGAAGCTGAGTGAACAGGCAAAGATAAGGCAGTCTCACATAATCAATGGCTCAGCAAACTCTGGGAATAGCAGCAGTGCCACTTCAGGAACAGTAGTTTTTTGTCTGTATTGTATGCCCTGCTGACTATACTATAATGTCTATTGTAATGTGTCTATGTGGTTGTGTTGTTGTTGTCGGTCTGTGTAAATGTCAAATGAGCGCCGTGTTTGTGAAAAAGACTTTCCCCTTGGGGACAATAAAATCTAAAGTCTACCATTATTACCAGCTGTTAATTCAATTTTGACAAGTAATGCAGACCAACTAATGCCAACTTAATTATGTGATGCGTGTTTCTGTGGCCTTGTTTCTTGTGTTAAAACATGGGATGTAAGGCAGGGCAAAAGCAATCAATTCAATGTTGGTTTTGTTTTCAATATTAATTTCCTGAACATAAACAATACTGAGTCAGAAGAGGCCAAAAAGATTATTTCAATACAGTTGTCCCTCACTATATCGCAGTTCACCTTTTGGGGCCTCGCCGTTTTGCGGATTTTTTTAGTACAATTTTACATGCCTTTTTTTTTTTTTTAAACAGTGTATGAACGTGCATTGTGTTCTGCGTCCTGACTGGCCTTTGATTTATCTGACATATATAATTTTATGTGTTGACATTTATTTGGGTCATTAGTATTTTGTTTATTACTTTGTACTTATTTTATTAACAATGAATTTTATTTATTATATTATGTTGGATACATTATTTACTTTCTTCATAATAATATTGGTTCCTACTTACTGTCGCAGTACAGTGTATTTGAGGAGCACACTAATAAAATGTAACAAGCGTGAACAGGCACAGGGCACGCACGAGATGAGATGAGTTCAGTTGTTAAATAAAGATGAGCTGTTCACTGTCCTGCCGTGTTGGTCTATTTAAACAAAAAAATACATCATATTAAATCTAACTGTAATCCGCCAAACCACAGCCTCAAGAGACTGAAGAGAACAATATATTAGGGTTACATTTACATAAATGCTCGATCGCAGTGTGACTCTGAAGTGCTGTATGTTTGCAAGTTTTCTCCCTGACAAAACCCACAATGTCGATGAAACGTTCTGCATCGAAATTTCAAAAAAGCTTTGGTCTTAAGTGTTTCTCTGCACGGAGAGGCCTCTGTGGATATCTCTGGAGCAGAGGCACGTGAACAACACATTTAAAGTGATCATCAAGGAAGGGGGATATAATCTACGAAGGTTTGAACTTTGAGAGTTTTTAAACGAGAGAAATGTGAGAACTTCGTGGATTTTGCCTATTGTCATCACTGAGAGACCGGTAAGATCCACTGACCCACAGGTCAGCGGTGTGATTCCAGCTCCCACAGATGAATACTGTTGCTGTGTCCTTGGGTAAGACAATTAACGCTCCTCACCTCTAGTGTCTGCATACACTGGTGTATGTGTGTGGGAATGGGTGAGTGGTTCCTTGATGTAAAGTGCTTTGAAAAATGTGACCATTTACCATTTTGACTCTGTAAAATGCAATGGTACAATATCTTCCCATTGTATCTGTTTTATAGCAATACTGGTTCAGCAACAAGTGCTTGACCTCAATATGCTCCAGTGTCAACAATTGAATGAAAACTGATATAGACACAGTGTCAGTGCATCAGGAGCTCATCTGACAATAAGAATGCCTCGACTTATAGGGACGGGTATGTCTTGTTTTGTTTCAGCCCACGTACATTTCCCTTATTTACTCCAATGGCAGCAGAATCTGACAGCACAGACGAACAGCGGCACATAAACAAGTTTAAGCAGCACAGTAACTTCATTTTGAAGTAGCGCAGACTCCAATAAAGCCCTACTGCCTCCCTGAGACTAATATATACATTATATATACACATATATACATATATATACACACACACATATATACACACACACATATATATATATATATATATTTATATATATATATATATATATATATATACACACACACATACACATATATATATAAGACTAATACAGGTCCTCCCATGCCAATATCTTTCACACTGTATTTTGTAAGGTTGTGTTTATAAAGCTCTGGGAGTAGGGCTGGGCGAGAAGGCAAATGATTTACACTTTTACTTTTTCTTAGTTAAAACAATTAAAATGGCCCTCAATAATAATTTCAGAATTTTAATCTGTGCCATTTAACAGGAAAATAGTCCAATTTATTTGTCTGAACTATGAGCAGCACACTGTTCTAGACAGAAGATTGGCTTTACACCTGTTGTTTAAAAAGTCTGGGCTAATAATTCATGATTTGGCAAAATTGTATCTCGATTTGATTAAAACTTGTATTGCATTATTTTGTTAGCTTCTTGGTTTTGGACTTCGTTTAGTCCTTCATTATTCCCATTTTGGGTCTGAGCCATAGACTGCAAAAAAAGTGAATTAAGGGAGTGTGACGTCGCCCATAGTGTTCGGCTTCAGTCGAATGAAGCTCATTGAGGCAGCAGTTATAGGGGCAAATTTGGAGCCAAGTTCCACATTTGGAATTCCAAAGAGCCAATCCGGAGCAAGGCTGTTGAAAAAACACATTTTAAGACCAAAATGACTCACTGCAGCAATTACAGAGGGAGGGGTGACAATTTTTCAATTCAAAGTGAATCAGAGCCAGAGTTGATGGAGCCGGAAGCGCCCGTGATCACTTCCTATGAGGAAAGTGGCAGCTAATGTGTTAGCTATATCCATTTATATATACAGCAAATCCAGGTTTTTGGTCCTGGATCTGACATGGTTTAAACCAGGGTCTAATCTTGGTTTAGATGTTAGGCTACTGCTGACTACTGCTTTTAAACTGGTTCAGACCATGTTTAGTCTTGGTTTTCTTCCGGGGGTTGATAAAGTTTCTGTCAAATCTTTTATATGAAGCCACTTGCACTAAAAATGGTTGTTAGCATTATTTAAAAGTTTTATAAACAAAAGCATTGCACTATCTTGACATCAGTTTTATTGCAAGGCTAAGCTATCCAATTGACATCCTAATTATCTTTTCACACATGCACACGCCACTTCCCTTCACCTGCTCCGACACAGTTATAATGGCCTGAAGCTTTAATAGAACCATCAATCTCAAATTGTTTTTCCTCACACGAGACGCTTACATCAGCTGTAAGAAGACAATGTGAAGAAGAACAACGGATAAACTTTGATGTGTTCAACGCATAATGATCTCTCCAAAGTTAGTCTGCATCTGAGCTATTTTATTCACAGGCCAGACGATATTTGGAAAGGGCACATCAAATATTTCATAACTAATGCCAAACTGGATGATGAGGTCAACTGTAACACTGTTGAGAGCTGCATTTAATCAAAACTTACAAACACTTCCTTAGTTTACTTTTCCTGTACACTGCCAATTTGGAATATATTTGCAGATGAGGTCCAAAATATGTACTGCTCTCTTCAAAGCTGCTGACAATTTACAATAAGATGGATGACCATTCTGGATAAGGCTGCAGTATATGTCACAATCAAATCAAAAAACGATTATCAAGTCTCATAAGATGAATTTACTCTAAACAAAATATCCTCCTTGTTCTGAAAATCATGCAAGTCTTGTATTAGTTAATGACTTGTTTTAGTCATTATTATTGGAGTTTGCTTCTCAGCCTGTCATAACAAATGTTGAAGTGGTGATATATTGTTTAAGTACATGATAAATGATAACGTTGAAACAGATTCATGCCACTGACACAATAACCCAAGAGCAGATTTAAATGACAAAAACTAATAGGTGTGAGAGCACCTATTAGGGGCCTGAATGATTATGCTAAGTATGACTCAGGCACAGTTCACACTTAATTTAGTTCATTAGACTTGGCCAACAAACAGAAACTGTAAAGAATAGGGGTGTTAGTTTGTGTAGTCAGCTCCTCTCTACAGATGGATATAAAGCAGTGTCCACCAGTAATCTGACCAGAACTGAAGAAGCGGATTGGATGAGTAACGAAATGTCTTCACTCCTACAACTTTTTGCCCAGTTGGCAGATTCGAATTTTTCTTTTACTATGGATCATATCTGGATGCCTGAGGAATTACAGAGACAACAAATATTCAAAATCTATATTGTCTAATAAAAAAAAAAAAGTGTAATAAATAAAGAATAAAGAATGAAATACTTAAGTACTTTATACTTTACTTTGTTTAGATGTGTATTGAGTCGTAGAAGTTATTAATTAAAACCTTTAATCTCATATAGCTAAAAAAAAAAAATACCCAAAATCCAAAGAAAATGTACAGACGATAAATATTGTTCTAGTTTTCATATATTGAACAATAAGTGAATATAGCAATTATTGTGACATGCCTCTGGAGTTATCTTTTAAAACGTGTATTGCATATATAATCACGATCACAATATTAAAGGGCCAGTTTCCATTTTTTCCCTTGTATTTGAGCAAAAGTTGTACCAGTACAGGTTTGTATGAGCAGTAGTAATATAAACAAGATGCTCAGAATTTATAAGGTAAATGAGGAATAACTTTGGGCCACTGTAAACCGTTTTAAATGAATTAGTTCCTGTTTTTTGCATTTTTAATAGTAACAGTAAAAATCATGTACAGCGCATTTAATTGCAAAAATCGTGTAGCCCTAATTCTGCACCAGTAGCCCAAACTGTGCTTTCATTGCAGTGTCCCAGCTGGTGAAATTGCAGCACACTTAATTGTTTCTTGTCCCAAAGCTGCTGTGAAAGTACAAAGATAAGCGGAGATTAAATCTGAGCTCAGCGTGACCCGTCTGCTCTCCAAATTACAGCTGTGAGGAGCAGGACACGAGGGAGCGTCCACGAGCAGAGGTCCACTTCCTGTTTAGAGATCACACAGGTTACAGTGATGTGCAGCTTTTTCAGTCATAAAATCTAACAATGAGTAAAGTAAATGGAGCCCAAACACAGCACAGAAGACAAAGACAAAATTACCATATAACTACAGTGACTTCCTGTAATTATTATACAAGTATTAATGGATCAGTTGCAACATGCAGCTTTAAAAAGGTACTACAAGTCTGTTAAACAAAAACAAATCAAGTACAATCTCTAATTTTGCCAAACTCTTAGGGTCAAATTCAGACCACTATGTCCTGTCTGCATCTAATGATAAAGTGTTTTTCATTATCGCCAACCTGGAAGAAATACAAGTGCACCGTTAGCAGGCTAGCTGATGTGATGCCAAAACTCAGCTTTATCCCTTAAAAGTATGGTGAAACAAGCTTTAATACCCAAAGTGTTGAATAATTCATACATCATGTGTTATGTGTAAAGTAAATTTGTGAAAATCGTGTAAAGCCACATTAATCATGTAAAGCCACATTCAGCTTTGATATGTTATTTTATTTTGCCCCTGTACGAAAATAAATTTATAAAGCAAAGTAATCTTTCATTTTGCATCAAATAAATATAGAGAAGCACGAAGGACCAAACTTTAAAAGTGCTCTAAATGCAAACTACCAACTCTGCCCTGAAATGGCAGTGAAGCTGCCCCATACAGTTAATATATTCCTCTACAAGAGAGCACAAATCCTTCAGAGTTCAAAGCCAGCAGGTCTGCTTCTGAAAGATTAAGCTTGTCCCTGGATTTTTTTTTTAAACCAGGAATTCCTCACTGTGCGCATCTCACCATTCCCTTTCCCGTTCTGCACACAAGGACGACATATAATTTGTATGAAAAATTGAGTAAATAATCAAAGCATTCTCGCATGCGTCTCTGTAATGCCAAGCCAAAAATAAACAGGAAAATGCACCTACAGCAGAGGATTCAGCTAATTTACTCACTGTATTTGGGTCATGTCCGCATTTGCCTATTGTACAAGAGACATTTCAGCAGAATTTGTATATTTTATAATTAGCCAGGAGGATGCAAATATGGGAAATGTCAACATCTTATCTTCATGATGATGTTGTACTGGTTCTCAAAGTGCGTTTTTGCTTGGGGTGACACAAGTGGACAAGTGTTGGACAGATAGCTAATGGAAGACTTCAATTGGAGCATCTGGTTTGGAGACAGTCAGTGCACACTACACGAACGCCAGATGGAAAATTAAAAGCCTTTTTTAATGCCGCATATTAAGAGGAAACTGAATGCAATGTGAACACCGTAGGTGACGACAAAATGATCATATTAAGGCTGAAAAATATGATTTGGAACATGAAAACTGCAGTGCAAACCTTGTAGTCTTGTATCATTGCACAAAGTTAGGTTATTTCTACAGTCAATGATATTCAGACTTGAACTAGGAAGTACTGCACCATAGCCAAGTAGGGTTGGGCACCAATTTTTTTTTCTTCTACACTAGTATCTTAACAATACTCGCTTTATTGATACCAATACCTGAACAGTTCATCTTTACACAGAGACACGCTCCACACCAGAAATGTACAAGTTTACTTAGGAATTATATTTTTACCGGCATCGAGGAGGAGGATTTTGGTGGACTTTGTTTCATATTATCTGTTCAGCTTCAACTTTACATGGACTTGTTTGGCTGCATCTTTATGCAGATATGCGCTGCATGCTTTGCCAAAACTTCCTCCTCCTCAGTCTTGGTAAGAGTTTGGTTCATATTATTTGTTTGGCTTCAACTTTACAGGGACACTGCAGCTTGTGGCTGGATGTAGATTTATTATTACACACAATCCTTTGACTCAGACATTGTAAAGGCCCCGCACAGGCGATGTTATGTGTTTGAGTGGATACAAGGCTGGACAACACATTTAAATGCAAGATGACACTGTGCTTTGTTTGGACACATGTAGGCCTATGTTGAAACCTGAGCGCTGTTTGTGCCATTTCTTTGTCATGATGTGTAAGCACCTGCGTTGCTCTTAAATCTATGCGGTGTATTTATTCTCTCATTGACGTGGGTATTTAAAGCCAATGAACCAGAAGTTGGCACCAAATGAACGTCATTTTTCAGTGGCAGTACTTACTGGACCTTTTTGGTCAGTTTCTACTGGGATTTGAGTTTCGGTGCCCATTACTATAGCCAAGGTTATGACGTGGTCTGTGCCAGCTTCAGTATTGAGAGTTCAATTTCCAGTCTAGCAATTAGCTGAATGTCTCTACCGCTCTTCACCCGTTACACTCTATACTATACTGTCAAATATAACTTAGAAGCCAAATTGTACAGACAAAATCCATTACAGTAATTAGACCTGGACATGTACAACTGTAGTGATAAGTTAAGACAAGGGGTTTACATGTTTACATTTTAAGAGAATTTCTGTAACGACCAACGCAATCCTGTAGAGCAGGGGAGTCGAACTCAATTTCACCAAGGGCCACATCAACAAAATGGTTGCACTCAAATTTGCATAGATGTAAAAAATATGTATGTATGTGTAACTGCGTATCTCCTGATAAACTAACATTTTAAGACCATCATACATTTCAATTTACCTTGTCGCGGGCCATATAAAATGACGTGGTGGGCCGCATTTGGCCCCCGGGCCTTGAGTTTGACACATGTGCTGTAGAGATGGCATTATAGAGAGAATACTGTAGAGAGTTGAATTGCCTATATAATGAACAGTAAGAGCCTCAATTTAACCATGACCCGACCAAGCTTAGCTCAAGATCTGGAGATGGTCTACTCCATTTCTCCTGACAGGTTGCCTTAAGATGCATTGAATGATGGGTCAAATGCAGCAGGAAAAATCATGAAGAATTACACATACCTAGGTTAATTAGAGGTGCACTATGTAACTTTTGTGGTGGAGGGTCCGACACCAGCTTGTCTCCATGGAGAATGTTTCACAGTATGGCATTAAATGTATCTATTTCAATGGAGACAAGCAGGTGACACTACCAGGCCAAGTTACAGGTCAGATCTGCGAAAAGACGAGTCAGCTAAAAGCAAAAATGTATGTTTGTCAAGGTATTTTTTTTAGCAAGAAACCATCTGTATGTAATTAAATGCTACATATTCATTATTGCAATACTGTACAGTGAAAAAAATCTGGCAAATTTCCACGGAGACAAGCAGGGGACAGACTTACATAGTGCATCTTTAACTATACAAGTTACTTAAAAAAAGATGTCTAAATTACAGTATGCTGTGAAACATCTGTTTAATTTTCAATGGACAAAAAACAGGAACAACAACATCATCTAAGGCCAAATTTCTAACTTGCTAGAACTGAGCTAGCACCGAGCTAAACTGTGCTCCACATGTGTTCCCTCAATGATAGAAAACACAACACTAAATAGAAGGCATTAAGTTCACCTGCAAATGTGTCCTGCTGCTTCATTTTGTCAGAAACGTGTCCCCCGAGACCCCCTACAGCGGCTCAGTGCTAAACCTGTAAAAATAATTGAAGCGTAACACAGTGAAACCATCATTATCACGGGCATTTCAAACCGCGCAGGCCGTGAACTAGCGCTGGCATAGACGGCACAGACACCTAGCTTTCATGAATGAGTGGAGTCGACCACTGGAGCGTTCCACTGTTTTATGGAACTTTACAGATAATTAGGAGCCATCTGAAAGTTTAATCTTCTGGTTTTATATGGAAGTGTCCAGCAGTGTGGTCTGACTTGTTACTGGGAATAGAGACTTGGGAAAAAAATTGAACATAAAGGATAACTGCAAGATACGAATTTTATATCACAGTGGAGAAAAATCACTTGTTAAAAGGTAGTTCGTGCTTGTGTTACTAAAATTTCAAACTCGATTTCGATACTAAAGAGTAAGACTCGATACTCCATACCGATTTTGATACCCAATGGATCATTTTAAAGGCTCTTTTTTAAAATATTGTAATATTCAACACAAAAAAATAGAATCTCTTTATTACACCATGTACTTTTATAATAGTTCTGACAAAACTCAAGATAAAACTGTTCAGGAAAATGTCAAATTTGACCAGTTATGTGATTTTTTCCAGTATCGATGCGTGTTAAATGAGTACATACTTTTGATACTTGTTTTGGTTAGGCCACAATAGTCACTATGTCAGCTTATCATTCAAGAGTTGATGGATGAAACAATCTTTTTTGGGGGTCAGTATTTATCGTGGGTACTTATTCTTTGCACTAGTGGGAAAAGTTTGGTTATTTTTCTGTACTATGGTAAGATTTGAGCTGAAGGAGGCTGAATTATAAACTTCTGTGACTCATTATAGATGCAAGCCAACTACTTAAGTGTTGCAATCTGTAAGTTATTCTGTTATGTTGTACATTTAGAATACTTTGAGATAATTCTGATTTATGGTTTGGTTTCAATATTATCGTTTATAGTCTATATTTACTTCATCAATATATCGCACTTCTTACATAATAAAGTGCACTGGTTCTAACTAACCACCTATTATCTATAACTGTTTCTTGAAGCATTCAGTTTACAGGAAAAAAAAACAAAACTATGATGACTGCATGAGCTGGTAGCGCCTACGCAATAACAAAATAAAAATTCAAATCAATGGCGATTTTCATAATTGTCTAATGATGAAAGATATATTACATATTAGATACAAAGTGGCATAGTAATAAGAACAGGCAGTAGGTGATTCATAGTTTTTACTTCATATTCTGGATGTCCTTTCACAACACTCTCTCTGCTCTGGTATATAAAACCGCTAAAAGGTGCGGTTCATGACATTGGCACACATTTGTCATTTCATAATAATTCTTGCCTACTTAGACCAATAATACTTCATTTTAAATCTTACTACTGTAAACTCAGCGCCAACTTGACCCCACTTTGCGTGATGGAGCATTAAGAATAACTGTATTCGCCAGTTTTAGACAGCATTTTCAGAATTTTAAGAGCGATTCAAATGCGACTAACTGCTTCAACATCTAGTCTACTCAGAGCAAAGGATTATGGGTTCAACCAGTTTTACAAAAGCACAAAATCACCAAATTTAAAGACTCAAGACTCAAAGCCAGTGGATAAGAGACATGCCATTACCACGTTCAGCCAAATGGTCTAATGTGGTCTTGAGAGATCCTGATTCATCAGATCTCAGTATTTTAAATGGGTTCAAAACAGGAGCTCAGAGAGGCAGACGGGAGCAGACGGGAGCAGAGTAATTACTGGCACACAATGCTGTTGCTGTCATAACGGGCGGGTAATCAATTGGATATCACAAACACAAACAAGGAAGGCAAACACGGGCAATCATCTCTGAGCGAACCACAGCATATTGAGATCTCTATTGGACTTAAGGAGTTTTTTTATGAAGATCTCAGGGCTAAAAGGAACAACACAGCTTTGCCCGACTCAAAAGAGACTAATAGTGGAGCGTTCAGATTATGTTCTTGGTTTCAGCACAATCCTCAAAGTACAAGTCACAGGGTGAACACAGTGTGATGCTGGCACCCTGCAGAGAGGGTAAACTGAGGGCACTTTGGTTGAAATACAAAAAACACCTGTGAAAATAGAGAAGAGGGAAAAAGGGACAACTTGGTAATGCTGCTCTGAGATTGGCTAGTTATTAGGGCAGCACAATAGAAAAAAAAAGTATCAATGCCGCAATATTCGCTGATGCAATAATCAATAATTGCAACAAAACAAATAAATTGCAATAACACTAAGGTTCTCCATCTGATAAAAATGCAGTTTTTTTTAATGACTATGTTTTAAAACCTGATTTTATTCACAATTTTCCTTAGTAACTTCAAAATGAGCCTTGATGTAGTCCTGGTTTTGTCTGTTTAGTTTTATTTTGACAGAATTTCAGTACTGCATTCAAGCAAGCTGCCTAAATATGCATGAAAATATATGTGTAAAGCTTTATCTGAATTAACTTAAATATAACTACACTGCTCTCCACACAGTTTGTAAAGAAATAAGGTTGTGAATAAAAATAGCAGTCATCAGCAGGCAGCTTCTAAACAATCGATATCGACCATGAAAAAATGCAAATCTGTTGAATTCTAGACAAGTCGATTGATCATACTAGTGGACCTCTAGACAAAAAGTATATTTAAGATAAGATATTGCAGTAATATCGATATCACCGTTCTTAACAGCCATACTGCCTTTTGCAAAACTTTTCAATATCCTGCAGGCCTAATAATTATAACCTAAATATAGTATACAGTTTTTTTGCATTGGATAATAAATCATTTTACAAATACTGTACAGTGTAGAGACGTCCTGATCCTAAAACAATGTCCAGATGACCATTGAAGCAATCTCTCCAGAACGAACGAGGGATTACACAGTCTCATACGACATACAGCGGTTCTGATGAATAATGCATTTTTGGCAAAGTAGCACTGCCTTATAGCAAGACCACCCTTGGTTCCAATCCTGGAGTGAGGAGTTGCAGTTGGAGTTTGCATATTCTGCCATTGATTGGTTAGGTTTCGACACAAATGCGAGACAAATTTTACTATAAGAAGTAAATCACCTGAGCGCTAACTTATAAGAGAAAATAAATTGAATTCCACTGCATTTGTATCTGAAAAATATGGCACCAGTAGATACACAGAGCAAAACATGTTTAAGAAGTCTTATTGTCCAGGTTTTTGGGATTAATACTCCAAAGTGCAAAAAATATCATATTGCAATTTTTCTAAAGAAACTGGTTTAGAAATTCTGCTCAAGATTTGCATTTTAAACGTGTCCAGAACAATTGAAAAAAAAAAAAAAAGACTGAGATAAACTAATCAATTTTTTTTCTTTTCGGATGTTTGTTAAGAGCTAAAGTACAGGGTTAGCAGTTTTTATGAAGAATAAGACAGGATATCAGTGCAATGAGGTTCATCTGGTCTTCGGTTAATTTATTTTAATAGATTTTTAATAACCTTGGTCTGGAAAAATATTCTATTAAAATAAGGCAGGATATTATGTGTGGAGGAAATTATGGTTCTTCAAAAAAAAAATGTGTTCATTGACTCCTTTCAAATTGTGATTTTGGTTTGAACGCAATTAATCTTCCTGCCCTACCCAAAGTGCAAAACACACTGGGAAACAGCACTAGCTACGCCGCCATAATGCTTATTGGGTGTGGATAATTACATCTACACACAAGTGCTTCCTTTGGACAATGTGTTATTACTACCTGGGAGTGTAATGGCGATGGGCTGCAGAGTCACTTAGCGTCAGTGGGGGGAGCCGGTGAGACCGTTCCAGCTCATTGGCCTAAACTTCCTTGTACCCAGCAACACTACAGATGCTTCTACACACCCTTAACACAAACTTTATGGTCATTAAAACAGTGCACTTGCATCAGAACATAGGGTTATGTCTTCGCCTAAAGCTACTGCAAGAGCTGGTGAGCCACTGTGCCTCCCAAAACCTCAGGGGTCAGAATCCACTGCCCGAACTGAGTAATTATACAGACAGCCATTACAATAACAGGGCTGACTGCGCTTCACGGAGATAATGAAGGAGAGGGAAGGGAGGCCTTGTTTTGTTCTGCAAGCAAAAGCACAACATGGTTACAACACAGAAATAGTCAAGCTGTCAGTCAGTTGCTGTTGTAATAATAATAATGTCTTTCTTATTCTGTAAAGCACTTTGAATTACTTTGTGTATGAACTGCGCTATACAAATAAACCTGCCTTGCGTGTTCACAGTATCTACATTAAAGCCTAATTAAGTGAATGCGTTGGTTTTAAAAGTCTAATGTCATACGTCAAAAATGGATAAAGAAATGCATAAAATCTCAAAACACAAAATGGTCTTGAAGCAGAGGGCAAAAAGTGTGTCTCTTTTTGATGTTTCAAATGCACCCATGCCTGCTTATTTGGGAAAAAGTCCAACGTTTAGTTCAAAAAATTTCTAACATATGGATTTTGTTGAATTAACCTTTCCATTTTCTATCTGTGTGATGTCCAAACAGAAACATTCAAATATTGGTCATTATTACTAGCAAACTGTTGACTTGCAATCACATAAGATAAAAAAACATTAAATATTTGCATTGTTCTGTGCCATTACTCCAAAATGTATTCAAACTTAATTGGGTTTTTCTTCAATTCTAAATGCAATAATTGAATGCGATATAAAATAAAGGCTAAATAGCGTTGACAAAAAACATACAGCTCTCTGCAATGAAAGCATTCAGTTAAATTAGGCCAATCTTCCATTCTCATTTATTGCATCACTGTGATAATATGTTACACAACATTGCAAAACTGTCCTCACCAGCTGTATAGGAAATAATTGCATTGTTTGGGGAGAGGTTTACGCATGGACTCTCATTCATATAATTGGTTCTTCTAGCTTAAGGTTTCTCAAACTTACGCCAATTACCACCTAAGGTAACTTGGCCTTTCGAGTACAACCAGAGCTACACCTGGTTTAAACAGGACTTTTCTAGGGCAGGGGCTAAACCAGGACTAAACCAGGACTAAATCAGGGTTAAAATTGGACTACACACTTGCTAACACCCAAAATGTAAAGTGAATTAACTGTCATAGCTTATAAAACAGCCATGTTCAAATTTTTCAGTCAGATTATGCGTGTCAATCTTGTTTAAAAGAAAGAAAAGTCAAGTTTGAGCTTTGAAGTTGCTTTGAAAACTTGTCCAATTGTCCTAAAATGTGATGTCTATAACCAATTAACAATTAACAAGTAACAAAAATCTATTCTCATAATGGTATTTAAACATTCTCTTGATCGTTAAGTGGTTTAATCCTCCAGCGAGTCCATTACAAAACCGGAGCCACCACTGCATCAGCACATCGGCGAACTCCCAAATAGACGGCCCAAAAATGTGCTTCTTGATTTTGCAGCGTAAACACACAGTTGGCCTTATCTGCCTTTGAAACTTCGGCTCAGATCAAAATCAAGCACAGATAATGTATCAAGGACGAGATGCACAGTGATAGCATCTTAGTGGAAAACAGGGCTCCGGGCAAAAGAGAATACATAAAAGCCTACAATGAACTGGATGCTAGATGAAAACTCTGCACTCGGCCCTCGCACACTCGCGCATCTGAAGTGGTGAATGAGAGCAAAGGCTTCCTCTCTCTGTAAGCAAAATCTCCAAATCCCAGCCAGAGGGGAGGAATAGATCCAGTGGCCCATTACAGACAGCCCCAGCCATCGGACTTGAACTCATTCGCATCCAAATTCCGCTTTAGTCTGGCAGGGAACATCAACTATAGCTCCCTCCTTCTTCCCCGGATCGTTGTAATGACATTATGCAGCAGTGTGCCGGAGAGTGCAGGGGTGATACAGGGAGCAGACAGATGACTGATTGAACTGCTGCCCAGAAAGCACAAGAAGAGGCACGCTCTGATCTACCTCCGTCACTGAGGTTACAGGCAGGTGCAGAAGGAAGAATTATGCGTTTGGAATGACTAAAGATGTTTTTTTTTAAATGCATGTACAATAAATGTAACCTTAACTCAAAGGAGCAGTACATGGCCTGCGCTCTGACTGGTTTAAAAAATGGTAACTGGTCCTAGATTGTCACTCCCTTAATTTGCATATAGAGGAGACAAGAAAGTAGGCCTGTCACAATAAATACTATATCGACTTACCGGTCAATATATGAAAGATGGGGACTTTTTCTTTGTACTATTGGGAAGATTTTGGCTATTTCGTGTGAGGTTCATTCTGCTTTCTGATGGGCTAATCATCTGGAGAACCAAAACACCAAATTATAACATAAACCACATGGCGATGGCTATCATGTCTAATGAATCTGTGAGAAGGTGAATATTGCATTTTACATTTTGATCACCACAAATCTACACAACATGAATACCACATTGTTGCTGCAAGAACTTGACAGAAATCCAGAGAGATGGACATGAGCCTGTGCTGACTGAGCTCTGCATGTCAACAGTCTCTGATTGAGCTGCAGCCCAGAAAGGCAGAGGGAGAGTTACAGTGATCTCTCCATTGTGAGGGCTTAAAAAAAAAGGGTCAAGAGTATTGAAAAGCAAATACTAATCAATAATAAAACTAGTACCAAAACTAGATATAGATATTTGAGTAGAAGTATTGACACTAAAAAAGTCACATTCACAGAACAGAAATGAACCTTTCCTGAAAAGCTTCAGAATGATCTTGAGCTGTATCAGAACAAGTATAAGTCCAAATAGACTAGTTATGCTGGGGCTAAAACAATTAATCGAGTAAATAAAGCAATTTGATTATTAAAAACCTTTGATTATTTTTTAATGCCTCGATTTGTTTAATTATTACAGTAAGCTCATGGCTCACACAGCCCACATGGCTCACACAGCCCACAATTGCGGCGATCACACAATAGCGAAGAGCACGTGGTATTTTAGATCCACACGTGAGTTTCAGGAGTGGAGTTCAGTTGCATGTGAGAGCACGAAGAACCGCGATGTGGAAAACAAACCAGTACAATACAAGACTGCAACGGGAAGCAAAGACGCAGAGGCTAACATGAACGGCACACGGAGCCAACGCAGCAAAATGGCTCTACCTGATACAGCAGAGTACAGAGCTCAGAGCACAACACGGCAGGATAAACACATGGACATGTTTAACTCTTGTATGAGCTGAAGTGATGGGACATAAAATTTTATTTTCTATTAAATTAATTCATACAAACTGTACTGTAAACAGGTCATAAATGAAAACTATAGGTACAGTCGGTAAACGAGTAAACTGGTGATAAATATTCTAGCTATCACAGAAGTGAAATATTTCTGCTTTGGGGACATGATGTGCGATAAAGAATAAATGTGTTATTTGAAGCAGAAAAAACAACTATGAAAAAACAACAACGACCAATGTGCTTTTAAGGATATTTTATGGAAGGTTAAATATTAATAGATTACTCAATTAATCAAAGTAAATAATCAATCGATTACTCAATTACTATAATAATTGATAGCTGCAGCCCGAGTATACGCCCATCGACCCCTATGAAACCTACCTGGACCACTCAGGGATTACACAGGTAAGACCACATGGTAATGTAAAAGTACTATGATGTAATGTTGAAAATGACATTCCACTGTATAGATAGTGTTTTTTTCATTATCATTATGGTATCGGAATTGATATCGATGTATCGAGTTTATTACTTAGTATCAAAACAGAGTTTGACATTTTAATATCATGACAGCACTACTTTAAAACCAGAATGGAAATATATTAGACAGTTCATGCATGTTCTTATTCTTTGAAACAAGTCTGATAACTGCCCTGCAGTGCTCTCTCTTACCATGCCAATTTGTTGTCAAATCATAATTTCCTACACGAGCACATCAAAGGTCTTACCTTGTATTATTCTCTTGTGATACCCTTTCCTTCATAAAAATGACCATATTAACGTCTTTCTGGACTGGAAAATCTGGATATCATCAAATCCGATGTCAATTAGTTTGAACTCTGCAACCCAAAACAATGCCTAAAGAAAACCACTCAATGAAACAACATCTGCCAGATGGCCACCCACTAAGACGCAGCCTCAGGTCAGTAATTACAGTTCACATATGCTCACTGCTCACAAATGAGAATTAATGTTTGTGCCTTCGATTAGTAACTCACTTCCTATTCATTCTCAGAGAGACAATCACAATTTGTTTAGCTCAATAATTAGAAGTGCACCAAGTAACATTTGTTGGGGGAAGTTTGCTGTCTGCTTGTATCCATGGAGATCTTACTACTTTGCCTAAAATGTTCCACAGCATGGACTTATTCAATTACGGGTGTTTCCATTGCCAACCAAATACGATTAAAATATGCTATTGTGAGCGAGGTCACCTCTCCACAGGTACGACATGTAACTGGGCCAACTTGTCTCCATGGAAATAGTTAAAAGGTTACAAACTTCACTTTTAACAAACATTTTATAAAACATTACATTTTTTCCCAGTTTGGCAATTTTTTAGGTTCACAACTGTTACCTAGCAACCATGATACACAGTGGGCTAAAACTCCTTTAATGTATGCAGAAATTATTTGACAAATAAAATGATTAAAAACAGCTTAATGTAGTTGAAATAACGATGAATGAGTTTCTTACGTGTAAATTGTGGCTTTTGGACAGAATTCTCCCTAATTCAATGTCATTAGTGTTTTAGAAGTCTACTTCCTGTAACTGTCAAAATATTTTTCAACTAATAAATTGCTTCTCGATTCGCGTAAAGCTATAATTTATCTTTACAGCACGTATTATCCCACCAAATAAAGTAAACCGTGATTTCATGAGGTCTGATTATGTGTACTCAAATTTATTTTCACTTCCAAAACAATGTGTCACATTGTTTGCTTGTCTTTCTGTTTGGTATAATTTGTTTCATTTGCAACATCACACAATTTAGTTTCATGTTTATAGTTTCAGGAAAGGTCAGTAATGGTTCATGTATGAAATATCCACAAAGAGATATTTTTTTTCAACAAGAAACAACATTCACACTTCAAACAGACAATACATTGATGCATTCAAATGTCTGAACTGGAGGTAGACGCATCATCTGTGGACCTTTGTACAATTATGTGTGACTGGGTCTTTGTATTGTTTGCGTTTGGTGATAGACGATGGTCAATCAGACATCAATACTGCCCAATTAAAAATACAATTCTCATGGTCTAATCGCTAATTAATCGGAGAAAAACACAGTTCAAAGAAAGCTGGGCCAACGTCAACACAAAAGAAAGCCATTCAAAAAACAAATCAATTCATCTTCATAATGGACAAGTCAGTTAATTAAACCCACCACACAATGTACTGTTGTCTGACATTACCAGGTACTGAAGAAAAAAAATACTGCAAAGAAAACGTCAAGGTTGTTAAAGTGAATATGACAGGTTTTCAGTTTTTACTTGATATGGTGGGGTAGTATCTGGTAAATATTTATCTTAGTGGCAGAAATGTTGATAAGAAAATTACAAAAATAAAGGTTACAAAAACAGGCAGCACCAGTGAGTTCTACAGTGAGTTTATACATTTACCTATGTACGTTTCATCTAAAATGCAGAGCCACATTTAGCTGACAGTTTAAACCTTCATTTAACTATGGTGTAATTTAGACATGTTAACATTATGGCTGCTGAGTGACAGTTATAGAATTATCTTCAATTATGGAATACGTGCTCGCCAAGAAGTAAAATATAGACTTACAATTTAAAAAGTAGAAAAAAGTAGGCAAGATTTCTCAAATATAATTAGGTTTAGGCCTGTTAGAATAATTACTATATCGACAGATGGAACAATATTTTTTGGGGATCAATATTTATCGTCAGTACTTTTTCTTTGCAGTAGTGAGATATTTGTGTTATTATTTTGCAATACAAGTAATTAATTTGTTTGTTTAATCAGGCTTGGCGCTCCCTTAGAGATTGGGTGAGGAGCTCGGTCACACGGGAGGAGCTCGGAGTAGAGGCACTGCTCCCACAAGTCGAGAGAAGCAGCTGAGGTGGCTCGGGCATCTGTTTTGGATGCCCCCTGGATGCCTCCCTGGGAAGGTGTTTCAGGCATGTCCCACTGGAAGGAGGTCCCGGGAAAGACCCAGGACACACTGGAGGAACTATGTCTCTTGGCTGGCCTGGGAACACCTTGGGGTCCCACCGGAGGAGCTGGAGGACGTGTCTGGGGTGAGTGAATGCTAATTAACTAATAGACAACTCACTAATAACACCACCGATGCTGAAAATGCATGTATTTCAAGGTCAAGCAGATGAGCAAATGAAAACCTAATGGCTCTGGTAATTGCTAAATTGCTGTATTTTAATGGAAAGGGAAATGAAGGGAGGTCACTTGTGCCTACGGTAATTAAAAGCTTCATATTGACGTTGGAATTAAATTATATGAGTTGGATCTACATTTCTCAACTGTCAAGAGAGAAACAATTTCTGACAGAAAAAAATATGTATAAATATATTGAAGACGTACATACAATGATTCAGGATTTGAAAAGGTTAAAGTTGAGGTATTTGAAGGCACATTTTATTGGGAATTTGACCCAGTGAAAATTGCGGAACAGAGGGCCAGACCAACAACATAAATCTCAAGTAACAGAAAGTCCCTATTTGTAGCTCACAACAGTACAGGAAAGATGTCTGTGTAATTCCTCAGGCGTACAGGTATGATCAATAGTAAAAGAGAAAATTTAAATCCGTCAACTGGACAAAAATGTTGTAGGAGTGAATTTGTTTCGCCGCTATCTATCTGAAGGGGGGAGTAGTTATCTCTTCCATTCAGATACCGAAACGCCTTCACTCCTACAACTTTTCGTCCAGTTGAGATTTTACTTTTGGCTTTTACACACAACATTACAGGTATAACATATGGGTGCATTCCTGCTTAATTCTTGATGCTGACCTTATCAATCAGTTCTACCAAATCCAACGTTTTCATTAAAAGCCAAAGTCACTAACCTCAACACGAACTAACAACCCAACACAATCCGTCAACTAACTACACAAGCGAGATCTCGAAGCAAAGGGATGCAATGGGTCATGAGCGTACATCAAAAACGCTAAAATAGAAGGGAGGATTTCTGTAAACAGCTTTGAAAAAAAAAAAAAAAAAAAAAACATATGAAGAGAGCCCATCTCCTCAGAGCACTGGCATCGTTTGAGAGGGAAACTAAGTGCAGCAGGCTCACAGCACATAATCACTCCGACAAGTACAGCTTTAATTTTATGCGACGTTGGTATATTTTAATGATCTCAGTCGGATGTGGATTTATTGCTGCCATTTATTTCTAAGCAGCGTGAACCACTTCCCCCAAGTCTAATAAAGTGAGGGCAAAGCTTTCCCCCTGATTTGGACCGAGTTATCTTCAAAAAGCAACATAGACATGGATCTCTGCAAAAAGCGATTGCATTATTCAACGATTCACACGTTTGATTGAGGTGGTCGAAAATACGTACAATACGAGACCAAAGTGCAAAGTTAATGGATGGTAATGTGTTATTTTTTTCTCTTAAATTACATCAGTTAATTATGCAAAACATTTACTTGGCTGAACTCAGACTTGAACTTTAACAGCTACATCAAATTAATAATATCTGCAGCTTTTTACCGTCTACAAACATAAAAAAAAAATCAAAGGTATATTGTCTAAACCAGACTTGGAGAGACTTATCCATGCGTTTGTCTCCTGTTGGTTAGACTACTGTAACGACCTGCTCACTGGCCTCTCCAAACGAGCGTTAAGACAGCTACAGTACATCCAGAACGCTGCTGCTCAGGTCCTGACTAGCGGAGCCCTAAAAAAGTTGAATAAATCATTTCAGTGACTCATTACAGATGCAAACTAAAGCACTAAAGTGTTTCATTCTGTTATTTATTGCAGATCATGATTTTTTTTTTTTTTTGCAATATTGTAGAATTAGAATAGTTTTTGTGGTTTAAATCTGCTCTTGGGTTATTTGTCAGTGGTATAAATTGGTTTCAATATTATCGTTTATCGTCTATATTTACTTCAGCAGTATATCGCTCTTGAATGCAGTATTTTGGCACATGAATTCACCTTGTATCTGGACTAAAATCTGAAGGACATTGTACGAATTACCTCCACACCCTAAAGAATGAAACCCCACAGAAAAAGACTAAAATTGCCGGGTGCGATTAGAGCTAGTCTGAATTTCCTTTGGATCTCATGCTGCTACTAATCCTGCCAAGCCATTGGTCAGTGCCTCCTGCGGGTGAATATGCAGATGGGCAGGGTCGATAGGGGGATGATGACACTTTGGGTAATGGTTAGTATCTGGAAGGAAAGGCTCTGAAACTCCTGTCGCGCCTCATATCTCAAGGACACTTTGAATTGAAGAGCTGACTGGGGAGAAAGACTTTATTAAGTTCAGCCGATCTGTTACAAATACTGTGCTACTGATCCCGAGGAAGAGGTATGAAACAAGCGGGCAGGAAGAGAGGGGTTTTTGAAGCACTAAAACGCAACAGAACAAGTGAACAAATGGTATGTTATTGTAACACATTCTGTGCAATATAGAAGATAAAGGACACATCTGCCAACTTAAGCCAATTTAGAAGCAAACCTGAACAATTACAGATGCTGGGATTGGATAACTGTGCTCATTCAGGAAATTTGGCTAAATCTAATTCATACAAAGCTGGTCAGCTGTTAGTTGCAGGATAGATAACAATTACACACCACAGCTGGATTATAAATGTGTTTAAGCAGAAACTTAAAGTCAAAGTATCAATATCAATGTCAAGCTGAAAAGGCTAGATTGGCGCATGCCTTTGAACAACAGTTTATATTTAAATCTGAGGTTATTGAATCTTGATTATCAGCATCATTAACAGTTTTGTTGGCAACTCATCCAAGAAAAGCTTTAAAAGAGATCAAAATTATACTTGTTCTTACACAAATAGACAATAGCATAGATTGTTTACAGTAGTGCTTGCCAAGAATGTAAAATGTCAGTGGTTAATTTACTGCACATACTTCAGAAATGATCTTTTGCTCACTATTGTAATACAACGATAAATGTAAAAGATAGATAATGAATATGCATTATGAGGTTATTATTTCCTATTTTCTCAGTAGTGTTGCCTTTATACAAAGTCAATCTGTCTGCTCCCCATGTGGATATTGGGAATATTGCCATGTTTGTCATCAATAGGAAATAGTTCACTGAGAATAACGGCTGAGTTGGTAATGGTTCAGTTGACACATACTATTGGAATACTTTTTAATGAACTTGCGTCGTCTTCATTAGTGTACTCCTCTTACAATATGATGACAGAATCTAAAGCTCTGTACTGGTTTCTAAAAAGGTATTACACAATGTATATTCCAAAATCCCCTTGAGAAGACTATGGGCAGCCTCAGTGGGTTTTTCCTGTTTAGCTTAAGGCATTAGAAAGGCTTCTGAGTAAATTATGACCTGTCTGAAAAGATCAACACTTTCCACGTTACCACGCGCTCGGCACTGATACGACAGGTCAAAACGCAGGCCCGATAAGCCTGAAATCTGGCATAGACTCTTCCTTATGAAAATAGCAGATATCTAGAGGCTGCAGAGGCTGTTTATCTAATGGGTTGAGAGTTCTGCTGCCTGCTGCGTGTTGCCCGGAGCTACAGTCGCACAAGCTAATCTCCAGCTCGCCACACACGTTTCATAGCAGTAGGTTAGCTTCAACACAACAATGCCCACTACCCACGCTTTTGCCCTCTCATTTTGCCATCTGTCACTCCAACTGGCATCACTATAAGAAAAGGTGCCAGGGGTTTAAATGATGACATGAGCTAAAGGTTTGGGCTAAAAATAGACGTATCCATAGACTCCCAGTACTTTGTGTTGACAATTTACAAACTCGGATGTGGCAGACTGTGGCAGCAGGTGTCTTGGAAAGTTTGGCGGCGAAATAAATGGCCAAAAGTGTGCGCTTCAGGTGAGTTGAACTTTCTGGTGAGCTGCTCCTGTCAAATGGTCATCCTCCCAAGGGCTTGTTAAATAAGGTTTTCGCTCCTTCCATATTGTTGGGTCCTATTTTGAAGTGACACAGTGGCTACTCTTCCAAAACTCTCCAGGTAAAGGGATGAGGTAATGTTGTGACCAAAAAATACTGTCTCAGGTCATGATTTTGTCAAGATTCTTGTTACCTGAATACCTTTATATTGTCTTTAAGCGATAATTAAACCTATATGCTTCTTTGGAGATTTGAAAGCTCGCCCACGATTGGTTAAGCACAGTCAACATGTTGACCATTCGACGGATAAGTTGGTGAGGATAAGCGCCAGTGCATTAAACAAAAAAAAACACAAAACTCGCAAAAACGACTTTGAATTACTTGGTTCATAGCAAAAGACCAAGTTTAAATCTGTCAACTGGACAAATTGTTGTAGGAGTTCATAAATGGTTCATATGGTTCAAATGGTTCATCGATTCATAAATAATGTTACTGAAGTGCAAGTAGTTAAGTAAAATACTGCATTATACTCTACTTTGGAAACAACTTGCAGCTACAAAATTCAAGCTGAACCAATTCTGGACACTTTTTCATTTGACTTTCAGATTTTCTTTCATTTCTTTGTTTGTGATCAGCAGAAACCTCCCCTCTGTGTGTGTAATAGATGCAGCCAACACTGATATGTACAGGTCAGCAAATAAAACTACAACAGTAAACTCAACTTCTGGCCATCACAATTTGCAGCTATTGCGAAACGTCTCTATGTATTGTTTTCCTGTCGCTCTTTGCCCTAAATCGGACATCTGTCGCAAAACAAATAGAAAAAAAGGCTTGTACATTTTTGCTTTTGTTTGCTACTTGCACACAGCGTGATCCATCAATGTCTATACAGAGGGGTGGTATCAGGCCGATCTCTAACATACACTGTAAGACATGGAAGTTCGTCTTACTCGAAGACATTATTGCTACGTGGATTAATGTGCAATGTCCCTTTTCAAATAAATATTTAAATAAATATTGGCTGCATTTATCTCGATTTGCAAAGTCAGAGCAATTTACACTAATCAAAATCTAATTCTATGGCAAAATAACATCTTAATTAAATCTCCATTCTCTCCAGCATCTTGAAAATTGGGCCTGGGAATTACAGCATCCCTCATGAGTCACAAAGCACAATGCATGGTCAGAATTGATATTTTGTTCATAATATCCTGCAATTATATTATTTTTAAAGAAACATTTTAGCAACAGCATGTCTTTGTTAAACCTACTACCTGCTCAAATATGAAATACAGCCAATGACCAGATCCAAATCAAGTAAACAGGACTTTTCCAGGTCTGATCCAAGTCTAAAAGTCGACTATATCATTTTCACTGTAGTTCTAACCAATAAATTATCCAAAACAGGACAAAAGAGTGGATAAAATTAACTTAAATTAAATTAGGCAAACCCACAAACTGAAGGGTCGCCAAGTACCACCTGAAGGAGCCCGACACCACAGTTTGAGAAACACTGATCTAAAACATTTAAACTTAACATCGGGTATCCATTAGTTTCCCATCAAATTAAATAAATTGTTGGGTTTTTAGAGTAGTTCCTTTGCACCACCTTGTTACCTTGGAGCGGTATAGAATAACCAAGGCCTCTCTCCAGCTGCTCTGCTTGATAACCTGCATTATTTGACATATGACTGGCTGGTCTGAGACACTATTGGACTGACAGCCTATTTGAGCTGTCTATCTCTGCTGCATGACACTGCTGCATGCATACTGCCTGTCACACCTCACGCTGCGCCCGAGCCTTCTTCACCAGCCCCTCCGCTGTCTCACTGCATTGCACTAGAAACCACACACAGATATGATGATAATGATGATATTAATTCGATTTGGTTTTCCTCATATTGCTCAATCTTGATTTTTGTGACTCAATTTATTTTTTTAATATTAAACTGTTGCCATTTAACACAAAAATACCACCATTTTCCTCCCGCAAAATCTGAACTCTGCTTCAAACCACATGCTTTTACTGACAGATGATTGGCAGTGGACCTCTCCATTAAAACACTTCAATCATATTATTGATGATTAGACCTGACTGAATCGAGAACCAGATTCAAATTTGATTAACTGCCCAGCCCTAGTTGGATATGCACAAAATGTAGATAAAACCAAACCCATTTTAAAAGCTAAATATCAGCAACGGAAAAAAATTGGTTATTGGCCACAACAGCAGACAAAATATTGGATATAAGTATTGGCAAAAAAAAAATTCCATACTGGCCCATCCCTACCTTTCATCATCAGAATCAACCTAGTCATAAACACTTCATTCTAATATGGTGCAACCTTTACTTGTATTGCAGTACTGTGGCAGGTGGGCTTGTCAGGAGGGATGTACAATAATAAACAAATAATTACTGGCTGAATGGTAAAGACATTATGACATCACAGCAATAATTTTGCTAATACAGTTTTTCACTAATAATTTAATCTGAATAGAAGCCTAAAATACATTGATTCAAGTTTTCTCTCTGAGTACTCACTCTGAGCCCCGACTGTGCCCCCTGCTCCAGCTGCGCACACACAGAGCAGCCCCCGGGTCAGAGGCAGAGAGCAGAGCACACATGTTTGCATATACAGCCTTCTTTTTTATGTTTGGAAGAAAGACATTTCAGTGAAACTGCTTTGTACCAGCCTCACGACGCAGGAGAGGGGCGACAGGCTTCTAACATTTGATCTAACAAGTTACCTAAACGTTTTCACTGCAACGCCGATTGGAAATCACGAGGCAGTCGAGACTGTGACAGTCCATGCATTAGCGGGGTAGCTTGGCATAGATGCTATCGGGCTGATGAGCTTGGCCTTTGCGAGGATCTAGTTGTATTTTAGTTCTCGATCAAACAAGAGGACGTGTGGTGCACTAAGAGGAGTTTGCCTGTTTGAGCCTCTGCTGTGACCATGTGCTCTGCGTGCAGACAAGAAAAACATGTTTTGCTAAACAGCCCAATGCAGATGGACTGTGTACATGAGGACTGTCTATATCTGCCTCTCCGCTAACTTTTTATTCTACATCTATATTCACAATATGCAGTCGCTGCTTTGAACTTGTGTCACTCAAAATCCCTCTCATGTTAAAGGAGCAGCAACGGTGCTACAGGCCCATCCCTCTCCCTCTGTGTTGCACAAAGCATCAAACTCACAGACACAATATGCTTCAGATAAGCCATAAATAACAAGAAAAATAACAAAATATAATGGCAACAACCCAGTAGTCATAGTTTTTAAAGCTTTATATGTATTATATGGTTTGCTTTAGTCACATTTAAGCCTATAAACTAAAACAAATAAAGTTTTACATTTCAAAAATCTGGTTAATTTAAAATGTATTATCGATTTTACTTTATCGGTTATCAATTACAACACATCTTCAAATGATCTGGTATCGGTAGAATAATCCATCATCGGGCATCACTAGTTCTCAGCATTTGGACAATAAAGTCATCTTGTTTCTACGACGTGATGGGACTGAAGCAAAGCACAGGCACTCAACAATGTTCACATCTGCAGCTCAGAGCTCCCAGCTGCCAACAGGAAGACTGCCCACTGGCACCCTCACAATAACAACCTAATGTCACCCTCTAGCACACTCTGTGTTTCTAAGGTTTCATTATTCGGAGACAACAACACTGATGAGCAAGTTGGAAAAACATAAAACAAAAAGTGTGTACATGCGATCTGGGGTTGAAGAATTCAATAGAAATTCAAGCACAGCTGTCTCCTTCACAAGTCTACCCCCCATTTGAATGTGGACACATCTGAAGCAAATGCATTGATTTAATTTGGCTCAGACAAGATTTGCTCTGGTCACTGGTTATGTAATCGATTAGCAATGCAATACATGATAGTTATGAGACTATTGAACAAAACTTCTTATTTTGAAAAAAATGAACAAAACTAAAGTTACCAGTTTTGAAGGACGCTAGAGGCTCATACAATACAAACATTATCTTCTTTTCTGTTCATGGGTTTCAGCTTCATGTTATATGCATACCAAAACATACCCGATTACAATCAATTATACTTTGGTATGCACATAACATGAAGCACAAGTCTGTACAAATGATTGGAATACCTGATTTAACACTATGCAAGGTTGAACTATTTACTTCATTCCAAGACGTTTCCCACATGTTTAATCTTGAAGTCAATATATATTTTTGCTACTGTAAAAGACAGAATATATTATACAAGGGCTGAATATTTTTTGCATTCCGTTCACAGTGCACATTTCAATCAGAAACATTAACAATATCACAGGGATATCAGACATGTTTGATATTTTTCGTGAGTCATAGGGTCCGAGAGCTGTTGAAGCCGGGTGATACAGCTACAGGCGGATGTAAACATCGCTCCGATGGCTGGAGCGTGTTTGATAAAGCGCCTCTGACACATATTCTGATCAAATCAACAAGTACAATAGCCCGAAAAGTTTGGTGACAAAAGCCTCGGACTTTAAACAAAATGTTAACGGTTTCCTAACCTAGTTCTATGATCCGTTGGGAGTTTAAACGCGCATGTATAAAAGGATGGCAAACATGTTCACAGCACTGCACACACCTCTCCTGTGGCTCATGTTCCTTGTACAGTGTGAGCAGGTCGGCGTATACGACCAACGCACACTTCCATTGTGAGCTTCGTATGAGATTAAATGGTGCAGTGTGAGTCTGGGAATTTGGTGCATTTTAAAAAATCTTACAAAATCTCACAGTGTAACCCCAGCTTTAGAAAGAAGACTGCTTAAATAATACAAGGTTCATATGCATTTCATTACAAGTTTGTACAGATCTAATCTACAGACTAGCAGGTTTTTACATCATAAGACATGATATTTTGTCATTTGCAAAGCACTATACAAATCAACTTGTCTGTAAACGCTGTCAAAACAAGCACTTTGACTGATTTTAATATACTATGCTAATTACTAATACAAATATCCAGTTAATGTCAGTTGAGGATCCCAACCAACAGACCTGGAAGAGAACACAGAACACATAAAGGAGATTCTCAAGGTGAATGGAGCCGTGATGAGCAGTACACTGAGCTCACACATAACTGAGCTGTATCACTGAATGCCTCACTGTCTGACCTTCACCACAGCCTCTCATCTGGGCTATTTGATTAGGGCTACAATCCACCTTGGTCCCACCGTCAAAGCTAAACGGAGAATTTCAGGGGCCAACATCAAAAAGATTAAGCTAAAAAAGGAGGGAAAATGACTAGAAATAAGCCGAGTTGAGCCATTTGAACTGCTCAGTAACGCTTTAGAGATGCATTAAGCAGCACATCCCTTTAAATGGGCTTTGGTGAGAGTAGCAGTCCATCAGACGCAAAATTCAATTTAACCTGAGGCGGCACAAACGGACAAATAAAAAATGAAGACTATCATTCTCACTGATAACATTTAATAGTAGATATTCTCAAGCACTTTTAGCCATTAGGGGAACAATGTGATCTAATGGTTGAATCTCTCCTCTGAGTTTGGGAGAGCAGTGTTGATTTTTGGTAGTAGAGCTGTCAAAGAAATGCAACCCAAACACGAGCCAATTCTAAAACTAAGATTGAGATGAGATACTATATTTGAAGTATCATTACTGAAAATAAAATAAATATCACATAAACAGGGCAAAATCTGACTTTTCCTGAATAGTTTTTGACTTGTCTTGATCTATATCCAAACTAGTATAAGACCACAAGCTAAAACTGACATTGTGGAATTAGTCATTTTGTTTGGTCAAAATGTGAGTTTGAAACTTCCATATCATGACAAAACTACTAGTTTTTGTTATACTTATTTCAACTAAACTGTTATGAATCACCCGTCATCTTCTAACCCTATACTTAGTCTCCTCTCGTCCCCCCACACCAGCTAACTTTAGGTCCTCTACTGTGTTATTTCTCTATTTACCTGTCTGGCAACAAAACCTTCAAATCCCAAGGACTCGGTGCACATATTTTTATTGACTTAAACTGCCTCTCATCTGAGATTGGCTTCACAAATGAATGGCAAAGCACAATTCTCTTGGATTTTGAAACCTTTTGTTGTTCGCCTAGAGATTACAACTTTGGGAGTGGAAAAACTTGTGAAAAAAATGCCAAAATATGATGCCAAAACATATACAGTTTACACATAAGATTCACCACTTCCATGTATGAACTGTTTGCATTGGCACGATTTGTAAGTCATTTTGCAAATTCCAAAAAGTGGAAGGATACGTAATGCAAACACAACTAAAAGATGAATTCATTTGGGGCACAGTGTTATGACTTGGCTAGAGCTACCTTGGGTTTCTGGCAGGCATTAATTTCTCCTCTCTGAAGCTTCCCACTACCAATACACATGGTTATTCACTCCCTCATCTCTCCCCTTCCTCCTATCTCTCTCCCCATCCATTTCTCTTCTTCCTCTTCTTTTCTCCATCCTTTACCCTTTCCCTTCAGCGTCCCCGTCTCTTATTCCTGTCTCTTCTTCCCATCTCTCTCTTCCCTCCCTCCCTCTCTCTCTCTCTTCCTCCTCTGTTCCTCCACCCTTTACCCTTTCCCTCCACGTCCCCGTCTCTCTTTTTCCTCTCCCCACCCCCTCCATTCTTCCAATCTCTCTCATCCTCTGCTCTCTGCTTTCTCTCCACTTTCTATCTGTCTCTCTCTCTCCCTCCCTCTCCCCTTCCTCCTCCTACTCTGTCGTTCTCCCTCCGTCTCTCCTCTCTGTATGCAGGTGATCGCCCACAGAGCTCCACGCTGCTGCTGCTTCTGCTGCTGTCAGGGAGAGGACAGTCACGTCTGATAAGCACCAATCTCCTGTGCTCCCTCTGGCCCACTTTCACCTCACGGAACAGTCGTCATCAAAGCTCATGGTGGAGAAGAATGGCATCTTAAAGGAGAAGAGGCCGCGGTCTGGATTCTGCAAATACAGAAGCGTCAGCGCGCCATACAAAAATACTCATATAGAAGAGGAGACTGGTCGGCCTTTGTGGCTTTTGCTCATACAAGTGTTGCTGGTGGCGTCTCCGCTGGGAGCAGTCCTAGTTTATCCAGTACACCTGCTACAAAAGAGGCCTGGGACACTACGAAGGGGTTGATATCAATGGAGGTGTTATGCAGAGGTCAGAGGAAATTATGTGTGGGAAAAGCTTTGTCATGTTTTTTATGGCAAAAACTTGTTTGTCATTGTAATAATCAGCATCAAAAATGGGATAATATGGTAATTGTCCTGGAGAGATTAAAAAATGAATATTTAAGTATAGAGTATAGTCTATAATTAAAACAACTAAAAACAACCTCAAAAGGAAACACCTAGCGTAATCTTTATACCCTTGTTTTATAACCAAAACAAGGGTATAAAGTTATATTTGTGCTCTTTTCTGGTTAATTTTATGGTCCATTCCTGATTTGTGCCAGACAACAGGTAAATTTGAGCAAATATCATCTGAATATAAAGCCAAAAAAAAACAAAAAACAGCCCACTCCTAGTTGTAATCAACACTATGTCCGTTGAAGGATAGTAAAAGGCTTGCCCTCATTTTAGCTGAGGATATGTTACCATTTTCATACCTTTATGTGTGAGTTGTGTCAGCAATACTAGCTGTGTTAACAACCAAGACACTGCATAAAAAAGCGTTCTTTATGTTATGCTTTACACATAAACACATACAACAGTGTTAATAGAGCGTACATTCAGTTCTGATACACACAGGGTTTAGTGTCTTGTTAAAGTAGAGATATTATACTTTAGACAGCCATATAGTTACAATCTATGATGCCATGGATCATCATCTGGACATTTTAATATTGATCTAAAATGACTTCATAAAAGAAATGGGTCCACTGATATCCGAAAAATGTAGCGCTGATAGAAATCTAGGGATAATAATGGACTCAGACCCGAACTTTAACAGCCACATCAAATCAATAACATCTGCAGCTTTTTACAGTCTAAAAAAAACATTGCAAAAATCAAAGGTATAGTGTCAAAAACAGACTTTGAGAGGCTTACCCATACATTTGTCTACAGTAGCTTAGACTACTGTAACGACCTGCTCACTGGCCTCTCCAAACAAGTGTTAAAACAGCTGCAGTACATCCAGAACACTGCTGCTTGGGTCCTGACTAGAACCAGGAAGTACGAGCACATAAGTCCTGTGCTCAGATCTCTGGTGCTGGGCCATGGAGAGACTTGTACACAAGCAGAGATGCTTTAAAGTTTATTCTCTGAGCCACAGGAAGCCAGTGCAAAGTACATCTCTCACATGTTAGTGCCATATGAACCATCTCTGAAACACTGATTCCCCATGTTTAGTCCTGACTCTGGGCACCAGCAGGAGGACGGTCCCTGAAGTCCTCAGTTTTATGCAGCTAAAACCTGGAACGGTCTTCCTAATGATGTGAGACAGGCCTTTACTTTGACAATGTTTATAGCCAGGCTCAAAAAGGTTCTGTTTAGCTGTGCATATGACTGAAAGGTTTTTATTCTGCACTCTTCTTTTAATGTTCATTTTATGTTTTGATTTGTTTTATTATGATTTTAATGTCTTTCTTATTCTGTAAAGCACTCTGAATTACTTGGTGTATGAATTGCGCTGTACAAATAAACTTGCCTTGCCTTGATTTTCCCGCCACTGTAAACGCCATCAAAACAAAGTGCCGCACTGCCAGACCATGCTTTTTATTAACACGTATTAAAAGAAAAAAAAAAGAAGAAGAAAATAAGTACAGAGCAGCAGGCGCGTGTATATTATGAGAGGTATTCCCTGTCTAAATAGTCATCTCTGACTCACTGGCATCTCTCATTTTCAAATCATAGTTTGCCCCTTGCCCTTGCCAGAATTTATCGACTGTATGTGCAGCTAAATAAACACGTTTTTCTGCCTTTCTTTTGTTTCTGTGGGTGTTGCAGCTCAAGTGGTCATGAAACAATGCACACATCAAAGCACTTTATGACAACACCAAACCAACAGCCAGACAACTGCGGCATCAACCACGCATCTCCAATCTGTCAGACAACCGCCCGTGCGTTTCCATGGAGGAGTTCACTGCACACAAAAAAAAAAAAAAAAAAAAAACACAAAGTGGAGCACATTCAGCCTATGTCCAATTATAGTAGATGGAGAAGGTCAGATTTAAATATCTCCGTCTACTTCACCACTTCACTGTAGTTATAGATGTACAACTTCAGTATTTAGTGTTCAATAAAGAGTCAGAGGACAATGCTGTTAAAATCGCATTAGTGAGCTTCTGCCAAAACTTAGCGCAGTGGTGGAGGAGCTGCGAAAGATGACTTGACCTGAACTACAAGGGCTGTGCAGTTTTATTACTTTTATTGGTCCAACTGATTGACTGTGAATGGAGACGGCAACAATGGACATGACCAAGGACAAAACTTGAATAGGAGGAAGTAAGTCAATTTGCACGCTTAAAAGGGGACATATGTAAAAATCGACTTTTATGAGCTTTTAACCAGGGCTCAAAAAATGTCTCTTTTCATGTACTTCTTAACCCAACCCACTTGTCTGTTCTGACTTGCCATTATTAAAAACACATTGTTTGCAGATCACCCAAAACCAGAACTTTGAGCTTTTCAACAAGTATTTATTAAACTTCATCTGTTTTTTATTGACATGGATAAACCAAAAAAATGGCAATATGATTTAGCTGAAAGATTATGCAGTGGATGAGTTAAATATGTACAAGTTAATTTTGAGGGTAGCTGAAAGTCTTGAAAACCCAACTCCATACAATCATAGCATCTCATTGCAAAGTTAAACCATTAGGCCTATACGCATGAAATCTGCTACTACGACTTCCTTCCTCCATATAAGGCAAACTGTATTTTTTCTGTTACCATGCCTACCTCAAACCACGTAGCAAATGGGGCACAGTGAACCTAAAAATTCTTCACAAAGAATAAACAACCTACAGTGCCGCTGGCAGCAGCAGACAGTGCAATGAAAAGCTAAACAAATTTCTATCAAATCAAACCTTGAGTTCTGAGCTGTACTTGTGTTGACAAAGGAATAAGAATTGACAAGTCAGCAACAGCAAACCCAAATCAACACTACTAAAAATTGAAAATATGAAATCTAACAATTCCTTGCAATCACTACATAACAGTTTGACCTAAAAAAAAAATCTGACTCGTTGTAAATATTGCAGTGAGTATGAGGTGAGCAGTGGACTATAGCAGCCCTTTGCTAGTGTAATTAAATGTAAAATAAACAAACACTAAACTGAGCCCAAGCACCCGGCGAGCGTGCACATAAACAGATATTGCTCTAAAACGTCGAGCAGAGGCAATTCATCACGCTAACAAATTGGACTAGCTCTCAGCGCCATTATCCTCCATCAAGGCGAGTGTGAGGCACGTGGCCCCGGGGCAGATGACAGGCGATGCTTGTTAGGTGGCAATCTCACCAATACGTTCAGATTGTCCCCCGCTAAACTGTCTGACAGGCAAATTGGTTGATTAAAAAAAAAAAAACTAGGGCATTAGCTCGCTGGGTTTATTTTGAATGAAACGGTCTCCGTGTGTAACCTTTATAATACTGTAGGTTATCTTTTGTTGTGGTCTCGAAGGCATTGGGTATTACATGGGTGAAGCTGAATAATTGAATTTTAAACATAGAGGGCACGAGGGATGTTCCGACAAAGCTGACACATGCAAATACTTCTGCATGAGATTAGCAAAACAAGCAATATGTGATAACTGCATAGATTATGTGATATGTGAAAACCATGCAAGGTCAGGCTTTTGAAATAATCGCCACTTCTGACCAACTTCTAAAATAAACTTGATAAAAATAATCTACTTAGATGCGTTACATTAAAAAAAATATATATATTGCAATGGTTGTTTAGGAGCTCTGCAATATTTCAACATGAGTATAGAGTCTGCAAATAAAGACAAAATAAATAAATAAATAGAACTTGCAAGGTAATGTTTCATATAAAGGTTATGAAGTAATATTTCGGCAAATTTGTGTGCGCTGTTTTATATTTTATGAGATGTCTGACCCTAAACAAGGATTACAGGTAGAGCCTTTGTGATGGATTACCATAATATCGACTGCATATCGTCCTAAAGATAACACAAAAAAATTGAAATGAATTTTAGACAATCTCGCCCACACCTACTAGTCATCAGTCTTGACTAGATGCCAGAATTCCCGTGTCTACACCAGGGCTAAGGTCTAATTCAGCAGCTAGAGCCATCCACCCACTACAATTTCAGCAGTTCTGTCCTTAAGCAAGACCATATCTATGAAATGAAAAACCTTATGCTTGTGTAATAGGTGGAGATTAGAGAGACTATAGGTGTATATTGGCAGCACCGACTCTTTCAGACTGCCGGGCTCAAACGGCTTACAGTAAATGACTTACAAAATGTGAACGCCACATTTAAATCTGGTTTAAATGGCGCTGTAATTTTTACTGGCTTAACATGAAAAACAGAGCTAGTTCAGTTTAAACGGTTTGCAGCCGTACAAAGTTATTCCTCACTTACCTTTACAGTTGTCACGATACTAAAATTTAAAACTCAATGTCGATACTAAAGGAACAGACCTGATACTCAATACCAATTCCGATACCACAATGATAATAAAAACACACTTAGATGATAGAATGTCATTTTCAACAATCGTAGTACTTTCTTTTATATTATGTTGTCTTATATCTGTGTAATACCTCAGTCATCCAGGTCTGTGGTTGTATACTTGTTCTGATACAGCTCAAGACAAATAGTTGCTTAAATGATTATCTAGATTTAGTATCAGTTTGTGTCTGATTTTCAATAGTTTTGATAACCCTAATTACCTTATGCATTTCGAACATCCTAATTAGTCGCCGTGATGAGTTTACACAAAACTTTCACAACTCTCAGACCAGTGGGGTTGTGACAATAACAAACACTAATCATGTCCAAGTGCACTTCCTGATCAGTGTTTCTCCTACCCTAAACGAGCATCTTTACTAAATTCGTTCTGCTAATCCATAAAAAAACTACCGTATTCATAGAACTCCCTCATACTTTGCCTGTCTAATCTAGTCCGTCATTCCAGGTGACCCGGTCCATGTTTTGCACCATGCTGTAGTCGGCAAACAGACCGGTGCCGAGTACAGCTACTATTTCCAAAGCATACTCCACAGAGACAGATGCAGAAACTGTTCCAGCTCAGGAGTAAGTTACACTAGAGTTTGTGGATGATAATAAAATGCATACTAATGCTTAGTGGCACTTTGTAAGTAAGCAAAATGCAGCCCAAACCTAGCAGTTTAAGTAAGTCTGTTAGCATCATTTGCGTGACAGAAAATGGAGGTGTGCATGTGCATGTGTTATAAACGTGAGAGGATGAAAAGTGAAGTTTGCTTCTGTGAATGTTGTGCTGATTTCTGCTGCATAAATAACTGTATTAGGTCATAACTTCAGAATGCAAATGATTAAGGCCTTTATATGAAATTAAACAAACTACGCTTGTAACGTAACAGTAATAAAAATGTAAATAAATTATAAATCTATATAATATACATGTCTATACTTTTCGCCTCCAATGTGCGCAAACCAGTAAACCTCAAGGAAGCACCGCTGGTTACGATTATCATTTTATAATTGGATGCAGACAAAACGCAGCAGACATTTTGCCTTCAAGAGCTGCTTATACAATATATCTGTACAGGGGCTAGACTTATTTTGCTCAAATATAAAAATCACGCACAGTGCCTTTAAGCAATGTCTTTATATTTATATCAATTTTGTATGGTGAAACCTACAACCTACAAATACGGAAAGCCAAACAGCTCTATTGGAGTCTTCATCCGTGCACCTTATGCGTTGCTGGTGGCAGGCTTGTAGGTGGAAGCAGGGAGCATTAGTTTACATGTGCTCCGTGAGCCCTGGAGCAGATCTGTGGAAAAAGAGTCTCGCACAAACCTCAGCTTTAGACAGGGCCCGGTTTAATCCTGACACTGCTCCTGTGGGAAAGAGACTACATCACTGAACAACAACTCGCAATATAAAAAGCAATACGAGCAAAGAGTTAGTAGGGTTTAATATTGTAAAAGGCAAGATAATAATCAAGTGTTTGCAATACTGACACTGATTATACTCAAGATAATTTCCAGTGCAAAATCAGATTGAAATATAGTACAACCAACCTACGCGTACCATGTTTTTTCTGAAATATATACTGCCTGTAATGATTTGCAAGTGAAATAAGATGTGCCTTTAGACCTTTAAATGTTTCGTTGCTAGGCTGATAAATACGCTGGCAATCACTGATAGAGTTGAGACAAGACAATTCCCACAAGAAAACACAAATCTTTGTCAATTATTACTGATAGGTTTTGCAGTTCACTTCACAATTTTGGCCTCACAATTCTATTTATTTATTTCTGCTGTTATTGCAGCACTGCTTTTTTTTAACTACAGCTACTCAAGAGACACTCTTTTTTGTTCAATGTGGGGAAAAAATCTCTCATTTTTCCACATATGTGCAGACTCTAGCTCAGATTTTATCTTGCAAGATCGTGTAGCACAAGATCATGTCACGACTCCATTAATGTCATTGGAATGTGTTATATGCATATATTTTCCTATACATTTCTAATAGATTTTGTTAAAATGAAGTACCAAATCATTCAGTTATGATACATATCTAGTGAAACTAAAAGGCCTCTCCACAAAACCCAAGCAGCGACAAAGTACCTTTGGCAGCTGCAGCAAGTGCAATGAAAAGCTTAATAAATCGCTGTTATAAATCCAATCTCTTAAACAATACCAGAGCCATTGTGAGTGCTGGAGCACCGGTTATAATGACAAAGGATGGCCATTCACGATAACTTCTTCCTGGCAGGTAACTGTAGCTGTGTCTGCCCTGAATATTTCATAAGCTGTCAAGGTCCGCAGAGGGGCTTAGATCAAGATCACAGTCCCCAATGCCCAATGTGCCGTCCAAAGACATATCACGGGTTATTCTTCCATTTGTCCACCGCAGCAGTAAATGTGTGGTGTGGCAGCCAGCGCTCAGGGAGGCCTAATCCACTCTCAGATAGATGTCATATTCTGTGTGTAGGCAAAAGGCAGAAGAGTGGGAGACAAACGTACAGAGGAGGAGAGATGCAGCCCCCACGCTAATCCCAAAAAAGCTGAAGTGACAGCAGCAAGAAGGGAAAGGCATAGCCAAGCAGCATGGTGTAATAGTTGGACCTTAAAGAATGATTTCAAAATGTGCGGCTATTGGACTAAATGGCATTACGTTAACCATAAGTTGGTAGTTCCACCAGGACAAGTGACAGGTCAGATTTGTGTTGAAGTAAGCCCTCACACTAAGAATCCATGTTTTTAAAGTATTTGAGAAATAAAACACCCATAATGAAAAATAAATCCTAAAGGCAGGCAAAGCAATAACACCTCCATGGACACGAGCTGGTGCACACCCCTCAACGATACACATAATCTACTCATGCACTTTTATGAAAGCTAATGTAATGATATTTTTTGTAAAAGTTTTAGCTTACTGATGTGTTACAAACTTTATTTTACGAGGTATTAGGCTGCTGGTGTTTAGCTTTACAGGAGCTAATAAGCAGCATATGTGCAGCTGATTTGAAATCACAGTGCTGCCATTCGGGACCTGCCACCAGAAGCAGGTGCGTGCCCTGGGTTCCTTAGGGTTTTCCACAAAGGCATGTTTTTATTCTGTTTTTTGCTGTCGATGCCATCTCTCAGCGCAAAGATGAGCTACTGCCAGCAACATCTGTAGTTAAAACACAACAAGCGCCCAGAGACTCCGCTTCCTCTTAGTTAAGGAGGCTGCCAATCAGTCTGGGTGTTTGAACTCAGAAACTCTCATGTACTGAAAACTAATGTTGTAAAGCAAAGGGTGAGACAAGGACACATCCAAGAGGCAATGTGTTCTATCAAACACAAACATTAGTCCGGCCGCTTTGACTTGAATGGTACTATTAATAACTTTGTAAACAAGTCCGCCATTAGTTTGATGAATTGGAGCACATCTTGACAGTTGGAAAAGTGCATTTGTTAAAGATCTCTTCTGGTTTCATTTGGGCTACAGTTTAGACAGCTTTTTATTTAGAGTCGACTCGAGCCAATTTGGAAGACAATCTCTTTGCTTGTCAGCGATCAACTTTAACACTGTGCAGGGAAAAAGTTCACACGACGATTGCATCTGGAAGGTGTTAAATCTCAAACTGTTCTAAATTTAAGTGCGTGATGAAAATACCATTTTGTTGATTGATTTCTCTAAAAATTGAACTAAATCATTTGTAAATGGCTATCCTACCTCCCCCTAACAGACTCAATAGTTCATTGGTTCGTTGATTGATGTTGTGAACTTGGAAAGTCTAGCACGCAATGTAGATTTGTGGCTCTGGTGGAACCATTTGGATATATTTTTCCATTAAAAAGTGACCTCAAGTGTTCAAAATTTCGATCACATACAAAAACAGTGTGGCAGTACTCACCTAAACTGTAAATATTGGTTTTATTAAAGTATACTTTCAACATATTTCAATAAGCTGGAAGATGGCCAAATTGTGACTAATAATAGCACAAAAATGGCATAAAATAAAAATATACCATGACTAAGTTCAAGTCTGACTAATCTGGTAGATCTGGTCTTTTCATCAAAATGTGACCTAAAAGTGTGATGGCTCACTAGAACTTTTTAAGCCAACTAACTACCGGTATTCTTTAATATTTCTGTTTAGAAATGTTCAATTTCCACAAGCACCACTCTGAACAACAGCAGTTATCCTTAGACACATCCCGTCCTCTTGAACACAGTTGGTGCAGAGGCAGACAGGTGGAGGTGTGTGGAGTCAGAATCCTCATCATTATAGTTTGACAGCGACGCTCCGTCTCCTCTCACTCCTGTATGAGACCAGCCCTGACAGAACTGAGGGAGACCGCTGAGCTCCCGTCCATCCTCCAAACTGGTGAGTCCAAGAGTCAACAGCCAACACTCACTATGTGGGACAAGGAAAACTACACTTTGTAACACAACTGGACATTGGACATTTGAGGGTAATTGTTTGAATTTGTTTCTCATTACTGTTGTAGAATTACTAAACCTGGCATCTTTACACATGAAATTAACACCTTGGACAATATTATCACAATCAAGCTCAACTATGCTTCCCTTGTAAGGAGTATTATACCTCTGAAGCAAAGTTAATAAGGACTGAGCGGGTGTCCTTGGCACAGCACCGCAGCATCTCCATCAATTTTAAATTGTAATATTGTACTTAAAAAAGCACTTCCTTTATTGTAGCCATGTAGGGAACAGCATTATGGGCACAAAAAACACACTATGCCCAAAAACTACTTTCATTACCACAATTACAACGTTTGCTTTTTGAATGTTTCTATAATCAGAGCATGAAATGACTTGCATGTAGTAAATTTTGCACAATCAGTAAAATCAAGGTTGCATACTGCATGTTTTCTAGTTCTGTCGTCCTATTCCCAGGGCCCATTTTCAGAAGATAAGATGAAAGAGTAGGCTTAGAAATTAGACTATATGCTCCTTCTGCGTTAATTCTATATGCGCTATAATATTGTGTTCTCATGGTTGTGTGGGTGGGACTGTGAAAGCCTCATTTCATCTATTAATCTGTAAATCTAAATACAATAAAAAAAACACACACACACACAGACACACAATTGAGCACTCAACACAACATGCATGATTGCGAAAACAAGTTAATATTGATGTCTTGTGATGACACTACTTTAAGATATTTGTATTTATGTATTCCTTGGTGGTGTCAACTGTGTCATGAAATAAAATTAAAAGCCTATTTTGTCGACCTCTCAGGAATCTATAATAGGCAGTGATGATCTGTTAGACCAATTAGCACCTTGAGGAATGAGAAAAAAATTCCATTAAAAGTCAGGACATTTACTTTGTTAATGAAGAGCAAAGATTAATTTGAAATCCAGTTTATGCCTTCTGGGTCTAAATATTAACAACAAATATTAGTACATCAAATTGAGCAGCGGTCGGTATCTGCTAGGTCATGACTAATTCATTCATTGGTGTTTGACTACACAGATTCTGCAAAAATGTTATGTCCACTTCCCTATTATTGCTTGTGCCCTTTTGATTGAAATTTACTACTGCAAATTGGATGGACTCCATAATATCTGCAGTTTTGGTGATGCTTTGACCCATTCCAGTAGTGGTTCCCAAAATGTGGACCAAGATATACGCCAGAGATTGTCTATACTAGCAAATGCATAAAATTACAGTATACTTTGACACGGACTATGCTGGAAGAAATGGTATTTCGATCTGCAGAGAAAAAATGACAATAAAGAATCTTAAAATATATGAAACTAAATTGAGCTGAAATCAAGTTATTGTTCAAAATAGCATAGTTTAAACCACTGTAAAATAACTTTTTTTTTTACATTTAAATAACAATAAAAAATCTGACATTCTTTTGAATCAGGAGAAATTATTTTGTGCAGTGGCTTTATTCTTTATAAAATAGAAGAGGCCATGACACTAACTCTTGACAATGACTGGTCTGTAGTTGTCACAATGTGGGGCGGCTTTGCAGGACCATTAGCGTGTTCTAACATTTTAGCACTTAGGAGTGGGAAAAATAATGTTTTAGGCACATCAATTCTAATAGAACAACTGAATTAATGTAGACACGACAATAATCGAAATTTTAAGTTTAATTGAAGGCACCACTCTACCTGTTTATTTTCCCTGTGTCTCTCACTCTGTCCCGCCTCCTCCGTCCTGTCACTCAGAGCAGCACTGTACAGATCGTTGCTGCTGCTGCTGCTGCTGTCCTGACGTCAGACGTGGCCTGTCTACTGTCACAAAGACTCACAGGAATATCTCTCAGTTCAGGATTTGTCTGACGCTTTATTTCGTTCACACTTAAGTTTCAGGAAAAGACGGTCTCATGTGTCATTGTGAGTTGCACCCCTCTGTTAGCTAATAGCGTAAACTTTTTCCCCAGTCCGAGATGAAGACGGCATCATGTTACGCACTCTAAAAGGAGCTTTAGTGCAAAACGCATAGATAAACTGTTCTAAACACACTCCATGCTGTGTCCCTACAGAGGGCAGTGCCGTGTGGGCTATAGTGTCTAATATAAATCTGCAGAGAACCTAAACAGAGAGCATGAAGCACCGCTAACAGCTACTCTGTAGTAGACGTGCTGTTATAATGCCAATATCTCCCACCTGCTAAAACTAATCCTGCTAAAACTAATCCTCGTTACTGAAAAACTATGCAATGAACCATTTAAAGAAGGCACTTGTGTTAAATAAAAGACATTGTTTTATCCTGCAACTCTACACATTAAAAAGTAGCCAATACTTTGATATGAATGGTGAAATGCATAGTAAAACAAAGATGCATTAAGGCACTAATGATCATTCCTGCATTGGCTCGTGAGCTGTAATCAAACTGAATCATAAGTTAGCTGTAGTTAGCCTTCCTATTAACACTGAGAACAAAAATATTTACTTCCCATTGTTAATTATAATGATTTAATGTCTGGGGTGACTAGGGATGCAATGATAGCCGAATCTCAAGATATGTTACAATCACAATATTTATTTCAGGGTATGATAGTTATTGTGATATTTTGGAGAGGCTAACAGATTTTTTTTTTTTTTCTTTGAAAATGCCTTGATAACACTTTGGGTTAATAACATTCTTCATGTTGTATGCATTAAAATAGAGCAAAGGATCATGGTCTATGTAGTTCCCTTTGTTTTTTTACTCACTGGTGCAACAAAACATTTTGCATTTAAGCAAAAGAGCGAGACATTATTGTGTAATTTTCACAGTACAATATACATCCCTAGTAGTGACTAAAGGGGCTGGGTTTGATTGTTTTTTTTTATACCAGTACCTTAAAGATACCTGCTTTTCGATACCAGTTCCTGAACAGTTCTTTTCTTAGGTGTTTTTTATGTAAGTTATTGTCCAATATTATTAAGAAAATACTTTTCAATCCTTTGATTACATTATAACTATGTTAATTCATAGTTTAAAAGATAGTTCTAGGCGATATGATGTCCAGTTAAAAGTCAAAACAAACGCGCATGCAAATGACCCAGAGTACACAGCTCTGACCCTCACTTGGACTTGCACGAGCCGTTTAGCTTCAGCTTTACGCAGACTGTGACTGGATGTGGATTTATTATTAAGCACAACACTTTGACTTTGAGACAGTGTAAAGGCCCTGCACTGAAGACGTGACCTTCAGGTGGAGATAAGTGGCAACTCTGGACATGCCATTTCTTCATCTCTTCTGTTTTACTAATAAGATAATACAGGGAACAGTCCTTTTATTTTGTATTTATTTATTTAAACAAATAAATGTATTTCCTTTTTTTTTTTTAACAGCAGCGCAGGTGCCTGAGCACCTGTATGGATTAGCGGTGTATGTATTGGCTCATTGACCGAGGAACTAGCTAGTGCCCAGCCCTAGCTACAATTCTTTCCGTCTCAAAATCAACTCAGCTATCATTTTCCCAGACTTGTTGGGTATACATTTACTGGTAGCTATACAATAGCAGCTCTAGGAGAGAAAAAAAAAAATCAATAAAATCATAGAGGCATTTAGTCACCACTGGCTGTAATCATCTGTGTGCGCTGGGGATGGTCACAACCAATCAACAGTCCAATGTACTCACTGCTAAATACAAGGTTTGTTGTATAAGGCTGGGAGGTTATCATAGAAGAGGAACAATCATAAGACGATTTGAGATGCTCTGATCCCATTTCCAGAGGTGAGAGATAGTGTGTTTAAATGACATTTCATTCTAACTCCCAAGAGAAAATAGCATTGGCATGGGCAATAATTTACATGTTATTTTATTCAAACACAAACTGCGACTTGCTAAAGAATGTAGGGCAGATTTCAAGTTGACTAGGATTACACAGGGCTGAGAAGTTACTCCAGGGCATATTGTTAAAAAGGTCACACACAATCTTGTTCATGCCATTTCAATTTCTAATCTATAAAAATGTGCAAAAGTCTCAAGGAATGTTTCAAGAAAGGCGCTGAACAAAGAAATTAGTATGCTGAAGAAAAAAAAACAAAAAAAACGAACTGCCCAGACTTTGATTCAGTCTTGTCTATTTGAGCGTTCTCATTCAGTCACAAAACTTTAGATTTCACAATGATAAAACCAAAACCTCATTCAGTCCTCAGACTTTGTACTGATAAGCTAACCACATATGCCCAGAGACTGACTGGGGCTGCCAATCTAAACTAACAGATATTGTGACCACCACCAGCAGTCAAACCACATTCATACTTTCATAAGGGGGGGAAAATGTCTTGCCCAAGGACACAACAACAGTGAATTGGCCAGAATTGGCATTGAACCAACCTCATGGGTGGTCATTATAAGATAGTTTATAGACACTTTTAATATAGATCAAGAGGTTATTTTGTCCTTGACCATAAACTACTGCTGTATGATAGGGGGAAAAAAAAAAAATTACCTTTTTTCCCCATTTGATCAATCTCAATTTTCAATTCCGTCTTCTTCCATCTTATTGAAAACATGGACAGGTGGACTTCAGGTATAGAACGGAGGGTGCCAGGATCACTACAGTTTTTATTTTCTGCAAAGAGCTATGAACTTTACACTAGCTCAACGTCATGTAGTGTGGCATCCAACAATCTTATGAGGCCAAAAAAATAAAAACATTTAAAAAAAAAAAAATCAAGCAGTGGACACCAAGCTTTATTGGGAAACAGATGCCACTTAATAGCTTTGCTCTGGGAAAACTGCTTCTGCAGCAGTGAAGAGACTGTACAATTCAAGTTACAGGAGGAAAGATAAAGTGTGAGCCCACCCTGCATTTAATGGGATATATTAGAACGTAACAAGAAGAATACAGGTTTAAGAACAATAGTAATAACAAGACATTAATTTTTTTTTTTAAAGCAAATCATCTGCAATAGTGACCACTGTTTTCATATGAAGAGAGATGCCTCTTGATATAACCACTGCATTTATCTAGGCTTGGGGCAGGTACAATGAATGCTCAGATTAGTTTATCAAGATGTCTACCCAATTCAGTATGGAGAAACTCTCAGAGAGGAACCATCAGGGACTTCTAGACCTTCACAGAAGGCCCAAACATTTCTGCATATAAATGTTTTAATATTTAATTTAATGTTATAAATACTATTAAATTGCACTAAACATACCAATAAAATCATAATTTATTATTATAGATTTTATTTCTATCAGACATTTCATAAATAAGAAGGAGTAATGTCCTGAGCACAGAAAACTGCAGTGTCAAATCAGATTTGGTGTTTTGGGGGTTACACATTCAGAACTGCTCGCTCATTCACTTGGCCTGCAGACAACAAGCAGAGGGCACTGGCATTGGAACCAACCAATCAGAGAGTCCATTTGCAGGTGATAGACAGGCAGAAACCAGCCCTGGTGCATTAGTTTAGTCCACGTCTTCTCGCAGGCCTCCACTGCTCCTGTGTAATGACTGGTCTGGCCACCCGCTGGCACCTCATTGTTTTGCTTGTAGTAAAAGTTAATTGACAGCTAGCTTGATCTGCATTTCACTTTTGGCAGAATTTAAGAAAAAGGAATATTGAGAAGATGCTTTGGATTTCTCATTTGGATTAATAATAGGATTTATTTTCAAAAAGGAGCCCTGTGTGTTTGCTATGCAAGTTGTCTTGAAATGTTCAGAAGAGCATCTAAAAAACAACGGGGCTACTAGCAAAGGATTTACTGACACTCGGAGTTCACAGAGCACAGAAAGAAGAACTGTTGGCTTGACATGTACAACAAGTGAGAAATAAACTACTCATTTGAGAAGATGGCAGCGGTGAATGTGACTGGCACACCCCGCCTCTCACGCACCTAGCCCCGCCTCTCACGCACCTAGCCCCGCCTCTCACGCACCTAGCCCCGCCTCTCACACGCACCTCTGCATGCTTGCTTTGGCATCTTCACTGATAATTGTATTTGTAAATATCTGAAGGCCTAGCTTTCAAGGGCACTGTTCGCCAGTGAATTCTCAATATACTGAAAATTTGTCATTTAGCTCTTGTTTTGTTCAGTTTTGTTATAATTTGAATTTGATCATTTGAAAATATGTCTTAGTATTGACAACATTGGTGTGCATGTTCATCTTTAATCCCACTTCGCCATCATTTCAGAATCCTTGTCATCTTTTAAACCACATACCAAGTCCAAATATTATTTTAAAAACATTAGAAAACTTTTTGGTCATCTTTTGCCATTAGGTGCACTATGCGACTTTTCTGATGGAGGGTCTGACTCCTGCTTGTCTAAACAGAGATTGTATTGTTTTGTCTAGAATGTTCCATGGTATGCCTTTGAGCTTATTTTGCTCCATACACAAACAACATACAACACAAGCAGAACACCAGCTCACAGTGAGGCACAAGAAAAAAAAAACCTTTAGGCCTAAACGGAACAATGCACATTCGATAAGTTTAATATCATTCTGTAGAACATTACAGGCAAACTAATAACATCACCATGGTGCTGAACCCCCCACTGGAAAAGTTACATAGATGAGAGGTTACTCAAAGCTACACTAAGTTCCAGTTTTCCTCTTTCGAGCCTTACTTTTTGGTCCAAGTCAAGCTGTGGAATAGTCCACTTTTTGCTCAAAATGTCTTTTTGGTTAAATCATTTGCTTTGGTCCCAACACTGACGCATTACACGTCCATAAAAGTTTAATTCAGCATGTAAGCCTTTCTAAGAAATAAACAGCTTGCACGGTCTCTGGGCTATGAATTTGGGTCATAGCTCACCAGTTGGTCAACCCGGATCTCACCCATGGAAAAACCGCTGCCCTGTTTCTTAACGCTGAGCCAGGAAGAGCTTTGGCCTTTTGCAGCCGTAACATAATCAAGTTATCACCGTAATTGAAGAGGGAAGTCGGCCGTAACAAGGTGGAGTACCTGTCCCTGAGCATTAATACAAACATCAGTCTGAATGAACACTCGGTATAAGAGGGGAGAAAGCAGGGCAGCCATATGACACTTGGGACCACGTGACAGGCGCGCGATGCATAATAACCCTGCATTGTGATGACACGCACGAGACCGAATCAATGGTCTTCCGGGTTACACGAGCCAACCGCCTGGACCACAAGCTATAATCTGTATAATCTGCAAAAACAATAACACACAGCACAGACTTACTCCTAGGCAATTTATAACAATTAGAAGTGTGTAGAAAAGTTTGACTCTTTTAAGTTATCAACGCAAGCTCCACTTAATCCAGTCAACTAGCATTATAGAGTCATATAAACTAGCATAAACCACGCAAAAACGTCTTTATCCTTCACAAATACCGCACAAAACCAGATTTGCTGGATGCACGGCTCTTGCATCACCACTTAGCGTCTGTCAAAGTAGAAATTCAAGCGTGTCCAACATTCCCTAAGTGCCAAAAAGACAGTGGAGAGGTTTGTCCGTTGGAAAAAGTGCTACGAACAAAATACCAACCGCTACTTTGGAAAAACAAGTTCTGTTATTTTAGCAGCAGCAATAAAGTCAGACATTGCACAAAGGTATTCTCGGTGTTAAAAATAAATTAAGCCCAAGGGGAGAAATCAAAGCCAGTGTTTCCTATCCCCTGAGTTAACCCGGGAGTGACACTGGCGTTAGACTATGTCGCTTACCATGGATCAAACTCGTGGATGATGCTTTCGAACCGGATCACGGCGAAAAGTCTGGAGCTAAAGCCCGCCAGACAGGCCAGAAACAAGATACTGAAGGAGAGGAGCGACTGCCACCCCGCCGGTTGTGTCAGTCCCCCCGACAGGCCTCCTTTGCCCCCTCCTCCTCCGGATCGGCTATTCCCGTGCACCGAGGAGTTCGCTTTGTGCTTGCCGTCGCCTGCTGCGTGGTGTTCCGCCATTTCTGCGCGCGGTGTCGGCTGGTCCCTCCTGCCTGCCGCGCTCCCGAGTCTCCCTCCCTCGGCTTCGTAGTGTCGAAAACTCCTCCCGGCAAGCTCCCGTATCCGTACACCGCGAGATACAGCTCCGATATGTTCTTATATGCAGTCTAGATCCACTGTAAGACGTGTGTCACATCCCCGAGCCTGCACACACACACACAGCCAGAGCCGCAATGCAATGGTCAATCCGCTCCACGATTGAACGCCGGTGGAAGGAGGCGGTGCGTGCGTAAGGGGCGGGGCTTCACAGAGGATTTACGCGTTCTCATTTGCTGACAGGTGCAATAAGGCGGGGCTTATACTTTTTTAGCCAATCAGAGAGCTGCAATGCGTAGACGGGTAGATAAATAAACCAATAGGAGCGTTGTCATTTATAGTCAAACTCGAATGAAATATGGATAATCCCCTTGTTAAATATGAAATTGAGTCATCTGAGTGCACGCTATAAATATAATCCTAATTTCACGGTTAGATTTAGATCTAGCTATAGATTAATTAGTCATATTTCTAAAGAAAGAAGAAAATATAGGCTAATAAAAATAGTTCAAAGTAAAGTTTTAAGTGTTGGAGTTTTTTGCAGTCTATAAACTATAGGTAGCTGATGACAAATGTTCATTGACAATGTAATATTTCTGTTGCCCTTGGATGTTCGGCACCAGCAGTAGACCTGTAATATAGATTGATGTGTCTCGTCATTATTGTGCCCCCTGGATACCACGACAACAACACAACATTCATCATTCTTTTAAACTCAAGTGCTACTTTTTACAACTTCCCCAAAGCATTAAAAAACTTGAATAGGAATAAAGTTGCTTCTTTTTGCCTTCTGATAAACCCTGAAGTTTTGATTGATTGTATAGGGGGCTTGCTTGTCTTGCGCCTGCACTGTTACAGCTATGAGACAGCGGTATTGATTTATGCAGTGATTTACTCCCAAAGGCAAAGAACAATACTTTTGTACTGTCTCCCAGTCTCTTGTAGACCCTGAACTGACAGCTCATGTCATCATATAAGCTTGTATAGAATTTATTAAAGGCCCTATAGGTGCATTTTTCTGGCTGGTTAAATTACTTTGCCAAGGTTCTTAGGCTATAACTTAAAATAATGTTTCCTTCATGGACATACCTCAAAGCCTTAGTTTACATAAAATTTGTCAATACAATATGCTAGCAGATGGCACTATGGCTGCGTCTGCTGGTTTATTGAAAAGTAAATGAGTTTGCAGGCAGTTAAAGGCATCTGTATCCAAACTGCGATGCTGTAGTGGAGGGAATTTGAAATTTGAGCACAAACATGAGTTGAACAAGTCTGGTGAAAGTGCATGAGTGTAATATTTTGGCCCAACAAACAGACAGATACAAAACATCTTTTTCTTTTTTTCATTTTGAATGTTTTTATTGCACTGAAAAACATGTGTTCTTACAGTGAGCAGACTTACATCTCCACAAACTTCACTTGGAGGAGAGCCTCTTGGAAATGCTTTTCCTTTGGCTATGATATTCCACAGTGGCATAAAACTAGTCTATCTCCACAGAGAATATTCCAAAGTATGGTGTTAACTTTCTATTCCCATGGACTCTTTCAGGTGACGTGCCGCCAAAAAGTTATGCAGTGTTATTTTAAGAACACAAAGGAGATATATGGGTACCGAGCTATAAAAGAGACTGAGTAAATATGCAGGGTTGCACAAATGTGTGGATTATGCTTTCGAATTGGATCACAGCAAAAGTTTTGAGCTCTATGTTTTTTGAGAGGAAACAATTTTATAACACAGTCAACAGCAGCATAAAACTACTCTTGGTGAATTGCTAAGTCCTAAAAGCATGTCTGAGCCCCATGTATAATGCATGTTCTATTGTGGTTGCTAAGTGTCTATGGGCCACATGAGGACACAGGCTCCCTCGCCCCTCTGCCTCTCTCTCACCACTCACCTCTGCACCACCTCCTCTTTTGTTACAGTCGACTTTAATCAATGTTATTCTTCCTCTCATTCATCTTCACCTGGGCCATTTATCTGAGTTCATGGGAGACTGGAGCGAATTGTTCAAAAAGGTTAATTTATGTCCTACAAAAAAGTTTCTTTGGCATTTGAATTGCTCATTTCTGCTATCTCCTTCAGACAGGTCTTGTTATGTGAAGAATGTTGACTGGTCTATAGAGCTCGGGATTGTGTCGTCAAACCTCATAAATAATTTCAGTTTGTCAGATGTTAAACCAATGGAGATTGTAAGATGCCAAATAGTACATTTAGCGTTTGTTCATAAGTATTCTGATAAATGTAGTAGTAGTGAACCAGCAGCTTATTGGATTGTCCCACAGTTCTACTATTTCCTTTTTTAAATTGTTTTGGTTAACGATGAGAGTTTTTCACTACTGTTTCTGATTCAGACCAGTTAAAATATGTAACACAAAGAAAAGCAGGTACGCATTGGAGAGGTTTTGACTATATTTCCATTATGAACTAATATGAACTCTAGACGTTTTTGTAGTTGTACATCAGAGACTGAACTCACAATTTCTTTGTTGTAATCAGAAACTACTCCAACATTCAAACCCATGCTTACTTTGTCATAAAGTCATGTTCGGGTTAGAATCTGAAAGATATTTTAGAAAGCCTTTTTTATCGAGTTCAAAAAGAGTCGTGAACATTCCAAGATATGTCAAATATAGTGTGAAAGGTAACATAACTACTATAATAACTTTGTGTAATTATATTGCACCAAGCTCAAAGTCTTTACAATTTGCCATCGCTCAAAAAACTCGAGACTGTGTAGTCAATGTGGAAACGTACTCTTTAAACTCTACATGTTAATCAAATGTTAAAGCTCCTTATGTAAATGCTTATTCCTCTTACAGTTTTACCCCTTGAGACATGTACTACAAACACATCCCTATTCAAAACAAACACACCATGACCTTGAGTTTAGCATTAGACTTTTAAATTTCACATTAAAATAATATATTCATGTCTCTCAATAGCATCTGCATTGATATAAATGCTCTATAAGAGAAAAAAATAAATAAATGAAGTAATGTGTTTTGTTTCTGCAAGCTGTTATTCACACTAGCACTATACATTTGCATTTTAGTGCAGTGAAAACTCCTATCTCCCACTTATTTATACACATGTTGAGGGCCAGAGTGTAAAGTGTCTTGCCCAAGGACAAGTGGGAAAATGCAAACTGACAGCAAAGATCAATCAGACAGCCTCACGCTACTACTACTACTTGGGCGAGAGGGTTAGTGGTAAGAACGTTCATCAACAACCTGAAGGTCTACGCTTTCAAATCCGCTGGGCCACTGCATGCAATTGTTTTGTGTCTTTAGGCAAGACACTTCATCCACCTTCCCAAGTATGAATGTGGTGTGTGCGTGAGTGACTGATTGTAGTTGGAGAGGCCGATGGCACAGATGGGCAGCCTTAACCTCAATGCAACTGTGGCTACACAAGTATTTTACAACTACCAAGTGTGGAGTGAATGAATATTGCAATGTAAAGCATTTTAAGAGGCTTGAAAAGCACTGTATAAATCCGAGGCATTATTTTATTTTATGTTGCTTTATTTTATGATGCGTTGTTTTATGTTGTGTTGTTTTTTTGTTTTTTGTTATAGGTTTTAGGTTTTATGTAGTTGTTGTTTTATGTTGTTGTTGTTGTTGTAGTTTTATGTCGTTATTTTACGTCATTGCTGTTTTATGTCGTTGTTTTGTGTTGTTGTTTTATGTTGTTGTTGTTTTATATCATTGTTTTTTTGCCATTGTTTTGTCTTTCTTGTTTTATGTTGTTTTTTGTTGTTGTTTAATGTCATCGTTTTATGTCATTTTTGTTTTATGTCATTGTTGTTTTAGGTTGTTGTTTTTTGTTGTTGCTTTATGTTGTTGTTGCTTTATGTTGTTGTTGTTGTTTTATGTTGTTGTTGAATTGCTTTTTAAAATAGTAAATTAGTTGATTTAACTTTCAAGTACGTGTATATTTGAAAGGTTCTTCAGCTGTATTTAGATGATCAAAAGAAATGTATGTGTGTTAAATGTTTAAGTGCAGATTTTTAGACAGTAGTGTAACAGCAGCAGAAAGACAGAGACAAGAGCTGAGACACAGAGATGGAGGGATGAGTACAGGCTACAGAAAGAGTATAAAGACGATGATGAAAATGGAAAGGGGTCATCGCAGAGAGGAAGCAGAGTGAACAGAAGGTGACTGAGGAATTTAAGTTTGTGAGGAGGAGAGATGTGCAAAGTATGGAGAGTACACAAGGACAAGAAGGCAACATTTGAACAGGGACACAATGAGAAGGCTTGTTTTTCTTAGACACACAAACAAATCTGTCATTGTCAATATTTAGAAGCATCATGAAATAGGAAGAAAATATTTTCTTTCATGATTTTGATCAGAAGCAGAATTCCTTTTTCAATTCTCAAAGGAAATTCTTTTGCAAGTTTCCCAAAATATTAAAGGATAAGATGCCAGAACTGTATTTTGTTATATTTTTGGTAAGTAAAAAGTCTCCAGATACTTGCTGCCATTACAGTTCCAATAAAGTCACAGAAATACATATAAAATTTAAAGGTGCACTATGTAACTTTTCTGAAGAAGGGGCTGCCACTTGCATGTCTTAGAAGAGATGTTATTGCCTTACCTGGAATGTACACACAATATGCATTAAATGTATCTATTTTCCATTTAAATATAGTTGCTCAAACATACCATGGAAATGCATTCTTACTGTGAGCAGGGTCACTCCACAGATCTGACCTGTACTTGGCCACAGCGTGTCCCCGCATAGTGATAGATAAGTTTAATGGCCTTCTGTGGCACATTCTCCGCAATTAAAGTTACACATTGTACCTTCAAAGTGTCTTCTTCATCTCATTACCGACCTTTTTGTCAAGTTAAGTTTGTATAGTCTTTAATCCTCCAGTCAGGTCCTCTTGAATAAGATCCTGTCTCCAATCTAAAAGACAGTCCTTAAATGCTGCACTGCGGTCAAACTGGTGAAATGCAGAGGAGTGATATGTTGTTCCCATAGCATGTCTTTAAAGAAGGTTTTATGCAAAATCGATTTTTTGAGCTTTCTACCCTATTATAACATTGTTCCCTCATCAGAAACACGCCCGAAGAGATTTTAGATGTCATCCATGCATGTTTGAGTATTTTAGCGCTCTCTCCTGGGCCCCATTCGAACCCTCCTACGGTTCTGTGCAATGCTCATCCCACAAGCCTATATCATCCATGCTCCCACGCGACAACTCTGCATAAATATACAAAAGCATGATACAAAACTGTACACAGCAACTTGACAAACCTGATGAAATGTGCAGTATTTTCAATAGCAGGATGCACGCTGATTGTGTTGATAGCGCTCAGAAGGGGGAGTGACTTAGTGTGGGGAGACTTAGAATTTCAAAAACAAAAGAGAAACTTATAAAACATGTTAGTATGTTGTTTTTGTTGAATATAGCATTTTGAAAGCAATAAAAGGTAACATGGTGACCTAAATATGTTATGGGTTAGCAGTTAATGCCCCGCTGAAGTAAAATGCCCTCTTTAAACAAAAATAAACCAAGACCAAATAAACGTTTGGACTAAAATGGATTCTTAATATGACATGTGGCTACAATATTGACAGAGCGAGCTAATCCAAAGGTTCAATCCCAGCTTTAACCGGGCTATAAATATTGATGCGTTCTTGGGCAAGACACTTTCTCTGACTTTATTCTGTACAAAATTCTATGTGTCAGACAGTGTGCTTGTTTTGCGAACGCTCGTCAACGGCTGGAATCTAGCCCAAAGCTGCAATCTGGCATGTTTACGTACAAGTGTCTCAAGTACATTCATGGACCAAATAATCCAGTAATTATGCAGTGCTGTGGTATGACTTAGATTTAAATGATTTTAGACACATTCTCTTCCTTATGAAATCATCATCACACAGCATGAATCGCCTTTAAACAACTTACAACATCCCAATTATTCCAAGTGAGCATATTACACACCATCTGTCTGAGATAAGCCTTCAAAGTCACAAGTTCGGCTTTCATCAGTTTTGCAATCTTCGCAAAAAATATTTGTCCAAAACTGAAATAAAATTATTCTGCAACTGGTGTGATATTGTCAAATCCAAACACACAAAAATCTTCAAGCAGAATAAATGACAGGTTCGACTAGTCTTTCTCGTCAGAATTGTGAAACTTTTTGAACGTCTGGCCTTTGGCAAAATACCAAGACACCCGTGAATGCCAAGTATAAATTCTGCTGTAGGGAGAGAAGACAGAGCAAACATTGAACAGTCAAGTCTGAATGCTCCTGAGACGTGAGGAGGCAAACCTGGCAACAAGCTCTGTCCGTCTTTCATCCTGATCTGGGGTCTAATTTATAAAACCTTTGTACGCACAAAACGGGGTCTGAAATGTGCGTGCGCAGTTCGTCATGTCAAAGTTGGAATTTATAAAAAACAATGTGAACATGAAACACTGCGCACCTCCACGCAAATTCTGGAGCTGGCGTGGGCGGTGCACACTTTAGAGACATACAGCTCAGAGGGAGGAGAGCAGAGAGGCGCCGTGAGGGGAAGAGGGGATGAGACAGTCAGGTCTGGTGGAAGTTTGAAACTGTGGATTTGGCTTTATTTTCCCAGAAACAAACGACGCTGACGCTGATGCTGGATGGTCCCCACAGCGTCACTGTGTCTTTTATGAAATGATCACTGGACACAACGGCTCCACTGACTCTCACACGCAGACATACACACAGAGACACACACAGAGAGAGACACACACAGACAGAGACACACACTCACAGAGACACATACAGACAGAGACACACACTCACAGAGACACATACAGACATGCACACACACACACACACACACACACACAACACACAGACACACACACAGACAGAGACACACACACACAGACAGACACACAGAGACACACACACAGACAGAGACACACACACTCACAGAGACACACACAGACACACACAACACACAGACAGAGACACACACACAGACAGAGACACACACACTCACAGAGACACACACAGACACACACAACACACAGACAGAGACACACACACAGAGACACACACGCAGACAGAGACACACACACAAACAGAGACACACACAGACATACACAACACAGACACACACAGAGATACACCCAGACAGAGACACACACACTCACACACACCCCGACAGAGACACACACAGACACACACAGACACGCAAACACACACACTCATGAACATGCAGACATGTCCTTCACACACAAAGCGGTATGAGAATAAAACGGCCTCTTCTGTGTGTGTGTGTGTCACGCTCTTTCAGCCTTTCTAAAACCTCACACGTTTCAAGAAAGCACTTCCTTGTAAATGTTTAATTGACAGTATAAATGTTAAAATGTTGTTTTAGAGCAGCAGAGTTCACTTGTCTCTAAAGTTCCACTGTGTCCTCTGCTGCGTCCACCCCCCAGCCCCTCCCTCTTTATCCCTGTGTGTCAATCAAACCCGCTCATTATCGCCTCTTGTTTAGGTTAATCTCATTCAGAATTCACTTTGCATTGTCCTTTTATGATGAACTAGAGGCGTTCAAGGGGCGTGGCGCGAGGTGGAATCATGCACATTTCTTCTGTAGACTTCAAACTTTGAGGGGAAAGTGCGCTAACTATGTGTGGACGTTTTTTCACGTAAGCCTATGTGAAATTTGCGTTTTGTACCTACAAACTCTTTCAAGTAGATTTTGAGGGCACTCTTTTTTTAAATGAGGCCCTGGCCTTTAGAGGGAGACGCCGATGAAGAAATTCTCCCACATCACTGTCTCAAAGGTCATCCTCCGAGTTAGAGAGGTTCAGGAGAGAAGATGGTGGACAGGAATAAATGGACTGGATGAATAAGTAAGAAGGAATAATAAGGAGAAAAAGTCAAAGTTGTATCTGCATATTTGGACAAAGCACATAGTTTGGAACCAGTGCCAATGGCTGCATGTGATTAACAACACTAATAAAATGTTTTATTGTGGAGCAAAAAGTGCCAGAAAAACATATGTTTTGGCGTATATCAAGTGTTATAAAAATTTGCACTAGAAGAATGTCTGCTCAGTATTACAGCCCTATGGCCTAGGATTTACACCATTAAATGTGGGAAAAAAAAGCATTTACTGTATTGCTTTGCTACAAATTCAACAATAGAGTTTTAACTTATTTATTTCCATGAAGAAAAGCAGGTGGCGTTCATGCCAAGTTACTGTCCAGATTTGAGAGGCAAATCCAGTCAAAGTAAAGATGCATGTTTAAAAACATATATTGGAGAAAAAAAACCCCATAATGAAACACTTTAATTGACTGAAAGGTTACACCACAACGCTTTAAATAAAAACTAGAAATGCAGTGTTATCCATGTTTCACAGCAGTTTCTCATTGTTATCACTCAGTGTTGGATGTCTGTGTGCATTCTGTGGTGGGAAACAAAGGTGCAAACATGTGCTAATGCACTGGTAACCTCATTTCTCCAGTGTAGAAAAATGTCAACTTTTCCACAAAACTATTGTTTACATGTGTAAAACATGGTTCTATGAATAAAAGTGAGTCTGTAACCCTTGGGTCAGGAGCAGTATGGAAAATTATTATACCTGTGAGTGTGCGCTACACATCATGAAGATGTGCGTGTGCACACTCACCCTCTTTCTGATGAGCATAACCAGCCAATCACTGACATGTGACCAAGAAACAGTTTCAGTTCACTTTCATTCATAGAACCGTGTCTACATACATAAACAGTTTTATTTCATTTCAGTGAACTTGTATGTGACTACCAAATCAGTCACAGGGAAGGTGAGAGGGCACCCAAGGACACAGCATCTGATAAAAGACGTGAACACAACCACAGCTGCAAATGTGTCAGCTTCATTGCAAACAAACCCATCTATTGCAACCCATAAAACAATAGAGGGGATGGTGGATGCAGGCAAATTCAGCCTGCAAAACTTGGCAAAGGTAAAGAAGAATATCCAGCAGCACTACACACCTCCTTCAAGAGCACACTGCTGAACAGCGACCAAGATGCAGCCATGCCACATGTAGAGTAGGTACCCACTCCATGCAGAAGAGGCTTCCTTGCATGAGAGTGAGCCAATGCAATGAGATCAACTATACAGTGGGCCAGCCACCACGCAATGTGGACTTGTGATAGCTCACAAAAAGGTCGTCCACTGAGCACACATAAGCCCTTAGGGCCTCACCGGGCACAGGGAGTGCAGCCTCTCAGCATCCTCAGAAGAGTGTGGAGAATAGCAAGACCAAAGGCACATAGTTCCTAGGAATCACCTCGGGCAGGAAGGCGGGGTTCGGCAGGAGATGAACCACCCTGCTCTCGTCCCCAAAACACAGGTACCCTACTCCAACGGAGAGAACAGCAAGCTCACCCACTCGCGTAGCCAATGATATGGCAAGCAGAAAGAGTGTTTTCAAGCTGAGAAGCTGCTTCCTAACGCTGTTCAAAACTGAATTGCAAGGTAATACGACCCAGGGTCAGTCTATCACACTGCGCATGAGCTGTAGAGATGGCAACAAGATCCACACAGACTGGATTGGGCTCCACTGACTTAAGGACAACACCACAGTCATGCTACAGGACACGAGGTCCACACTAGAATTCTCATAGAAAGCCAGAGGGGTGCTACGAAAGAGCAGCCCAAAATCAGCAATGATCCATGAGAACGGCAAAAAAGTCAAGGTGACCAGCATAAACTTTGAGCGACTGGAAGCATAGAAAGAAATTCATATACTGTACAGTTTGCAGCCACAGGTGTGTTAAATTTGGCATAATTCTCCTCATCAGAGGGCTGTAGTCACATAGTTCCAGGTTTACTGAAATAATAAAAGCATAAAATCTTTCAAACAGACCAAAGCCAAATTCTCATTCAAGATACATTGAAGTTTCACAGATAAGTCAGACGAATGTTTGTTTTTCTACCTACAGTGTCTCTGTGTAAAAATCGAAGTCTTTTTCATCAGCCAAGGAAAGAAACATTGGATTGATTACCAATGCATCAGCCATGACATGTTCACACCCACGTACTCCTTGAAACTCTTTCAAGTCAAAAGAGGTAGCATTGGATAAAACAACGCAGAAAATATGCCAAGGAATTACTATAATGAGGTTAATAATTTCCAAGGTTTTTTAGAATTTTCTAAATTATTTCATTTTAACAAGTAAAGAGCCATGAATTTATGTAAAATAACTAAAACAGAAAGTATGAATAGCTCCACTGTGCAGTTTTGTCTATAATAAAGAAAAAAATAATAAAATCATGTGGTTCAATATGATCTGGACAAAATGGTAAGTTTGCATAAGTATTTATTCATATACTTGATAATTTTGTTAAAATATAATGGGAAATGGGGCTACATTACAATAATATAATCATGTTCCAAAAAGCAATAACTGCGCTATTTCAGTTTCTGATTCATGTACTTTTTAAACACATCCTGGATCAACACAACAGAAAACAAAAATATGAACTACTCAACAAATACAAAAATCCCATACATTTCCATAACATGTTAGTAGTGATGTAAGCTACAGGTTTATCAGCTTTTTGTGTGTAAAAAGACAATCTATTACCTTTCAAAGTTTAGAAAGAGCGTTAAGGTAGGATCAGAAAGAAAAAAGAAAAACATGATTGTAGCTTTAATATTTCCTTGGTTGTTTTTCTACCTGAAAATGTGGACAGCCGGATGGTGTTTACTCTGCTGCCAGACTGCTCCCAGAAGGCATTACACTTTCATGGTCTCTGTCTGCCTCTGTGCTCAGTTCAATTGCACGAGTCCGATATGATACAATGACTGACTTTTAAAATAAAATATTATCAGCTGAGTCTTGTCTTTGCCACAGTACTGTAAATTATTGTGAATGTTGATGGTAAAATGGGTCCTACTATCACTTGGAGTAGTATATAGGAGAGGAAAATAAAGTTAAAACAGCACAGTGTAACTTTCTGGAGGTAGCATGTACCTATCCTGCATTATTCCTCGGAAATAGAACGTTAAAACCACACTTTGGAACATTCTCCTGGAGCTGAAGATGGATACACTCTATGCCATACTGTTCAATATTATAGCCAAAAGAACAACAATTCTATAGGGACAAAACAAACAAAAAAACATACTTTATTTTGGTCTGTTTTTTGGTTTAAATGTTACACAGTGGGGCTTTAAAGGAGAATGTAGAAGTAGTAGAGCAGTAATTGTAGTGGATCTACTGTATGTTACAAAGGCTTTTCCCCTGTAACAATAGTACTTCCATGATTATACGTTGGCTTTTTACACAATTTCCAAACCGTAGCATTACTATCAGTCCTTATTGTCCGCACTATTGACCCAGGTTACACCTGTCACACGACGGGCCTGCCCAGACCTACCCCATCAGTGCTGGACCATTTCACCTGATCACGCCACAACCACCTCAAACACCAGCCTCTAAATCTGCACTGAGGCTCCCATGGGTGTGCATTATATCTGCCCCAGTGCAGTGTGAGCTGGCAAAACAACTTAATGTAGACAATGATGTAGAGTGAACATGTACGGGCCATAAGGCTTCAGCCCGGGCACAGGAGCAGTTCATCTTGATAAAGCTTTCACTGTAATTTAGAGCCTGTGTATGGCCCACGCGGGGTCTGTGTTAAATCATAAGTTATTAAATCATGTGGGGTGAGTGTGAGAAGAAATACTGTGCTTAAGTCCTGGGCAGGTGTGTGGAAACGGACAAAGAGAACAGTGGATTTGAAATTCAAACTGGACAACAAAAGCAGGTAACTGGACTGTGCTGTTTAGGAAAAGTGCTTCTGGACACCTGACTTTTGTTTATGGAGCAGATCAGACGTGAACACACTGCTGCTCACATAAGAGAGCTCTCAACACTGGCAGCATTTTCTAAAGATTTAAAACACTGGTTGTTTGTCAAATATGTCCCCATGTATAATTAAATAGAATTTTTGGTTGTTAATTTAACTTTTAACCTCTAACTTCAACTGAACTGTTCTTATAATTGTGTGTATACTGAGTGTGTTGTGTGTATAGTGGGTGTGTTGTGTGTATACTGAGTGTGTTGTGTGTATAGTTGGTGTGTTGTGTGTATACTGAGTGTGTTGTGTGTATAGTGAGTGTGCTGTGTGTATAGTGAGTGTGTTGTGTGTATAGTGAGTATGTTGTATGTATACTGAGTGTGCTAGTGTGTTACTTTTGTGTGATGTTGATAAGAAATATAGTGTTATTTGGGCAGTGTTACAAAAAACAACAACTTCATATTGATTTTATTTTTGTCTTCCCAAACCCAAACATGAATGTCTTTCAATATTAACTTCATAACTATAAAAAATACAGATTTTTTAATAATTACCATTCAAGATAAAAATAGTCAAATACAATTCCTCCAAGATCTGAACTTTGTTGACAGAGGATTGGCTGTAAACCTCTCAATCTAAAAGAGCTTAGCATAACATTGATCATTAGAAATGACTGAACCTCGATTTTGATTAAAATGTGATTACTTGCACAGCTCTAACTCAAAGTTGTGTTTCCATTGCACTATCCTTTCACTCCACTGTCCCTGTGTATGGCCCATAAAGTTGACATGTGATTCTCAATCCACACCATCACCCTCTTTTATAGCCTCTTATCACTCATTCACACACCATGCTACACTAACAGACACAGTTTTGATGAAAGCAATACTAGGGCACATCATCACTGATGTTTCCTTTGGTCACAGGGTGTTTTGGGTCTTTAAAACATCATACACCGCACCTAGGTGATCCAACCACAGCTGAACCGGCCGCCGGCCTGTGCCCTCACAGCAATCCGCAGATCCCCCCTCTTCATCCAGAGCCATCTAGATGGTTTCTCTGCTCCGTCTGTGGTGCAGTGAATATTTTGCTTAGTGACTGGACTGCAAAACCCGGCCAACATTTGGCTCGCCAACCTCCATTTTGGCTGTTTGACTTCAGCTCCTCATATTTGTCTCTCTTCCACTCATGAGCTTCCTCCATTTGCTCCTCCCATGGAACAGTGAGCTCAATCATGAGGACCTGCTTTGAGAAGTTTGACCAAAGGACAATGTCTGGCTGCAACATTGTATCTGTGATGTGTGGTGGCAATCACAGCTGTTTGTCCAGCTCTGCCTCCATTCTCCAGTCCTGAGGTCTCATTTATAAAGCATGCATAGGGACAAAGTGGGGTCTAAACGTTACCTACATGATGTTTCCTGCCACAAACTCTGCACCTTGTGTACAGAATTTCCAGAGAGGAGGCAGAGGTGATCTGTGCTCAGAGAGAAGAGAAGCAGCCAGTCTGAGGAAGTTTGTGTTTAATGGACATACTGTAGGTTGATTTACTTTATATTTCCAAGAAATATCAAGTAATAGTACTCACTGAATCACAACTGTCTCTAGGGAAAACACACAATAGTTAGGATTCATATTTATGCTTTGTCATTTTGAATCTGTCCATTCACAGGAACACACAAGAGGTGCTGGCTCATTTTGTTTCATTTAAGGAGAAGCTGATGCTATAATCACATGTCATAAAGTTAATAAAGCAAGTGTCCAACTGTCAAAGACACTACTGTCATGCTCCACTCCTCTACTTCTGCCCTTATCTCATCCTGTCTTTCCTTTCCTTGGGCCTTATCAAATCTAGGAACCTACAGAAGAAGTGGCCAGAGTACCCTTTATAAAATCTCGTGCTGGTATCCATGCTTTGAAGTGTCCTGGCGGGGCCTGTTTTGTCAACTTCCTTCAGCCATTGCTCGCACTCCCCACACTTGCTGCTGATTGCTGCTTTGTCTTTGAGAGTGGCATCAAATGTTTTCCCCAGGTTTATGATGTGATGTTATAGGATGGTTGGAATGAGTATGTCTTCTGTCAAGAATCTGATTTTCTCCATGACTCTTCCTTTTCTCAGTACATCTGATCTTGATTTAGCTGGTTTTAATGACTGTATGGTCATCCCTCCAGTCCTAAGACACCTCCTACTGTCAAAACTTTGGTCATATCTCATAGTAAACTTGAACTGTATACTACAAGATGACAGCAGCATGTATTTTCAGTTGTCTACCTGCCCTTTGGGTGTCTCTGGGTGTCAGTGTTTATGTTTTTTCTGAACTTTTTAATGTACAGTTGAAGCGGGAAACAATTCTGGTTATTATAGAATTCTCAAAGTAATCTAACAAACTGAAGAATTACCCATTTATTTATTTATTTTCAAGGACTGTGCATATTGAACAACTGCATAATATACCAAAATTACCCAAAAGGCTAGTTTCCAAAGGTTATCCTTTACCAGAACACTTCATCCTCCTTTCTCACCTGCAGACTTTCAACATCACTGACATCGCCCTCTCTAGAGTCACCTCCTACCTCAATGGCATACACTAGTTTGTGGCCACATCAGCCACTCCAAGTCCCCCTTTGCGCCACTCAGCCCCAAGGTTCAGTTCATCAAACTTCCCCCAACTCAGCTGTGACAAAACGGAAATAATTCTTCATTGGTCCCAAAACATTCACTAAATCCCACAATAACCTCACCCTCTCCATTAATGGCTCCTCAGTCCACTTCTCCTCCTCCTACCTCCGAAACCTTTGATCAGATCCTCTCCTACGAACAATACATAAAACATACCACCAAAACCACTTCTCTTACCTCCATCCCTCTCCTCACAGTCTGCTAAAACCCCCATCCACGCCTTTGTCACCTCCACTACTGCTGCAATAACCTGCTTTACAGTTCACATTTAAAACTCCTCAATAGACTCCAGTACATTCAAAACTCTGTTGCCTGCCTCCTCCTCCCATGTAACATCACTCCTGTCCTCAGAGATCTTCACTGGCTCCACAACCCTCAGTGCAGCCAATTCAAGCTCTTCACCATTGGGTTCAAGTCCCTCCATAACCTGGCCCCTCCTCCTCTGAGCTCTTCCACTATCGCACATCCACCCGTGCCCTCTGATCAGCAGATGTCAGCCTCCTGTCTCCCCCCACTAGGACTAAACACAAGACCTGGGGGGACAAGGCCTTCTCTGCTGCTGCCCCCACCCTCTGTAACTGAAACCTGCCCGAACACATCAGAGACTGATCCACACTCACCATCTTCAAAAAGGCCCTCAAATCTCACCTGTTCAAAAACTGCCTTCAAATAACTGCATCTCCTTTTTGATCTTTGTCTTTCATTTATGTTTTGTCTTTCTTGAACTGTGTGAAGCGTCTTTGAGTGTCAAGAAAAGAGCTATATATGTGTTATTATTATTATTATTATTATTATTATTATTATTATTGTTGTTGTTGTTCTTCTTGTTCTTGTTATTTATGTATTTATTATTTTTTATTATTATTATTATTAAGATAAAACAACCATAGATTAAAATTTAGGTAAGTTTGCACAGCAGCAGCAAAACTGTAATTTGTAAATCTGTCATTATAGAAAGCTCTTCTGTTGCATTTTGGGTGTTCCTACTCCATTCACTCAAGTTATCCCTCAAGGTTCAGTTCTCGGGCCCCTCCTCTTCATACTTTACATCCTGCCCCTCGGTCATATAATCTGCTCCCACAGCCTTCAGTTCCACAGTTTTGCAGACAACATCCCACCTCTACCTGTCCACTAAATCAATAACCCCGGTCACACACTCCACCCTTGCCATCTGCATCTTGTGATTAAAATCATGGCTCCAATCAAACTTCCTCAAGGTTAACTCTCCAGGAAAAAAAAAAAATCCAGACAATATCAAGAAAAATGTCTTATTCTCTAAGGCAGCAACACATGCAAACATACTAGATTTGATTACCCAAAACTTTCCTCTACTTTTCATCTCCTCCTGTCACTACACCACCAAATATGAAAACAAATTCAGTGGGCAAACATCTTCAAAGAAATCTATTCTGATGTGAGATGTTAAAAATTCATGAGGATGTGTCTCGGAGAGTGCACAGCTTTCGATAAAAAAGGTCAGCCAATATGTTATGTTTTAGGAATCAGTAAAAGAATTGATATTTCAATTGGGGGGTGGCCAATATTTATGTACTAGCAATTTTTCTGGTGGTGGACTGTCACCTGCTAACCTGTCAGGATTTGTCAGGAATGTTCCACAGTATGACATTTAATTTAGCTATCTTGCAAGTATTCAATTAAATGTGTTTTCATTGCTAAAAAACAGCCTAATCTGCATTGTTACTATGAGCAGGTTTGCCTAGCAGGTGGCCAACTCTCCAATAGAAAATGACATAGTGCACCTTTAAATGTTATTTGCTTTTAGCCATATTAGAATGTTGTTACCTCCTCAAAAACATACCCTGAGTTGTGTTTTGTTTCATTCACATATGTTTGAGTAACCCCTTATTATTACTCTGTCTACATCTCCAAAGCTAAAAATACTCTATTCCACCTTGTGATGTCATGAAGTGATAGTTTTCAAGTTAACAGCTACATTTTACCTTTCATTTAGAAGAGATTGGCAATTCCAGCGCGGGAATTGTCCACATGACACTAGTGAAAGTGTATGGGGTTGAAAAACACATTGGAGCACTTGCTGTACTGTATTACCACATGATATCACAGAGTGGAACAGAGTGTTTTCAGTTTGAGAGAAGTAGAGCGTAAATATGCAAGGTTTGTGTGTTGAACGTGTGCGAAAGAAACAAAACTGTAATTGTGAAGGAAGAGATTCCAGACCAGGTAGAGAGTGGGGGAGTTTACAAAGGAGCCATCCAGTATTTATACCCCAAGAAAGATACTACCAATAGAAGGCTGGTTCCATAAGGACTTAACCTAAATCTACATACTGTCTGTACAAAGTCATAAAGTGGATATAGCGTTAACTGTTTACATGAAGGTAGGATATGTCACTAAAAAGATGCCTGCAGTTGCTAAAGAGATGTATTACAACACCTGTACCATGTAACAGAAGTAGGAGGTTTCAGTGTGGACAACTTAAAATAAACATGTGTTGCATTCTTACTGAGAAACAAGTTCACTTCAATGTTGTAACACACAGAGTAAAGTGATAAAATAACAAATCATGCAATCAAAAACACAACTCCTGGTATGCTTTTGATGAAGAAAATACATTATAACGGATCAGAAAATGGTGAAATATGATCCCGTTGGCTTTAATGCTGTAGGACTTATGTGGAGAGAACATAGTTTAGCAGAGATATTCAATTCACATTAGGGTGTTAGTTTTCTGAGAATCAAACCCGCTTTCCGTAGTTGCTTCTATGAAAGTCAACATAAAACTCGTCATCGGAACAAATTTGGCATGGAACGGAGAATTTGATCCTTATTTGCATGACAAGAGTGCCTTCAAATTTGACTGTCAGGGAATTACAATCTCTCAACACGTCACCATTTACTTTGGCAGCTTCTTTCCCAGAATTCTCAATTTGCAAGTCCCTGACATTGCTCTAACATTCAAAAAACATGAAAACGATGTCTCACGTGTTGAAAATTGAAATATGTGTCCCAATTTCCCAGCTGCCTCGGCCCTGACAAATGACCCCTCTCCTTGGATCCTGAGTGGCCCGTCGCTGTGCCGTCTCAACCCAAAAGACGACAACGGATTTATGCCGTATTGTTTTGGTGACAGCTTCAAAACGTGTGTATCGAATGACAAACATGGAATTTAAAACAGAGAAACAGAGATGGAGAGAGAAACATAGAGGGAGAGAGAGCACTATCCTCTTGTCACTGAACATGTCACTTGGATGGGGGACTTCACTTACTTCACTTTGGTTTGCTTGTCAGTATATTCTAGTAATAAACACAAGAGTGCAGGTATGTAATAGGATTTTTCAAATATCTCTGAGCCAAAGGTTTTGATAAAGCTTTCTGAGTCTTAATCCAGTTTTAATAAGTATCTCTTCTTCTCGCTGCCATTCAATTCTAAAACATTTTGTCCTCATAACTTTTGTTTTCATTTTAACTGACGATGTATAACTTGCTCTCACATATTTCAAATACAGCATTAGGTGTAATCTCTCCCAGAAACTCAGTCATTCTGACAGCTTGCCACCTGTGCCTCAGATTGTTCAGATATAGGCCTATCTTCTCCCCTCTGTGATTATAATGTGATTATTTACTAGTCTGTATCTATCCTTCATTCCATCGCAGCTGTAGACCCATCAGCCACCTCAGCCTCTCCATCTCTGCCTCTTTAACGCCACGTCTATGCACTCGGAGAGGAAAGGAAATAAAATGTCTCCCTTATTTGGATTGCTATTGTTAAACTATTCATCAAACTTTTACACCTCAGTCATTTGTCTGTCCAAGTCTTCCATGGTTGAGTTTTCACGCAGCATAACACCAGATACTCATCCAAGATTGATCCAGCGCACTGACAGAGTACTGTCAAATCAATACAACTCTATTTATGCCCGAGGGGCAATTTAAGCACATTGAGCAGTTAAAAAAAAAACAAGAAGAAATAAATAAAAAAGGAGGACTGGTCAGATAAGGTCATCAAATCCTGTGTCGTGATTAAAATAGAAGTAAGTAAACTCAAGTATAGGAAGAACTGTACACTAATATGCAACTACAACTACTACTAACACCACTAATACTAGTACTACTAATACTATGATTCTATATACTATAATACTGCTACCACTACTACTACTATGGGGCCTATTACTACCAGCACCACCACTACTATTACTACTTAAGTGCACCACTTAAGTCCATTAGAGACTCAGTAAGTCTCTAATGGACTCTCCACTGCTCTGTATCTCATTGACCCTGTCTCCACCAGATTGATGTCTGCCACTACTATTACTACTTCTATGATTATTAGGCCTACTACCACTACTGCTTCTAATACTTTTACATCTACAACATCTACTGTTACTGATTCTACAGGTAGTAGAAGTAAGTTGTTACGACTCAGCTCGTTTAGGATCAGGGAAGTAACAAAACCCAAGGTGGAAAAATTGTGAAATAAAGAAGTAATTTAAGGCACAGATTGTAAAAGGTAAAGTAAACAAAAGGTAATGTGCAAGGTTTAAAGAAAAAAGTAACAAAGGAAAAGTTTTACTAAACCCAATTTTACAATAACATGACAAAACCTTGACAGACACAGAGTCACATCCACATTAGTGACACAACAAAAGAGACACACACAAAAATGGCATAACAGTCAAATAATAACAAATGAAATGAACTCAAAGCCTAAGGTCGTAACATAAGTGTAGGAAGTGTACTAATATGCAACAACTACTACTACTCCTCCTCCTCCTACTACCAGTATGACCACCACTACCACCACCACTTCCTATAGGTATTACTTCTACAGTTATTACCACTGTTACGGCTCGCACCACTTAGGCCCATTATAGATTCAGTAAGTCCTCTTCACTGCTCCGTGTCTCATTGACCCTGTCTCTTGTGTTTACCACCAGATTGATGTCTGTAGAGGAGTTTTCTAAATATATTCAATTGGAGTTAATGTCAGCAGTCTCCTCTTAGAGCAGGGAGCTGGGTCAATACGATGGGTGAGGAGCAGTGGTCATCTCTGTGTCTTCAGGTTTAGACCGGTCAATACTTCACTGGTCACCCTTGTATTTGAGAGAGAGAGAGAGGTCCAGATAAAGTTTATTCAGATGGGATGAAGATGGAAGACGAAGAGGAACAGAGCAGAATATATTTGGCTATTCACAATGTCATGTTTCTATTTTGACACTACTATTTTGTACTGCAGTAGGCCAATTTAAATTCATTATTGACACAGTGGAGAATGGCTTTAGTATATTTTAAAGGCCCATATTACACTATTTTCTTGTCTATGTTGTAATGTTGTTTCTTTAGCAAAAACATACCTGGAGTTGTGTTTTGTTTCATTCACATGTTTAACACACAACCCTGCATATTTAGGCTGTGTTCTTCTCTTTAAATGACCACCTTGTGATGTCATGTGGTGATACAGGAAGTGCTCCACTATGTTTTTAAACTCCGTACACCTTCACCAGAATGACTCGGATGATTTCAGACCTGGAATTGCCAATCTCTACTGAACTAAAGGTAAAAGGAGCTGTTAACTTGAAAACTACTGTTTCATGACATCACAATGTGGAACGGAGCATTTTGAGGTTTAGAGACGTAAACAGACTAATAACAAAAGGTGACTCAAACATGTGTGAATGAAACAAAACACACTCCACGTATCTTTTTGAGGAGGGAACAACATCCTAACATGACTTAAACCTCACATGAGTCCGTTTTGTGCAATATAGGACATTTAAGCTTGTCCCTTGCTTGTCTCTAAATTCATTATATGGCCTGGAATGTTCCACAGTATGGCATTGAACTTATCCAAGTTACAGGTCATATCTGTGGAGAGGAGGGCCTCTATAAGAATGCATATTTGTGTGTTTTTTTTTTTAAATAAATGCAAAAACATACAAACATTTAGAAATACCAGATAGATAAATGTAATACCATATTGTGGAACATTACAGCCAAATCAATAACATCTACAAGGAGAGCAGCAGATAGAAAAGATCTATATAAAAAGAATAAATCAATTAATTATCATTCATTTGAATAGTATTGCTTGTTTACTCCAAAAGTCGATGGCAGACAGCCTGGCGATATCTACAGCTCTATAGCAACCGCGTTTCAGTGATATAAACATAAGTAAACGTTTGTGTGAGTTTTAGAACACAAATAGACTACACTACCCCTTTGTATTGGCGCTGGGGCCCAGTCCAAAGACAGCAGTAGATCCTTTAAGCCCCGCAGCTGTGGTGGGTCACATATTGATCAGTTTGTCCTGCGCTTCTCCCAGATACACTTTAGAGATACAACAACTTTGCTACGTCTTTCAACTTTTGAAAACTTTCCCTGCAAGAAGATGTCATTTTGACTTTCTGCATAAAGTTGTGACATGGCGGCTTTCAAGATAATCAGTTTACAATATGTTGTATTCATCCACTCCACACACAGTGGTGAAAAGCTACTAATGCCACAGCTGCCATGGGGCTGAAAGAGAAATGTGACTGTCAGTCTGTGTCAGAGGCGTCACCTACCACCACCAATCAATCAGTATATACCACTTTAAAGGCAAGGTGGGATGAATGTCTATTTAAAAAGGGAATATTTTACTTCTCTGGGGCATTAACTGCTAACACATAACATGGTTAGATCACCATGCTACGTTTTATTGTTTTGAAAAGACTATTTCCCCAAAAAGTTTCAGTTTTATTTTTGATATTCTCAGTCTCCCCTCCCTTTGCTCTCCACGTCAAGTCACTTCCCCTTCAGAGCGCTATCACAACAAAAGCAGAGTGCATCTCGCTAATGAAACTACTGCACATCGCATCACGTTTGTCAAGTTGTTGTGTACAGTTTTGTATCATGCTTTTGTATATTTAAGGAGAATTGTCGTGTGGGAGCATGGGTGACGTGGGCTGTGGGCTGAGCATGGGACAGAATTACACTGCCAACTGTCAGGAGGGTTTGAATGGACCCAGGAGAGATCACTGAATTACTGAAACATGCATAGATGACATCTAAAGCCTCTTCAGGCATGTTTTTGATGAGGGAACATTGTTATAACATGGTAGAAATCTCAAAAAAATTGATTTAGCATAATACCCCCTCTTAAAAAAAACATGCTTTTTGGGGTCGAGTCCTGACTAGAACCAGAAAGTACGAGCACATGAGTCCTGTGCTCAGGTCTCTTCTGTGGCTCAGAATAGACTTTAAAGCAGAGATGCTTTAAAGTCTATTCTCTATGGCCTAGCACCAAAGTACATCTCTGACATGTTAACATCATATGAACCATCTCACACTCTGAGGACTTCAGGGACCGGCCTCCTGCTGGTGCCCAGAGTCAGCATTAAAAGTGGAGAATCAGAGTTTCAGTTTTATGCAACTAAAATCTGGAACAGTCTTCCTGAAGATGTGAGACTCTACTCTGACAATGTTTAAATCCAGGCTCAAAATGGTTCTTGAAAGATTTTTATTCTGCACTCTTCTCTTTTAATGTTAATTTTATGATGATTAATTATGTTTTTGATGTGTTTGTAATGTGATTTTAATGTCTTTCTTATTCTGTAAAGCACTTTGAATTACTTTGTGTACGACTTGTGCTATACAAATAAACTTGCCATACCTTGCCTTGTTGTGTAGCATTTTTGAACCCAACATGTATGGGCAAGATTCAGTTTTTTTTTTTTTTTTTTTTTTTTTTTTTATTGCAAGCAAATACAGAAATGGGCATGGATAGAGAGTAAGTGAAAAAAGAAAAAAGTGAAATTATCAGAGCACTCAAGCTTTGAATGCACCACAATACATGATTACTCAAACATGCATGAATCTGAGGCATATGAAACCAAAACTGCGCCCACTGCATTGTTCTCATCCTGTGGCCTTTGCTTCTTTGTTGGCACGATGCCTCTTCCTCTTGAGGTGGAAAGAAGAGGCCCCTCCCATACATGACCAGTGGATAAATCATCGCAGGGGGTTTTTGCATATTGAAAAGATGAGGCATGCACTTGCAGGTTTGATTACGAAATTTGAAAAAAAAACCAAAAAAACATGGCAGCCATTTCTAAAATACATGGATGCATATAAAATGGGCAATGTTTGTCATTTTTTTCTTACTATCTACTTCTCTATCTTTGCATTCTCTGGTGTTATTGTTGTTTTTGGCTTGTTGGGTTTATTTACTTTAATAGATTCAGCTGATTTAAACAGGTTTTGGCACTGTCTTCCTACCAGTTGTGGCAAGAAAACAGCGCCATCTGTAGTCCGATTTCTTCAGGACAGTATCCCAGGTGTGCGAGAGTAAAAAGGCCCCCTCGTCCCGGTTTAAAGTCCCGTGGGAAAGTTTCCGCCTTAATCCAGTGATGATGTTTGTTGTCCTCTGTCCCAATGATGTGATGGGGTTATTATTTGAAAAAAAAAACGCACAGCTATTGATGTCTGGTACACATAATATGTAACATACTGTTGGAAATGTCTAAATAAAATTATATATAAAAAAAACTAAAACAAAAAACATGCATCAATCAATCAAAATACAACTTGAAGTAAGCTTGTGGTGAGAGAACACATTTACATGCTCACAGTCGAGGCCAGAGCTGTCAGTAAATGAAATCTTAATACTAACTCATAAGTAAATATGTCCTCCAATTTTATATTCATTTGGCTTTGAATGCGACCCCCATAACGCTGATGGCTTTGATAGGGGTGAGTTGATTTGAGAGACAGGAGACAGCAGCCTGGTTCTGTACATCAGTAAATCACAGTTAAACAGGCAAACGATTGTGCCGTCCAGATTACAGCACAGAGACGCCGATGAGTCCCACATGAGCGTTACGCACTACATTTAAATAACAGGGGTTTATAAAGAGAAAGCAGAGGTGGCAGAAAAAGAATTAAAACTGCATTTGCTTCTATTACAACAACTACATCACTGTTAATTATCTTTGGGCTGGATGAAAAATGACTGTAATGGCCGTGGTAATAAAGGGACCAGAACTATTATAGGCCTATCGTGTGAATGATGGAAAGTGCTTAAAATTATGCCTAAAAACAGGAATCTGTTGCTGTTACTCCAATTACTAGACCTATTGTACAACTAGAACTAAAACTACGATGACTGTACTACCTCTAATACTACTACTAAGAGGCTACTGCTACTAACTACTACTAGGTTTCTAGGAGGCTTCTCTTACTACAAGGCTGCTACTAGGCTACTACTAATACTAGGCTACTATTAGTCTACTACTACCAGGCTACTACTAGGCTACTACTTCTACTACTAACTGTTACTGGGCTACTGTAACTAACTACTACTAGGCTTACTAGGCTGCTACTACTACCACTGCCACAACTACTATCTCATATTTGTAGCTTATTGCTGATACTTGGTCTTTTACAGCATACAGTATACACCTATAACTACAACTACTACCTCTACTACCTTTACTACTACTACTACTGCTACTACTGCTACTACTACTACTGGACTACTACTAGGCTACTACTAGGCTAATACTACTTCAACTACTGCTAGGTTACTGCTACAAACTACTACTATGCTACTACTACTACTAATACTACTACTAGGCTATTGCTACTAACTACTACTAGGCTACATGTAGGCTACTCCAACTACTAGACTACTACTAGGCTACTACCAGGCTGCCACAACTAAGCTACTACTACTAGGCTGCTATTAGGCTACTACTACTAGGCTACTACTTGGCTACTACTTCTGCTACTAACTACTACCAGGTTACTGCTATGAACTACTACTATTCTGCTATTACTACTATTACTACCACTACGACTACCACTACCACTTCATATTTGTATCTTCCTGCTGCTGCTTTACATCGAGGACTTTCATTCATTTCCATCAGTTTTATTAAACAGACCGTAGACAAATAGGCCTCTCAAAAACAGCATCCTCAGAAAACCTTAGAACAGATAAAATATTTCCTTGAAAAAGCATCTTGATGGGGCCGCCAGCTCACAATTCGAAAACACAACTCTGCAGCAGTTCATTCAAGCGAGAGCAAATTAAAGTAACATCGAAACCATCAAAACCCCACCGCAGTCAATCCAAATGGGGAGAACGCGGAGAACGGCGAGAGTGGAGCCGTGGGGGAAATGGCCCATAATAAACTACCTCTGTGTCTGCGCTGGGATGTCCTGCCACTCTTAAGCACCACATCATCTTGGGAACAGTGATGAGTGCTTCTAGCTTTTAGGCCCTTAAAACGGCCTTCAGAAGCACGCAATCTTCAAACTGCATACCGCGGGACATTCATGTTTTGCGAAATGCCACTGCCTAAATCAGATGGGTATTCGTCTCAAAGTAAAGATCACTAAATGCCCGGGATGGCTCTCTCTGATTTAAAAGATGCCCTGGGAGTCCAAAAGGTGATGCACAGGTATAGAGTCATCTGTCTTACTTGTCGTCTCTTTACTGGAGCTTAAAATATTGTTTACAGCCATCACCGGCCCCGCGTCCCTTCAGAGGAGGATGATTGATGGGTGAGGTGTTGTCATGGTAACGGAGGGGAGGGAGGTTTGGTAGGAGAAGAGGAAGAGTGCGTGTCCACTGGAGTCGAGACCACCTAAGGTTGTGTTGTAATGTGTAGAATCTTTGCACAAGTCCATTGGACAAGGTATAAGGTCGACTTATTAAGTCTAACCTCGCTCCTGCAAGTTCAAGGTGCATTAAATAACATTTTTGGTGGGGGACTTCTACTGCTACTAGACTACTGCTACTAGCTAATAAGCTACTACTACTGCTAGGATACTACTAGGCTACTACTACAATTAGGCTGGTGCTGCTACTAGACTACTATTAGGCTACTACTACTACTAGGCTACTATTAGGCTACTATTAATACTTGGCTGCTGCTACTACTAGGCTACTATTAGACTACCCCTACCACTGGGCTACTACTACTACTAGGTTACTGTTAGGGTACTACTACTACTAGGCTACTATTAGGCTACTATTAATACTTGGCTGCTGCTACTACTAGGCTACTATTAGACTACCCCTACTACTACTAGGCTACTGTTAGGGTACTACTACAACTAGGCTACTATTACTACAAGGCTACTACTACTAGGCTACTACTACAAGGCTACTACTAGGGTACTACTTCTATGCTACTACTACTTGGCTGCTGCTATGACTACTAGGCTACTCTTAGGCTACTAGTACTACTAGGCTGCTATTACTACTAGATTACTATTAGGCTACTACTTCTACTATTAGGCTACAATTAATACTTGGCTGCTACTACTACTAGGCTACTATTAAGCTACTACTACTACTACTACTAGGGTACTACTACTACTACCAGGCTACTATTAGGCTACTACTACTATTAGGCTACTATTACTACTAGGTTACTACTACTAGGCTATGGAGATGGTATTAGTCAGAATGTTCCACAGTGCGGTATTAAACATGTTTATATAGAAATAAGGAGACAACGATACCAGGCCAAGTTACAGGTGCAGTCTGTGGAGAGGCGAGCTGGGCCACAGTAAGAATGCATGTTACATGTTTTGTAAGGTATTTTTGAGCAATAAAAACACCTCTAATTGAATAAAAGCATAGACCGATATCTTTAAAGCTATACTGTGGAACATTCCAGAGCAGTTATACCGGGAAAAAAATGGTATAGTTCACTTTTAAGATACTATGATGATACAAAAACAAAATGTGTTAATTTAGTTAGGCTACATAAGATGCGATGCAGTATAGGTCTAACTATGCAGGAGAAGACTGCAGTAATTAGGAACTATTCTGGATGTATAAATATTATGGTGAAACAGCTGTAGTCTGACAAGAGGCAGTTATTTTGAGAAGCAGACTACATCCTGAAAGTCACCAGTGAAAACTATTCTTTTCCTGTCACTTGGCAGAGTTCCCATATTCCAACCGGGTATTTTTGTAATGTTTGGATAAAAAGCCAGTCTTCCTCTGTTCAAGTCCAAGCTCTTTTTCATTCTATTTCCCCACACAACAGTCTCCTGTACTCTCCTGTACTGTACCCCGCGGTGACTCTTGAAGTGTTAATAGCCTCGTTATGATTGAGCAGCTGACAGCCAGGGACCGCGCGTGCAGCAGGTGTACAGCACGAGCCCACTTCATGCGTTATGACGCACGGTGACAGGCGCAATGATGGAGAGCGCTACAAGAAATGAACACAGGACCACGAGCGGAGTGGAGTGCAGAGGAAAACAAGCACAGTTAAACACACACGTATAGAATAGCTGCTATTTAACTGCAATTAGCCCCAAGAGCTTGACTTTAGGGCTCGGCGACGTCTGGCGTTGACTGTGCGTAAAAATTGAATGTTTTATTGGATTCTGCTCAGTTTTAAGCCAGAGTTTGTTTGAATTGTTATCCTTTATCCAGTCATACACACATTGCATTTGATTTGGAAACAGAAGTAGGAGTAGGACTCACTGTACCTCCTAAAGACACAAACGATGTCTTTGTATATCGCCTACACGTTATCCCATGGAACCACTTCGCCCTCTAGTGGACACAAGCCAAAACGCAGTCATCCAGGTTTGCATTGTGCTGAAGTGACGCTGACTGTGAAGTTAATCAGCATTCACAAGCGGTTTGCCTTAATTACACCAAATACTGCATGGCACGCGCTGTGCTGAGAGGCTGACGGCGGCAGTATGGGGGTAATTAATTCTGAACAGAGCAGAGGAGGGAAAGTGCATTTAGAGACTGCAGAAAATGTGACAAACTCTAAACTACCAACTCATTATCACCCACACGACACTATCAGAATACTGGGGCTAAAATTAGAAAACACACTGAAAAAAGTTAAGTTTAGATATTGGGTTCAGATTAGAAATAGATCCATTATAAGTGATGGAAGATAGCAAAGTAAAAGTAGTGAAGTAATGTGCTTAAGTAGAATTTTTAGGTATCTGTGCTAAACTTAAGTGCATTTTACAGTCGATACTTTTTACTTTTACTTCACTACATTTGAGAGCAGGTATCTGTACTTTCTACTCTACTACTACTTTGAACCGGACTGAAAAGTAAAATGTACTTTTCATATGATTTGATTGATGCAAACAAACAAAGAGAGAAATGAATTTGTATTGCTACTACTTTTTTTTTTTTTAATCAATATTATTACATTTACACTTTAACAAATCAACAACACTTGTGTGAAATACATTTACTTTGAACTCTTAAAGTACATTTTTAAATAGGTACTTCAATACTTTTACTTAAGTCGATTTTTTCATGTGAAACTTTAGCTGTACATGAGCAACTTTTTGCCTTTGTATCTGTACTTTTAAGTAACAAAATGGCGTACTTCATCCACCACTGTTCATTTGACCGAATTAACGCAATATAAGCAAAACCAACTCACGTTTTTAGTGCATATTTTAATGATGTAGCCTCCTTAAATGTGGGCCTCTATAGCATCTAATTGTTAAACTGCAATGCAGACGCGTTACTATAGGCAAGATGGTTGAAGTGCCTTGCTCAATGACACGAAAGCAGTGTGCGTAAATAGCAACCAGCAACTTCTGGATTAGCATTATTTAATCAGCAACAAAGCGTAACAATGCCAGGGATTAAATAAATACACAAACCCAATTAATTGGGGCAGGAAAATACCTTCATTTATCTATTCATTTCTTGCTTAGCCTAAAACATAAGAAATAAAGGCATCGCTCTTCACTCACTCTAACTAATGTGTTTTCAGAAAAGGCCTTTCGAGTTTTCAATTTTTTAAGTGCGCACGTCCCATTGGGGGAAGTTTAGCTGGAGGATAACTGGCATTACATTATTTGATTAAGAAAAATGAAGAAAACGTTGCTTTTGTTGCCTAGTGACAGCCTGCCGTAATCCTTTTAAAATGTCAAATTATTTGTCATTTGTCATGGGCTTGTATATCCGCGAGCACTGTCCAAATCCTGTGCAATGTAACCCACAGAGGGGAGTGGGTTTGTAAATAGACCGTGTATAATGATTGAGGGGCAGTAAAGAGCGTTTGGAGACATGACAACTGGCCACAAAACAGTCATAAATCATTGTACTACTCCTGTGTGTACTGGCTTAATGGGCTGATAGGTGCGTGTTAAGGTAAGGCTTCACTCACTCTTTGTTAATGGGGATTGGAGGAAAGATGCTGTATCTATTGCTGGAAATAAATGGTCAAAGATTGATGTTAGTACAATACAGAGTGCTATCAGGACTGAAGAAATTCCAAACTAAATGGGGCCTAAAAGTGATCTAAATCTATTAATCATGACAAAAACCAATCAGGATAGAGGACACAGGAGAGGACAATGGAAAAAAAAAGCTAAAGCATAAAAGGTATGGCTTAAAAGGCCCTTATTATGCTGTTTTCTGATCTATGTTATAGAAAGAAATAATGTATTAGTAGTTAGAAATAAAGTCTACAACACATTTTTAACCCCAAGACTACCCACAGAACAATCCCATGTGCTACCACCAGTTGGCCCTATATATAGACATAAGTAATACATTAATAGTGCAATATTTTTAATGAAATTTTACCTTACCTTCTTTTTGATGCTGACTGAACAGGCTCGTTGTATAGGAGCTGAAAAGAGGAAACAAACAGCAACACAAAAATGGTTGATACTGTTACTTATTTTTTAGGATCTTTTTGTCTGAGCTGAATCCGCAACTTTAAAACTGATGCTCAGGAGTTGTGAAAAGAAACCAACACACACCCATGCACAAATAATAGAATGAAAAATCCCATAAAAACTACACAATAAATGCTCATGCAGGTGAAATACTGTGGCACAGTGGCATAATGGCCTCATATTCTGCTATATATAGACCAGGTGGATGCATTTGGAAAAAGTGAATTTTTATGCAAAGTCTAACCTTAAAATATTCATACTGAAAATCATATATTTTAGATATAATAAATCCATAGACATATAAAGCCTATATCTGAAAACTCAATATATTATGCCATGCCACTGAATGTTAATATTCAGCTGCAGATTTGTGTAGTACTGCAGTATGTAGGCCTATATGTAAATAAACTCATGCTTATGCAAACATGAGCTGACAGTCCTGGCACACACAGACACAGCACAGAGGTATGCAGGTCTGAGGTATGGTGCCTGCAATAGCAAAGAATGAAATTATAACAATGTGTGGATACAGTATATGCTCATTCATACTATATAGTGTGTATGTTATTCAATAATGTAAACAGACCCTTTAAAATGCTGTGTTATCAGAATTCTGGATTGGAGGCAACTGGAGGCAAAATGGAGAAGACCATGATATATAATGATAAACAATGATAAACTGACATCAGGTCTGAATACTAATTATTTAAGTACATCTAACACATACGATACAGTTCTGTATTTCCAGTGTAGAAATGTCAATTAGTTTGCTGCTTTATTCCACAGAAAGGAAAATACAAACATATAAATATATAAAATATATATTGTAGATTCAAAATTGTATTTTAGTTTTGAAAAAAATAATAATTTGTGGTGACATATATAATAAGCAATAGGCCCTTTTGGGGCAGGACTCTCCTGAAAAATAGATTATTAATCTCAGCAAGACTATCATGGTTAAATAAAGATCAATAACATAAAACTTTATGTACAATGCAAAACTGCTAACCCATTTTCCAGTAAAACCTACAAACAAACATATTACCTTTGTCAAAATGCTAAGTGTGTTTCATACTCTTCTAGTAAACAGATATAATGCAAAATAAAAACAGCTCTGATGTCACATGTGTCCAAGTCATTATCATTAGCCAAACCTCTCTAATCATTTTTGCTAATCCCATTTTCCCTAATAAAATTGTATTATGTTACACTTTTGGAGCTGCACAACAGGGGCCTTCATTGCAAACTCAATGAGGTTGTGGAAAACCACCCTTGAGGCTTGAGGCAAGCAATGGCAATGGCAAGCCACATGCACAAGTGACCATCAAATGTGGCATATACCAAGGATACCAAGCATATACTGTCCCCACTGCTGTTCTGCATAGGTCTGAACCCCCTCAGCCAAATCATCAACAACACTGGCTATGGATACCGACTCAGGAATGGGGCCACCATCAGTCACCTCCTCTACATGGATGACATCAAGCTGTATGCTAAGAATGAACGAGATATCGACTCACTGATCCACACCACCAGGATCTACAGCACAGACATTGGAATGTCATTTGGGCTTGAGAAGTGTAGCCGGATGGTGACAACGACAGGGAAGGTGGTCCACACAGAGGGGGTCTCACTCCCAGAAGGAACAATAGTAGACACTGAGGACAGTTACAAGTATCCCACAAGCAAATGGCAACCTTGAAGAGGAAATAAGGAAAGCAGCCACGGCCAAATACCTCCAACAAGTAAGGCAAGTCCTAAGGAGTCAGCTCAAAGGCAAAAACAAGACCCGGGCAATAAACAGCTATACCCTGCCAGTAATCAGATACACAGCAGGAATCATAAACTGGCCAAAGGAGGAGATACAGACCACAGACGTTAAGACCCGAAAGCTCATGACCATACATGGCAGGTTCCATCCCAAATCAAAGCACCCTGAGACTGTATGCGAGCCGTAAGGAAGGAGGTCGAGGAGGAGTGTGTGAGCCACTGTCCAGGATGAAACATCCAAGACACATAAGTACATCAAGGACAAGGCCCCAACAGATGACGTGAGGTAACATCATGGAAGGACAAGCCCCTGCATGGGATGGACCACCAGAACATAACTGAAGTGGCTGATATCAAGAAATCCTAGCAGTGGCTTGAGAAAGCTGGACAGAAGGACAGCACAGAGGCACTCATCCTGGCTGCACAGGAGCAAACCTTGAGCATGAGAGCAATAGAGGTCCAGATCTACCACACTAAACACCAAACAACAATCCAGCACATAACTGCAGGGTGTAAGATGCTGCAGGGAAAGCATACATGGAGCGGCATAGTGTATAGAAACATCTGTGCAGAGTATGGACTGGAAACCCCAAAGGTAGTGGAGAATGAGCCAAGATCCTGTGTGAGTTCAGATACAGACTGACAGAATGGTGATGGCGAACTGACTGGACATTGTGGTGATGGATAAACAACAGAGCAAAGTCATTGTGGTGGACATTACAGTACCAAGTGATGGGAACATCAGGAAAAAGGAACATGAGAAATATGATTTTTTTTTTCTTCTAAATTTGGCTATTTTGGCTTGAGGAAAACTTATCCTTTAAAAACCATATCTCAGAATTATGTAACAGTTTAAAATCTAAATGATCATTTTATTACAGAAACAAATATTGTATCCCAATAAATTACAGAAAAGAAATAGTGCAAGCAACCTTCCTCTCCATACTGGATTATGGGGATGTGGTGTAAATGCAGACTTCAGCCTCTAATATGAAACCACTATTTCACTCTGCCTTTCTTTTTATTACAGGGATGGATTTGAAACTCATCACTGTGTTCTCTAAGAAGCAGCACTGTATGAAATGTATCTATAAGGGACTTCTTCAAAACCTGAAAAAATACCTCACCTGCTCATTAATCAATGATACTGGAACATTTAATACTAGATCATACGACTGCATACGGCTAAGGACGAGACGCACCAAAACTGAGACGGGAAAGAGGCTTTTAGGTGTTTTCCTTTACAAAAATGGAATCCATTTCAAGAAATAGCTAAACTGAAAAAAAAAAAAAAGAAAAAAAAAAGCTAAACTGGATATGTTGGTGGCACAGTCACAATTTAATAATGTGGTAATGAACTTTTATACACACACTGTTATTCAATAACACATCTGTTTTTAATGTTTTATATGGACTTATTTGTTTTGTTAGGTTTTTTTTTTTTTTTTTTAAAAAAAGGGCACCCATGAAAAAGAAAGCCCAGGTGCTCTCATGAGGTTTCCCTATATAAATAAAGATGAAAAAAAAATAAATAGAGAAATACCAGGGACTCAGAGAAGAGCTGGAGAAGGCCTGGAAGGTGAAGACATCAGTGGTGCCTGTGGTCATCGGAGCACTGGAGGAGTGACTACAGCAGATCCCAGGAAAAAATATTAGACATCTCAGTCCACAAACACACAGTACTAGAAACTGCAAAGATACCGCGCAGAACGCTCATATGTACACACACACACACACACACGCCCCCCCCCCCCCCCCACACACATATATATATATAATATAGACACATAATATAGGCACACACACAATAGTTAAACACTTTATTTACAACACTGAGCTTAGTATAAGAAATCCATTGAATTACACAGTATAAAAATGTCTGTAAATCTTTGGTGCATTTTGACATTGGACTGTGACTTCCAGTTAAGAGTCCTGTGTTACATTTCTCTGTAACGCAGGTGTGGTGATTAACCCACCAGTGTGTATCCACAATAACACATATAGTCACTCATTGTATTCAGTCTTTCCTTCTGGCGAGTGTTTGGAAATTGCTCCTTTGAGTTCCCGGTTGATGAATCATTTTACATTTACTCGCAATAAAACAAGGTCACTGCTGCTGCAAAATCCGGAAAGCAAAACACAAGCTGGGTTGAATACATACAAATATTAGTATTTTATAATTATATTTACAATTTCCTACATAAAAAGTAATTACCTGAATGAAAGGATAAAAGGCACATAATACAGTTATATATTATTTGGTGTGCATAGATATTAACTCCTACATCAAAAAATTGAATATTGTGGAAAAAGGCGATTTATTTCAGTAGTTGAATTCACAGGGCCATAGAGGACCTTTGCCATAGCCTGAAAGCCAAGAACTGACAATCATTTCAACACTAATCCATCATGGTACTGACCTCATTCTGCCCCCCACACTTTTTCCTCATTTAAATGGAAAAATTGTGAAGTTTCGCTGCTACAATCTGATATAAAGTAGACTGATTTGTGTAAAATGTTCTATGTTCATGTGCTCCAACAAATCAACACAAGATCAAGATCGGCAGCCTCATACAAAATAACACAACCTGGATGATAATGGAGGCGCCCATGTCAACTTCTGGGATAATGTGAATAAAGTCAATCCAACTCACCTATTATTAATTGAATAGGGATAATTATATTTAATAGTTGCTAAAATACAGAAATATATGTAAATGTATTCTTGTAAATTAGTAAACATTGTGTGTATTACTTCCAGATTTAAAGCTGCTATCTGTAAGTTAATTAAATTTTTTTCACCAGTAGATGGCAGACGTGAAACCTGCTCCCCCCTCCCCTCACCTAGCCCCTCCTCCTTCCCTCACCTGGCCTTTGTTGAAGCTCACCTGTGCTCTCTGGTCTTAGCATCTAGAGGTGATATGTGAGAATACAACAGGGGTGGGTCTACCAATCTAATTACAGGTGGTAGCTTTAAAATAGCTATGTTTCTCCAAACTGCAACAAAAGGCAAAATTCTGTTATACAAGTGCACTGAATAAATACTGTGTGAACTTCTGAAATACATTTAATTGGCCTTTCCACAATACTGCAAAACCGTACTTCCTAATTCCTTGATGTGGACTATGAATAAAGTGCTTAGTTTAAAAGCTTTATTGAAATGTGTACACCCTGAATGCTAAGTCTGTTGAAAGAAGATATTGATCCCATTTTTGTTCAACATTGTACTTTTTCTCTCATTTCAGTCTGCAATAAAATCTCCCAGTAAAAAAACAAAAAACAGTCCCGTCCCTGGCCTGTAGGTGGCGGTGTTTCTACTTGAGGTCTCCCACACAGATCTCCTCAGGGATCTTCTCCTCTGAATTGGAGCGCCCGGAGAGTTTGTCCAGGTATTCCATCTCACTGAAGCGCTCGGACACACAGTGAGCCGTGAGCCGCGCCTCCGGGTCGTGGTCCCAACAGTCCTGGATGGAGGAGCAGATGAGCTGGATGCCCTGTAGGGGGAGCAAGTGCAAAATGTTAAGAAGAGGAAAGCATTTATGACAGTATACATAGAGATAGACACATTTTATGTTAGATTCAGTGCTTTCAACCTAGATTTTTTCTGAAATTTATTTTTGCAATGTCAATATTGTATTGAAATGTTAGTATTGATCTTCTTCCCACCACTTTTAGAGCTTAAATAAGAAAAAAATGTGAAATGTGCATTAAGGGTACTGGATATATATGAACTGGCGTCTTGTGTTCATTAATCTGATAAATTAAGACAAAAAAAAACAACAACAACAAAAACAACAAAACAAAACAAAACATGAAAACATAAAAAAATTAAATAAATTTAAATTAAATTAAATTAAAATGAAATAAAAAAATAAAAATAAAATAATTGGCACTTTTGTTTAAACCACATTCAATATTTTATTACTTCCATCATTTATTTTTATTTTGTTAAATTGTATGCATGCATTTGATTCTGGGAAATGCAAATATTATACCATCTATCAGCACTGACAAAGAATATGCCATTTTTTAGAACATGTTTATATTCAGAACCTGTTCCTATGCATTTCTGTACAGCTCAGACCTTACATAGACATGGGAAAAGAGAAAGGAGTTCCCTGTATAGGACTAATAGTGGTACTTAAATATATCTTATGTTCACTAAAAACTCTCAAAACAAGTCTCAAGTTTTTCCCTCAAGTATCAAAATCTGAAACTTAAGTACCATGATAACCCTAGTAGCATACTCTTATCTGTACAACTTAAGTTCTTACTGTGTGGTTGGTCCATGTGTTTGGGATTTCGGGACGTCCTCTGTCCCTGAGCACGCTGTCCTTCATACTCTCCACACAGGGATGCTCACGCAGGTTCCCAAAAGGCGGCTCGTACTCCTTCACCTCTGCAAAACAACATCACAAATATAAGTTTTATCATAACAAAAAACAATGGTGCACCAGTTGAGTGTAGTTTAACAGTACTCCAAAAGTTTAATGTGGGCTTCAACTGCCCCCAAAGAACCTCATCCAGATTTAAAAGGCTTTAGATAGTAGTCAAGAGGCGCAAAGGACAAAGGGAATGTTGCTACAGAAAAACACTTGTCGTCCTCATATTTTAAACAGTATTCTTCTCAGAGTCTCTCACAGAACTGGAGCTTTGTGCAGAGCTCCCACACAAATGCCAAACTCGCCTCAAAAGTCGTTTTCAGCAAAGTTTACTCCAGGCCACAACCCACGATGTTTGGACAGGCGAGACAAAAGAGTTCAAAGATAAAAGAATGAATGTAGAATGTAATGTACAGTAATGACAAAATGAAAAATGTAAAATTAAACTATGTTCTACTCCAATGACGTTCATCTGATCTTCCAATAAATTATTTTTCCAGACCAAGGTTTAGTTTGTTTTCATATCTGACAGTTTCGATTGCTCACTAGCGGTCTTCCTCAGAATGGTCACATGATGTTGCTGTGACGTGTCCAGTCAGCTGATTTAAGATTTTGGTGCTGTCTTCCTACTGGCGGAGGCAAGACGACAGCGCCATCTGCAGTTCGGTTTCCTCAGGACAGTATCTCCGGTGTGTGAGAGTAAAAAGGCCCCCTCGTCTCGGTTTAAAGTCCCATGTGCACGTTCCCGTATTTCGATTTCCGTCTTAATCCACTGATGTTTGTTGTCCTCTGTCCCAGTGATGTTTGTTCCATCCCAAAATCCAAAAAAGAATCAGTTAAAATAAATGATGTTCTTTTTTATTTTTGGGGGAGAATAACTTCATTTTCTCAAGACTTTGTAAAAAAGTTATGCATCTGTATTTTATCTCTGAGGCCAAGTATTAAGTTAAGATAAATACATCTATGCAGCTTGTCACTATTCAATTTATACAATGTTTCACAGTATTGGTAACGTCTTGGTATCCACGGAGACAAGTTTGAGTTTGAGGTCAGATCTGTGGAGAGGCAATCATGCTCACAATACAAACTCATGTTTTCGTGAGTTATTTTTAACAAGAAAACACCTCTGTTATTGAGAGGATATATACGTGTTTAAATGTTAAAGCCATACAGACAGATGTGACCCCCACCAGAAAAGTTACATAGTGCACCTTTAAAGCAGGATAATGTGTAAAATAGTGGGTAAAAGAAGGAACAATGTTAAGTTTGAATTCTGTGACCAATTTATTTCCCAACTTAGATCAAAAACCAAATTCACACATATTTAATCTGCGTTCTTCTCTCAAACAGAAAACACTCTGTTCCACCTTGTGATGTCATGTGGTAATACAGGAAGTGCTACACTGTGTTTTTAAACTCTATACATCTTCACTAGAATCATTTGCATAATTTCAGCCCTGGAATTGCTTATTTTTAGTGAACAAAAGGTAAAAGGTGGCTATTAACTTGAAAACTACCGCTTTATGACATCACAAGGTGGAACAAAGCATTTTGGGCTTTGGAAATGTAGACGGGTTAATAATGAAGGATTCTTCAACCAAACAAAACACAACTCCAGGTCTGTTTTTGATGAGGTTCACAACATTGTAACATGACTTAAAGCTCACAAGAGTCAATTTTGTGTAATATAGAACCTTTACAGTAAAACGCTCTTTTACTTTGGTCTACAGCATTCCGGTATGCTAAATCTTGAGATACACAAGTGCAAGTACAAGTAAATCACACCAGATTTACTACACAGCCAAGCGTCTCTTTCATAGCTCAGGACTCATGTTCAAACCTGTGCTCTTCCTGCCTGTGCTGTGAGGAATCTCAGCTCACTTCAGGATCTTAATGTTTGTGACAGGAACGATCACTACGGGATCAGAACACTCATCTCACTTATCTCAGGAATCCTTTTCACAGATGGCTCACCGCTAATAAATAGAAACACTTTTGTAGCATAACTGTGTGTACTATAAAAGCTTAAGTGGTGGAAAGAGTATTGGAAATTCGTGCAGTTACAAGACTAAAAATGTACTCAATTAGAAGTACTACTGCCAAAATTGCACTGAAGTAAAAAGTACAGCTTCTTAATGTACTTTTTTAACACGGTTTTAGTATAATTTTAGGTCAATAATTTTACATAACTTGATTATTTAAACAATTTGAAGTTGCTCTGAATGTATATACAGTGGATTGGGAGTATGGGGACCTGTGATGTACTCAGTATCTCATATTACGTCAAATGTATTACATGGTTACAATTATACTCAATTACTAGTACAGGTACATGTTTTACTCCAAAAAGTACAATTACCCAAAAATCTACTGAGTTACAATAACGTGCGTACTGGGGTATTTGAAATTTGTTAGTGTCCATCCCTGAAAAAACAAAAAACCTGCAAAAGAATACATTGAAATTGAAGGATATGTATTACTTACTTATTTCAGACTTTAGTACTTTATTATAGATTACTTACATTTATATATAGGCACTGTGTTGTGTGTGCGTCCCTACTCCAGAACAAAGTGAGTGAGTCTGTACAGGACTGGACTTGTAGAGCTGCACATTTTTATCTCCGTCATTAAAGGCCCAGAACATACACCTCAGACATGATTCATATGGAGCTGTGTGAGGAAGTGCATTATGGGAAAACCCTTCCATCTTTAGAATAGTAGTGACTCATATGAAAAAAAGGAAAGGAAATACAATACTACTACTCAAAATGCAACTATTTACAATGTCATTACTGGTATCAAACGGTCGACTGGTTAAAGATGATATGAAGGGTTAATAGAGATGATGGTTATTATTACCCAAGCCCGAAATGATTTTCAAAATATTTTTACATTTTAATTTGAGATGACAAAAGTTAGACTTCAAACTACTACTACTTCAAATAAGTATCTCGTGTCAATACTAGTTTTAGCATGAATTAACTGATTTTTGACCCTCTTGATGATCCTATGGTACATAAGGTGATACACTGCTACTACTTATGGAAGTTTATTAAATTCGGTAAGCACAATATAAATATATAATTAAATGTATTCATCTTTTTGTTGCAAATTTACATAATCATAAGCAAAATTAAAATCCAGCACTGAATTTGTCAAAACACAGAGCTCACAGTTGAAGTTTAAAGGTTTAAAGGTTTGTGGTCTGGCACTGAAACAGAGCCACACCCAGTCATTGGCCAATACACACAGAGGAGAGTGTTTGGCCTTTGTTATTACAGGTTAAAAGTACTTTACAACTTCGGACGTAGTTAAAATCGACTTTGTAAACTTTCTATCTGAGCATGTTTATATCTTCATTTCCAAACAATGGTCTTCCAAATACAGAAATCCTAGCAGTGAGTGGGACAGTGTATACACATGTGCAACATCACAATTGGGTCCAGTGCTAGAGGAAATATTTTGTTGTGGAAAAAATAAATTAAGCTCTAAACCTGCTATGGCGGCTTTTCAAAACACAAGTGAAGTGTTGCTGTGTGTGCAAAAAGTCACGTTGGACAATGGTACAGCAATAACACAGAAAATAAAAGGGAATGAATAACACCAGTAAAAAACAGCTAGAATAGAAAAGTGTCAAATTTGCGAAACAGGCAAAAAATGTAATATATGTTTTGGCACTTGTCAAGCAGGTTTTCACTGTGGGGAAACTGCTGCCACAAAAACACATTACATTTAGCTGCAAAAGCAATTGGTGACAAGGAGGTTTTAAAGGTCCTATATTATACAAAATGGACTCTTGTGAGCGTTTAGCCGTGTTAGAATGTTGTTATCTCCTCAAAAACATACCTGGAGTTGTGTTTTGTTTCATTCACACATGTTTGAGGAATCCTGCATTATTAATTTGTCCACATCTCCAAACCTCAAAATGCTCCGTTCCACCTTGTGATGTCATGAAGTGATAGTCTTCACGTTGACAGCTATATTTACCTTTAGTTTAGTAGAGATTGAGGGCTGAAATAATGTATAGAGTTTAAAAACACAGTGAAGCACTTACTGTATCACCATATGACATCACAAGGTGGAACACAGCGTTTTCAGGTTGAGGGAAGGACATGGACTAAATTTGTAGTGTTTGTGAGTTAAACATGTGTGAAACAAAACACAATTCTAGGTATGTTTGTGATGAGGAAACAACATTATAACATAGATAAAAAAAATAGTGCAGTATGGGCCCTTTAACAACAAATATTCTATATAAAGGAGCAGGAAATATGGAGATTTTTTTCCAATATCAAGTTAATACGGTAATTTTATTTTATTATTTTATTTAAAGTCAACATATTTTTTGTCTGTTTTTCATTTACCTGTGACAAGATTATGCCAACATTATTTTGTTAATTTATACTTGGTTACAGGTCACAAACTAGTAAAAATAGTAAAAAAAATAAATAAATAAATAAAATAAAATAAAATAAATGTAATTAAATTATAATTGTGACTGTTTTAGAAGCAAAAATATTCAACTCTTTCCTTCATTTCTATAACACTGATGTAGCTGTAGACCTCTTTATGTCACTTAACCCTATTAAATGTACCATACGTGTGGAAAGTTGTGCTGATCTATTTGTTTTCATGGTAATACGACATAACAAACTGCCCTTATGTTTCCTTCAGTTAACACTAACAGCTCTGTCTGCTCTTCAACCGGCTGCGGTGGAGTTTACACTTGTTTGTGGTTTGTAGCAGGCCTTTAAAACCCTTTTACACTAATGAACAAAACACACAACAAGACTATTACTTTTGGTGAAACTTTGTCAAATTTTTTCCCGTCTGGCAAGTCTATTCTGGTGCTTACGTTTTGAAATATGTTTTAGATCAGATGCCCTTTCTAACTCACCCTTTAGAGAGCATGATGACTGAAGTCTTTTTGTCAGAAGAAACAAGTTAAAATGTGTGGTTTAACAATGGTATGTCCTTGTGAGGCTACCATAATTCCCCACATGAGTAAATAAAGATGAATTGGTGCTTTGGAGATATGCAAAGTTAGAATATTGATTATTTTTCTGCACTTTTATGGTTCATTTTACAACTTCATGCTACATGAGCCTCAACCATGACATTTCCTGGCACGCTTTAGCTCATTTCTGGTTAACTGGCATAATATTGTTTGAATACATTGGGATAATGAAAATAAATCCATTTAAATTTTTTTTTTTTTTTAAATTGACGTTTTTCAGCCTAATAGTTGGTAATAACCTTATATATGTGTTATCAATGTAGATTAACAGAAAAAAATAAAATAATAACTAATACATAAAATGAATACTGGATATAAATAAAAAAAAATAGTACTCCAGAAATACAGCTCATGTCAAGTGAAAAATGTCTACTTTTCCTCTAAATTCTAGTTTAATTTTAATTTAATTTTTCTAGTTGGACATGCTTCTTTATGTCACACAGTAGGTTAGTGTAAGTTAGAGGGATTTTTGTTTCCAATTCAATAACACAAGTCTTTAAGCCAATAATGTTACAAATTTGACAAATGCTTTTTGTTCATTCTGAAGATTTACAGTAACTGGGGAAACACCAAACAGTGTGAGCACAGGATCAGGACCAAACTGAAATTGGCAGACATTTGACAGCATATGAAATATTTTTGTCCAATGGGGGTTAAAAATCATTTCTGTCCATATTGCTCAGTCTTACCAGTAAAGACCCTTTTCTCACTGTTACAACCAAACCCCAGCTTACATCCACATTAACACGTCTATTTGTGAACGTTTATGTGACAGTGACAGAGTACCACCAGTCCCTGTGGATTTACCCTTAAACACTTTTAGCTCCTGTGGCTTGTCCCGTTTTCCGTGGTCTGAGCTCAAATGGAAGAATTTAAACATGGACCAGGGCTATACAGTTTACACCGAACGATCAGGCTCTATAGTGAAACAGTCACATCAAAATACAGACAAATGAGGACTAGAACTAGACACAACCTGGACCAAACCAAGTGACAGAAATACCGGGCTAAACATACCAGCAAAAGCTCTACAAACCACCTCATCTGTCTTGTACATATTCATTTACAGGTCTTTTTATTGCTCAAAAATACCATAATAAACATGCATTCTCACTGTGTGCGGCTCACCTCTCTCCACAGATCTGACCTGTAGCTTGGCGTGTGCTACGTGCTTGTCTCCGTGGAGATAGGTATTTACAATATTCAATGCGTCTTTAACCAGGTCAGAAATTGAACATGCCTGTCACTATAACAAATTTTAAAGTGTGATATATTGCTGAAGTGAATATAAACGATAATATTGCAACAAATGTATGTCCTTTAACCCAAGAGCAGATTTAAACCACAAAAAATATTCAAAATGTACAATATTCTTGAAAAAAATAATGAACTGAAATAAATATAGGCCTAAAATCTAACTATACCTTGATCCTGCTAAAATTAAGACTAAACCATATCTCAAAAACCTAACGGAAATACCAAAAGTATCCTGCATTTCCTTTGGTGACGTACCCACACCACAGTTTGAGAAGCACTGCTCTATAATATAACAATATGGTGTACATTTAAACATCTGGGACACATCTGCTCGTCCCGGTCCAGACCTCTGCCTGTGGGGACGAAGGCGTAGCTCTGTCCACATTCAACAACACTCTGGCATTATCCACACACAGCCCCACCCACCTGAGGGAAAACCAAATCTGGACCAGCCAAATTATACAGCAGCGATGGTTAGGGAGTATTTAGAGAGGCAGCAACACAAGGCTAGCTTATTTGCTCGAGAAACATAAGAAATACAGGCCACATTTTATTCGCAGCAAATCCTTCACTTAATGTGGGTTCACTTTGGTAAATTCTGCTACTTTTCATGATCAAGTCTAATGTTGGGTATTATATTGCTTATGGACTATATATGGTTCATAAAGCTGAGTCAAATCCATAGACCAGATATAAAGGGAGGCGCTTCGGTCCAGTTTGAGTTCACTTTGTATTAGAAAACTGTCGCTCAGCTCCCTGTAAATACTGCTATCAGGCTTCATTTGACTTGAGCCGAACACTATGGGTGATGTCAGACTCGCTTAGTCCACTTCTTTATACAATCTATGGACAAACAAACATATTTAGTACCATATTTACATCATAACATTTACATAAGCTCCTTACTGTGGTCTTATAGTCAGTAGTGTTGCAGACAATGCTAATAACTGCTACTACTACTACTTTTTACAACACTTTTATCACTACTACTACTACTGTTTTCACTGCTATACCAACTATAAACTATCCACAGTTACATCCCACAACTTTTAAAACTTGTAATTCATATTTCTCCCCTTTCAAAGTATCCTTGGCCTTTCTATTCTGTTGTCTGAAAAATAAAAATAAAAACATAAAAATACTCAGTCCTAGGAGAGCACTATAGCGAGTTGCCAGGTAGTGACACCAAAAATGAATACTATGGTTAGTCCTAAAAGAAACATTTTTAAGACGTTGTTATTCTGTCTTGCGGCTGAAAGTTGCCCAGCCCTATAGTTACACATTGTATAAGTACACAGAGAGACAGGGGAATAGTATTTGTCCGTTATGATAAGACATAGACGTGGATGTGTCACCGCACCGTGCACAGCTGCTCCTGCTTAGTCTGAGGTTAAACTGTCACTGGTGAGTCAGGGGTCTACACGGCTTTATCTGAGCAACTTCAACAAAACAAGATTACAACAATACCAGAAGTACTCCGCAATTTGTATGTGCACTTGTAACTAAAATCACAGTTTTACTTCATTTAAAAGGCCCATATTACACTATTTTCTACATTATAATCTTGTTTCCTCATCAAAAACAGACCTACAGTTGTGTTTTGTTTCATTCACACATGTTTAACACACAAACTCATATTTAGGCCCTTTTCTCAAACAGAAAACACTCTGTTCCACCTTGTGATGTCATCATGTGGTAATACAGGAAGTGCTCCAATGTGTTTTTACACTCGATCCACCTTCACTAAAATCATTTGGTACATTTCAGCCCTGGAATTCCTGATCTCTACTGACCAAAAGGTAAAAGGTAGCAGTTAACTTGAAAACTACCACTTCATGACATCAGAAGGTGGAACATAGCAATTTGAGCTTTGGAGATGGAGACAGACTAATAATAAAAGATTACTCAAACATGTGTGAATGAAACAAAACACAATTCCACATTATAGCATGGCTTAAAGCTCACAATAGTCAATTTTTGTGTAACATAAGACCTTTGAATACTTAATTACCCTATTAATACATAATTAGAAAATATTACAGTTATCATCTTTAAGTCTGAATAGTCAATATATAGTTTGATTGCAATTTAGCCAAAACATGGAGAAAATAATATAACACACCAGGCAAAAATCTCCATATAAACACAAAGAAAACAGACACTGCACCTAAAAAGCTACATAGTACATCTTTAATTTAGGAAGAACCAAAGAGTATGAATGAATGTTTGATGGCTTAGGGGGAACCAAGAGCCAGCATCGCTCTCATTTCTTGTCTAGTCCTAAAATTTTAAATGCACACCTCAGTCCCAGTTTTCTATGAGCCAAATGCCTTCCTTTCCCACTCCTTCATTAGGAAATAACTCATAGTATTTATTCACTCTTATGACCCTGAAGTGAACTATTCTGTTCCTGTTTCCTCTTTAATAAAGTACAGCTTCTCTGGCTGTTCCCAAACCAGTACTATGTAGCCTATGTAAAAGAAAAACCCTGTAAAAGTCTGCCCCAGCTGTTTTATCTATTGTCTCTATTCTGGGACCCTCTGCTTCCTGTCTCCTGCTTTAGATTAGCCCCTGCTCTGTCTGCTCTGTCTGGGCATACATAAGAGTACACTGTAGGCTGGAGTTAGGAGTGATAATGCCACGCTGCCTCAGGGATGGAACAAATGACAGAGGCAGACATGAAAACAAGAGTAAACAGGGTTAGGGTTAGCTTTGAAGAGGTTTAGCTAAAATATAGGTCAAATCACTGCATAATTCCGAGACAACAGCCTCTTTATTTTTTACCATCGCAACAGATAAATGAATACTTTTTAATGTCCAGTTTGTAATGTGAGAAGAATACAAGACTGAAAATTGAACACATTGACTGGTTTGGTTTGTGCTGTGTGGCTCAGTGGTAGAGGTGGAATACATATGCTGTTCTCTCGGGTCCATTTCCCTAAATGCTTTGTCCTAGGGGTGCACGATAGCTAGAATATGGTGTGATTCTAGCTCACACAGATGAATGCTGTCGTTGTGTCCTTGGGCAAGACACTTAACCCACCTCGCCCTCAGTGTCTGCGTACACTGATGTATGAATGTGTGTGTGGATGGGTGAGTGGTTCCTTGTTGTAAAGCGCTTTGAGTGCCTTGAAGGTGGAAAAGTGCTATAGAAAAATGTGACCATTTACCATTTTACCAATATAATTAGGATTAAATCAGGATTCATGTACTTAGTATCCCAACATTGCCTTTAAGAGGTAACTAAAGCCAGCTTCTTCTTCTTCTTCTTCTTCTGAGAGCTCATGCTTCTCTGTGATTGGTTAAATCTACCTGTCACTCACTTAGAACGTTACAACACCGGACCAATAGGAGGAGTGGGTGGGAGAGAAGCACTGAATCACAATATGATTTGTCCAAGACAGGTTATCGTCACAGGGATACGATATGATTTGATTTTTATTGCTACAACCTACTTTGTCCTATCAACTTTTGCAGCAAATAACAAGTACAAGTAAAAGTACAAGTAGAATTAGATCAGTATATGGATTGAATATAGACACACATGAGTCTAGTGTTTAAACCGGCTCAGATTAACAGTCACTACATTTACACTGATGCCAAGAAAACTGAATAACTGACCTAGTCTAATTTAATTAAAAATGCATGTAAATTCGGGAACTATGATTGAGGTGTTGTGAATCCGTCTACACAATCCCAATAACACATCTGGAGAAGCTGATACATAGTTACATACATACCGATACCTGCTACATGTAGGTTTACATTAGGGGCAGGCTAGGAGAGGTGTTCACAGCACTGGATAAGAAACAGCCAGGAAAATATCAGACATGTGTTTGGATGTGCACTCACACCAGCGATGACAAACTACGGCCTCTCCACCGTGTACTAGCACATGTTGTTATATTTTGGTCCACTACGTTTAAGGGAAAGAGAAAACCACCAGAACAGAGTGTGTGTTCTTAGCATATATGGTTGTACAGCGCACTCGTAGCTCCATGTGCACGTTAACATAGTGAGTAGAGTTAGCAGAGACAGACTGAGGCCTCCTGCTGGAGCCTAGCACATCCTTGTCTCCGTCCTTGTCCCTCTTTACATTCAGAGCGACCCTAAGGCTGCGCTCTTTGAAAAACAGGAAGCTCTTTATTTTCTTTCACAAGGTGTACCCACAGGACACACACGGCTGCTGTCGCTCAAAGGCAAAACAAGGGGGATTGTGGGTCGTAGTGTTGTGTACAAAGTCTAAGGCAGGAGGGACTGACGATCGACATAGGTCCAAACAGGAAAGTACCAGCCACATACCCACGGCTGGCATTTCCCATTCATTCAAAACACCAGAGTGACCCCAAATTATACCTTAGCCCTAGAATCAAACATAAGTAAAGTATTTTTACTACTCAGGATTTACAACTCTATAGCATATATCATAATATGCATAAGCAACTCATATTTTTCTATTATATAACACTTATATACATGCAAAAACGGTTTTAAATATTGCTTGTCTCCATGAAGAGGTTATTGCTTAGCCTGCCCTAGAATGTTCCACAATATCGCATTAAACTTCATGTAGCCAAGCAGGTGACCCCACTAAGTCATGTTACTAGTCAGCTCCATGTAGAGGGTTAGTAAGAATACACGTGTTCTAAGGTGTCTTGAGCAGTAAATACAGCTGTAATTGAATAAATGTAAGAAAGACAAGTTTAATGTCATACCACGGAACATTCAGGGCAACGCAATTACATCTCCATCTGAAAAGTTATGTAGAAAGCTGCACATATCAGCGCTAAACCTAATATAACCTTTTTAGCCTGAATTCGTGGGAACCCTGTGGCAGTGGAGACAGTGACAGGCCAAACGGGACCTCAGAGACACAAGAGGAAGTGGAACAAACGGAGCGGTGTCACGGTGAAATACGGCCCCGCGCTCTGCTCCACACAATCACACCACGCTCCGGTATTATTCACACATATCCTGGCCTTGTTTTGGTTCCACTCTGACAAACAGGAGAAACACACTGATCCTGGGGACACGCACAGACAGATGGAGCCCACACACCGTTCTCACAGGCAGACTGAGGCAACCGGGACGGGTACATATCTGGGTTTTTATGTACATCTTTAAAGAATTGCAGGATACTAGTTCAAAAAGTCATGAAAAGTCAAACTGTTAGATTTGTCAAGGCTTTGCAGAACATGGTTTTCAATAGACAAATCTATTTAGCGCAATAACAGCAAATTTGAAGGTGCACTATGTAACTTTCTGGTTAAGGGTCCGCTATCTGCTTGTAGAATGTCCCACAGTATGGCATTACAACTTTAATATAACCTAGGAGACAAGCAGATAATGCCAACAGGTCAAATTGCAGGTCAGATCTGTGGAGAGGCAACCCCTTCACAGTTGGAAAGTATGTTTTGTTTTTGTTTTGTTTTTTAGTAACACCTGAAATTCAGAATATGTGAGATTTACAAGTCTAATGCCATCCTGGGGAACATTTTTCCAATAACATCTCCATGGAGACAAGAAAAACGGCAGAACCTCCACCAGAAAGGTTACATAGTGCACCTTTTATGTTATTCGTGGACATGATCAAATGTAGTTTCACTGATTTTAACAGCAGAGGATGATAAAAAAAATTCTTTATATCGTACGTTTCACTTGTGGATGAAAAACCAACTGACACTATGGTAGATGTTTACACAGAGTCTGTTGGGAGTTAGCTCAATCAAGTGCGTTACTGGTTTTAATTAGAGTGAGTTCTCAAGAGGATAGACGCATCAAAGAAAGGCCACAGGTTAAGTTTACCACTATATATGTATACCACAGCAGCAGAAGCACAGTACGAGAGAGAATATCGACCATCTTACACTGCTGTTGTTTGTTTCTAGTAAGGCAGTAAGTAGAAATCATAAGCCCATGATTTGTACTTTACCAGCGTCATAACAATACAATGTATAGTTAAATACAGCTACCAAATACGTTTATCAGTTTGAATATCCTGAGTAAGATGTAATGTGCGATTGTCTTACCTCCAATGGCACTGCACCTGGACGTGATTTCCCACAGCACTAGAGCCATAGAGTACACATCGGCCTGTTTAAAAGACTCGATATTTTCTAAGTTGATCCTTGACTCCAACACCTCTGGAGCCATGTACCGTGCTGTTCCCACCTGAAAACACATTAAAGATATAAAACGTGCAAAAGTAAGTCTGAAGTCAAGTCCTATGATTTGATTTTCTCTCTTGGATATTTTTCTGCCAGTTGGGATATTTTAATTGTATTGGAAATGCTGCAGTCTATTTGGATGCATGTCAAAGCTGGCACAGACACTGGGCTCAAGTCGAGGTTGAGTACCAAGTCTTAATCTCGAATCATCGCGCTACAAAATGAAGTCCCAGCCAGTACTTTCAATCCACATTCACAAATTCACATCCAAACTCCCATATTTTTATATATTCACTTTTCTCTTTGTCCCTTCTCTGTACATGACCAAAGCATCTCAAGTCTGCACATATGGCTTTATCTCTCCAAAACCTTTAAGTCTCCAAAGTTACCCACCAAACGACTGCACAGACTGATCACTGATAACTGTGTGTCTTCCTAATTTTTCTACTTTGCATCACTTTTGAGAGATACTGACACTGAGACATTTTCTAACTCAGTTATGCAGATTTTTGTTGTAAGAGAGCAAGTTCAAGGACTAACAGCAGTAATTTTACCGTTCCTATCTTCATTAAATACTATTGGCCTATGGATTGTAGTCACTTGAAACCAGCCCCACGTAACTCGTCCCGTTCGTACCTGTCCACTGTTGGCCAGCTCATCCACAGACAAAGAACTGTCTAGTCTCAGAGCCAGGCCGAAGTCACACAGGCAGCAGCTCAAGCCACTCTTCACCAGGATGTTGGAACTCTTAATGTCCCGATGGGCGATGGGGATCTTGTTCCGTCCGCAGCTTGTATGGTCGCTATGGAGATGTGCCACTCCTTGGGCTAACGACCCTCCTAAAAGCCAAAGATCGTGCCAGCTGATCACATGATGCGTCAGAAAGTCTTGGAGATTCCCTTTGCCGTGATAAGCCGTTATGATCCAATACTGTCTTTGCACTTTCCTCTCTTCCGCTGTCAAAAAGTGCAACACGTTTTCATGTCGCAAATCTGCATCAGAAAATATATCTTTTTCGTTTTTCCATGACGCATACTCCTCATAAGGAAATATTTTGACCGCGACAGTTTCGAATCCTTGCTCCTCGCTCACCGAAGAGCCTTGTTTTAGCTTGGCTCTGTAGACTTCGGCGAATCGACCTTTCCCAACGAGGGCATCCAGCGCAATCGGGAGAAGTTCGGTGTTATGGTTGAGGTTGTTAGCGTGCGTGGAGCTACTGTCCGATCCCTCGTCGTCGATCATGATTGCGTGAGCGTCGCTGTCCAGAGGAGCACCTTTCTTGCGTCGGGAGTTGGCTCTGCGTTGGCGGTAAACTCGGTAAAAGTAAAAGGAGGTGACGACGAAAACGGCCATGACAAAGAGAGGGACCAGGCTGACCAGGACCACAGCCACCACTGGGGAGTCCAGAGAGTCTGAGGGAGGAAGGAGAAGGGAGTTATAGCGTCATGAAGTATAAAAGTATAAAGCTGTGTTGTGTAAAGGTAAGATTAAATAGATGTAGGTTTACTTTTGTACTATTGAAGATATAAGTTTCAAAGGAGGGCTACAGTCAAGGCAAAATGGTCCAGTGAGCATTTGAACCAGTGAACCAAGAGGAACTAACCAAATCTAACTGACTTTGGAGCGACAGTAGCTCAATTGGTAGAGTGTTTCAGAGGTTGGCGGTTTGAATCTCACTCTGGACATAAACATTGCTGACAGCGTGGTCAGATCCACTGTCCCACAAGTTGGCAGCGTGATTCCTACTCTCAAATATAAATGCTGTCATTGTCTACTTGAGTAAGACACTTAACCCACCTCGCAATCAGTATCTGTGTACACTGGTGTATGAACGTGTGTGTGAATGGGTGAGTGGTTCCTTGTTGTAAGCAGCTTTGAGTGCCTTGAAGGTGGAAAAGAGTTATATAAAATTGTGACCATTTACTGCAACAGAATATAACAATTTTATGGAAAAATCTGTCTGTATTTTTTAATTATACTTTTCTGAAACCTAATTCCATGCAGGTCACTCTTCAAATGCACCTGTTGCTAATGTCTGAAAGTTTTTCCAAGACAAATCATAAATGTTTAATCTCATGATCACGATAATAACCCTCTAGTTCAGACTTAATTATATTGTTTTACACTGGACTAAGACAATATGCAGCAGCAGCAGTAGCAGCACAGAAGCTTGTCTCTCTCTCCTGCGGTGGCGAGTATCTTCAGACATGGCTAAAGTTAAACCTGCTCCACACTCAAAGGGCCTGACCACATATTGTGTCTGTGTCAAGTCTACGTTTTATTCTTATAACTTGAGCTGTGGGGAGGCGAAGAGCTGTGGACCATTTTGGAAAACTTTTACTTGCGGTTTGCTCTTTACAGCTGAAGAGAAGACCTATAAAAATGTGTATCTCTAGACACAACAAACCATTTATTTTTTAGCTTTCTAACATGTTGTAAGGTTGTTCCCATATTAAAAACGTACCTGAAGAAGTTTAGAAGTCATCCATGCATGTTTAAGTATTTTAGCAATCTCTCCTAAACCCTATATAAACCCAGCTTACGGTTAGCTGTAAGTTTCTGTGCAATGCTCAACCCACAAGCCTATGTCATCCATGCTGCCACACGACAATTCTCCATAAATATACAAAAACATGATGCAAAACTGTACACAACAACTTCATTAGCGAGATGCTCATCTATTGTGTTGTGATAGGGCTCTGAAGGGGGAGTGACTTAGCACGGGAGCAAAGGGAGGGAGGTTTGAAAATGAAATTGAACCTTATAAAATATGTTAATAAGCCGCTTTCGTCAAATATAATATAGCATTTTCAAAACAATAAAAGGTAACATGGTGATCTAACACTCCATAGAAGCAAAATACCTCCTCTTTAAGAACGGAACAACGAACTTCTCCATATTTACGAAGAATGCATCTAAGAATAAATGTGAAACAACAACCTGAAACTAGGACTCAAACTTTAAAAGCGAACTATTGAGCTTTTCGAAGTGCCTGCCACCTGCTTGCCACCATGTAAATTGTATTATACTTATATCTATCTTCATGGAGATGGTGCTGGTGAGACCTCAAGGCTGAAACGTTATTCTAAATGAACATTGTTGTGCCCATTCCACAATTTGAGTTGACTGTTTCTTTAAAAACAAGTGCAGAGCAGGGTTGCAGTTGTAGGGCGTTAGTTTGCCCAGCCCTCAACTTCACTGGGCTTTTTTCAAACAGGAAACCACATGTCTGAAATCCTCTCTGTGGCCCCAGACGGTTTGTTTGGATTTTTGTAGAATCAGAAGCAACAAACTCGACATATGTCTGGACAGTTCGCCCCAGGCCTGGGACCGTGGAGTAAGTTATAATGGCAAAAAATGTTGAGAATCCAGACATAGGGGGCATTTTAAATGAACCTCAAATTGTAGAAAGTGAATGGGTAATGAAAGAGGCAATAGACAAGCACCACACACCTGTTATTTTAAGGCTTGACTTGCAAATGCAGCTAGAACAACATTGAGACTGGAAAACCTGCTAATGTAAATTACTGTTTGCTAAGAGGCACTGGATTTGGGGGCGGTAGCTCAGTGGTAACAGTGTTAACCTATAAACCCAATGTTAGGTAGTTAGATCCCTGTTCTGACCAGAAAATATTGGTATTATGTCATTACGTCAGCGCACACAGACTGCCTTTGTAAGATTTTGTATGCAATAATTTGTATGCTGTGTGGTGGCGTTTACACTTGCACAATTGTCACATCAAAATTAGACTAAAACTGAAACTAAACCTGGATTAAAACGTGACTAAACCAGGATTAGAATATAGAACCAAACCAACCACTAAACTTGGCTAAAACCAGAACAAAACCAGGACAGATGTGAGGGGGAGAGTGGTACAGATCGGCAGCCAAGCTTCTGCCAGTCTACCCCAAGGCAGCCATGCTTACAAAAATACTGTAGCTTACCACCACTTGATATGGGGAGGTAAGGCTAGACTAAAGCATTACTATTCTGCATTATTTACAAGTCTTTACCTTGTGGATCCATACAGTTTGCCCATGGGTCTAAGTTGCTGAGCTGTCCAATGGAAGTCAAGCTAATAGGATGGATAGTCTCATTTGTGTAGTTACAAAACGAACATTTCAAACTCAATTTCAATACTATGAAAAGTCTTAATACTCAGTACCAATTTTGATAGCACAACATTTGATACCACATAAGAAAAACGTAGCACAGAGTAACAGAAGTCTCTTTAATATCAAAATGTGGTCCTTAATAATTCTGATATAGCTCAAAGTAGTCTGGAAAGGTCCTACTTTGTTCTATTTATATGAATTCTTCAATAATTATAATACAAACCCACCTCTTCTCCCTGGCATCTAATACGAACTAGACAGGATGCCTTATATTTTGTGTTTTATTGTTCCTTGCCTATGTATAGTATAATCTAAGTATTTGTATTTTTGTTGACTTTCATGTGGACACACTTTGGGCAGCTGAAGTTGTTTTTAAATGTGCTCTGAATGGATCTATCTAGTTGCAATACTACTTTTAGTATCAATTCATATCTGGGCATTGACTTTTTTGACAACTCTATCCATGCAACGTTGCTCTTCTTCATTGTTTTTGCTGGAGAGGGTACAGGCTAAAATGTATTCTCAGCTACAGTATAGCTTTCCCCAACTGCATTAGCCATGGAGTAGTTCCCCAGACATTCCCCACAGTGAAGGAGCATATTTCCATGACGCCACTCCACTCAACAGATGCTTCCAATTTGTCTTCAGAGCAGAGCCAAGACAGGTCTAGGAAGTGTAGCTCTATGTCATTGTTGTAGTCAAAATACACAAAAGTCCTCTGCCAGCGTGTAACTGGAGTCTATACGAGCGATGAGTGTCCAAAAGCTGTTAATGATCGCGGCCCTGGCAGACGTAAGCGTGCGCACATGTTAGCGTTCATGTGTGAAAGGCTAACACGACAACATGACAGTAAATGGTCTAATGAAATGTGGACGTAGTAACAGCTGTGATGTGGTACAGATGTGGTAACGGGACTGTCTGTGCAAAGGGTTAATGAAGTGTTTAGTAGAAGACATGGCACTGGATGCAGAGTCAGCTGGTCTTAAGATGTTTAAAAGCAAAAAGGTTAATCGGCTCGTTGTAGAAAGAAATGCACTGGTAGAATGGATGGATACTGCAATAATAGGTTTATATACTAAACTAAGGAAGCACTTTTTCTGTTTAAACTACATCACTGTTACAAAAGGATTTTATTCAATGGGTTTTGTCACATGCTTTTCCAGTTATAGGTGCCATTTTGAGGACTTATTAACATGAAAGTAGACTATTTTTTTCAATTGCTATTTGTTTTTGTTTTAATTAATCCATCTTTTTCAGTTCTGATATTGTTACTTTGACTTTAAGTATTTGCTGATACCAGATATTAACCTATACCAGTGCCTGAACAGAAAATGGTACTTATGTTTTTGTACACAGTTAATTTATTACACAAAAGATGCAGTGTGTTATGAAACTGTTATTCATCTTTCAAATCACTACTGAACAGCTTTGTATGAATAAAAGTTCAAACATTACTTCTAGGCCAAAATCATCCTGAAAAAAACTTCATCCATCCAGTTAAAAGGCTCAACCACGTTATCGCCTGAACCGATATCATGGAACCAATACCTGATCCAGCTCATTTTTCATATACCAGTATCGATATCAGTCAATCCCTACTCTGGACAGTACATTTGAATGCCTTGTTGTATTATTTTGATAAAGTAAAATGTATCTGCTTGAAAGGGTAAATGCTTTAAAATGAGTTCAATGGTGTTACCAGAAAAATTCATTTATAAAAGTCTTTTCTCTGCTCATTTTTGCAGAGACAGCGATTTGATTGGTCTATGTTATGTGAAAATTAGAATTAGAAGCAGAACTAGAACAGGACAAATCGAGTGTTGAAGTCTATATGAGCGACTATAAGCCTATTATGTGGTAAACTGTGGAAGTGATCAATCCGCTGTAGGGTTGATTTACATATAATAATAAGCAATAATAACAACTTGACTCCCTTCTCTACATATATCCAGGCATGGGACAAGCCAAAATACTGAACTGCCCCCCCTACAGTTGACTTAGGCACATTAACACACATACACATAACAGCATTGGTACTTACTGCCGTTGAAGAAAACATGCTCGTTGCACTCGTCCTCGGAGCAGGAGCAGATGTAGAAGTCTGAGCCCTGTCCGCTCCTCTCTCTCATCTCACATTTACTGTTGTTGTAGTCGTCCAGTCGCAGCCCGTGAAGTTTCACCTCAGGGTTGTGACAGATTGTGTCAAAAGTCACATTATCCTCGTTCTTCCTCCTGAGAAAAACATTATAATCACTTGGTTTGTTCTGTAGAAAGACGAAGGAAAGGAAACTTCAGATGAGCAAATGCTTTTTGACTCTCTTATTATTGGACCTAAATATTCTGGCAAGACAGGTTTATTTGTACAGCACGATTCCTACACAAAGTATTTGAAAGTCCTTTACAGAATAAGAAAGACATTAAAGTCACAATACAGCAAATCAAAACAGAAATATTCATCATAAGATTACCATTAAAGAGAAGAGTGTAGAATACAAACCTTTCAGTCATATGCACAGCTAAACAGAACCTTTTGAGTGTGGATTTAAACATCGTCAAAGTAAAGGCCTGTCTCACATCTTCAGGAAGACTGTTCCAGGTTTTAGCTGCATAAAACTGAAACGCTGATTCCCCATGTTTAGTCCAGTACACAAGCAGAGCTGCTTTAAAGTCTATTCCCTGAGCCACAGGAAGCCAATGCAGAAACCTGATCACAGGACTTATGTGCTTGTACTTCCTGGTTTTAGTCAGGAGCCGAGCAGCAGTGTTCTGGATGTACTGCAGCTGTTTTATTGCTCGTTTGGGGAGGCCAGTGAGCAGGTTGTTACAGTAGTCTAACCTACTGTATGACTTTTGTACCACACTGACTTTCTTCTTGTCCTCTTTCCATATATCCATAAACCTTAATCTATGCATCTTGCCAACCAGTTTATAGCAAAGCCTTTGAATTATTAATGAAAGATTATTATTAGATTATTAATTAGAGTAGTACAAAACAGAGGAAAACAGAGAGATACCAAGATACAAGAGATACTTTCCACTGCACCTTAGGCAAATCACAACTAAATTACTGTGTGAGTGTGGTGAGGTGCTGTGGTAGGAAATAGCTTCTAACCACTATGTGATTTTGTATGTGCAGAAATAACTCTATATATAGCCAGTATTATTATTATTATATGAACGGAACAGCATATGGCACCATACACAATCACACCAAACCATTTCTGGAAAAGTCATGAAAAATAAGTAATTGTATGAGAGGTATGAGAAAACATTAAAGGTGTACTATGAAACTTTTGTGGTGGATTGTCACCTGCTTGTCTCCATGGAGATGTTATTGCTTTGCCCAAAATGGATCCACTACCAAAAAACACTACATAGAGCATCTTAAATTGATTTAGTTATTACAAAATCAGTGTTGTTCTTGTGGGTGTGTGTCTTACCCAGTTTCAACATACATACAACATAGTATCTATTTATGCCAGTCCAAAAGAAAACATCCTTCTCTTTTTGTCTGCCTTGTGATAAACCACAGATTCTATATTTATCATATCAAGCCTATGTCCTCTACAGAATGTAAATAGCTCCAGCAGCATGACTTCCAGTTCCCATTACAAACAGGATGCGAGAAAAAGGCCTGAACGTGCACAAATGTACATGTAGATGGGATGTCCCGCTGTGCACTGGCCCTATGAGAAGCATATCTGAGAGGCACTGCTGCTGCGTGGTGGCAACAGGACGATATCACTGACACAAACAGGAGGTTCAAATATGCATCACACACTGAGAGAAGAATCAACTGTGTACTTAAGAAACAGTTAGGCGTCAGAGAGAGGTATTAAGATAAAGGTTGTGAAGACTGATTAAGGATGGAACTCACGATTCACTGGAGGAGGGGTCTTATTAAATAAAATCCATATACATAATCTGTTGTCTTTGCTGATACAGGTGTCATGAAGATATAAACACTGGATATCTAGAAACTAACTAAACTAACAAAAACATCATAACACCGTTGCAAGAGCACTTCAGGACACAAATCTGCTATGCATCGCCATCTCAAAGCCATTAACCACTCCTTTGACAATAGTGAGGTACATATTTTAGCCAAAGAAAAGAAATGGTTTGAGAGAGAAGTTAAAGAAGCATTTTTTGTTAGGAAAGACAATCCATTTTTGAAGAAGAATGTGGGGCTTAGACATAATTTATCTCCTATTTACAACTCTATCCTCAGACCTAAATCAAAGCAAGGAAAACAGTAGGGCTAGCCAGTATGCTAACAGATGTGAGAGCACGGTTAGGGGCCTGAACGGTTATGCAAAATATGACTGAGGCACAGTTCACATTTAGTGCAGTTCAATAGAATAACCAACAAAGGAAACTGTAAACAAATAGGTGTAAGTTTCAGTGTAGCTAGCTCCACCAATAATCTGACCAGAACTTAAGAAGCGTCTTGCATGAGCGGCGAAATGTCACTCTAAAAAACATTTGTCCAGTTGACAGAATTTAATTTATATGGATCATAGCAGGATGACTGAGGGATTACACAGACATTCTTTTAACAAATATTTCAAAAGTGTAATATTAATGGCTGTATTTATGTCTGTGATATTCTGCATTTCAATCAATGGACTGGAATTCAAATTTAAACACTTGTTCACTTATCTTTTTACATGAATGAACAGTTAAAGGGCGTAATAAAGATTATAGACACTACAAAGGAAAATGTATAGCAAAGTAAATGTACAACTTTATTACATTGTTTAACTCACTGTATCATCGGCCTGTTTTTAAATTGTTATGCAAATCCTGAAATATTGAAATACTGTGACACTTTACACATGACCACATTCAGCCTGAGTTGCACCATACAGTTTTATAAAACATTTCTTTTGGCTGTGTCCCTGTGAGCGCTCACCAGATAGTGACACAGATGTCGCTGTCATTGGGGCAGATGGAGGTGATCTCACAGTCCACTTTACAGCTGCCTTTGCCCTGACACCGGGTCTGCCGCACGTCACAGAACTTACACAGGCGCTTGATCTTTAGCATAGTGCCCTCTGCAAGAAAGAAAGAAATAAAGGAGGAAGTTAGAGGGCAGTTACACAACCGCTTTTTGCCTTTTAGTGGTACACTGTGTAACTCTTCAGGTCGAGGGTCAGCCACCAGCTTGTATCCATGGAGATGTTATTTCTTTGCCTTGAATGTTCAGAAGCATTAATCTTGATGCAGCCAGCTCTAGTTAAAGCAGACCTATTATGCAATATTGACTTTTCAGGGATTGTAACCATGTTATAGTTGTTTTCACTTCCCATTTACCTTGTCAAAGTTGTATTTGGAGTGAGTCAAGCATCTTTAACTGCTTGTTTTCAAACGCCATATTGCAGATCAACCCCTGTTTTCTTCATTACCAGAATACGCCCATAGCTCTGTAGTTATTTTGCTATACAAATTCATCATCAACAATCGAAACAACAGAGTGGAGTGAGGCTTAGAAGACTTTCCTGTCCCACAGTCTGTCTTCTTTAAAGGTTAGATCTATTGGAGAGGCATCCCGCTCACTTTAAGAAAGACTGTTTGTCAATGGAGGTGAGTCCTGTGCCAGAAGAGTTACATAGTGCACCTTTAATTGTTTCATTTTCTCCTTATTCAAAATAATACTGCCTCAGACCTAACCTAAAATGACAATAAGCGTTAATGAGCAAGTCTACAATGTCTTCACCCCAAAATGAACGTGCACAAGGCTTCACCACAGGGAAGTATTTTCTCAATAAACAGCCCACAACACATGCAGCCTCATGAGTCAGAATTCTTTTATGTGTTGAGACGTTCGTTTGCAGAAGTAGAAGTCTCAAGTGGCACCATGCCCTAGTGTGAGCGTCAGCTGTAAACAGAAGTGACAGTCGGAGAATTACTATTACAGACAGTACGCATTTAATCACCAAAACAGAGGACACCGCGTGGGAGCGCAGTCAAAGCCAAACCACAGCACCACAGCATGCTAACGTCCGCTAACGGTAACATGTACTGAAATTGCAACCTGCTATTGTTGGGAGGTTATTGCAATATCAGTTATAGCTGGAGCCGCTACTACCAATTACCTACTATACCTATACCTACTACTATTACTACTGCTACTGTTATTACTACTGCTATTGCTATTACTGCTACAACATACGTGTCCAAATCTGTGATGGGCTGGGTACTGGGGCACTTTTCCTATTGTTTACATTGTACTTTGCCATGAAATATCCAAAAGGTAAACGCACAAATGTTGAACCTGATCATTTCTATTTGTGACATGACAGAACCCACTGTGTCACCACTAAAATCTGCATATTAACTATATCAATTTTAACTTCTCCTCCACCTGTACTGGATAATATCGGCCAATAGGATGTCGTGATGTCATCTGAAACCCAGCTATAGGCTAAGGATACTGTAGTGTTTATCAGGACTTATATACTTACTAATACTTGGACTTGAAAATACCCGGAATACCACAGTGATATTGTTTAATGATAAGCAGCCCTTGTGTAGTTGTTGGTTAGTTTAGAGCTAATCTAAGTCAATTTTGCCCAGTCTATAGATACATGGTATATGATACGTTAAAAAATATCTGTCAAGACCTAAAACTGAATTCTGAAGTTTTTCTCATAGTGTTTAAATATTATATTATTTGATATATATTATGTGTTAATATGAGGCCTTGTTTGCATCAGCATGGTCCTACTCTCAGTTATAGTATAGTTCTGGCCACATGACTTTCTGTTTTGGGAAGTGTAAGTGAAAGTAGACAGTGAGACGTCTGTCTTTGAGTGTTTGAGTTCACAGGCAGATGAGGAAAAGGCAGCGGCCGTGTGCTCTTAACCTCTGCACCTCGCCCACAGAGCCCCAGAGGAGAAGGGCGGCGTTTGGGCCAGAGGAGCAGTGTTTGGGCCAGAGGAGCAGTGTTTGGGCCAGAGGAGCAGTGTTTGGGCCAGAGGAGCAGTGTTTGGGCCAGAGGAGCAGTGTTTGGGCCAGAGGAGCAGTGTTTGGGCCAGAGGAGCAGTGTTGGGGCCAGAGGAGCAGTGTTTGGGCCAGAGGAGCAGGGCAGTGTTTGGGCCAGAGGAGCAGTGCTTGGGCCAGAGGAGCAGTGTTTGGGCCAGAGGAGCAGTGTTGGGGCCAGAGGAGCAGTGTTGGGGCCAGAGGAGCAGTGTTTGGGCCAGAGGAGCAGGGCAGTGTTTGGGCCAGAGGAGCAGTGCTTGGGCCAGAGGAGCAGTGTTTGGGCCCGAGGAGCACGGCAGTGTTTGGGCTAGAGGAGCAGGGCGGGTCAGAGCTGAGGAGAGATCTACTGTAGAGATTTACTCACTCACAAGAAGGACGATTCAATCTATCACACTTAAAACAAATTAAGACAGTTATTAAAATTAACTGTTTCAAATCATCAATTATCAGCTTGGGGATTTTTTATGAAGAGCTGAACTGTCAATGCTCCTTCAGTAAAATCCTCTCATATACAGTATATAATTTATACGTATTAAAAGCATTTTTTCTTTCTTCTTTCTAGAACAAACTTAATAGACTAAAATAATCATGCTCAAAACATAGAATTCCCTATGGCCCAGCTCTTCTGACTTCCCCAAACCCTCAGTCTGTCACACACCTCAAAAAAAACCTTCAATATATACTAGAAAAAACAAAAAAAAACAACAAATTAATTTATCACAATGTATACTGCCATGAGTTACAGTATGATGATCACCTAAAATAATACACTTCAACTCTGCATTCATTTTCCAGTCCTTCTTTTGCAGACAATACAACAACATAGGCTCCCATACACTACAAAATACAACACGTCTACTACCTTTAGCATATAGTAGGTCTACTGTACTCTAAGCTGCACAGTGTGACGTAAACATTGCCCAAGCGTTGGTGGGTGTTTGGTGGGTGTTTGGGGTAAATAAACATTTCGTGGATGGTCTTGAAGTTATGATGAAGGTAGTAAGGCTCCACTGCAGTAATTATATCTCTCATTAAAACAAACTGGTCTCACAGAGCTTGTCATTTGGAGACAGGGGGTGGGACATGCAGAGGATGAATGGCTCTAATTGTCACTCAGGGCCATGCGTAATTGCAGAGAGGGGAGGCTCGGATTAGGAGCAGCCAAAGCCACTTGGAGCCACTGGGATGGAGTTAGACACATTAAGGGGTATATTTACTAAGCGTTTGGGTACGTGTTAAATGCATTGGACATGGTAAAAAGCGGGCGCTGTCCTGATTAGGGTCTCCTATGGGCGCTTTGCAAACACGGTGCAGATTTTGCTCCTGGGACCACATGAATATGCAAAAAATGAGCAAAAAAAAGGAGAAGGAAATGCAAATGAAGCTGTTTTGCCTTGATTTATGAAGACGACGAGAGCAAAAACAAAAAAATTTACCACATCGGAAAGACAGGTGTAAATAATCTGCGGAGGATAGATGTGGAATGTGCCAGATGGGAGAAATGGCTCTGAAGGACGATGCCAGATCCTTCTAGTTTAAAGATGCACTGTGTAACCTTCATGGAGATTTTCAGTATGGCTTTAAACTCATCTATTTCTATGGAGTCTAGCAAGTAGGACAAAGTACATGTCAGATCTGTGGGGAGGCATCGCTGCTCATAGTACGAATGTTTTTCAAGCTATTTCTGAATAAAACAATAAAACACATGTAATTTGATGAATGAGAGATGGAAAAAGTAAAAAAAAAATGGATAAAAGAAAGGTTTAATGCTACACTGAGACATTCCAGGCAATACAGGCAGGTGCTGGACCCTCCACCATAAAGTTTACATAGTACAGCTTTAACATTAAACTACTAAAGCTTGGTTATTGTTAGAACGGAGTAATAAAAGCTAAACAAAACAAGGTACACTTCAATATAAGTGATGGCGGTGTCCCAAATTCCTAACATTTTAAGCATTTCTGAATGACTAAGTAATTATTTTGATCTGGGGGCACAGCATTGGTAAGAATGTAAGTTGTGGTACTCAGTAAACATTACAGATATAGAACAGGTTCTTAAAAGTTATGATATTTAAGTCTGGGAGATAGTTTAGGAGATGGAAATAACAGAATTAGCTCTAATGACACTTGGTATAGGGGGCTACTGACACAAACTCACAAATATCCACTTGAAATGCAAATACTGAGCTACTAGTATGTTATTCTGTCTGATTAAATATAGTTTAATACAATTTCAGTGCATTTCAGAGCATAATAAAGCTCAAGTCAGCTTCTCTTCGTCCAGCTCCTTGAAGATGAAGGTTCCTGTCTAAAACACTGCCTCTTTTATTAACTAAGGGTTTAATGTTGCCCATCCGAAAAAAATACTGTAAATCAGTCTTCAAATTAAACCTGAACTCAGACTTGAAACGCTGCTACATTTGATAGACTTGAGCACGTTTGCTTTTGGGCAGGAGACTGTGCGCAATGGCACGTTGTTTCCATTGAGTAAGCAGCGTTGCGCACAGGCCACTGTAATAACGCGCGTGTGAAACTCAGACAAACTTCGTTCAAAAAGTTGTTAAAGTGAGTAAAAAAAGCTCGACTTACCGCTTTGCCCGAGCAGAAAACAACTAAAAAGTATCGTCCCGCACCAAAACGCGGAAAAGCGCAGTATGTCCATGTGGAAACGTGCTGTACACTCGTTTGTCTCATGAATTTGCCTTGAAGCTCAGACAGCGCTGAATATCTGACTGTTTCTCCTCGGGTCCTCCGCCTGTTGCTCTCCAAACTCAGAACTCAGAGTCAACACGGCAGACTGGACGTGCGTATGACTCAGGGAAGAAGGAGTCTTTAAACAGGAAATCTTCAGAGGGGCTGGACGTTTCTCTCGTTTTCTTCACTTCTTAGTCATGATCATGAGGCTCCCAGGCGTGTTATTAAGAGCCAGAGCGGGACTTGAAATGACACGCTCCAGAGAGGCTGCAGAAGAAGAGACACAAACCTCAACAAGGTCTGGGGCAAAGCACAAAGCAGGCGGAATATGAGTAAGTGCAGCCTGCTCCTTAGATTTATTATGCAAAAGATTACGCAAAAATTACGCAAACGAAAAAAACATTGAATGAAATATGAGCCAAGTTAAGCATTAACAAATTATCATAAAAAGTGTATATGTTACTATAGACTATACATAGCAGTGCATTTAAATAATAGATAAATACAGCTATTACTATTACTACTACTACTACTACAGTTACTCATACAGTTGTAATAGCTGTAGCTCATAGGTATATAAGTGTTCTATTGTTATTGGACTTTTAATATTACCATAACTGCATTTATCAAAACTTTATTTCCCTCTCTTTAACCTGCAGAAATCAATTAGTAAACAGGTCAGATTTTTATATAGCACTATTCCACCTTTACATCAAAGAACCTCTCACCCATTCACACACACACTCACACACACATTCACACACACATTCATACACCAGTGTACGCAGACACTAGGTGCAAGTTTACGGTTAAGCGCACAACAACAGCATTCATCTGTGGGAGCTGGAATCGCACCGCCAATCTCCAGGTCTGACCGCTCAATCAGTGATGTTTATTTGAAGAGCAGAATTCAAACCGCCAAACTTCAGCGAGTGGGCGAACGCTTTACCAACTGAGCCACTGTCACTGAGCGTCTATGGAGTGTTAATCAGGATGACATCAGCAGCTGCTCAGAGGTTAAGTCCACTCAGACGCTCAGAAAATATGGGTCTATTACTCAGGGTTTAGGGCATGTGTTTTCACTTCAGACAAGCGATGATGTCAGAGTGCCACGGTGACCTATGACCTCTGCACGTTATAACTCTCTGGGAGGGATGTATTCTGGACCAATCATGCATTTTTTTTTCAGGCTTATTTCATACGGTTGTGTGAAATGCGAATGCTATAAAACTATTTTACTCAGAGTCATGGGAATAATTGTAAAAAGGCAATATTTTCTGTTCATAATAGGCCAACATGTTTATACTGTGTTTGTGGATATACAGGGTCGGACATGGAGTGAATGTTTGGGATAAGTAAGCTACGTCAACAACAAAAAATCAGTTTATCTCCATTTTTGAGTCACACTGTGCTATGTTCTGTGTAACTTTACTTAATGGGAGCAAGATTAATAAGTTTAATGCCATACTATGAGACATTTCAAAGCAATAACATCTCCACAAAGGCAAGCAGGTGGTGGACTGTCCAACAGAAATAATATCTACATAGTGCACTATTGTAATAATTTGTATGAACAATGAGTATGAGTCACATGGAGGTTGAATAGAGTTGAAATGATCTCTATTGTATATTGTAAAAATCCACTTGTGACTCAATACAATAAAATGATTTGGGATAAAATACTTCCCACAATCAGTTTAAAACCGCTGAACTGAAGCCCATAGGCAAACTGCATCCAAATATTGACTCAGTGAGATTCTTGGCTCAGTTTCCCAGAATGAGTCATAAGTCACGTCTATGTGAAAATGAGCGAGCCTTTTATCGCTGACAAAGTTCCACTATTTCTTTATTGAACTCAGTTAGGCATATTCAGTCTGAACAGTTAACACTTATATCTACTCTATACTGGCTTTATCACGTTTATTTATCGTGTGGCTAAACCTCGACAGATCTCAGAAGCGAAGGACGGCTGGGAACTACAGTGGCAGAAACTGTCTTTGTGTCCTTAGGAAAGACACTTCACCCACATTGCCTAGTACAAAAGTGGTGTGTGTGTGCGTGAGTGTTGGTGGTGGTCGGAGGGACTGATGGCGCAGATTGGCAGCCTCATCTGTCTACCCCAGGGCAGCTGTGGCTTCTCTAATAGTTAGGATTTCTTATGTCAACAAATACCCACTCATCACTCATCATTTCCAGTAAAATCTGTTTTTTTTTTGTTTTATAATATTGCTATAGAGGCACATAAAATAAAGATAGAAACTGAGAATTAGGTTTTTTTTTTATACAGACACTTAAAGAGCCAAGGAGGTGTTTATCTAGCTACTTCCTCCCTCCCTACATAATTCCTGCTTGTGCCAACCTTTGACCTGTACGACCTTCTATGGAGATTTGTACATGTTTTTTTTGTTTGTTTTTTTTTAAAGTGGGACAGAGAGCAGTGCAGACCAGTGCCCAGCCACAAGATGGAGACCCCACAGCGCCCAGAGCCCAAAATGAACCTTATCTGACCTGAATCTGACCTTAGCACATGTGGGCATCAAAACTTCCTGCTAACCCACCACAACACCAAAACACTTTCCACAACACTTTTATTTCCTCAACCCAACCCACATTCAGAGAAAGACTGAATTGGGATTTTTCAGAGAAATACTCTTTATATTTAAGGTATCCATCCATCCATCCATTTTCTTCCGCTTATCCGGGGCCGGGTCGCGGGGGCAGCAGTCTAAGTCTATTTAAGGTATCTTTAAAACAAAAAAAAAGGTGGGAGATAATATTACAAAGATAGTTTTGGAGCGATGCAAAATGGAGTGATTCAAAATAAACAGAACAGAAACTTGCAGCGTAACTTCCCAAACCACAGTGATATTTCAGCATTTCCGTGGTGCATTTAAACGTTTACAGTTACATTTATGCACATTGTTCTGATAAATCATGTGACATTGCTTGAAAATAAAAAAAATGAATGAAAATGAATATAAAATGGCATAGGAATAATAAAATACAAAATCAAGGTTATCCTAAATGTATGGTAATATAGCGTGATCCAGGATTTAAAAGCCATTTTTCAGTGAGCAGTTTTGCCCCAGATTTTGTCAGCAAACATCTATCAGTTAAAAAAGAATTTAATCTTTTATACATATTTTTATTACATATTTTGATAATTCATTAGAGCAACAATTGTAATTAATATCATGTGACAGCCCTACTCTAAAGTAACTGCATTGCAATGACAGCGTATTTGTCCTGATGAGGTCGATGCACACTCCTCTTCACTGTGCCAACACTCCATGTTTACAGTCTCTTTAAGCAGGACTTTATTGACTCGTTACTTATAGCTCCCTTTGGCACTACTTTCTCTCTTTGAGCGATGTTTTTCCAGCCTATTGCACAGACGCAGATAAACATGAAGTGACCAAACATCCGGAGCGAGTGCCCAATGCTGCTCTGGTCCAATGAAAACCAAACACAGAGAGGGACCGAGGACAAGAGTCTGGACCAGTGCCTTAAAACAGGGACAACAATACAAGTACAAATACCTCTGGGACGTATCTCTGCTTTCTTATTTACTAAGTAAGTAAAAAGTCAGTTTTATTTGTATAGTGCCTTGTGCCTTACTTGATAAACTGAAATATAAGTAGATAAAATACAAGAAGTAACACAGTCAACTAAAAGCTTCTTCAGCTGCTCTTACGGGTCCTATATAACGCAAAATTGACTCTTGTGAGCTGTAAGCCATCTTTGAATGTGTTTGGTTCATTCACATATGTTTGAGTAAGGCTGAATTATTGGGCTGTTTACTTCTCCAAAGCTCAAAATGCTCTGTTCCACCTTGTGATGTCATGAAGTGGTAATTTTCAAGTTAACAGCTACGTTTTACCTTTTGTTGAGTAGAGATGGGCAATTCCAGGACTGAAATGATCCAAATGATTCTAGTGAAAGTGTATGGAGTTTAAAAACACAATGGAGCACTTCCGTTACCACATTACCACATCATGATGTAGAACAATTTTCAATTTGAGGGAAGAACTCAGCCTAAATATGCAGCATTTGTGTGTTAAACATGTGTGAATGAAACAAAACACAACTCCGGTTATGTTTTTGAAAAGGAAACATTATAACATAGATCAGAAAACAGCTAAATACGGGACCTTTAAAAGAGTCCCCTGAATCGGCCTCATGGAGGACCAGGGGTAAAATACAGTATTATCGACTGGTGTACACAAGAAATAAAAAATGGTTATGATCATTCCTGCTGGGTCAGCGTTGAGTCTGGAATTTTCCAGGCAAGCTATTAGGTAATATTTAAACTACCTTTTGGCTACTCTGCTCATAGAAAAACAACAGCAAGAATGGAAACTAACAAAACTTCAGTACCTCTTACGCAGCGTACAACTTGGAAATGTTCAGATTGATCAACTGACATGAAAACTAAAATACTAATCAGTCAGCACTAATCTAATATGTTCAGTTAGAGGATCATTTAGAGATAAATTATTACAGACTAATTATGAAACATTATGCCAGGACTCCTTTGTTACACCACTTTTCATAGATACTGACCACAAGACACTGAGAAAACCCCTCCCACTTTCGCCTCTAAATCACATGTGACTCAAGGCCCGCGGGCCAAATGCGGCCCGCCACGTCATTTTATGTGGCCCCCGACAAAGTAAATTACAAGGTATGACTTTTAAAATGTCAGTTTATCATTAGATACACAGTTACACAGTTTTCATATCTATGCAAATCCATATGCAATATTTGTAACTTGAATAAGTAATAAATATAGAAACGGTTAATTAACAAGATTCAAAAGTAGTTGCATTTATTTTACATTAAATTTGTTTACATTTAGTGACATTTATTTTACAGTTAGTTACATCTGGCCCTTTGAGAGCGACCATTCTGTTGATGTGGCTCTTTGTGAAAATGAGTTTGACACCCCTGCTCTAAATGCTTCAAGCTGCACTTTCTTTGAGGTGTCAATCCCATTCACTTCAAAGCAGAATTTGGGAGAAGTTCTGTTGCTAAAACATGATGTAAAGTAGGTTAATGTGTGTAAAATGTTCTATGTTCACATGCTCCAACAGTCAACACTGCATTGATTCTCTGGGAGGCTTTAAAATGACTTTGTAGTCCATAAAAACCTATTTGCTGTCAGGATCAGCAGCAACACCCCAAAGACGATAGCGGTGCACAACTTTCCGAATAAGGTGAAGAGCACATCAGCATCGAGGACAAAGACTAATAAAACAACCTCCCAGTGGATTCCATGACAACCAAGTCATGATTACGCAAATAAATGAAAAAGGAGTACTTCTGCCAAAATGGCTCACCTGCTTGTTAATCTTTGATACTGGAACATTTAACACCAGATCACATGACTGCATAAGGCTAAGGACGAGCCGCACCAGAACTGAGACGACAAAAAAGGGCTTTTGGCTGTTGTACTTGACAAATATGGAATAAACTTCAATGAAAAGCAAAACTAGGTAAATTGGTGACATAATCTGGCAACAAACTTTTATAGACACACCTGCACCTGTAGTTCATGTTTTATATGGAAGATAAAGAAGAAAAGAAACAAATGTCATAATGTTGCTATGCCCGATCATCGCTTCCCCACAGCGCACACCCAAAGTATATCTCGCCCTGTCTCCAAAGCTAAACTCTGCATTCGTTCATCAGAAGTGTATGTGCTCAGCTCTTATAACATTTGACTCCCTCAGACGACGGATCCAGCTGGAGTGATGCCAGACAACACCAGAGTTATTGAATCCTGGAGACTCTGGAGATTATAGAAAATGCTGAAGCGCGTGTAGAGCAAATTAATTTACACTAAAGGCAGACACCTGGGCACTGGGAACACATTCAAAGCAGATTCACACCGTCTGCAGATAATTATGAGTTGACTTTTGAAAAACACCTTTTTAGCTCTGGGAAATTCCAGTATCATCAAGACACAGTGATGTGAAGTTCAGAAGTCAGTCAGTATGTAAATGATAAAATAAGCAACAAGACAAATTTAAAGATGAATAAAAACTGTATATTGCGGATGACACCACCCTCATCGGACTCATCTCGGACAGCGATGAGTCTGCCTACAGGAGGGAGGTGGACCGGCTGGTGTCCTGGTGCAGCAGCAACAACCTGGAGCTCAACGCCCAGAAGACAGTGGAGATGATCGTGGACTTCAGGAAAGTCACAGCCCCCCTGCCTCCCCTCACCCTGACGGACTCCCCCATCACCACTGTGGACTCTTTCCGCTTCCTGGGCACCTGCATCACCCAGGATCTCAAGTGGGAGCCGACCATCAGCTCCTTCATCAAGAAAGCCCAGCAGAGGATGTTCCACCTGCGGCAGCTGAGGAAACGCAAGCTGCCAGTCCAGATGATGGTGCAGTTTTACACTTCCATCATTGAGTCCATCCTCACCTCCTCCATCACTGTGTGGTTCGCTGGGGCCACTGCCAGGGACAGACAGAGACTGCAGCGCATTGTGCGCTCTGCTGAGAAGGTGATTGGCTGCAGCCTTCCATCTATACAGGACCTGTACGTCTCCAGGACTCGGGGGCGAGCAGGCCGTATAGCAGCTGACACCTCTCACCCTGGACATGGACTATTTGAGCCACTTCCCTCTGGCAGGAGGCTACGGTCCATTGGGACCAGAACCTCTCGCCATAAGAACAGTTTCTTCCCCTCTGCTGTTTGTCTCATGAACACTCTATAATATCTGCACTATACTGGACACTTTATAACACCAGTCACTTTAATAAGCCACTTTGCACTGTTGTTCTGATGCTGCTATTGTACATATTTTTTCCCTTTAAGTATTTCATTTGATTTTTTTAAGCATATCTTTTTAACTTTGTGCATGCTCTTATTTGTATTTGTATTTATTCAGTGTGTTTATGTTGCACTTTTTCACCGTATCAAGTTCCTAGTTTGTGAACTGTGTTCACAGACTATGGCAATAAAAGTCTTCTGATTCTGATTCTGATTCTGATATATATTGCGCATTATATTGCAAAAAAAATATTTTCCCTCCTTGATCAAATCCTCTCAACATTGTTTTCATTTATAAAACCTATAAAAGATAGCAAAAGAAAATTTAAAATCTGTAAACTGGATAAAAGTTTTAGAGTGAAGACGTTTTGCCACTCATCAAAGCGGCTTCTTCAGTTCTGGGCCTCGTATCTAAGTGGTTTGTTCAGTTCTTGAATAAGAGGCCCAGAACTGAACAAACCGCTTGGATCCGAAGTCCAGAACTGATGAATCCTCTTGGATGAGTGGCCCAGAACTGAAGAAGCCACTTACATATGAGGCCCAGAACTAAAGAAGTCGCTTGGATGAGTCGCCGAGAACTGAAGAAGCTGCCTGGATATGAAGCCGAGAACTGAAGAAGCCACTTGGATGAGAACTGAAGAAGCCGCTTGGATACGAGGCCTAGAACTAAAGAAGCCTCTTGGATGAGTGGCCCAGAACTGAAGAAGCCACTTGGATACAAGGCCCAGAACCGAAGAATCCGCTTGGATACGAGGCCCAGACCTGAAGAAAGTGCTTGGATACGAGGCCTAGAACTGAGAGATTACACCGACACCTATAGAAGATGGTAAAATGGTATATATTCTAGCTGAAATAATGAAGTACTTTTCCTCATACCAGGATGTAAATACCAGAAAAAACCTAATCCCAAACCAAAAAATACAGAGAAAAACATGACATTTAATTTGTTAAATTGATATACTTTTAATATTATTATAAACAAAGTGCTTCCTGTGCACTCATAACAATGCCTGAGAGTTTAAATTCCTTCAGTAAACAGTGCCACTGATCTGCCTAAACAGAAACTGGTGCCAAAAGAAACACACAACCAGCCACACAGGAGCAGACACGCACATGTTTGTACAGTGTAATCTACCTGTGAGAGATTATGACAGGAAACACAACACCACCTGGCAAAAAACACACATTTTAACTCCGTCTAAGATTTATCAATGTAATCAAAGCTCTACAAAACAAACAAATCGCTTTTCCGGTGGAGCATCTGCCACCAGCTCGTCTATGGAGAAGTCAATGCTTTATCAGTAATGTTCCGAAGTATGGCATTAAACATGTAATCTTAAATTACACAGTGCACGTTTAAATTAATAAGATTTAAGATGCCAACTGCCAAAATACTGCACGAATATGCCGACAATTCAAAACAGATGCAAAAATTTAATACATTTTAGAGGAAATATGAATAAAGAATATTTAAAACTGCTACTACTGCTACAACTACTATCTACTTCACTACCAAAAACTCAAATAACAATAATAGTGAATAATAGCAGCAATTGAGCAGTATTTCTATTTCAGCAGAGTCTTTTTTCCGACCAAGGTTTAGTTTGTTTTCATACCTGACAGTTTTGATTGTTCACTCGCTGTCGTCCTCAGAGTGGTCATGTGATGTTGCTGTGACGTGTCCGGTCAGCTGATTTAAACAGGTTTTGGCGCTGTTTTCCTACCAGACATGGCAGGACGACAGCGCCATCTGCAGTCCGACTTCTTCAGGACAGTATCCCAGGTGTGTGTCTCATCCCGGTTTCCGTATTTCAGTTGCCGACTTAATCCAGGGATGATGTTTGTTGTCCTCTGTCCCAGTAATGTTCACTCCATCCCAGTTCATAATGTGTTTTTTCTCCTTTTTACACCTTTTTACACATCTGGGATATTATTTTGAAGAAGTCGGACTGCGGATGGCGCTATCGTCCTGCCTCCACTGTTAGCAGAACAGTGCCAAAATAAACAAAAATATATATAAAAAATGTACTATCAGAAGACTAGACAAACCTCATTGGACCAGTTGAGGTGTTAGTCTGAAGTAAAGATGATTTCCATATGTGTGTTTTTGATAGTTCTCAGTAATAAATTGCACAACCACTTGCGATAAACTAAGATATTACTGTAATATCAGAAAGTCAAATGGAAATACAAGCCACACACTCACACTCTTTCTGGTGAAATACAAACCTCGTCTTACACCACAAACACAATGAACTACTAATAGTTTCTTTTATCTGCTGTTAAACTGAAGGAAGTTGTATCATTTTGCAAACACTTCACTCTCTTCGCCTACGCATGAATGTCACATATTATTGTATTAAATTATCATTATGATAGCCACAGTTAATCCTGGAATTAATCTGATGGAGCGGTTTCACAGTAAAGTGTATAGTAGTAGTAGAAATAGTTGATAATAAAGCAGCAGAAGTTGTAATAGTTTGACGTAAATGTAATGGGATATTATTGTAGCATCAGCAAGTCACTGTTTTGGCTCACACTCTGTTATTCTAGTGAAATACAAACCTAAAGTCTCACACCACAAACACGATGAACTGGCAGTGTTTCTTATAGCAGCTGTTAAACTGAAGCTAGTTGTTGACAGGTAACTACGACAACAGCTGCCTGATCTCAGAGGAAGAGAGAGTTTATTAATGGTGACGCACTAATGATAAGAGACTACACCTTTAAAGCATCACTCTAGGCCTAGACCACTCAACAAAGTCACTGACACTTTTAAATCTTCAATAGCTCCTATAATTCTTAAGTTATACTCCCAAAATTTAAGCAGTGGTAGTAGGACTGAACCTTCTGAGATTTTTGGCAATATATACAGTTATAATCGTTCACTTACACTTGAACTTATCACTAAGTAAACTACGGGAAGTAAAAATGACCTAATTTTTAAAGATAATGTTTTTTAAGTGACCACCATTTTCGTTTTCACACTGAATAGCCCGATCCAACGCACTTTGCATAACATTTGAAAGCATTTCCGGGATTATGGCTCTGATTTGATCCTCGATATTACGTTTTAAGTCGTTTATTGTCTGAGGTTTATTCACAAACACCTTTTTCTTTAAGATCGCCCCACAGGAAGAAATCAGGACTAGTCAGGTCTGTGGAGATCACATGCTGCCCCCTGTCTTTGAAAATGACTTATTATTCCTTTAATGGCATTTGCACTTGGGGCAACTCTGGTATTAAAATGTTGACTGTAACACCACTTTCTGAATTTGACCCATGTGACTCAAAGTACCACTGTACAATGAGGGTTTGTTCCTCGGTGCTGTATTTGCTCATATTAATGTCAGAAGGGTACTTCTAAATAAATAAAAAAACAAAAGAGTTATGAATTTTTTTCAACGGTCAGTGACTTTTGAACCATCCTGTACATTAATGCTTGTCTTTCGCCATAGACACATGCTAATAACAAATGCAAATACTTAGCAAACTCTGTGGTTTATGCTGTCAATGGACACAATACTGCCTACACATTATTATGATAGCCCAGTTTACTCCTGATTAATTTGATTGAGTTCTCGTCTTGACCTAGTAAAAGTCTAGTCCAGGTTCTGTTTCTGGTTTCACAGGGAAGTGGATGGTAGTAGTAGTTGTATGGTAGTAGTAGTTGTATATTAGTAGTAGTAGATAATGAAGCAGCAGTAGTTTGAAATAAACACAATGGCAAATCAGATTCAATGTTGCTCAAATGAGACAAAAAAGTATGATGTATGCTGGTGTTGTGTCATTGGGCAAGACACTTCACCCTTTATGCCTATGTATGAATGTGAATAGTGGTCAGAGGGGCTCTGTCATGGTGCATTCAAATTTGTTTTTAATTGAGCGCAGTTAATTTGGTCATTATTCCTGATCTAATCCAGGTCTAGTGCTGGTTTGGTTTCTGGTCTAGTCTTGGTTTAGTCTTAATTGTAGTACAAACAAGTGTAAAACAAATGAAAGATCTACACAACTTGAGTTCTTTTTAGACATTAAGGCTTCAATTTTGGACAAATGGCAGGATTTACACCATTGCATTAAGTTAGGAGATTTATTTACCTTGTTCCAGGTAGCAGCCAAAACATGTCAACAAGGGAAATACATCGCCTGAGTTATGGCACCAAAGAACCAAGGAAGTGAATGTTAAAAGACGACAAAATAAGCGTTTCTTTTGTTCTATCACTCACTTTCCAATAAGCAATGTTGCAAAGTACGGAGCCTACCTGATTACCTGCGTAAAAAAGATACTAAATGTGGCCTCAAATTACAATTTTTTCCCCCAAAACATGTAATTTGTACCAACACTTTAGCCAGTTTGTTCCAGCACTTAAGCCAATTCGTTCCCACACATTAGCCAATTTGTTCTAAATTCAAAACCACATCTAGTATCTTTTTTCACACAGGTCAACAGGCGGGCTCCGTGGCAAAGTTATAACACATAGATTACTGTTCCAGATGTGTCCACAATCATTTTTAAGCTTTATACAAGATCGACCTTTAATAGAAAAAGCCTGAACGTTAAAGAGGAAGTACCATGTGACTGCAGCTCTGCGTGATTCCCATCAGAGTGTCACTTCCTGTTTCTTGTGGTTTGGACATGAGCCTCGGATCAGAGCAGTACAACTTCGATCATAAAGTCAAATACAGTCACTTTTATAACAGAGGGACCTCACCGCACATTAGTCAAACTCTGTGGAGCTAATGGTTTCCAGGGATACGTTTCTCGTGTGTGCTGCTGTGGGAAGAGTAGATGCAGGGGTCACGCATCCAACCAACTGATTACAGGGAACAGCATTTTCAAAAGAGATAGTTCAACATTCCTTATTAACTGTTAAATTATGGCTTCAGTATAATGTTAGAACATATGGGTTTCATCTTCCATTTTGAGGACTTTTTCCCATTCAAAAGATATAATATTCCACTTTACATTGTTAATCGCTATGGCAACTGTCCTTGTTTTTCATCACTCTGAAACTCATTGATAGAATAACACCAATACTAAAAATGTGGGTGTCATCATCTCGAAATGTCACGGTGTGAAGCAATGTGTGATTTTCTTTGACGAAAAAAGACAAAAGGAAGTAGAGTTGGTTTATTAGTTTCCTTTTTGCCATTAGTTTGATGTTGGTTCAAATGATACTGTTACATTTGTCAACACATTACTGTCATGATTATTAGTTAAAGTTAAAGTCTTAAAATCATGAAAAACAGTGGGATATTTGCAGTGGTCCAAAGTCATTCCTCACTTACCTTATAAACAGAGGCCAAAGCAAAGTTTTGCCATCGCGGTAATGCTAACAACAACAACTATCATGCTAATCGTGCACGTTCTGATACTCGGACAAGAAAACTCTTTATGCAGACATCTTTATGCACAGCTGACTTATTTTGACCTCTAGAGCTGCTTATACACTACATCTGTACTGCAACAAGACGCATTTAGCACCAAATGCCTGGAAATAACGTTTAATTTTGCAAATCAGATTAAGCTGTGAATGACTTTGTCCAGTCAACACAGGCACAAAAATGATATAGGGTTTTACAGTGGGGTTTTCTGTTAGTTAAAGAAGACATATTGTGTTTGTGTCTGCTCTGTAGTTATAATAACAGTGGTCCCCAGCCACCGGGCCGGGGACTGGTACTGGTCTGTTACTCATTTGCTACAGGGTCGCACAAAAACAGTAAATAATAATAATATTTATCAGCGACCGCATCTTCTCCAACGTAACTTTCAACCGTCCCTCATGACACGCTAATAAGGTTGTCTGCAGCTATATAATGAAGATCCTGATGGGAAATATCCGCAGAAATCCATTTGATATAATGGCAAGTGTATTATATCTGTGATAGAACTGCTCTTGTCCTCCACGACGATATATATCACGTTTAACACATCAGACACATCGCCAAAAAGTAGAGCCACAAGCGAGTGAAAATGAGTAAAAACAAAAGTCTTTGGAGAGTTTTTTTTGCAAAGGAGAAAGGCCAACTGAGGCACCAGAAGAGGAGACTATGACCTTCAAGAAAAAGAAAGCTAAATTTAACAGATAATACCAGGAGTCCTTCTTAAAATATGGGTTTGTCGCTACAGGTGACTCATGCGCCGAGTCTGCTCTGCGTAATATGGGGGGAAAAACGAACAAGGCAATGAAACCTTCAAGACTGCTTTGGCACATGGAGACTTGGCACTCTGGATTAAAAGATAAGATTTTAGAGTTTTTAGAAAGAAACAAACATGAACAAGAAAGAAAAAAGAAACAAGTGCAGGGCTCCCACTGATTCAGCGGTATATGTTTAGTGAGTTGTATTTTTTTATGCACTTAACTTATTTTTGCCATATTTAGCTGATGGCTGGTCCATGAAAATAAAACCTACATTATTCTGGTCCGTGGTGCAAAAAAGGTTGGGGACCCCTGATCTATAACACCCATGGATCATCATGTTATAATTTGCACATTTTAAATCGCAATATTCATCTAAAGAAACACTATGTTAGAAAACTGCAGTACCCAATGAGAGCTGATGTCTTCGCAAACGTCATCGCAACAAAGAGTCAGCACCTCCAATGGACAGCTGAATTTTTTTCATTTGTACCAAACTATCATCGATTAAGAGAAATAAAATCGGACAGCGAAGTACAGAAAAGTGGGCGTGTACCTGTGTTGATAAAAATGGGAATTGATAGGCAATATGGCGTCTTGAAAATGCACAGTTGATGATTGCTCAAATATGCACGAATCACTTCACATGCAACTTCGAGAGTGTAAATGGGGAAGGGAAACAACTACAACACGGTTAAAAGCTCTGAAAGGTCAACTTTGCATAATAGGTCTGTTTTAACCACTGTAAGTATACAGCAATTTCACGCACGCCGTTAGCTTTATAGTGCCTTCAAAAAGTGTTAGATAAGCAACAAGATCAACCATGTCTTGTTTCTCTGTGTGTGATATTAATGGCCTATTTTAAACCAGCTCATTTTTGGACTTTCTATATAGAGAAATGTAAATGTGAATGAACCCACATCAGAGTTAGTTGTTAAAGTTCGCAGTAATGGTTCGAAACTTGGTGTCGATTGGTTGCATTTAGACATTTGATCTTTACATTTGGAATAATATTGTCTTTATCTTATTATTTTCAAACATCAGAAGAAAGGATTGTGTAACTTACCTTCTGAAAATAAGAAGCACTGATGCGTGTTTTTTTTAATACAAATTAATTCTCATGTAAAGCCACTAAAGGTTGATACAAGTAAAGCTACAGTGAGTTAAAGTCTACTTCTTCTGCAGTGCATGGGTGTACGTGAAAAAGCACACCACTGCAAATAGACACATCAAATGGACCACAGTTTTGGTTTAGCCGCATCTAATGATCCAACAGTGTTTGAAGGGTAGGTCCCCTCTCATAAACGTCTGTGGGTTTAAACCAAAGATATCTCAGCCCACAGTCACATGAGAACAGCTATAGTCGCACTGGGATAAGAGCATTTAGAGGAAATTAGGTCAACAAAACTTTGTATGAAATCAAATGAATTAGCCACAAAGAGCAAGAAACGTTTTTTAATTATTTTACTGTTTCAGAGATGAGTAGTTTTCAGTAGCTGGAAAATGTCCCAGTCCAGAGCCCATAAAAGTAGATGTACAGCACTATGTTTGGTCAGTCTATAGGATCTAACTCCAGTGCAGCCAAAACTGGAGCTGTAAACAAGGGTGTGTAGTCCTGTTCTAGTCCAGGTTTAGTCCCGGTTTAGTCCTGGTTTAGTTCTGGGTAAGGTCCCAGTATAGTCCCAGTTTTGATGTGTGAATATGCAATTGTGAACATGCCCAAAATGTCTAATATATGATTTAGACCAAGGCCTTTTTGGCTAATACAAGAACCAGTGGTGAAAAGTAACAAAGTACAAGTAGTAAAGTACTGTACTTAAGTAGAATTTTCAAGTATCTGTGCTATACTTTGTAATATTACAGTGGATACTTATTTTTACTTCAATGCATTTGAGAGCAGGTGTCTGTACTTTCTACTCCACTACATTTATGAACTGGACTGAAAAGTAAAAGTACTTTTCATGTGATTTGAGAGTTTATTTTTACCATGTTTGTGGTTTTGAGTTCAAGCTTCAGCTTTGAGCAAACAAAAATAAACACAACATTCATAAGAAAAATTTTAAGACATAGATTTGTATTGTTATTGTCGACCAAAATATCTAACTTTTTTTTTTTTTTTTTTATCAAAATCTACTATATTTAACACTCTTACTTTTTGCTTTTAAAGTACATTTTTAAACAGGTATTCAAATACTTTTACTTAAGTAGATTTTTTCATGTAATACTTACTTTTTATGTCTGTATCTGTACTTTTACTTAAGCAACAAAATTGAGTACTTCACCCACCACTGACAAGAACACGAAATGAGTTGTGGTTACATGATTTTAAAATGTAACCACATGATGATGATGTCATTCTCTCAAGTCAGTGACAAGACACAGTTTTTCCTTTTCATTACGTTGTACTTTCCTTTGAAATATCAAAAAGATGAACTGACACATTTTCAGTGGTGGAAGTACTTAGTTTTGTTGCTTAAGTAAAAATATAGATATCTGAGCAAAAACATACGTCATAGTACATACATCAAGCAAAAGTACAACGTATCACATGAAAAAAAAGTAAAAGTATTAAAGTACCATTTAAAAATTTTAAATAGTAAAAAGTAAAAATGTTTCATGCAGATTGAGATTTAATAAAACTTGAAATTTAATGATTTTTGATAAAGATTTGTGCAGAATTTTGTTCAACAGAAACAATTGAATCACTTATTTTTTTCTGGCTGTTTTTATGTGTATATTTTGTTTGCTAAAATTATGAACGTGCTAAAAAATACACCCCTCAACTTTTTCAGCAGGTCAGGGACAATAATAAAAATACTTTCACTTTTCACTTTATAGATTTATAGATTTCACAAGTCATTATTCTATTCAAAAACGTAGTGAAGTCAAAGTAAAAAGTATCAACTTTAAAATCTACTTAAGTAAAGCACGCATACCTTATGTATACTTATGTACAGTACTTTACTACATTTACTTTGTTACATTTCACCACTACACATTTTGAACCTGATGAATGTGAATTATATGTGCTGGTTTGAAACAAATATTCTAAATAACAAACCTGATCATTTTTATTAGTGACTAAACAAACTCTATAACACATTGATATTCATTTTACTGATCAGGCTGGATATACTGTAGCTGCTATAGTAGTGGTGAATCTAGATGGCTTATTTTTGCTTGAGACCTTTAAGCAGGGGTGGTGCAGGGGTGGGGCCAGGGTGGGGCTTGAGGGGGCAATAACACTAGCACCCCCATAGCTCCTCCAAAGATTTTTGCCCTACTTTCATAGCACATCCAATCTCGACTAAAAAATTTCAAAAAAATAAAAATAAAAAAATAAAAAAATCCATGTTAGCATTTATAGGGGCTTTCTACATTTAAAGCATGGTAGGGGGTTGTTAAAAGGCTACACATTTTTGTCCAGTTGACAGATTTTAACTTTTCTTTTACTATGGCTCATACCTGGACGACTGAGGGATTACACAAACTCTAAATGAACATATTTAGAGAGCACCCACATTGAAGACCCTTAGCTCCTCCAACCAAAAACGTCTGATGCCGCCCCCCATCTATAAAGAACACAGCTCTACTCAACAAATCAGCATTTCTTACTATCTTCACATGTTCAACTGTCTATGTTTTGCATTTCTGGGCTGATAGTTTCAAACCCAGTTCCGCCTAAGCATCAAACGAGCTGCTCAGAGTCACCAGTCCCTGCGTCTCCGAGTATCTTTGATGTGTATGAATGAACATGCCCCGCCGCATTAGGCCAACTTAACAAGGCTTCTGCTATTTCTACTGACAGGAAATACCAAACCTGAGCAGAGAGTTACATGTTCGAGATCAGAGAGAGGTGGAGAGAGTGGGACAGAGGAGGGAGATATAAGGAATTTATAGATTTCACAAGGCATTATTCTAATACAGTCTTATGGGTATGTTCACGTGTACTAGTTTGAGCCCAGTTCGTCCTGTTGTAGACTTGGTTTGGTCCTATTTATCGTCCTAGGTTTGTCGTGGTCTAGTCCAGTCCATTTAGTCATTTGGTTGGATTTGGTTTGAGTTTCTTTGTGCAGCAGAAATATACAAACATACAATTGAAGCAAAACCAGTAGGCTTGGACAAAAAGAAGCCACTTTCTAAACCTCAAAAACTTTCAAACAGTTACACCGCATTCGTTACTTTACTTTGTTCCCGATGCAAATAAACTTGTGATGTTTTTGATCACACATAGGCAGCGTGCCAATATACCCCCCCCCCCTCCTCTTCTCTAAGTACACCGAGCACAACTGATGCCCTAAAAATGTCAGCGCTTTGAAGTTGCGGTTAAAACTGCATTAGCGGCGTCAGACTTTCAAATGGATTCAATTTAACGCCTCCTTCCACGAGGTTTTGATCGCTTCATTTTAGCGCGACTGTGACCGCGAATACACTGCACCACACGTCTCTGCAGTTCATCAAAACCAGTTCATAAGCGACATGCGAAAGAAAAGAAAACACAGGTGATGAACATAGACTGTGTAAGAAGCTCATCGAGGTTAGCGGTTATAAGGGTGTCATGATCCCTGTCGGTCCTGCCCTTTTTTGCACTTTCCCCCCCTCCCTGCTGTGTCTGAGCCTGGAGCTGGGCGGAGATTTTGGCTCCTCCCGCGCACACCTTGGCCTAATCGACAATCAGCTGCACCTGGGGAGGACAAGAGGAGCCACGACCTGACGCCCAGCACCAGATCGTCCGCGTATCTCTCAGATATATTTGATCCACCGTCATTTTTGCACTTTTTGTAAATAAACACTGTTAAACCTTCCACGAAATCTGTCTTTTTGGTCGCTCCTGCCTGACGTTACGACAAGGGGCAAATTTAGAGTTGAGTTCCATTTTTGGAATTTTGACTGCGAGTATCATAGCAACCAAAGAGCCAATCCGGAGCGAGGTTGTTGAATGTAACACCCCTTCCTGCCTGCATCGCTGGTTTAGCAGGGAGTAGGCGCTTAAACCTGTTGCTAACGCTAGTGGGAGCGACCTCGAGGAAAGAAGGCGCCTGATTTGATGGTTTCATGTCTTGAATTACGGACGAAATAGCGAAATAAAAACACCAGGGTCATGTAGCGCGGCTTAAAACCAAAACGACAACGCTCACTGCAGCATTTACAGAGAGAGGGGTGACAATTTTTCAACGTAAAGTGAATCAAGAGTCAGTGGGAGTTGGATGAACGCCCATGATCGCTTCCTGTTTGGAACGTGGCGGCTAGCAGGTTAGCTACATCCGTTTATATATAGAGTCTATGGTGATACATTTAAAACTCAAACTGTATTCTCTATAAAAAAGTAGGCGGGCTATTGCCACGTTATAGAAGATAATAGCACTGTGGGAGATGTATTTATAAAGGAGTACTTCAGACTGCCGGAATATCTAACTTGCTTATGAATCATTGATACAAGAGCATTTAATACAACATCACATGATTGTATAAGCCCAAGGACTCGCCGCACCAAAGGATAAATTAGATACGTTGGTGCCACAAACGTTTAAGTAATAATCTGATAATGAACTTTTACACTCACAACGATTGTTTTTAATGTTTTCAATGGGCTTATATACTTATTTGTCTTGTTGTTTGCATTTTTTCTGTATTTTGAACAGGCCGCCCATGAAAAACAGAGTCTAAGTGCTCTCGCTGAGTCTCCCTGTATAAATAAAGATAAATAAAATAAAAAAATAAAGATGACACAGCCAGAGCAGGTTTATTTAGCGCACACAGCCACTCGTACAGCAGCTAATGAGGCCCACCCCGGTATGCAGACAGAATATTTTAAATTTCCCTTTTGAATAATGTTTGCACAAGTTACAGACTCTAAATATGGATGCTTGTTGAATACACGCATATCCATTTGATCCAAGACATAAATGTTGCATGTTCGTTAATGAAGCTGGAATATTTGGAGACAGAAGTGTATCGGTTCTATGCTGGATTCCACTGCGCTGTTCTTTTTTTTTCTAAAGAATACGCCCTGCCAGAATTCAGTGAGGAGTTAGGAGTTTTATTGCAGAATTCTCTACATATCACATTAATATTTCATGAAATAAGCACAGATTTGGAGCAGCAGTGATGCGTTTATTTTGTTTTTTTAATGTATCTTTTGATGAATTTGGGGTGAAGTAATGAGCTATATCCTCTGCCGTCAGCTGGATGTGTCTTTGTAGTACAATTTGATGTGAGAAAGAAATGAGAAAATATGTAAAAACAACATAATTACTATTTTAAAGGCTCACTATGTAACTTTCTAGACGTGGCTTGTCAATTGCATCATTCCATGGAAAGTAATCTGACCAGAACTGAAGAAGCGGCTTGGATTAGCAGCGAAATGTCTTAATTCCTACAACATTTTATGCCATATAACTGAAGATTAGAGACACAACATTTCCATAGAAACGAGCGAGATGAGACCCTCCTCCAAGTCAAGTAAGAGTCAGGTTTATGGAGATGCAAGCTCGCTCAAGGTAAGAATAAAAAACAACCAAAATGAACAAAAAGATTTTATTTAGCCTATATGTGGCTTTAATAATACAATAAGTTCATGCTAATTAACATAGACCACCTTGAAAAACATGTATCCTTAATGTGGGTGAGCTTGCCTTTCCATAGGTCTGATGTATAACTTGACCTTTTAATGCTATACTACATTTAACATTTTAGGCAATTTAATAACATCTCATAGCATAGGAAAGTTACATAGTGCACCTTTAAATATTCCAAAGAGTGAATGAATGTATGAGCAGTAGGTGAGTATCTCTGTGCTGCTGCAGAATATTCTAAAAATGTTTTGTTTTCATATGGGACTTAATGCAGGATTAAGACGTCTTGGGAAATGTGCAGTGAGCTTGAGGAATATCAATAAAACTGAATTTGTAACATTCACTCTTTACCAGCAGGACAGAGAGAAAGAGAGAGAGAGAGAAAGCAAGAGAGAGAAAGAGAAAGATAGAGTGAGAGAGAGACAGAAAGAGAGAGAAAGAGAGCAAGAACAAGAGAGAAAGAGAAAGACAGTGAGAGAGAGAGAAAGAGGACGAGAATGAGAGAGAGAGAAAGGGTGAAAGCAAGACAGAGAGAAAGACAGAGTGAGAGAGAGGGAAAGAAAGTGAGAGTGAGAGAGAAAGAGAGCGAGAACAAGAGAGAAAGGGTGAAAGCAAGAGAGAAAGACAGAGTGAGAGAGGGAAAGAAAGAGAGAGTGAGAGAGAAAGAGCGAGAACAAGAGAGAAAGGGTGAAAGCAAGAGACAGAGAAAGACAGAGTGAGAGAGGGAAAGAAAGAGAGAGTGAGAGAGAAAGAGAGCGAGAACAAGAGAGAGGGTGAAAGCAAGAGAGAGAGAGAAAGACAGAGTGAGAGAGGGAAAGAAAGAGTGAGAGAGAAAGAGAGCGAGAACAAGAGAGAAAGGGTGAAAGCAAGAGACAGAGAAAGACAGAGTGAGAACGGGAAAGAGAGAGTGAGAGAGAAAGAGCACGAGAACCAGGGAACAAGGGGGAGAAAGGATGAAAGCGAGAGAGAGAGAGAGCAAGAGCGAGAGTGAGGGAGCAAGCAAGAGAGAGAGAGAAAGTAAGAGAGCAAGCGAGTGAGAGCAAGAGAGACAGTGAGAGAGCGTGAGAAAGAGAGTGAGAGAGTGAGAGCAAGAGAGAGGAAAAGAGAGCAATAGAAAGAGTGAGAGAGGGAAAGAGAGAGAAAAATAGAGCAAGAGAGAGAGAGAAAGCAAGAGAAAAAAGCAAGAGAAAAAAAGAGAGAGCAAGAGAGGGAAAGAGAGAGAAAGAGAGAGAGAGCAAGAGGGAGAGAAAGAGAGTAAGAGCAAGAGAGATAAAGAGTGAGAGAGGGAAAGAAACAGAGAAAGAGAGAGAGAGAGAGAGAGAGAGGACCAACTCTCAGGAGCCATAATACATCATAATAATAACATTCCCCTAAATGTGCTGTTCAGATTGTAATGTAGTACGGTCCAGAGCGATCCATTCACCACCACATACTCTGACAGAATACACTCCAGGTACAAGTCTGTATATAGCCGGTTGTTTCTCGCATGCAGGTCCAGTCCTCTAGTCTGTAGGGGAAATAGTGCAGTGTGGTCCAGAGCCTCATTAAAATGCATTATAACTACACATCTCAACTTTAGGCACGATTTGCTGTCTAAGCTTTTCGCTCTAAGTGCACACACCTGGTAAGTTTGGCCACTGCAGCCGTACGACCTCAGCGCACAGGAGCATTGTTAAAGAAACACAAGGTGAAAAGGCCCCAAGTCTCCGATCTGATAAGACCGGGGCATCTGGCTTTTTCCGGTGGGATTTTCCATCTCATCCATTGGTGTAATGATGACAGGTTTAACAGTAAGTGTGTGTTATTATGATACAGGAAGTGCTCTTGTGTTATTGCTCCTGCTGCAGCGACACTGGCAAATATCCAATGGAAAAGTGTGGCCAGGTTTGTAATGAGGTCATTGTCACAAAGACAATGGAGTAACCACAGCAGGTGAAAAAAGTGTGTTACGCTTCGTCATGTTTACTATTTTACATTTACATTATCATCCATTTCTATATATTAGCATGTTTTCTGTACTTATCTGGGCTGGGTAGTGGTTCAGATTTTAATGGCATGATTGAATTGCAATTAATCATGTTTAATCGCATGTATAATCGTAAGGTATAAAACATAGAATTATTATTTTTTTAAACTCTTAAACAGCTGTTTATGTTTAGGCCTAAATAGCCTGTAGTATTCACTCAGTGTTGTGCTGTTTTGACTTGGATATGTTTTCCTGTGTCTCTGTGATCATGTTTAAAAATGAAATCCAAATAATATCAAAAGGCTCAGTATTCGCCTATTTTAATATTTTTCAACTGTCTACATTCAAATAAAGGATTGCAATGTTATTTAACCCTTTTAAACTGAAACTATTCTTAAAATAAATAAAAAAAAAAATAAAAAAAAAAAACTCTAATCCTGTGGTTGTCCTGTGTGGTCTGCTGCTTCTTTCTGCTCACTATGAGGCCAACAGAAGGCTACTGGAGCTCTGGCTTAGTCTTGCTTTAGCGGGTCGTGTCTCTGTGATCACTGACTCCTTTTGGATGGTTAAAAACTCTTGGACTCGTTTCTGTGGAACTCTCTGTACGGCATGGCCTTCTTCCTCATGTCCAGAGCACAAACACAATCGATCGGTCCACTTGTGTGTGTGAGCTGAGCAGAAAGACTGATATATTACTTATTATATTTGACTGATATACATGACCTGCATTAACGTGATAAAACACATTAACTTACCCAGCCCTAGTTTAGGCTTAGATATGGCGTTAGATACACACAAATGGAAGAAGCAACATCAAAGAGTCAAGAAAAACGACAAAAATGTACATTGGCTTCAGTTACAACCCAGTGTGTGTAATGGGTAATTCATAATAATAGCACTTTACATCACACAGTGCAAGAAGAGTAAGGCAAATATTATGGTGAACACGCTGTTATTAAAAGCACCTGGCAGCTCGATAGGAAAAACATGAGATAAACCGTAACAGAACTCATTATACATAATGAGTTATAGAGTAATGTGAGGCGTTCGCTTTCTTTGTGATATGACAGCATTTTATGTAAACAACGGGTCATAGATCACATTAAACAAAGTGAGATGTACTAATTAAGACAAACACATTTCCGGAAACAAACTTTACTTCTTTATCTTTTATATGAGAAAAATCTAATAACTTTGAACCAACCATTAGAGGGATTCATGTTTGTTTAACCCTGCACTGTCCTTTCATTTACTTATATATTTTTTATGACATTGTTCGTAGAGTAAACACCGTAAAAATATAAAATCAACAAAGAAGCTGTTTTGAATCAAATAGTTTAGTTTGTTGAATCAATTGTGCAGAATTGTCAAAGAGCTGTTGTCGCTAATTGTGTCGTCTCGCCCTCAGTTACAGTGTATTTATACCAACGAAACAATAGTACCAGTTAAGTCCAGTCCAAGTGGTTGGAAGCCGCTGGACGCATCTTCTCGTTGGCTCCGAGGGCTAACAAATAAGAGATACACCCGCGCATAACAACAGAATGTATTACGAAGGTTGGGTGTGACGCCAGCAGACATTTCCATGAATAAACATCCATAACAATACCGTAAAGATTCAGAGTAAAGACGGACATAACAACATCTACTTACAATTAATCATGCACAATTTCACTAGAACATGTAGGCACCAACGACCCAACAGTGACTCGCAATACACCTAGTTTATAGACTTTATTTCTGGACACATGGGACCAATATGACGACTTAAGTCCCCCATCTCACTTCTGCTTAGTTTCCTTCTCACCATAAAAGTAATGATAATGGACAAAACATGAGATATATCGAGATTAAAGCCATTACAGGCATGAGAAATCACGTTATATAGTCACATTTCCTCCATTATATAGTGAAAGGTCTGAGTAATGTATATGCCACTCATCAGCCTCTCCAACCCGAGCGGACGCAGCGCCTGGTCCATCAACACCAACCTTTAACTGCACTTTAGCAGTATTTATAACCTGGTACTTCCCTTAAACCGAGTCCAAATTCTATTGTGGCTGCTGTTGCGGAGGAGGGCATGACATTTGTGTTACTCAGACCATTGTTTCACCGGGCTCTCACAACATTAGCACAACATTAGCTGTGCGTGGAGGGCAAAAGGTTAGCTGGCTGTCAGACAGAGACAACATACTGGGAAATGGGACAGGGGAGCTCGGGTCAAAGCAATGCTGCGGCCCGGAGCAAGATGGTGGGGCAATCGGCAGCTGTCTAAGGCTACGGTCATATAAGGGACATTATAAAAAATGAAAACAACTGGGATACTTTGAGCTAATTTTTTGTTTGCTAATAAAAATCATGCCTTGGATTTAAATATGTTAGACACGTAAAACAGTTAGGGTTATGACATTTGTGTATTACTGAATCCAAGTGTCCTACCATCAGTCCATAGACAAGTTAAGTGTATAGCCCAAGAGCACAATGGTAACACACATAAGTTAGCGCTGGGATCATAGACTGTATATATAAATGGACATAGCCAACACGCTAGACACCACTTTCCAAATAAGTGGACATGGGCGCACTTCCGGCTCCATTAACTCTGGCTCCCATTCACTTTCTATTGAAAAACTGTCTCCCTTCTCTCTGTAACTGCTACAGTGAGCCTCGTTGTTTTGGTGTCAAATGTTCGTATTAACCAGCTCTACATGATCCTGGTGTTTGTTTCCGCTATTTTTGTCTGTAAATCAAGATATGAACATTAATAACTCCCGCTAGCATTATCAACAGGTTTGATTGACAGCGTCGCTAAGCTCCTGCTCCCTGCTAAACCACCTTTGTGGGCGGAAAGGGGCGTTACCGTCTACAGCCTCGCTCCAGACTGGCTCTTTGGGTTGCTATGGTAATTGGATATCCAAGTCGGAAATCCAAATATAGAACTTAGCTCCAAATTTGCCCCTATAACCGCTAACCTCGACAAGCTTCATTTGACTAGAGCCGAACGCTATGGGTGACGTCCCACTCACTTAGTTGAGTTCTTTATACACTCTATGGCTGGCATCCAACATCATGTCTTCGGGTTTGTGGGTAAATTGTTCTAAGCTCAGGCGCCACATAAGACGCAGTAAGTGGATTGACGCGTCTTAAAAACATGTTAGACTGTTGGCAGCAGTCCAGATTTATTCCTCACATTGTTTATGCATTCGTAGCATCCTACTTATCCACTGTGCAGAGCTTATAATCGCTTTTCACAAATTTTAGAGGTCGAAGCGTCGCCATCATGTCACTGCAGGCACCAACTAGCATGCTAACAGCACACCGGCGGTATTTCCTGGTTTGCGGATAATAAAAACGCTTTATAATCAGAAGCAGACAGTTGACAGAGGTCTAATTTTGAGCATAAGAGCTGCTTTTTAATATATCTGTACTTTATGGATGAAAAAAAATGTACAGCAGCTTCTCTCTTTAATTTTAAATAACTAACTCTTAGAAGAACCTTAAATCTATTCCTGCAAACTGTTTTTCTTTCTGTTAAACTTCTCACATAACACTACCTGTGTGTTCCGACTCCATTATGTTTCCCATCATGCACCCTGGTCACATCTGGAGGGCTGAGGTGAGGCAGAGGCCCTGGTCAAGTGTTTTATAGTCTCATGTGTCAGGAGCCCAGAAATATGACCATCACTGATCTGTGGGTGGTCTTCTTACACTTGAACTGCTCTTACACGAGTTGTAACTGGAGAAAACTCAAGAGAAAAGCGGTGTATTTTAATATTAAGACTTGGGCTACACAGTTACTCAGTTGTAATTACTTAGACATTAGAATGTGCTCTACAAAGAACAAAATATCCTCACCTTTTAGAGATATTGGTAGCGACAGTGGCTCAGTTGGTAGAGCGTTTGTCCACTGATCCGGAGGTTGGTAGTTTGAATCCCTCTTTCGACATTAACATCATCGGTTGATCCACAGGTTGGCGGTGCAATTCCAGCTCCCTTAGAAGAATGCTGTCATTGTGTTCTTGAGCAAGACACTTAACCTGTGTGTAGTTTTGACCTCTACAAAACATACTGCAAAATGGATGAGATTCATATTTTAAGCTTCTCTCAAATGTTTCTGTAGTTGTTTACAATGTGCAGAATAATACTAATTCAATACATACTAGTACTGAAGTGGTGGATGAAGTTTTTGTTACTTAAGTAAAAGTACAGATACAGGGGTAAAAAGTTGCTTAAGTAAAAGTATCACATGAAAAAATCTACTGAAGTACCTGTTTAAAAATGTACTTTAAGAGTAAAACGTAAACGTATTTCACACAAGTGTTGCAGTTTGTTAGTGTTTAATGTGATTGATTAAAAAAATTATACATATTTTAGTCGACAGGTGCATTACGAATCAGTTATTTATTTTTGTTTGCTCAAAGCTGAAGGTTGAACTCAAAAACTTTAGTCAGGATGTTACCACGAACATGGTAAAAATAGCCCCTCAAATAATATGAAAAGTACTTTTTACTTTTCAGTCCGATTCAAAAATGTAGTGGAGTAGAAAGTACAGGTACCTGCTCTTGAATGTAAAAGTAGTCAAATCTAAAGTAGTAAGTAAGTAAAAGTAAAAAGTATCCACTGTAAAATGTACTTAAGCAACGTACATATCCTGAAACATTTTACTTAAGTACAGTACCTTCCACCACTGCTTATCACACGTCAGAATATTTGTCAGAAAAAGTACTAGATTTTATTTTATTTTTTTCAAAATGGTGCAACCCTCCATATGGAACCAATCTGGAGGATCGGCCTATTGAGATTATCATGCTAGTAATTAAATAAATATGCAAAACCAAAAACAAAACATGTACTTGCCAAGTGCCCATCCCAAGTTTGGAAAATCAGAAAAAACAAACAAATATCATAGCTTTACGGTAACTAAGGCCACACATTTACAACTATGACTATTGTGTCACGTTATGTTGTTAAATTATCCACAAGGGGCCCATATTACTGCTGTGTTGATGGAGTGGCCACAAAGGGGTTAATGCCAGGATGTAGTTCATAATGCCAAAGTCCGCTATTAACACCATTGTTTCTTATACGCCCCATTCTCTGAGCCGTGGCACTGCTCCGCTGCTGTGTCACCAGGGGAACAGTATACCCCCTTCACAGCTGTCCCAAGACGGTATTGTTCCACTTATGTCTTTGTAAACTTCAATAGGCTCTGGCCCGGATCCCAATTCCTGCAATACAATGACAATAATCCATCATGAGTGTGTGTGAGTGTGTGAGTGTGTGTGTGTGTGGGTGGCTGGGGGGACTGGGCGCGTTTCATTTGTTCATTTGGCTCGTGGATAACATCTGGAGGCCGCGTTCACACCTTGTTTATCAAGCGGAGTTGAAGGCCTTGGATCAGGGAGTGGAAATGATTGAGAAGTACAGTGATGTCATCTGTGGACTATGAAGAAATCAAGACGGAAGATGGTATGAGTTCTGCGTGGATGGAACAACATACATCAAAGTTGCTGTACATGTAGCTTGCCAAAAACGTTCCACGGTCTGACGTTAAACTGAACTATCTTGGATCCATTCACAGCTCATCGAGAATCGTTTCCTGTTACTGCGAGTGAAGAGGTTCTGCACGACCTAAGTCCATTTCAAAGTTGTTGTACTTCTTCAGATATTTTCGTAATCACTATTGCAATGTATGAAAAGCTTTGTAAACCTCATTCTAAATATCAAAAGACGAGGTTTAAATCCGTCAACTGGACAAATCGCTGAAGGAGTGAAGACGTTTCGCTGCTCATCCAAGTTGAAGCGTCTTCACTCCTACAAAGATTTGTCCAGTTGACGGATTTAAACTTCGTCTTTTGCTACGGATCAGACCCTGGACGACTGAGGGATTACACAGACGTCTCATTCAAAATAAGTTATTCCAAAATGTGTGATACGTGAAAAACAGTGGGCCACAAAACAGACTTTCGGGATGACAGTAGCTCAGTTCGTGGAGTGCTTGTCCACTGATCTGAATGTTGGCGAATCCTCAAATCCTGCTCCCACAAATGAATGCTGTCATTGTGTCATTGGGCAAGACATTTAACCCATCTTTCCCCCGGTGTCTGCATAATCTGATGAAAGAATGGGTGACTGGTTCATCGATGTAAGTCGTTTTGAGCAGAAACGCGCCATATAAAAATGTGACCGTTTACTATTTTGTGCCAGTTTCAATAGAACAAAGAAGAATCAAGAGGTTGGTTTTAAGCCGATATTGTCAAATTTAGCTCTTCTTTCTACTACGACACGCCACAGCACGGAATGAGGCTTTTAAGGATCATCAACTATAGTTAGAAAAAAAAAAAAAAAATGAAAAAAAATTGTTTTTTCAGATGTGTGAAGTAGCCTAACATGTTTTCTTGTGTTATCGTCATTAGCCCACACAGCGCTAATTAGCTTGAACAGACGCGATAATAAAACCAAATGATTACGTCTTATCCAAATAAACTCACGCTTCACATTCCCTCGTGGTTACAAACGTGTTAGCAAAGCAATGGTATTCTGTAATAGGCCCAGATAGCGCGGAGAATATGAGTTTCCATTGATCCTAATGAGCAACTGGCCTGTAGCCTTCACGTATTGCTTGATTAAGACAATAATGAATTCCCACGCTAAAACGAACGCATCTCGTGGGCATTATTTGGATGTTAGCTCGCCGGCGCCGCACCCCCCCTTGGTTAATTAAGTCCCCGTTAGCCACACACAGGCTAATAAGAGGGGCACCAGGTGTGAGAGGAGATGCTGACGATTACACAATTTGGGCTGGAGGAAAAATCTGCTCTGAATGCATCTGCGAGGTCATTAAGAAGAAATGTGGGAGCCAAAACCGATAGACTGTACAATAACTAAATTAAGTCAATTAATCAGCCCCGGCCCTTACCCGTTTGGAAAAGGCTGGGGCTATATAGTACGCTCCAGAGGGACGGTCTGTTGGATGGGGTTCAAGAACAGGGTTTAGGAAGATGGTAAGGCTAAGGAAGGGTTTGGTTAAAGGTTCACTATTTAACGTTTATGTTAGAGGGTTCTATACCAGCTTGTTTCCATGGAGACAAACAGTTGGTGCTTCCAGGTTAAGTTAGAGGTCAGATCTGTGGAGGTGAGATTGTGCTCACAGAAAGAAAATACGTTTTTCAAGGCACATCATCACTTTTGTCTATAGCCAATAAGAAACAAATAAACATTGTTATATTTACGGCACATGTTGACTTTTTATTAAGTTATAGGCCAAATATGAAGCAGCAGGTAAGAGTATTCCTGACCTATTTGGCTGGTCTTTTCATCCTAAGTTTGCAGATGTAAATTTGCAGATGCTGATAGTTATTGGGCATCTTCAAATGAACATAAAACTACCTAAAAATACCAGAATGCTTAACCTTTACCGATAACCCTAACAATGAAATGATGGCCTAACGTAAATATATTCTGTCACATTATACATCTCACACTTACTTAGGATCACCATAAAATAAAGAAATGGGCATAGGTGACAATATATGTAAACAGAGTCAACATTCTAGTTTTTAAGTGTAATAAATGTATAGTTGACAGCAGATGGAATCTATGTAAGTTTGCTGCCCCCTTGTGGACACTGGCTGCTACATCTCCAGAATTACACACAAAACTGCAGGATTTTGGCCTCGCAGAGTTGATTGAAAATGTGGTGTGTCACCCAATAAATGACCTTAAAGCTCCAAGAGGTGCACTTTGAGGAAAGGTCCACTGATTGTGTTGAGTTTAATGACAGTTCTCAAGGTTTAAAATGAAACCCCTGAAATCGTGTCTTTGAAGATCGTCAGCACTCACTGGATTGAGCGGTCAGGACACTTTAATCACATTGAACTTCCTGTACAATAATCTATGGATCTTTTAGCCACTAAGGCCACAAGGGGTGAAAATTCAATGTTTTCTATACCTGTTCCAGTCAATGGAGAACACTATAAGCCAAATCTATTCACAATCTCAGATCCAAAAACTAGCAGTAAACAATATGCCCTTTGCTATAAAAAAGTAATAATACCTTTAATAGGTTTTGCTAAAGTGGCATTTTACTTCTTGAATAATAAGCCAATTTATAATCAATGCGTGATTAAAAGCTGCACTATCTAACTTTTTGGGGCGTCTGTTACCTGCGTCTTTCTGTTGCTTTGTCTAGAATGTCCCACTGTATGTCATTAAACTCTTCTGTCTCCATGGAGACTAGCAACTGTGACCTCCCAGCCAAGTTTACAGGTCAGATCTGTGCAAAAGCGACCCCATATACAGTGACAATGCATAATTTCATTTTCTTTTTGCAATAAAAACACATGTTACTGATTAAACGCAGGGTATACAAGCTCTGGAGCAAAGTAGGTGTTGGACCAGCTTCCATAAACGTTACATATTGCACTTTTAATCTTTGTGCCAAACCAGATAACAGAGATGCAGCCTGATTATGTGACAAATAATTCTAGTCAATATGAAAACAATTGCTACAGGTTGACAGTGCACAAACAGAGTAGCCTCCCTCCTCTGCGATGCGTCCCCTCTACTCTGCGGTCAATCTCTCTCTATTAAGCCATCCTTCGTCTCCGGGCCTGAAGCCTTGATCACGCACGCACTGGAAACTTGGCTACAGTGCAGAGCGGTATCGACGGTACAGGCGTCTCGCGGAGGTGACAAGGACAGCGATTGATTGGTCCTAAATGAGAGTGAAGAAGGAAGATTGATCACCATCGATCCTCTCCTTTCCTCCGGCAGTGTCCTCCATCTTTGATTATGAACACTTTACGGCCAATCAGAAGCGCATGGCCGTGATGAGGGGAATCCCATTGAGAGGCATTAGCTCCGTGCGCGCGGGCTGTAATTACGGCAGGAAGCGGAGGGCCAAGGTCAAAACACAGCAGGTGCTATCGGACCGGATGATAATAATAGGGCTTCCTCCTGCTTCACGCTGCAATTTAGTCATATAGATAATGATGGTGAGGGATGCCTTATGCGTGCGTCTCCTCCAGAGGCAGTGTAATAAGTGCTGCCATAACAATAGATTGCGGACAGGGAGGCAGTGATGAGATCGTTTGTCATGTGTGTTGCAGAATAACAGCTTTCCTTGTGATTTTTCTCTCCAAATTAGAGAACCTCAAACCCTCCTATGCCTAGTATTTTTGCGGATAAAACAGGAATGAAAAGTGTCTTGCCTGTTGCCCAAGGACACAACAACAGGATGCTAGCATAGGGGTTTGCACATGCGTTAGTTAGGGGAAAACTAGTAGGAAATTAGCGGGAAACTGGTGGGAAACTAGTCTTGCCAGATTCACAGGTGGATTTAATTGAAAAGTGGTAAATGGTTGAATTTTCACATAGCACTTTAACACATTTAAGTGTATCAAAGCACTATACACCAAGGAACCACTCACCCATTCATACACCAGTGGACGTAGACACTGGGGTCAAGTGGGTTAAGAGTCTTGCCCAAGGACAAAAAAAAAACACTTTCATCTGTTGGAGCTGGAACCACACCACCAACCTGTAGGTTAGTGGATCTCACCGCTCAACCAATGATCTTTACGTTGAGAGTGGGATTTGAACCACCAACCTTCGGATCACTGGACAAAACTCTACCATCTGAGCTACTGTCGCTTTTTGGTGCGTGGGAGAATCTTTTCAACCAAAAATTGCGTGCCGAGACTGAAAAAAGGTTGAAAAACAAAGATGGTATTGCTAGTTCTGGTGATTTCTTAAGTGATCCAAAGTATTAAGAACAAGAACAAATTATCCCAATGTAATCCTGGATTGCTTGAGAATATCTGCAAATTCCCCATCAAAAGTAAGTGTCTGGGGAGTGGGAAGTCAGAGGGAGGAGGGATAGAGAACTAAAATAGGTTAAACATGCTTTGTCAATATGGTACGGACACAGTCATTCACTTCTTGATTTTTCCACATTTTTTTATTGAAAGCGTCAGAGAGAGAGAGATTGAGAGAAAGAAACAAAAACAACTCATAAAACTCAGATCTCCACAGATGCACAGTCTCTAAAATCCCACACACTGAGCAGCATGTGCAGGCGTGACCAAGTCATCCTCAAAACTACAAAAGAGTGAACCAAAAACTGAACCAAAATGAGAAAAATAAACGCCGCTCTGCTGTCCTATTAGATACTTCCTTTTTTGAACAACCTTACACACTTTTGGTGCCGATGAACTATTCCGTGGCCATTTCCTGGTGAGTGGACGATTTCACTGAAGGATCTGTTTGAAGTCTTTAAGGGGAAAGAAGGAGGCTGGCTTGGTTGCTTTTTATACTCTTGGGGTTCTGTGGCCAATCGATAGGGTTCATCAAAGGTGGACCGTAGCATCAATTAAAAAGTACAGGGTTTGGGATAGCGAAGGGGGTAGGGGCGCATGGGAGATGAGGAAGCATGTAGTGATGAGTTATTGAGTCGTCGTCTTCTTAAGTCTCCGAGCCGGGAAAGTAACTGCAAAATCCGCTTCTTGTAACCGACGGCGATCGATGGGTGCCACTTTGTTATAGGTCGACTGGTGTAGAGACAGTGTACTATTTTAATCGCACCTTATTCTGCAGTAGTGGGCAGAAGACAGCGTGGTTTTGTGCAGTAACAAAAAAACTGTATTGTTTTTCACAGTACACAATAGTTAATATAGATATTCTTACCAGATGAGTGATGTTAATGGCATCAGTTTTGTTGTTAATCTTGGTGTACAAACTATTATTTCGCCCGAATGCAGAATTATTCAGTACAATGTTGTCTTATAAGCACTTGGTTCATTTGGTACACATTGAATTTTGTATGTATTGCTTTGTAAGGGGCCCATTGATTTTGATAGCATATTTCCAGCTAACCCGACCAACATAATCATTTTGCAAAGCAGCCATGTTTCAGGCACTAATACATCCACAAACTAGGCATAAAACATTGAAATCGAAAATGTAAAGCAGCATATATGTCAGCATAAAGACCTGCATGTTGCAAAGCTGTGTACTCTATCTTTTATGGCCAATTTATATTCGACCTTTAACTTAAGTAACGCATAAGTTTGATTGATGGGAGGGGATGGAAAACCAGCATCCACACGGTCAGGACATACATGCTGTCAATGATGCTATTAAAATGCTATGGAATTAACCTCGGGCTACAACGTGCATCAATAGTAATTGCCAACTTGTGGATGGCTGTGTGACAATATACAACAACGAAACGCAATGAACTCCTCAGAACAAAGTGAGGTAAACAAAGTCCTGACCCCTGCGTGATGACTTATAGGGATGAAGAGGAGAGTAGCTAATTAGCACGGGGTCAAACTGGTCACCTTCTGGAGTCCTGTGCTGCATTGCCTTGACACATTGCCACATGGAAACAGAAACTCCAGGCGAGGATCACTTCTGTCGGAAACTATACAGCTAATGATCTATCTCTCTCCCACACACACACACACACACACACACACACACACCCCCCCCCACACACACACACACACACACACACACACACACTTTGCCTGTACAGCTGCTAGCTCCAAGTTTGTGCTGACACATGACTACTTTAGCCTCTTTAAAATTGCTAGCATGCCCTCCACTACGCTACACTTCCAAGCAACGCATTGATATTCTGAAAAGATACATTATACCATTGTGCTATTAAGGAAAAAGCCATTTCTGTTTGCTCACATGGGTAATCTTTCAAATCTGAAATATTGCTATCGCCTAGACCACAAGCAAACACCTGCCGTAAAGCCCTTTTTCTTTCTCTGAATCCCCATTAGCAAAAAAAGAGACGTTATTTGTTTTTGTTGTTGTGCATTTTTCAATAATCTCCGAGCTTTTTTCTAATCCCATTTCCCATAATGCCATTACTATTGAATCACAGGCCATTTAAAGGACGCTGTGAGCTTTTCATGTGCAACTAGCATTAGAGCATTAGCATTAGGAGTACTATTAGTTTCCAAAATGTTGTGCAATAGAGGCTGCAATATTGTCGAGAAGAGCCTTTTATCTTCATTGACATCTTAGCACCTTTTTAAAAACACATAGCTTACATCTGGTATAGCAGCTTAGATAGTAAATTGGTGAAGGGCACATCTCAATCAGAAATACTATTATATTTAGCTTATTCACAGTTTGCTGCTGGTTCATTAAATTCTTGAGTCACTTTTTTATAGACGAGATAGATCGGGAACACACTACAAAAAAGGTGTAGTTTTGGAGATGCTTCGACCAAGTAGCCATCAAAACTGTTTTTTGTCAAATTATTCTTACACTTTCAAATTTTTCCTGCGTTTAGTGCCTTTCTTTTGAGTACACGTCTTGCCAAATGTATCATGACTAGTCACAACGTTACGCCTGATTTTTGTATGTTAGCAGTGGATATGTATGAATAGTTCAATGTGGAGGTGGGATGCATCAAGAATCAGTTTTAGGCCCATACATGTTTTTTCAGGGTGATTAGGATTAAGTGAAAATTAGGACAGTTGCCATAGTAATTAACAATTCAAAACAAACAAACAAAAAAGACCAATGTATCCTAACTACCTTTCAGTAGTCATAATGTTATGCCTGATTTATGTATGTTAGCAGTGGATATATATTAATAATTCAATGTGGAGGTGGGATGCATCAAGGATCAGTTTTAGGCCCATACATGTTTTTTCAGGATGATTAGGATTCAGTGAAAATTAGGACAGTTACTTTAACAATTCAAAACAAAATATTGGGATTTCTCATGTCCACATAACCCATGGATAGTTATGGTCAGGCTGAGAGAGCTTTGACAAGACTTTTCAAGCACCATCATGCTTTGAAGATGACATTCTGATCTAAGCCAGAGATGTGGAAATAAACAGATGTGGACAAAAGAGTGATGATAGTTGGCTACAAGTTGCAATGAACCAAGTGATTGGGAGCAAAAGTAAAGTCAATAGACCAGAAAAATGAGCAGTGTCAAATATGGGGCTAAAGGAAGATAAACAAGGACTTATGGACATGTTGTGTGAGAGACGACAATTTAGAGAAGTGGTTGCGATGGAGCCAGATGGTTTGCAGTGATATCCTACACATGAAAGCGCATAGCATGATCTCTAAATGCTAACAGCTGCTGAGGTAAAATAATGCAGATATTGATTGACATGAAAGAATAACAGAGATTCGGGAATTGAAGCGGGCAATAAACCGTTAACGTTTCAGCTGGACATAGTTTTAATGAAATATCTGACCGTTGACTTTCAATGAACGATATGAGTTGAGAATGAGGAACAATGTAAAAAAAATGCCCATATGGCTTCAACAGAGCTTCTCACTTCAGAAAGTCCCTCTGTTTCTTTGTGTGCCTGGAAGCGGGCAGGTGGTCAGTTTGGAGTACAGTAAATTAGCAACCATTCTAGAAACAGTGGCCAGCTGGTCACACCAATACGTGACAACATGAAGGCACAAGCCACAGACAGCCCCCTTCTTAGCACCATGAGTATAGCTTCAAAGTTGTGTAGCACTTTTTCTAAATTAGGCCACTTTTCCTGCGCTCTCTGCTCCACTCGGGTCATTCAGAAGCTTTTTGTGAAGGCACTAAATGTAGTTTGTTGCCACACTTTAGCTATCGTTTCCCCACCACCAGAATACATCAATAAATTAGGTTTATTATTATTTTTTTTTACAATACTTTTTCTAGTCTTTTGTAGAGTGAGATGAGGCATGTGGAAGGCAGGAAAGTTTGCAACACAGATCAGGCATAAATTATGACTTTCAGACAAGCGGGTGACGGACGAAAAGTTACATAGTGCACCTTTAAAGGCACTAAAGTGTGATGAAAAAGCTGTACCTGATTTTTATTGTCCTTAAGATTTGAAAAACTGTCTGCATCACCCAAACTATGTACTGCAATGCATTTTTAAGCACTTATCGCAACTTCCAGACACCAGAGTTTTATATTGCCGTAGTAAAGCTAGAAACAACTAGCATGTTAACAGCACACTTCCTGGTTCTCAGACAGTACAATGCTGCAAACAGTACGCCGCAGTCTATATATGTACTAGGGTTCAACTATGGATAAAAATCAGGTATAACCACTTTAATGTGTAAGCTTTGTCGTCAGTTTTTTCCATTCACGCTGCAGGTAGTACTAATGGGTCCTCAAAATGTCGATCCCACATCAGCAATGTCTTCCAGCTATAGGCAGAGTTTTCAAACGGACACGGTCATTGGGACGGTGCAGCATTTCGGACGTGATGGTAGATGGGTTGTTTGTGCCCAAATGGGAGTGCCAGGGCTGTAAACTGACACTGGCAGAGGGGTTATAGAATGAGCTGATGTCATTGTCTTGTTACGGCAGGAGGGAGGCTAGTTAGGCCCCACTGGTGTACTGACCTCTCCAATCATGTGGGACCAATGACTTTGTGCTGAAACAAAACCAAAAAAAACGCACACACACTACTGTATACCTTGTTAGTGCCATACAAAGCTGTCTGGTCTCAACCCCAGGGACAACGTAGCTATAACATAAATGTCAAAATCTATAGGGACAATGCACTTATCAAATCTTTGTAAGGGAATGTCCTAACTTCCATTTTTGAACCATAAAAATGCCAAAAGGGCAATCTATGTAATCTTGAGACATTTCTAACCACACAAAAGTGCTATAATCATTTCCACGCAACAGTCACCACGACAACTGTCATCTGTTTAAATGGCAGCGGAAATAAATGTGAAGTGCTCAAGAGTGAAAAGGTCGTACAGAGAATTACTCTGCCTTCACCTGTGTACACTAGTTTACAATGTGTTTATTTCTACAGCAAAACAGACAAGTTTAAGTGATTGTAATTTCCAACTGCCACCATTTATCTTAAAAAGTACGGCCTGTAATTGGTTATATGTTTACAGAGCATAGACTGTATATATAAATGGACATAGCTAATGTGCTAGCCGCTGTGATCCAAATATACGAAGAGGTCATTGGCACGTTTCTGGCTCAATCTTCTTTTCTGGAGGTCGCTCCCTTTAGCGTTAGCAACAGGTTTGATTGACAGCGTTGCTAAGCGCCTGCTCTCTGCTAAACCAGCAGTGCAGGTGGAAAGGGGTGTTAATGTCATTAACCTCAATTCAGATTGGCTCTTTGGTTGCTATGATACTTGTGGTTGGAATTTCAAATACGGAACTCGGCTCTAAATTCGTCCCAATAACTGCTGTAGCCTTGATGAGATTAATTTGACTGGAGCTGAACACTATGGGTGACGTCACACTCACTTAGTCCACTTGTTTATAGAGTCTATGTTACAGACTTACACTTGTTACAATGTATTTTCTTTCATATCTGTAACATAATTTGCTTGAATATACAAAGCTGACATAATTTATTGTTTGGCATATTTCTCTTTTGTTGATATATCTCGCGTACATTTTGTTGGATCAGTTTCAAGGCTGGGTTGGCTTTGTGTAGTGCTTGGGGTATTATACTTTGTTTTGTAAGTGTTTTTTTTTTAATCTACCTAAACGTTTTTTCTGTAAGCCTGGAAATCTAATCAATCAAAAGTTGATTTTATGTACAAAAATTCATAATTGTAGGAAACTTCGATCATAATACAGCCACACATTTTTCAAAGTATGACCAAATGTAATACTTCTGTGCCATAATTTAAAGGTGTATTACGCAGCTTTTCTGGTGGACGGTTCACAACCTGCCTGCCCGAATGGAGATGTTCCACTGTATGGCATTACTTAAATGATTTGTGACTTGACCCGATGGGAGATGAGATCAGATCTGTTAAAAGTCATCCACAAGGTATTTACAAGGAATTTTTGAGCAATAAAAACACAAGATAGATAGGTTTCATGCCATACTGTGGAACATTTCAAGCAAAGCAGTAGCGTCGTCATGGAGACAAGCTGGTGGCAGTTACATAGTGTACCTTATTCTATTAATAATGTGCTATCCACTAAAGTCAGTTGTCCTAGAATTCTATAATAATAAAAGTCTTAAAGGGAATAATAAAACGCAGATAAACTCATTTTGCATTTTACATCTTTTTCAGCCAAAATATGACATGTTTGTTTGCCATGATTTTTTTCTTTTCTTTTGATGCGCATTAAACAGCTCTCATCTGGTGAAAACATGACCTGGTTTGTTTGATGGAGGTGGAAAGGAGGTTGGATAGCAGCAGGGTTACTCTCACTTCAGGTCCACAGCTTCATCAGTCCATGTTTTAACTGAGAGAGAAGACTGGAGGATGGGGATTATATCGATGGCCACCACAGCAGAGCCAGCCAAATTGAGTAGTTTTCAATCTCGTTTTCCCCCCATAGGATCTTGAGTGGACGACTGCAGACATCGTCCCGGGAGGAGTGGGGCATTTGAACAGAACCCTTGTTAGTGTGAGGAGGAGGAGGAGGAGAGACTGGTCCGGCCATCAGGGTCAAATCCAAAAAATAAACAAAAACAACGACAACAGCAAGAACAACAACCACAACAATATCAACAGTAACATCAACAACGTCACAAACATCATCAGAACAAACCAAAGAGAAACTCAAACAGGAGTCCACGCGTTCAGTTCTCTTCATCTTTGGTATAAAAATGGCCATCCACGGGCTGCATGTACCCACACCTAGGAAAGACTACAGAAATTGTCAACAATTTCTTCTATTGCTTTTGCGCTGATTGGTTTAAACCGTAAGCTCCTACTGTACTGTATCTACTGGTTTGTTTCACTGCCAGATTTTTTATCCATGTGAATTTTAAAGATGCACCATGCAATTTTTCTGGTGTAGGGTCCGCACTTGCTTGTCTTCATGGATATGTTACTGCTTTGCCTGGGATGTTCTAGTTCTACAGTATGGGATTAAAAGTATCTCCACTGAGACAAGCTGAATTAAGAGTTGGATCTGTGGAGTGGCGAGCCCGCTTACAGTTAAAATGTGTGTTTCCAAGTTTTTTTTTTTACTAAACCTGTCACGATAAATGCTATATCGACTTATCGAACAATACTTAACAGACGGAGCAATCATTTTGGGGGGTGTTAGTATTTATTTCTTTGTACTAATGGGAAATATTTGGTCAATTTTCAGTAGCACAATGAGATTTGAGCTGTAGACGGTCAAATTATGAACTTCTATGACTCATTATAAACATAAACTAACAGCTGAAGTGTTGCATTCAGTTATTTATGTATTACAGTTCATATTTTTATCAGTTTAGTACATTTAGAATACTTTTTTGGGGATAATATTATCATTTATCATCTATATTTACTTCAGTATATCGCACTTGTTATCAGGACAGACCTATTTTTTACCATTTCCAAGTAATTGAATAAATGTCAGCTAGACCATAACCTCCTCCATGCAAAGAATTAACATATCCATGGAAACGAGCTCGCGGCGCAGACCCCCCCTTCCAGAAAAGTTCCGCAGTGCGCTTTTAAACTCTTTACACTTTTTTCACGTTACGCAGTGTGACAAGCAAAGCGGGCTAAAAACATCTTAAAGCTCATAAAAAGATCAAATGTGGCAGATAAAAAGCACTAATGTCATCGACAGCGACAGTTGTAAAATCATAAACATGGTCATAAAAAGTTGAGCATGTTTTTTTTTTTCCTCGATGTGAAAAATCTCTTCATAGCGTCACCCCCCCAGAGTCCATCCCCACACAGACACATAGTTACCTCTGACATAATTATCAAAGATTTCCTCTAAAAGAAAAAAGCTCTCTATTAAATCTGTACAGCTTATGTCATAGATTCTTTTTCTGTAGAACAACAACTCCGCATGGTCCAAAACTCCTCTCGTTAACCTTTTGTCCTCTTACGGACTTGGGAGTTAAAAAGTTTCTAGCGCCCTTGAAATTAAGGCCATGAAGATTCCAAAAAGAAAAACACTTTTGAATATATCTAGAAAACTAAAATTTAACACTACAACATAAAAAAGAGTGAAAAGAAACATAGCTTAATATCTGAGGAAGACAATCTCTGTGTGTGTCTCAAACCCCTGTTTTAATTACAAAATAAACTTCACCTACCTGCGCATTCATCCTTTTTTAAAATCGTTTTTGTCTCATTTTTTTTTTTTTTTTTTTTTTTTACAATTTTCTATATTTTTTTTTGAACGATTTTTATTAGATTTTTTTGAGAAACGTTTCAAGCTTCAGCCCAGCCCTTCAGGCAGGTTCCAGACTAAACTATCTTGCACTGTGCCCAGTCTTGTCCCTATGCGTTCCGTAGCGTCCTCCTCGCCTCCTTCTGTTGTGTGTGGTTTTTCTCGTAGGCCAGGTAGGAAATGAAAAAAGTGTCTGGTTTTTTTGGTGCCTGGGCAATCTGGAAGCAATCTTTTTCTCTTCTCTTCTCCGCGTTCACAGTGCAGCCACCTTCTGTCTCAAGGCAACGCTGTCACAGGACCACTCGCTCGCCCGCCGCTATCTGATGAGAGAAGAGGGAAAGAGAGGAGCGAGGAGTGAGGAGACGAGGAGCTAGGAGGCTGTAATCAAAGAGCAATATTACAAACAGGACAAAGCAACGGCGCTGACAGCTGACGAGCCAAGAAAGGCCGAAATCAGCGCGGGCAGCACTTCTGACAAGGACACTACAGCTACGCTAATAAAAATGCCGTACTTAGCGATCATTACTGTCTTATTTTATTAGCTCTTCATTTGTACTACACAGCTGCTCACCGAAAGTTCAATTAGGTCATTTTTAGGTCATTTATCACACTTGATTTCTAGCTTTAATGTTGTGGAATATGTTTATAATAATTTGCAATAATTAAATGAATTCAAATTTAAAGGGCCCATATTACTCTATTCTCTGATCTATGTTGTACCAGGAGTTGTGTTTTGTTTAATTCACACATGTTTAACACATAAAACCTGCATATTTAGCCGTTCTTTTCTATTTAGAGTTCTTTTCTCAAACACAAAACACTCTGTTCCACCTTGTGATGTCACGTGGTAATACAGGAAGTGCTCCACTGTGTTGTAAACTCCATACACCTTCTCTAGAATCATTTGGATCATTTCAGTCTCAGCATTTGCAATTTCACCAAAACAATGTGAAAACTACCGCTTCATGACATCACAAGGTGGAACACAGCATTTTGAGCCTTGGAGATGTAGACAGACTAATAATGCAGCATTACTTCAACATGTGAATGAAACAAAAGTTACATTTTTGAGGAGGTAACACAATTCTAACATGGCTTAAATCTCACAAGAGTCAATTTTGCATAATATAGGACCGTTAAAATACAACATTTTGTGTAAAACAATTTGGGTGACATTATGAAGAAGGCCGTCCCTATTACCACTAGCCACCAAATATTACAAATTATAAGTAATCAAGCTATTCTAAACTGGCTGGAGAAATTAGCCATTACAACAAAATGGAGCCATTTCCAAAAAGTTGTTTCCAACTAAATTTGGCATGATATGATTTTAATTTTCAGAATTTGTAGCTCTGTGGTGTACAATGAAAAATAAACTATTAGTTTTGGACACCAATTCTGTATATTACGTCAGTTACAGTGGACCCTCTTAAGCCTTCTTTAAAGGTCCTATATTACACTAAATTAACTCTTGTGAGCTTTAAACCATGTTACAATGTGGTAACCTCCTCACAAACTTACCCGGAGTTGTGTTTTGTTTCATTCACACATGTTTGAGTAATTATTTTTTATCAGTCTATCTACATCTCCAAAGCTTAAAATGCTCTGTTGCACCTTGTGATGTCATGTAGTGGTAGTTTTCAAGTTAACTGCTACCTTTTACCTTTAGTTCAGTAGAGATTGTCATTTTAAAGGCTGAAATGATCAAATGATTAACCCTGACACAGTGTTTCATGCAGTTGTTGCTTATCAGAAGCAGGTCTCACTTGGACTGGTAGGAGTATGCTGGGACGTGGTCAGAGTCCACCTGCATCTGTTGCTGCTGCCCGCTCACCTCTTGTGACGAGGGCGCCACCGTCTGCGGAGAGTCTGTCACCACTCCCTATGGCAACACACACAGGACACACTTAGCAAAAGGACAACGCATTCTCAAGGTGCACAAACAGTGAAAAAAGGTTTTGAAAAGGGAAATTGTAATATACTATTTTACAAGATAAAGGCCTCTACTCTGACAATGTTTAAATCCAGGAACAAAATGGTTCTGTTTAGCTGAAAGGTTTTTATTGTGCGGAGTTGTTTGTATTGTGATTTTAATGTCTTAATTTCTTATTCTGTAAAGCAGTTTGAATTACTTTGTGTATGAATTGTGCTATGAATCTGTGAAGAGGCGACGCGTCATAAAAATACGTGATTTTCAATATATTTTTCAGCAACAAAAATATCTATAATTAAAACAAGAACATCTCCACGGACAGAAGCAGGTTGACGGCTCCTCTTTAGCGCCTTTAAATTATGTTTTCACGAACCGGATGCACCGTATTTAGACTCACTTGATAACTCTTTTTATAAACAAAACAAAAAAAAGTTGCACATTTGGAACTCAATTTTCCAGTTTTCCACAATATGAACTTTATGTCTTTGAAAATTAGACTGTAAAACTTGAAATTGAAAAACTCCTTTGCCCTCTAGTGCATCGGTCTTCCATTACTGATCGCCCGTGCTACTGCCTCATTTCAATCACCTTTAACAAGCTCTCAAGGATAGCACATTGTCCATTTGTCAGCCTGAGGACGCGGTTCTACTCTGATGTTCACCACTCTGCCGCTGCTGCTGTGGGCGTTTGGGGTTCATGACCAAAACAGGTGAGGAAATGCCAAGGGCTACTTCCTGACGACATCTCTTTCCTCTGTCATTGCGAGGGGCGAGATAGACAGTGCAACTAATGGCTGTGTCAGAGGGAACTGTCAGTGTGTGTGTGTGTGTGTGTGTGTGGGTGTGTGTGGGTGTGTGTGTGTGTGGGGATAAGTGCGTTTGGGAGGCTAGTGGCCCGTACAGGCTGGGACAGGAGCGAGACAGTTCCCCCGGCTCTGTGTCTCATTCCTGCCCCCGTCGCCGTCTGCCGCTCCAGTGATCGTCCATCTGCGAGGACCGCCCTGACAGCCGCAGACAGCCCCCCCTTTCCCTCCCCCGCTCCGCCCCGTCCTCCTCTGTCCGGCTCCCTCGTCTCGTGTGAGGGATGATCAACGCTTAAAAACTGCCACCGGCCCAGACGCACACTGAGAAAGTGACAAAGTCTGCCTCCAACTTTAAATGTCTTTTTCTCCAAATCAAACTTCCGCCTCATCTGCCTCTGCTCTCGGTGCACCATCTTTCTTACTCTCCACCTCCGTGTGTCCTCAGTTTTATCAAGAAATGAGAAAGTCCAATGAGATCTGTCTATTTAAAGAGAGACGAAAGTGGCAGAAACTGAGAGAAACTTTGAGGAAGAAGGAATGCAGATATTAGCAAAAGTAAAGGTGAGTCGAGGTAGTCCTGTTCAGATGGGTCCTTTGAGTTTCTGCAGTTTGTTTGTGTCATTATAATAACTTCATCAAAATGTGTTGATGATTAGAACATTAGGATCTGGTGGAAAACATTATGATTAGCGAGTGTAATAATTGGAAAAGGCAGTGGCCCCCTGCCAAATCAATTTCTTACATGAGCAAAAAAAAAAGTGTTAGATAATGTTTATTGCATAACATTCTAAGTCAGAACAAGCTCCACATTTTAGTCACTGTTGTGCGTCCCCATTATAATTCATACAGGCCGTGTTGTTTAGCTGTGTTGTTGTTATAAATGTGCCCATAGCTGTGAGTGAAGGTCTCACCTCGACTGGGACGGCTGTGGGAGGCACAGGAGTGTACTGGGGGATGTAGGTCCCTTGCATAGGTGCCGCAGCCGCTGCAGCAGTCATGTACTGAAACACACAAAATACAAAGATCAGTTATCCACATGTCACAATATAACAATGTACCCGAAGCTTTAATTATATCTGCTGCCTGTGTGCAAAAGCCTGCAATGCAACCAGTGTCCTTAAGAGGGGGCTAGAAGAATACAACTGCACCACACAAACCAGAACAGATCCAGTGAGAGCAGACAGGAGGAAGAGGAGGAAGAGGAGGAAGAGTTGCCCTGCTGTTGTACCACACAGGCGGAAAATGCACTATGTCACAGCCCAGAGCAAGAGGGAAAAAAGGACAGACAGTGAAGACACAGAGGAGGCCAGAAGAGCGGAGGAAGGAGAGAGGAATGAAGAGAAAAGAATGAGAGGAGAGAAGAAGGAGGAGAGAGGAAGGAGAGAGGAGAGAAGAAAGAGTAGAGGAGAGAAGAGACAAGAAAGAGGTGAGAGGAGAGAAGAGCAGAGGAAGGAGAGAGGAGAGGAGAGAAAAGAAAGAGGAGAGAAGAGAAGAAAGGAGTGAGCACAGAAGAGAGAAGAACAAGAAGAGGGAAGAGGAGAGAAGAGGAAGGAAAGGGGAGAGAAAGCAGGAGAAAGGAGAGGAAAGGAGAGTAGAGAGGAGGTCTGCTGCCTGTGGCCTACACTCTGTTAGTCATGGCTGCCCCGGCTTTTAACCATGGCTCGCTCTGCAATGGCCATTTCACACATGTGACACAGGTCTGATTACACAGCTGCAGTGTCAGGACAGAGCTGTGGAGCTGTGTCCTCAGACTCATGTGAGGACGATGTGTCTCTTTTTAATAAACGCTGGCAGAGAACATGATGCACCAGAGCCCTCGCCATGTGGACAACACAGATACAGATACAGGCAGATAGATACTTTATTGATCCCCTTAAAAGAAATCCAGGTGTCCAGTAGCAAACAATGATAATACTTTACATTAAGGCATTATTCTTTCACTCCACAGCTGCCCTGGGGCAGACTGATGAAAGCAAAGCTGCCAATCTGCACCACCAACACTCCACACACACCACGTTCATACGAGGCAAGGGGAAGTGTCTTGCTTAAGGGCACAACAGCAATTTCCACTAGAGCCACTGGCATCTCACTATGAAAGGACAGAAGAGGAGTCTCACAGAGGGACAGACTCTCACAGAGGGACAGACTCTCACAGACAAGCAGAGGAGGTCTCCCACAGAGGGACAGAGGGAAAGAGGAGGACTCTCACAGAGAGAGACGAGGGCAGTGGAGGGATGGCAGAGGGACAATGGGACAATGGTGGAGGACTCGTGGTTGTTGGCTGTCGGCCTGAGGTGCGTCTGAAGTGTCATTACTCGCAGCATTGCTAATGGATCGGGTACAGCTCCAGTGCTCAGCGCTAATGAGAGCAGCTAAAGGCCAGGGACATGGGTGATTACCTCCCCCTGCACTAGAGCCCGTGGCCCGTGGGTTGCCCGGGGACGGATGTTAGTGTGTTTGTTATGTGGATTTAAGGTTATCACACTACAGGGTGTCACCTACAGGGTGTCACAGTGAGCGCAGTGCCATGTGTCCAGACTTCCTGACACTTCAGCTCAGAGCTCCGTGCTCGGCTCTCACCTGGCTGTCAGCGCAGCTCTGCACCTGCCACAGTCTAAAAGGCCCATCAGATTGTTCCAGTGACCTTCTCCCTGCCCACCTCCAAGCATGCATACCAATTTAGCAGCGCACTGTTTTTGTGCCCTTAACTTATTCAGCCAGCTCACCTGTGAGGGGACTGAAAGCAAATGAAGCCCAGTACAAAGATAATTAGCCCTATCAAAATCTTCCTGTCAAAGGAGACTGTCCATTTGAAATGTTAGATTTCTCTGCTGAACTGCAAAAGGAATTTAAATTAGGCTTAACAAGAAAATGTAATAAGATATGATTTTTCCTTCTTCCATAACCATTAGTTAACCTATTTAATGTGGCAGGTTGAGTGGAGCAGATTTCTGCTGGCTCTACTGTAGCGAGTCAGGAGCATGTCAGGCCTGACTACAGTGAATGGGGTTGCCATGGTGATAAAGATGATTTTTGTCCAATTTCAACTCTTAATACGTCCGTGTCCATAGGCACAGACAGGTTTGGGCAGTAGAAAGCCTCCCTAATTGGCAGTAATAGGGTGTACTTGGGTGGTAGTCACAGATCTGGGTGCCACACACCTGTGTGCAGCAGATGGTCCTGCGTATGTTGATGAACAGCTCCTTAACGAGCGGCTCTGAGGCCACTCCTCGGTCTGCTCTTCATCACTCCTCTGTCTCCTCTTCATCACTCCCAATGACACACAGCTAAGCTACGGCAGGAAGTCACACTGCAATGCAGCAGCCACAGAAATCCATACAGCAGACAGGACGCTCGGAGCCTGCTGCACCGCCACACAACACTGCCACACAACACTGCCACACAACACCGCCACACAACACCCCAGTGTGTTTAGATATAACACAACAGTATATTCACACAGCAAATTCAGCACAGGCAAACTCCTGGGGGGAGTAACTATTATAAAGAGTTAAATTAGAAAACAACCTCTTTTACTGTTGCAGTTTTTAACCTTAAATTGTACTTAAATTGGACAAAAATAGACCACTATTTATTAAATGTTTAATTTTATTTTATTTAAGACATCTTATCATGTTATACATACACTAAAATATGATACAATATGATACACACATTTACATCCTTAAAAAAACTATGCAAATGTATCAATACTAGTGAAAACATAGAAAAGCTGTAGGACATAGTGTCCTACAGCCATAGTTTCTTAGGATGTGGAGAGACTTCTCTTCTAAAATCGGAACATAAATAACAAACTAAACATATTTAAAGTGCTCATGAGAGGTAGGACATCTCACTTCACATATACAAAAAAATAAAAAATAAATAAAATCTAGTTTTTATTAGTCTGCAATGTTGTAAACCAGTTTTCTGGTTGGACATGAGCAGCACATGTTACTCAGCACTACTTCCTGTAATTTTATTTTTTTGTCAAATTTTCTCCACAAACTGGAATCTAAGTAGTAAAATTAAGGTTAAGGTTGAGGGGTAAGGTAATTTTTCAACAAACCTGACCTAAGTGATCTATGGTTAAAGCAGTCAAATGTCCACTGAAGTTGTTAAGCTTATAAATACAGATTATTCTCTAGTGTTTTACATTTCCAACAAAATAAATAAAAGACAATGAAGGCGCGTTTACATGAACTTACTGATTAAAAAAGTCCAAAACCTGGTTCCACAAACCGAGTCCGAGTCCCGACAGCACTGCAGTCCCTGCATTATGTCAGTCTGACGGGTCCATGGCCGTGTGCATGTGTGTGCAGAAGGGGAGTGGTTACCATAGTAACTCTGTGAGTGTCATCAGGCCTTTTCAAGTCAAAGGTTAAAAGTTTAGTTTCATTTACTCAGAATCACTCGCTGAGACTTAGATGAGGAAAATCCTTCATCACTCTCAATTTTACCCCTCACTATAAGACAAATGGGACTGAAAATTGAAAATGACCCATAGGGGGCGCCATCAACTCTACACATCTGAAAAAAGGTGAAGCCCCAAATTTAAACACTTTTACATCTTCTGTGTAGATACAACAGATACAATACAACAGTGTGTTTAGATATAAAAAAAAAAATGTATAAGTGCTGGTCCAGCTCAGAGGAAATGTAACATGCACTCAGGCATCAGAAAGGATGGAGCACGGCCAGCTTAAGATCTGTTTTCAGAACTTACAGAAACATATTTATATTATTACTCATTATTTTGTCCTCGTGATAAAGATAGGGTGATGTTATTGTACAGGAGGTTGTTAGTAAACCCAAAGAGCAGGACTAGAGCAGGACTAAAACTGCAGACTGTTCTGTGCAGAGCAGGACAAAAACAGTTGGTGGGAGCACTCAGTGTGTTATTAATGGAGGGCCAGTGTGGGGATGGACTCTGATGACTATTGATCTCACAGGAGGGACCGCTGCAGTCTGGAGCAGCCGCTTACTTCACAAAAGTCATTGTGCCTCTAGACTTTGTTAACATCTGTCTGAAGAGATCCACACTGGCCACAATCAATGTCACCTTTAAATACAGCACACTCATTCATCTGAAAGCAGAGCAGTGCACAGGAGAGCTTGGCTATTTTCACATATCATATTACAATGTCAGTGTATCTTCTGAAAAGCCTCAAAATATAAGAGTACTTTTTTGTTGAAGGTGTTCTGTTGAATAGTTCTAATGTAATGGGTGAAGTCTTGGGCCAAATTCTTGTAAGTCTAAAATTGCCAGAGCAGTGCTGGAGGGCTATTATAATAATGCACTGTACTTGTTCATCCCAAAAGGAAACCAAGAGGATGGCCCTGATAATGGGGGACAGCACTTCACACAGACCTGTCTCCCCACAACACAGAACGTGTCAATCACTGCCGTCACCATGACAACACACTCCTGGGATCGGGATCGACACAAGCCAAGGAAGGTCATCTGTGTTGTGTCAAACGCCGCATCTCTGAGCCTCATACACACTGTGTTTATTTACATGGGACACGCACATGTTAAATATGGAGCGCACATGCATTTGTGCAGAAGCGTGAACACATGTGACAGATACACTGCGGTTAAGTGTGAGTGAGTTAGTAAATAAAGTGATTCATAAACAACAACCACTGTCAAATAAATCAGGCAAAACGAACATGGCGTGCATTTTTATGAGTGCCATCCATAAACACTGAAGATCTTTAGCATTCTGTAATCGACTTAATGAAGGCTGACAAGTCCATCTCAGGAAGTCAATTCAAGCAGAAAAGTTTGGAAAGGCAGAAGAATTCCATTGCTCTGACCGCTGCTGCACTTGCTCCATAACAACACCCCACACCGCCGACAGGAACCAGTGTCGGGTGCAAAATAAGACACACTTCTTGGAAATCCTTGCTCTAGTCAGTGTACGAGTGAAACCAAGAACATTTAGTTCTTTGGAGACTGGTTAAACCATAACCATAGACACACAGAGGACAGCCAAGTCCTGGGGGGTGTGGCCTCAGCAGTCTGCACTCACTCAGAGGAGCTGGGGATGGGTACAGGCCAGACAGGTGCCGTTTTGGGGACCTCTTTCTTTTCACCTGGGCATGAGATGGGAACATAGTGAGGCTGAACTGAAAAAGAAGTGATTGTCAACTTACTTCCTTATTGCTAAGTTCAATTCTGCTGAAAACACCCCATTGATTTGTACGTGACTGTGACATTCTTGGACATAAACATAACTTTTCTGACTTTACTTGGATACTTGGCAATGCTATATTTACTTACTGCACAGTATTAGTTATTTTTCTTTATTTTTTCTTACACATTACTTTCCCGAGAGCGAGCTAAAAATTTGCTCTTCAGTTTTCTAGCAAATAACAAATAGTTTCTCCTGACCGTGCTCTTTACAAATCAAGACAGATTAGATTTGAGATTAATCAGACAAATGCAGAGGACATACACCAAATGATTGTCAGATGTGAATAGATGCAGATGTCATTTGGTACCATGCTTTCTCAATCACAACTATAAAAGAAACTCTCCAAGTTCCCGGAGAGAGAGACGGCGAAATGGGAATCACGTCTCAAATCCCCGCAATGATCAAGTGTGGCATGTCGTGTGTGCCGTGCTAAACTTTGGCTACAAAGCAAAACGCCTCGGGATAGCCGCTAAAGTAGGAGCAAAGAAGGAGCAGAGGAACCGAGGAGGAAGAAAAAGAGGCCTTAACCCACATTCTGGCGTTAATACAAGCCATCAAACATCAGAAGCCATCACCATAGATTAGCGTGTCTCTAATCCTGCCTGTTAGCGCAGCTGGGGCAGATTAGGCCTGCACAGGGCAATCTGAAAGAGCCAACATGGAGGCACAGTCGCTCAGAGCTCACCTGGAAACACATAGGCAGGAATGTACAATATAAGACACTGTTTCAACACTAACAGAAGAGAAACTAGAACTGATATTTACATTATTATATTATGTTAAAATGTTGTTTCCTCATCACAAACGTACCTGGAGTTGTGTTTTGTTTCATTCACACATGTTTAACACTTAAATCCTACATATTTAGGCTGAGTTCAGAAACACAAAAGCGCTCCGTCCCACCTTGTGATGTCATGCGGTAAAACAGGAAGTGCTCCAGTCTGTTTTTAAACTCCATACACCTTCGCTAGAGTCATTTGGATGATTTCAGCCCTGAAACTGTCAATCTCCACTGAACCAAAAATAAAAAGGTGTTAGCTGTGAACATACACATGACATCACAAGGTGGAACAGAGTATTGTGAGCTTTGGAGATGTAGACAGACTAATAATGCCGGGTTACTCAGACGTGTGAATAAAACAAAACACAACTCCAAGTATGTTTTTGATGAGGTAACAACACTGTAACATGGCTTAAAGCGACAATAGGACCTTTTAAAATGCAACTATTTATTTGAGCCATGTTTAAAGTGTCTTTTTTTTTTTACAATATGATAGACATATACGCCATAATTAGTTACAGAGTTGTACAACAAGAAATCCTGATCTTGTCTCATAATCCTGACTAAGATCCCAGCGGATTCAATCTATAATCCAAAAAAGTAAACCTAAGTACATTTTTTTTATCTGTTTATCCGCCTTTATGACACTTCAGGTCTGAGTTTGATGAATAATCGTAAAACTAAAACTTGATACCTAACCAGTCAAGACAAAAATATTCATTCAAAATTTCTTCAGTCATTACAAAGTTACAAAGTTAGTTAAAACGGTGGTTCTGAATATGCTCTAAAAACTCCCTTGAGTGCGTTAAATCCATTTTCCACTGCATATAACACAAGAGGCAGAGAGGCAGATCAAAGGTGGAGGTAGTGGAATAAGTGTTGGCTGGAGGGGTCTGGAGCAGCCAGGCGAGCCCTTCAGAGCCCCGTATGACACCTTTAAGTCGGACTGATCCAGGAGGGAGAGGGAAAGAGAGGCCTATTTATGGAAGACTGGAGGAGTGATGGAGTGATAGACAGGAGAGAGTGATTTAAGGAGTGATGAGGGAGCGAGGGAGCGAGAGGTGCAAAAACCATGTAAGCTTCACAGGAAATGTGTTTAACATGTACTGTGTAAGGAGTGGAAAAATGTTGTTAACTATAAGGGAGAGCTACATGGAATACTAACATCTACTTACAATGTATTTAGTGTTGTAGTAGTAGTAGTAGTAGTAGTAGTAGTAACTCATCACGTTTTTAATGTTGTAATGTTCTGTTGTAGAATGAATGTTGTTATACGATGATGTTTCTCAAGCTATGGGATTCGTAAAACTGGAAGTACACAGGTGTCTGGTATTATGTATTTAGCAGTTTACATCCAGACCTGGTTTAATCCTGTTTTAAGTCTGTTTTTAGTTTTAGCCACGAATCTGAGTTGATAGCATCTCAAAAAAACATTATTTGAGAGATACATTTACAGATTCACTCACTTTGACCCATTTAACATACATATAACCAGGGCCGGCCCAGACTATAAGCAGACTAAGCAGCTACTTAGGGCCCCGAGGCCAGCAGGGGGCCCCCAAAAGCCCATACATTTATAGTGAAAATAATAGAATATATCAGGTTTTATTGGGCCCAGGGCTTGTGTGTTTACAGCTGCCAAAACTCTATACCTAACTCTAAACCCTCTATATCTACTGCTGCCTAAATTAGTTTTTGAGCCAGGCAGAGGTGAGGGCAGCTATATTTTTACATATCTTACCTTATATGTTTGTCTACTGTTCTTGTGACTATAGTAGTTGGGACATTCTGGATGTTTTCAGTCTGATGTTGGTCATATAAACACAAATACAGTTGGTCAATGTGATGGGAGCAGAGTCATAATGTTGTCAAATGTGAATCACCAATAGCTGAGCCAGGTTACATCCACTGCCGGGGGCCCCAGAGACAAACTCAGCTTAGGGCCCCCTGAAAGCTAGGACCGGCCCTGCATATAACTCATGATAACCGAGGTGTATGCTCATCACATGCTTCATAATTTGTTATATATTGTACAATCTGAGACTAAAGTTGGACTCCCATTACTAAACCAGAACTTAAAACAGGACCAAATGACAAAACCAGGAAATTAGAACACAGCGGTATACAGTGTTCAACCCTGTCTAAAAAAATAAAGTAAAAAAGACATTTGTTGAGTTGTATGTTCTGGATACGTCCCGCAGTTAGTACAATGTAGTTTGAATGAGAGAGACGGAGCGTGTGGTGTCTTGGCTTTGCTCAAAGGAAATGTCAAATCCCTCTTTGACTCAATGTGGATTGTGTTGAGAACCAAATGTTTCTGATGAGAACACGGCCCTGACCTGGAGCTGTGGAACAGACACACAACACCGGGACTTGAGGAGCCAGATGAATCCGGCTGCAGAACTCAAGAGGAAGTGGACTCAAACTCGGCATTTGCGGTTTGATTAAAGACGCTGTACTAAGAGAGTATAGAAATATCAGAAAATGAAACTGTAGTGGAGACTGGAAGCTAGACGAATCAGACTAAACATTTGAATATTTTAAAGATGCACTATGAAGACGTAACTTTTCCATGCTCCTCAGAATAGAATTAAACATTTCTGTCTTAATGGTTACATGATTGGTCAGGCCTACGAAGAAATGACCCCGCTCACAGTAAGAAAACATTTAAAGTTATCGTTTTAGCAGTGAAAACACCTGTAACTGAATAAGTTAAGTTACTAAGATAAGATAAGTTGCTGCAAATGCCATAAAGTGGGGCATTACCAACAAAGACCTCTACCACAAATGTGAAATAGTGCACCTTTGAATGAAATCCAAAATAGTTGTAAAAACATGTTCAGACTATATTCTTAACCTCCTGAATGAGTAAGGTACTTCGTGGTTGTTAAAACAGAACGAAAAGGTTGTCAGTCCATTTATCATCAAAGAGCGATAAAAGTTATGGAGGAGCGCTCTATAAAGGTATGGAGACTATGGGCAAACGATGATGATGATGATGATGGGAAAACTTTAACTCTTATCAAACTGAAATAACTACAGCTCTTGTGCACGCTTTGTGGTGGTCAAATTTGAGTGCGTGAGTGTGTAAAGTAAAGGTTAAAGGTTAAAGGTGCTCACACTTCCGGTAGTGCCCAGGGAAAGGTGGTTCATCTGCTGCGTCAGGGGGCCCATCATGCTGGCTGGCTGCATGGACATTGTGTGGTCCATGGCTGGCGTGATCACTGCACCCTGCGACAAAACCACACAACAGAGAAGATATTAGAGTTTTAGCTGTTTAATTTAACTTTAACAGTCAAAAAATGAAATGTGCACTGTGTAACTTTTATGATAGAGGGTCCAGTGCTTTGCTTTGTCTGATATTTTCCACACTATGGCGTTAAACTACATGTGTGTTGAACTACATGTGTGGTTATTAATAAAGAATACTTCGAAAAACACGTAATCTCACTGTGAAAGGCTCGCCGCTTCACAGATCTGACCTGTAGCTTGGCCTGGTGGCACCACTTGCTTGTCTCAATGGATGTTTCATACCAAGTAGCTGGTGGATCATTCACCAGACTTACATAGTAACACAGTGCACTTAAGAGTTCTTATAGAAATTTCATTTGATCATATCATAGACCAGGGGTTGGCACCAGCGGCTCTGGAGCTGCATGTGGCTCTTTCATCCTTATACTGCTGCTACACGTGCCTTGGGAAAATAAATAGTAGTATTTTATTGAGGTATATTTTATTTGTGTTAGTTCTTTTTTTAAATTGTGGTTCTAAATTGGAAGATTATTGTGATCTTGAAATATTAAAATTAAATAATATTTTATTTTTCGTCACTTAAAATAAGCATCGCACTCACAAAAGCAAAAAACCCATTCACGATACCTACAGAAACATGAAGAAATATGCATTTGGAGTCCTGTCGATCTTTGGATCCATATACGTGAGCCGCTATTTTCCACCATAAACTATGTTAAAAACAAACACCGCTCAAGCCTCAGACGACAGCTCACAGTCCTGCGTAAGGATGAAAGTGACTTCGTACAGGCCTGATAGACACAGACGCTGTGCTCAGAGGTTCAGGAGCAGAAGTCCCATTAACCAGGTAAAATAAATATTTATGCAGATATTTTGCAAATACTATAGTTGTTTATACAAAGCGTAAAGGTCAAAAAACAATATATAGTGTTATCTTCATTTTAGATGTCAAAAAGTATTTGCGGCTTCCAATGTTTTCTTTTCCATGGAAACTGGGTCCAAATGGCTTTATGGTTAAAGGTTGCCGACCCCTGTCATAGACTGTGGGACTAAGAGAGCGTCGGACTCCAGTCAAATGAAGCTCATTAAGGCTAGAAAAAAAACAAAAAACAAAACAACAACAATTCTAATTTAGGCTGCACTAAGTTCTTATTGTTAGCTGAAATTCCCAATCATTTTGACTAGCATAACTGCTTTATTTCACACTAAACCCCACACCACCATTTTAGCTCTACTGCATTTACAGCACTGGTTTGTGCACTTTATAAATCTCAGGATTCTTTCACTTGTCTCTGTTCTGAGCCTGCCCTGCCTGTAAACTCCACACTTTTCCCCAATGGCCCACGAGGAACGCCGGGAACAGGGAAACACGGATACTACATGAGAAAACCATTGTTCTTTCATCTCCTTTTCAAGATACCTCCCTGTCAACACAACTGATGCCCCCTAAAGGACAGTTTTGGAGTCACGCCCCAGTTAAGTTGGAAGCGTGAAAGAGTATAGCTTTAATAGTGCATGTTTGGTGGTATTCTAGCAGCAGGAACTGTCAGAACAACTCTTGCTTGTCTCGTGTTATATCTCTGACTCCTCCCCTCCTCTTCCTCACACCTCCCTCTGCTCCTATCACTCGATACGAAGAGCCGGAGGACATGGAAACCTGAGTTTACACCAAAGGCAAGAAACACAATGTGGAGGATAAAGTGTTTGATGGGCTAAAATGAGGAGAGGAAAATAGTCTATTGTTAACAGCGGCCTTTTATTTGAGTTTAAAATAACATCGGCTGCATATTGTGGCGAGGCTGGTTCTAAATATACACAAAAAGTGGTCATTCTGTGGACCTTTCTGCTTCAAAATGAATGTAGATGTCCTTTATTTGCCAGTAAACCAATAATAAATCGACAAAATGTACTGCTGCTCATTTCGGTCGGTTTTGAGTGGTTGTCCATTGATCCAAAGTTTGCTGGTTCGATTCCAGCTCCCACTGCCATTATGTCCTTGGGCAAGACACTTAATCCATCTCGCCCCCAGTGTCTGTTTACACTGGTGTATGAATGTGTGTGTGTTTCCTTGATGTATATATATAAAAATGTGACAATTTACCATTCTATCATCTTTTTTCTTGGTATATAATTATTTTTGGGTAATAAAAATAATAATAATAATAATAATAATTAATGTAAAAATTCAATACATTTTGGGGTCCTAAACAGTGTTCAAAAAAGAACAAAAATACATTTCACATTATATGTAAATTTTAGGGATTTTTTAAATATAGTGGTATAGATATAAAATAATAAATAGATAAATAAATAAATAGATAAAAAGTATAAATACATAAATTAAAACAAATATAAATACATAAATAAAAAAAAAAATAATAATAAATAAATAATCTCTTCTAATAATCTAAAATGAAAGTGCGCCAAATATTTTACTACTTCCCTGTCTTATTTGAGCTTTTTAAGAATACCACATAGTAACAAGAAGCCAGAAGCATGATACTACATAAAAATAACTGGTATATACTTTGGCTTTGCACAGCGAACAAATACCATAAGAAAAAACAAGCAGACAGCAAAGTGAAAAGACAGGCCTCATTAAGGAAAGAGCTTGTGGAGGTCATAAGGGACTGAAAAGACTGACAACAGTAGCAGGATGTACGGAGGCTGAGGAGGGACAAATGACATGAGATGTGCAGAGGCCGTGGGCTATACCTGTTAGTGATTGAGCCGCTGACAATGCCTTTATAATGGGAAAGGGAGTCCAACGGAAGAGCTTCATTCACAGATGTGTCAGGGAGAGTTAAGCCGATTTGTGATTTCGATTTTGTGTGTTTGGAGGCTGAGTGTCTGGTTTTAGCGCGCCACGTTCACAAGCGACGAGACAGAAATGAGACTGACACAAATAGAAAATATGTGGCTTTCATTTGTCCTATGGGAGTCAGTGGAAGAAGAAGAAAAATATTTGTGAGAAAGCGAAACTAAGCTAAATATTGTTTATAGATTTGATTTAATATTGAATAAAATTAATACAATAACACAATTTTGTTTCCTCATGACAAACATCCCTGAAATGTTGCTGTTTTTTTTTTGTTTTTTTACATATAAAATTGCTTTAGCTTTTGATCTTATTGGTCAGCAGACACAAGTCTAGCACCATCTGGTAATGCTTTTACTAACTATAATTAAAAAAAAAAAAAAAAACAATAACAAGGAGAAGAACAAAAAGAAGAAGAAGAACAAGAAGAAGAAGAACAATAACAAGAACAAGAGCAAGGAGAGCAAGGAGAACAAGAAGAAGAAGAAGAAGAAGAAGAAGAAGAACAAGGTATAATAACTCTTCAATTGCATGTACGCCCTTTAACAATAACATAAAATCTCTGATGTCTCATGTGTAAATGCATTTTCATGTAACAACATAAAAAATATGTATCTTTAGAGTGTAAAGTTACAGTCTCATAAAAAAGATAGTAAAACCATTTCCCATTTGTTTCTTCTTTTTTTTTCTAAGATGTTCCCATTCACAATGTTTTGCTTTTTTCCAGTCTCATACAGTACGGTGGTTCCATGCATTATGCCTGGTGTGTGCACATATGGTTGAGGCAGTAGAAAACCCATTTCACTAAAGATGTTATTGATCGCCTGCAGACAAGAGACAGACGATATCAGTATTTGGGTTGTTAAATACAGTGATGTGATGTACATGCCGCCACCAGAGACAATGTACTGTAAATAAGGAATCTTGTAAAGAATCTTACAACCTGTAGTGCTCATTTTAATGGCGGCTCATTACATTAAACAGCCTCTCTTTGCCTGATGGAGAGTTGATGACTATCGCTCGTATTTGTGGTCTTCTTGTAACGAGGAGCTCAGGAATAACAATAGTAAAGGAGATGGGCCGATACGTAATTGTCACAGATATATATGGACTAGACTGTAACCTCGCTCTCTACGTCTGCACTGTGACGTGTGTTACATTAGACTTATACACTAACACATAATAGAGTCTGGGAAGTTTGTTGGCTTAAAAATACTTAAAATGAACTTAATTAACGCAAGTAGTCTTCAATAAACTCTTATTCGTATTCTTAGTAACCACTTCCACTGTCCATATGCATTGGTGTTGAATATAAAACTAATATTAAAATGCGCACCCAGGTTGTTTACTTTACTTTTTTACGCCAAAATAACATAGGAGAATATTTATTACACCGATTCACATGACTTGTTAGAGCCCAGTTACCCCAAAGTGAATGTGATTTGAGTTTAAAAGCGTTATTATCTCCACCATTTACACCGACTAAGGTTTGTGAAGTCCATAGAAATACAGCATCTTTACCATCAGTTGAACACAGCCCCCCTCTCAGTTCACAGCTGCAGGTTATACGGGCCAACATTACAGTGTATCTACAAACTGCTATCACCTCCTGCAGGCTGGGCAATGATCACTGACCGATCTGATAGAAAAGTGCCTGAAGAAAAGTGTAGTCTGAGTCCAAGTCTTTTACCACAAAGAGCTTCTGGTGACTTTTGGGGTGATTTAGCTTTTTAGTAAAAAAATTGGGAAGAAAAATGTTGAGTTTTTAGGGCATTGTTTATGGTACATTCACTGACAATTAACCAACATCCACAGGTGCTGGGAAGTGCTCTATGCATGAGACTTAACACAGTGGTGGAAGGTAACAAAGTAAAAGTAGTAAAGTACTGTATTTAAGTATACATTTTAGATATCTGTGCTTTACTTAAGTAGATTTTTAAGTGGATGCATTTTAATTTTACTTCACTACTTTTGAGAGCAGGTGTTTATACTTTCTACTCCACTCCATTGGACTAGAAACTAAATGTATTTTTTTATTATTTTACTAGTCTACTAAAAAGGCTGAAGGTTTATTTTTTAACATGTTTGTAATTTGAGCAAATAAAAATATACAAATAACAACAGCTAGAAAAAAAACAAAAACTAATGACTCAATTGTTTCTGCTGAACAAAATTCAACACAAATCTTTATTAAAATCACTATATTTCAAATATAGTGCACAAAATACTTGTACTGTTTACTCTTTAAGTACATTTTTAAACAGGTACTTTAATACTTTTGAGTAAGTCGATTTTTTTATGTGATACTTTTTCTTGAGTATTTCTTTGCTCCGGTATCTGTACTTTTACTTAACAGAAATAGTAACAAAATTGAGTACTGTATTTTCCAGAGTATAAGTCGCACCTGAATATTAGTCGCACTAGTCAAAAAAATCATAATAATGAAGAAAAAAAACTATTATAACTACATTTCAGATATAAATTGCATCTGAGTATAAGTCGCACCCCTGGCTAAACTATGAAAAAATAAAAAATACAGTACTTATTCCACCGCTGCCTTAACATAAATAAGCAGAAAGGAATATTTTTCCCATTTTCCCTCGACTATTTTGGCTTGTATACTTCTGACATATTTTTTCCATTATTCTGACATCACAAAAACGTATCGAGGTGAAATGAAAATGCAATGCAGTGGACCAAGCATTGATTAGATATATTCAGAAAATCGTTTAACAAAACAAACAGAAAGAAATCCTTATGCACTTTCCGGATAAACCAGTCAAAGTGTTACCTTGGACCCAACAAGCTTGTTATGTCAGCTTTACAATGCCACCCACAATTGCACCCATTTTCCTTACGAGCCGCATCTACCCGGAGGCGAACTTTGTCAAACCTTAAAAGAGGAGCTATATTTCCTTTCCTTGCTTTTAATCTGCTGTAGGAATCCCCGCTCGGGGCAAATCGACTGCTGGGCCGCTCCCACACAAAGGTAACAGTTCTGACTAAAGCTATTCACATGTCAAATCATCCTTTTCTTTAATACAGATCTCATTTGTTAAACGTGGGATCTTTATTGTCATTTCAACAGCGGGACAGTGGCCAAAAGTCTGCTCATAGATTAACTTGTGACGTCGATAAGAGGAAGGATTTGTCACCTTGGGGCTCGGTGTTTATCAGCTGCACAATGAAATAAAGATGAGCGACCGTGATGGATCCCACCTCTCCATATTGATTTATTGTCTGTCTGTCATGTGTGAAATCCCATCCATTTGCAGCTACTGTAAAACGCCGCTGGCTACATTTGACCCCCCTGTGACCTCATGATAAAGACTGCGCACTGTAATCTCTGTCTCATTACCACGGGGATAAAAAGAGGGATCATATTATTAGAAGTTCACCCATTTTTTCCCAAGAGGATACGTTATCTTTTCAAACATAGCTGGTTTTCTTTTTGATTCTTGGCATTGCATACGATTCTACTTCAACAATATATTTTATTTCAACACTGTTATCGTGACAGGCCTATTCAGACTTATTATTTCTGACAAATGAAGCGTAAGGTGCACGGTTATGGCAGGGTGACGGTGATGACGTCAACGAAACACAAGAGTCGCTAATCCTTGAGTCAGATCAACCAACAGATAACGGGATTTTAACGTGATCCAAGGTCTATTATGGCTTTAAAAGATGTCTGGAAACCCCTCGCGTTGTTCCTGACCGCCGCTCGTCGCAATCAGACTATTATCGAAGCTTCACAGTTGGCGGTTGGTACGTGGCTGCCTCACACTCAAGATGCAACGAGACAAGAACACATCGGGGGAATTAAAACAAATGGTGCCTGGCGACAATATCAAAGACAGTAAGCGAACAGATGGACGCTCGTTTCCAAGACAGTGACTTTATCTGTAACTTCACTAAGATACTGGTGGATTCCCTGATTAAACCAATCAAAGGGGTTATTACGGACTCCATTGCAGATTCTGTTAGGGAGTCTGTGAAATATGAACTACAAAACACGGTTGATAAACTGGATGACTTAAAGGAGAAATACAATAACATCGAGGACCACTCTGGATGAACAAGAGCAGAACTTGAGGCGGAATTGTCTTTTTGTGTTTGGTGTTGCAGAAAATGACAGAGAAAATGCAAATGAAGCTGGCATGAGTGTCCAGCCTGGTGATACTGAGAGGAACCATCGCCTGGGACCCAAATCCAACAAACGAGATAAGCCAAGGGGAATTATCATCAAGTTTGCCCAGTGTAACATCAGAGACAAAGTTCACAGAAACAACTGAAGGGAACAATACCAAAGACGCACATTCTGGAGAGTTTCACGGTTAAGCGAGCAAAACGATTGGATGATCTACGTGAAAAATTTAAGGACAAACGTGCTGGAAGCTGGACCCAGAATGATGTTTTTATCTGCTCATGAGTACAAACGTCAGCGCCATGTCCTCAACAAACTATTGAACGCCAAAAAGCTGCGCATTCTTTAAACTTTTTTTGATTATGTGATTTTGCTTGAAACTATCAATGGGGACAATATACCAAAATATGTAAAAATGGATCCTGTATAGGTGGTCTCTATCTGACTGCGTGTCACTATTATTGTTTCCTTGTTTGTATGTTCCTTGTATGTGTCCCTCTCTTCTCTTCCTTTTTGTTTCTCTTGTGTTGGCTCTGTCTCTCGCTCTTCCTCTTTTACCCTCTTCTCCACTCCTCATTTGTGTTAATTGGCATCTGCTTAGATTAGGACAGTTTTAGACTTAAGCTTTAGATAACGAGATGTTACAGAATTTCTACATGACTTCATTTTATGTACACATCAGCTCTTTAGTATTGTGCGTCATGTACAATGTATGGGCTTTAATGACATAACAAATTAAAATACAAGTGAGGTACCAAACAGCATTACTTTGAAAACATAGAAACTAAAAGATATATGCAACAAAAATAGTCACATGCTATTTTTATTACATCTAAACTTGAGACGTCTAAGCAAACATCATGATGATCTGTAAAAACAGGGTTGCCAGATCTGGCTGTGGTGTTTATTTATGTGTAAATCTACTCCATTCTGTGACATTTAGTGATGATTTATGCTTCAATGATGGTCACTCTGATACACTGTTTACTGAAATTAAAGTAACCAAAAAACAACAACAACCAAATAATAAAAATCTAAATCATTTCAGTTAATTTGAATGGATTATCAAATTGCATAAACAGAACTGCTTTATTCTTGGAAACTTCAATATCAAAATGGTGAAAAAAATGATTTCTTAAGCTGCCTGTACTGCGCCTCTTTTTTTTTTTACCCCAACGATAAACACAAACACTAGAGAAAAGATTCCAGTATGTCTACTATAGATAACATCCTCACAAACGTTCACAGCACTAGATTTGATTTGAAAGTGATTCTGTCAGATATTGCAGATCATTTTCCAATTACACTTCTCATTGATCTTGTAAATAAAACAGACAAACCTCAAATAAAATCAAAGTCAAAGTATTAACTATGAAAAATGCATGAGAAAACCTAATAGACCGCTCATGGAACTCAGAATATGGCCGCTTATAATGCTCTGATTAATGAAATGACTGAAAGTATAAATCCGTGCATACCCGAGAAGATAATAAAAAGATAAGAATTTCACTCACTAGAAGAATCCTCAAATCAATCACACGGAAAAATATAAATATATATATAAAAATACCAACTATGGAAAATAAAGAGAATATATATTAGATAGAAATAAACTGACCAAAGTGATTCGCATGAGTAAACACTAGACTGAGCTTAAAAAGACTTCTCGGGGCAATCAGACGCAACGCTGGAAAGTACTTAATGAGGTCCTCAGCCGGGGTCTTAAAACAAACATCCTCCCTGACAGCATAAATAATCAAAAATCTAACAATGTTTCCAGTCATGATGATCTTGCCAACTGTTTTAGGGACTATTTTAGCTGTGAAGGTGAAACTTTATCCAAAACAATAAGCCCACCAGGGGGAGCCACCTACTAACAGTATCTAAAGGGTAATTAACTTAACTTTCTTCCTTCCACTATGAACATGAAAAGATGTCAAACTGCAGGTGTGGATGGCATATCCAGGCAAAGTTTAAAATTCATAATTAATGATTGTAGATCCACTAGTTTATTGCATAAAGCTCTCACTACTATGTGGAGTGGCACCAAAAATGACAAAAAAATGCTAAAATTATTCCAACATTTAAATCTGAAGACAAAAATTATGCGCAAAATTATCGACTCATCTTCACCTGTTCTTTCTGATGTACTGGAAAAAGTCATCCACAAAAGACTTAGTGACTATTTAAATAAACTTTATATACTCAGCCCATCATATGGTTTCAGGAAGAAGTTAAAGGTGAGTGTGGAACTGTTGTCTTCCTTGGCGTATCAAAAGCATTTGATACCACTTGATTTTAAGTCAACAGTACAGTACGGTGTTAGAGGCTCAGCACTCAGTGGGTTTAGAAGCTATTTAAATTAAATCTTACTGTAAAACTATTAAATGCAGGATACCACAGGGCTCAATTCTGGGCCTGCTTCTCTTTATTATTTATGTAAATGATTTCTCAAATTCATCCACTATTTTCCACAAAGTCATCTTTGCTGATTATACGGATTTATTTCTATCTCACAAAAAATAACCCAGTATCTTAAAAATCGAGTATATGGTGAACTGGCGAAAGCTGGTCATTGGCTCAAATGTAATGACATTTTGTTAAATATTAACAAAACCAAATGTATTATATTTCACTCAAGTAAAAGCTGGAAACGTTTTGATAATTTACAAATCATAATAAACAGCAGAGTCACAGTATTGAGAGAGTGGACTGCATCAAATTTCTTGGAATCCAAATGGATGAATTTTTAAACTTTGGAAAGAAATCAAAATATATAGGCCTATTTTTCAAACTGAGACATTTCCTTCACCTTGAAGTTGTTCTCACTTTGTACCGGGCCCTCATCTAAATTATTTCAGTAATTCTCCTGTACAACTCATTTTTTCCCCCCAAAATAAATCCATATGAGCCATATCTTGGTCCAATATTAAGAGCCCCTCTGATCCTCTTTTCTACAAATATCAGCTTTTAGACTCAATGACCGGCTCTGTCAGCTCATCCCTGTCTCCACACTCGATCATGACCACAACACAAGGGGAAAATCACTCCTGAAGGGAAAGAAAAGAAAAGAAGAAAATTGAAGTGTACTAGTTTTAGTGTGGCATGTAAGGGTTCTTAAGGGTCTGCAGGTTTGGAATGAGCTGAGCAGTAACACAACAATTTCCTCATCTTTGTTCATCTTTAAAAGGAAACCTGAGTTTAGCTTCTAGAAAAACACAATGAATAAAAACCCTGGTCAGCTGATGGCCTCTAAATAATGTAAACTTTTTAATTTGACAAGCCCCACGTCTCTGTGTATCTAATATATTTTTGTGGTTATTTACATGTAAAATCCTAAAATCATGTAAGACAGCTGATTGTAAACATATTTTTTCTTGTAGTAATACGAAAGGCGTTTCAAAAATAAATCAGATAGATAGGTAACAGTATGTAGGTAACTGTAACATGTATTATCTGTATTTTAATTGCTATGGGCCACATTTATAACCTGGTCTGCTTCAAACTAAATGTATTTGCTAAATTGTGGTTAATGTTTTTACTGTGTATTTTGTATATTTTTGTAATAAACTGAACTAATTAACTGCTTTCTATGTGAAGCTCCTCTGTGTTTTTAAAGTCCATGACCCATCACCAATCCTTTCTGATGATGTCATAGCTCAAACTTACTTTAAAACATGTAGCTATTATTATCCTTGTTGAAATAGCTTAAGTCCACAGTAAACTAGCAGGTTAAGTTCTTGTGCTCTCTTCTGTCAATTTTGTAAAAAAAAAATCAAGACTGGGAAGGTTTTACTTAATTCTCAATTTTACCAAGACTGAAATAATGTCCTATAATGCCCCTTTAAGACTTATTATATAATTTGGGTTATATTTTGGTTTATCTAAATCCCCTGAGCGGTCCAGGTAGAGTCCATAGTGTATATGTTTGGTTCTTAACAGATAACATTCACCCTGTTTGACATTGTTCAAACAAATAAATCCTGATCAAATTACACTTTTTGACTCCATTACTATGATCAGTATTTAATCCAGGTAGTAAGACCATTGCCAAAGCCCTCTAAGTAGTTCTACTGGAGCATTGCCTGAGGTAGCGTGGGGCTGGGCTGCCTGATGGAGCATGTAACAGTATTTGTCATGTCGTCACAGGAGGTCCATCACTCTCTCCTCTCACACCACTCTCATTTATCTACTGTCCTTTGCAGATGAATGGATCATTTCACACACACCAATCTTGACAATATTTAATGGCACTTTGGACAAATTAGAATGTAATATCTAGAGATTAAGTGTAATTTTGTTGTTTTCTATGACAATAACAATAACTGAACAATATGTCACTTCACATAAAGGTGCACTATGTAACTTTTGGTGTTTCCTGGAGGAGCTGGATGAAGTGTCTCAAGTGAAGGAAGTTTGGGAGTTCCTGCTCAGGCCCACGCGATCTGGCCCCGGATAAGCGGAAGAAGATGGTTGGATAGGTATGTCACATGTTTGCCTAAGTAACAATGTACGCTTTTCAAGTTATTTTTGAGCAATGAAAAACTGAAATAAATACTGGATAAAACACTAAAGGAAAAGCCATAACTCCAGCATGGAGACAAGCAGGTCAAAAAAGATACAGAGTGAACCTTTAACTGTAGTCTTTCCTTTAGGTTATGTTACAATCACGTTAGCAAAAGCTGGGTGTCCACTGTCTGATATTTTGGAATCGTGGTCGTCGCAGAGTGAGTCATCTTCTCTCTGCATCTGCAGTGAATCTTTGAGTCCAACAGTAAACACAAGAGCTCCTCAGAAGAGCTCTGCCTCAGACAGGACCATATCTCACTGATTCACTTTCATTTTATAACTTTTGCAAACACAAAAACTCTGCTAGCATGTTGCACTAGCCTCAGCTCACAGGTACAATTATGGCAACGCTACCACATTATGATGATTGTGTGCATTATTGCACAGTGTGGATGTGTGTTGGAATATGATTTACATTCCTCACGTCGTGTAGTGTGACGTCCAAACATCTTATAAGATGAAAAAAACAGTGCAGTGGACACGAGGCTTAAGACCAGGCCAACAATTATGACAATGAAGAAAAGTCTGTATTCAACTAGTGTAGAGCTCTAATTCTATCCAGAGGACTTTTTTTGGCGTGAAAGGACATGAAATGAGAGAAACAAAGACGGGATAAAGGGATTGAAAATGTGGAAAGAGGAGAACGAGAGAGCAGCTGGAGGACAAGTGCAGCGGGCTCAAATTCTGCCTCACCATCAAATCCTTGGAACGCCGTAATGTTCCAGGCCGGAATCCGGTTTATAATGTCAAACAGAGATGGGTATCTCAGTGGACCTCCTCACCCCGTCTAATCTGGGGCAGATCGTCCTGGTTCTGTTCAAATACAAGGAACTAAGAAACCTGCTCAATAAGCAAGGACTGGGGAGCATACCTGGCAACACGAGCATTCAATAATTCAACTTTTGTAAGTAAGTCCTGGGCACAAATGCACAATTCATAGATGTTGGGAGAAAGGAGGATGGAAAAGTCAAACGGAGGTATAAAGCAGCACTGCGTTCTTTGGCAGGGGGAGTGAACATTTGAGAGGGTGCGTGTGAGAACTGAGATTTGCCATTATGGAGTGTTGAAGCTATTTAAAAATATATGTGTTTGTGCATTTGAGCGGTTGGTACTTGTTCAGTTTCTTCCGACTTGCTGACTTGGTGAAAGAAAAGAGAAAAAGGAGACTGTAACCACGCTTTTAAAGTGCCAAATGGAGTCTACCGTTAAGAGCATTAGAAATAAAATAAAATAGCCTTTGTTTAATTGTCACTTTCCATAAAGCCTGACTCCACATGCTGCATCCTCAGCAGTAATTAGGAATAAACACATTTTGAAAACAGTTTTTATTTTCAGAGTTTCTCCCTGTGTGAAATCACATTATTAGCTACTTACCAGAGAGAGTCAGGCTTAATATTAATGGAGTTGTCAGTTTTAATCTACTTAAACAAAAACAATTTTCAGTGTGAGCTGCTAACTGCAAAGGCAAAGAGACGGGGTTGCAGCGGTAGAAGGTAACGAAGTACAATTAGCAAAGTGCTGTGCTTAAGTAGAATTTTTAGGTATATGTACTTTTACAGTGGATACTTTTTACTTTTACTTCACTACATTTGAGAGCATGTATCTGTACTTTCTACTCCACTACATGTTTTAACTGCACTGAAAAGTAAAAAGTCCTTTTCATATGGTTTGAGGGGTTAGTTTTACCTTGTTCGTAGTAACATCCTGACTAAAGTTTTCCAGTTCAACCTTCTCCTTTGAGCAAACAAAAATGAATACACAAAATTCATACGAAAAATTAAGAAACTGATTTGTTTTGTTACTTCTGACCAAAATCTGTCATTTTTAAATCAATATAACGCCATTTAACACTTCAACAAATGAATGAAATACTTTTATGTTTTACTCTTAAAGAACATTTTTAAATGGATACGATTTTTCAGGTGATACTTTACTTTTACCAGAGTAACTTTTAACCAATGTATCTGTTCTTTTAGTTAAGTAACAGAATTGAGTACTAGTGCTGGGTTGTAGCTTTAAGTTAAAATGTTCTTTCAAATATACTTACAACAGAGTCATCACAGCAAGTCAACCTTTCTCTTCTCCCTAATTTAAAGGTGGAGATGTTATTGCGTTGTCTGGAATGTTCCACAGTACGGCATTAAACTTATCTATCTTGCATTTATTCAATTAGTGTCTTTGCTGCTTTAACAATTCCTTAAAAAAACATGCCTTCAAACTTTCTTCTCCACAAATCTCGCCTGTAACTTGGCCCAGCACTATCACGTACTTGTCTCCGTGGAGGTCGATAAGTTTAATGCCATACTGTGAAGCATTCCAGGCAAAGCAATAACATCTCCCTGGAGACGAGGAGGCAGCAAACCCTCTTCTGGTAAAGCGACATGGTGAATCTTTAACATAATACTTGGATTAAGAATAAACGCAGCTTCATGTCTGGGTACGATGGCTCTTTTTTAGATCAGACGACAGCAGACACCACAAGAGCTGCAGCTTTGGCTCTGCTCTGACCCACTTACCCTTAATAGACAAAGCAATAATATCTAAAAGCCCCCTAATTATCAAAGTAGCTAACCTTCAATTGAAACAACATTGGACAGAAGACACGGTACTTTACTCTAATGAACTGCTGCAGTATAGGGCTATAGACGACTTAGCAGTGACCTCTCTGCATGGTCCGCTAACTCCATATTGCCGCGACATCCGCACGGCCATTGCTAAAATGCTCCATTGGGTTAACACGCGTCACGTGCCTAGTGGCGCCAAATCGCTGCACAATCAATGGGTTTTTAATGCTCGAGTGTCCCTCTTGATCGAAGCATGCTTGGCTAATTTGATGTGATTCGCTGGCAATGCGTGTAGAAATCCGGTCCGCTGTTGCCGTAGCGTTGGTAAGTACGGGGCCATAAAAGTGGACAGATTGGTTGCTATGATCCACTGACGGCTATGACAGCTGGGGTTAGCCTAGCAGCCGCTCCGTGACAGCGAGAGTCGTTGGACCACATAGGAAGGAAGGAGGCTATGGGGACCGATATGGGCCGCATGCTCCACGCTGGCAGACACACCACGAGATGTCCCGGGCAACAGACGCTTGTGGAGCTTTGGCCTGCCGCTCTGAGGGGATTCCGGCATGAGGAGAGGAGGAGAGGAAGAGAGGAGGAGAGAGGGGGTATGCTTTTGGAGGGGAAGAGAATATGGACTTCACATACGGAGACACATGAAAACAAACAGTCACTGGGCAAATATGTCAGATGAACCAAAACATGGGGGAGTTCCACTGGCATCTACACATAAACACATTTCATACTCTAGTAAAAATTTGGACATTGTGTAATTGTGCAAATTTACAGTTAGATGGCAGCAGTTGGGTTGGAGAAACAAAAGGATAGTAACAGTTTAGCTATTACAAACTAACTACAAATTTCAAAAGGTCCATATAGCTTTTCTTCAACTTTCTAACTTAATTTGCTTGTCCCAACATTATATTTTTATTTTTATTTATTGTACAGCATTTTTAGAATGAACAGTTTCTCCTAAAAATTGTGATGTGTGTCAGTATTCAATCATTTTTTCAGAGAATAGTGACATTTTTATACAGCACTTTTCCACCTTCAAGACATTCAAAGCGTTTTACATCAAAGAACCACTCACCCAGTCACACACACATTCATACGTCAGTGTACAAAGACACTGGGTGCGAGAGGGGTTAAGTGTCTTGCTCAAGGACACAGCAACTGCATTCATCTGTGGGAGCTGGAATTGCATCAGTGGATCAGTAAATCTGACCGCTCAACAAATGTCATGAGCGGGATTCGAACCGTCAACCTTCGGATCAGTGGACAAACACTCTACCAACTGATGTGACATTCGTGAATGAGTCGACTCTTTTGAACGGTTCCTTAACATAAACAGACGAAACTGTATCTTGCTTCTACCAAATTTGTTTTTGTAATTTCTATGCATTTTTTATACTGATTAACACTGAACCAAGACATGAATCAAGACTAAACAAGAGCAGGCAACACGAATGAGAGATTTGTAAACAAAAAACACATTTAACATCATAATAACAGTTTGAGTTTTATTATCATTACTATTGTAGTGCAATGTTTTATTATTCATACTCATAATTCCAAAGGGTAAACACACTCCCACTCTCAGTTTGAACCATTTTAAACACATCTGAGCTTTGGTCAAACTAATCTTTCTGTACATAGTTCGTAGTTACACGAGTTCTCACATTGGCTTCTGTCATATAAATAAATACTGAAAGAGCTCTTTGAAAAGAATGGATCCAAAAGATTCAGATCATTCAGATTATTATTATTATTATTATTATTATTATTATTATTATTATTATTATTATTATTAATCTCTTTTATTTTCAGTTTTTCAATGTTACAGTACATATTTTTATATATTTTTTGCAAACCAATGGATTTTTTCTTTTAACCTCCAACAGTTAAGCAACACTTTGTTTAATTAATTTGAAGAAAATAATGATTTCATAACTGTTTCAAACTTGAAGACAGAATAAACCTTTACCAACACCAAGAACACTGGCAACTTCTGTTTGTTTGTTTTTTGCCAAAGTTCACAAGATGGCACACATTTACTCACTATTTAGTTCGTGCTTTGTTTTGAGTCTTTTCTACAAACAAGTCAAGTTCATACACAGACACAATTGACTTTGATTCCACTGTGCAGAGTTACTTTGACCCGCTCTAAAAGCCCCTCTCTTTGCTGCACAAGCGCAGGACTCCAGCTCAGTTCTGTGTGACTGGAGAGTGTCGGTACGGTGGCCTGCTGTGCCCAGATTACATGTTCAGTGTCCCTCAGCAGGAGGGGAGTGGGGAGGGGGACTGGGATGGCGAGGACAGCCTGGTAAATGACCACAGTGGGGCGGCGCACGGCTGGATGAGCACCTCCTCATAGTGAGTGCCCGAGCAGCTGTGGAGTTCAGAACTGTCCAATTTGTCCGGGGAAACACACTGCACCGGTAAATACACAGCCCTCAAAGTCACTAATGACAATAATAATAATAATGATAATGATAATGATGATAATGATAATAATAATAATAATGATAATAATAATAATAATAATAATAATAATAATAATAATAATAATAATAATAATAATAATAATAATGACAATAATAATGACAATAATAATAATGATAATGATGATAATAATGATAAATAAATAAATAAATAAATAAATAAATAAATAATGCATATACAGAGGTAATTTTGTGATTTTGTATGCACTCCCTGGTCACACTGAGCCTCACACAAGGGCAAAGTGGGATTTTTTAGGAACTCTCCAGTCAAATTTAGATATACAGATGCCTCGCACACACATACAGGCAAAGTGGGTAATGTGTTTTGCTCAAGGACACAATGGCACTATGTATTTAACATGCCAGAGATCGACTACAACCAGACCGCAATAATTTGTAAAAAAAATAATAATAATAATTAAATTAAATAAAAAATGTTCCTTAAAAAATCCCTGATCTTCCAAAATTCAGACCTTAGTAATTTGTAAAAATAAAAATAAAAAAACGACAGAATGGTTGGTGTTCCCGCCTCTCAGCAAAAAGGCTGTGAGTTCGAGTCCAAGGTAGTAAATAGACATGATGTTTTTATGCATGTGGTATAAGTCAAACCAGGCGTATCTGTACTATAAATAAATACGTGGAATTTGTAAGTAATCTGGCTAATTTAAAATGAGTACTTGTCTGTGTTTATATTTACCCTGCTTATAAATGACTGTATTTTCTCAGTTTGAGCCTAATTTGAAACTTAATGAAGTGAATGTAAAGGGGAGTGATGTATACAGTGTTTGCTTCAGGCCAAACAAGCCTCCGGCAAATACTACGGCCTGTGTTTTTGTGCATCCATTTAACAGCCCTGAGCAGCACTTATGGAGCTGGAATCAATTATGAGTGAAACTTTAAACCAATCCACAGTGAATTTTATAATAAGTGTCTAATATTAAAGGTCCAATATAGTACAAAAGTGACTCATGTGATAATGTTGTTCCCTCCTCAGAAACATACCCAGAGTTGTGTCTAAATCATTAATATTCAAGTAGCATATTTAGTAATTAACCACATGCTTGTACTTCAGTAATTATTTGGATCATTACTGCTTTTTACCCGTACTTGAGTAACACATTAAAGACGTACTATGTAACTTTCCAACCCCACATCCTCATCTACATGGCGATATTATTGCTTTGCTTCGACTGAATCAGACTTTTATTGCCATTGTCAGTGAACACAACTCACAAACTAGGAACTTGCTTTGGTGATAAAGTGCAACATAAAAACACTGAATAATAATAATATAAAAAAGTAAAAAAATAGCTATTATGATAAAAAATATAGTGCAAACATGACATATTAAGGTGACCGGTATTATAAAGTGTCCAGATTGTCCCATAGTATTACATTTTCCCAACGTATCTTAATGGGTACGAGCACGTGACGTCACCAAGCCAAGTTACTGATCAGATCTGCGGAGAGACAGCCACGCTCACAAAACACATGCGTGGTTATTTTTGCAAGATGCCATGGCGTTTGTGTAATTTCTCATTCGTCCAGGTACGATCCAGAGTAAACGAAAATTTAAAAATCTGTCAACTGGACAAAAGCGAAACCTCTTACTATTAATGCCACACTGCGGAACATTTCAGTCAACGCAAACGTAACGCACGTAATCGAGCGCGTGTGTTCGTACGTGATTGACACTTCTCTGCAATTACCAAAAGTCATCCAAAATTAAAAAAAAAGAAGTGAAATTTTATGAGTGAAATAAAATATTAAGCGGCGCACCAGCGTGTTTTATTTTCACAGATGAGGTGACCTAGAAAAAGCGAGATTTTGGCAGTGTTGAAAATGAATGTCCCTTAAACTTGTCTGCTCTGACTAAGTCCCGTTCCATGCTGTGGCTACCTCAGTCGCACTGTGGCTGAACTAAACTTGTCAACTCAACGTAATTATTATTATTTTTGCCGTCTAGTCTTCAGTCTGGTAACCCCGAGCAACCGTGTTTGGGCCATGTGTTCAAACGCGGTGGGATAAATGACGTTGAATCATGTGTTGGCACGAACTGCACCTATAAAATCCCCAACCAAAAAAAAACCCACTACGTTCTTGATGATAAAAATGGAAGCGTGTGAACTCAAATGTCATATTGTTGTTTTTATGGATCAATAGTGAAGTCAAGACAGAAGAGTGCACTCAGTTAGCGATCAGAAGCACTTATGAGGTTACAATAACGGGTGGATGCCATTTGGTTTAAACTCTGACCTGTACCGAAGAAATAATCCGATTTTCCAAACATTTCCAACCATTTAGGCTACTCCCGATCTCTGTGTTACAAACTATTTTAATCCCAAACAGTTACAGAGTGTGAGAACTTCAAACATACCTCTCCAACATCAGAAGTGTACTTTTTTTTACTTAAAGGGCTCATTTTACGCAATTTTCTGATCTATGTTATAATGTTTCCTCATCACAAACACACCTGCAGTTGTGTTTTGTTTCATTCACACATGTTTAACACACAAACCCTGCATATTTAGGCTGAATTAATCTCTCAAAACAAGAAAACACTCTGTTCCACCTTGTGATGTCATCATGTGGTGATACAGGAAGTGCTCCACTGTATTTTTAAACTCCATACGCCTTCACTAGAATCATTTGGATCATTTCAGGCTTGGATTTTCTAATCTCTACTAAACTAAAGGTAAAAGGTGTAGCTGTTAACTTGAAAACCTCCACTACGTGACATCACAAGGTGGAACAGAACATTTTGAGGTTTGGAGATGAAGACGGACTAATAATACAGGATTACTCAGACGTGTGAATGAATAAACACAACTTCAGACACAACTCAACAAGAGTCAGTTTTGCATAATATAGGACCTTTATATTAAATGTTAAAGTTGTGGGAGGAGTGATTATCAACACAAAGAATTAGTTATTTTACTTTAGTTCTGTTACTTTCTACAATGTCACGTGCTACTATGTGTTTCTCGATCAAATACATAAGCGTTGCATTTTGTTACACACACATCTGTTCACATCTGAGTAAAAAAAAACAAACAGGTTAATCTGCACGCTTCACTCACTCCAAAAAGCACTGAGCAATCAACAAGGAGTCTGCTTTCAGTCTGTGCTCATTCTCTTGTTATCAATTTGTAACAGAATGAAAAAAAAAAAAAATCCAAAATACTCACTGTTGGTTGCATAACATATTGTTGATGAGGCATCCATGACGTACTCTGGACCTGCAGAAACAAAAGAAACATAAATGAAAGTGTCCCATATCTTCAGACCACTGTTATTACATTACCTTGACTTTGTCTCCATGTTATCGTTATGCCTGAAATGTTCCACAGTATGATATTGTACTGGCATTTTGCATTTATTGAATTACAAAAATAGCTTAAAGAAGACCTATTGTGCTTGTGTCTGCTGTATAGTTAAAATCTACGACTCCCGTGGATATTATGTTACAATTTGCACATTTTAAATTGCAATATTCATCTAAAAGAGCCGTGTACGACACCTCTGATGGAATGGATAACTGCAGATCCCGCTAGCTAGCCGCAGATTTTTTTCATTTGTACCAAAATGACAACGCGACACTCCTGAATCCTACATGTATCACCAACTAAGAAAATAAAATTGGAGAACGTACAGGGCGATGGGTGTAGGGCAGGAGTGTCAAACACATTTTCACAGAAGGCCACATCAGCAAAATGGCTGCTGTCAAAGGGCCAGATGTAAAATAAATCTAACTACTTTTTCAACTTGTTAATCAACTGTTTCTGTATTTATTGCTTATTCAAGTTACAAATATTGCATATGCATTTGCCTAGATGTAAAATATGGCTGTGTAACTGGGTATTTCCTGATAAAATGACATTTTAAGACCATCATGCCTTTTAATTTACCCTGTCGAGGGCCACATAAAATGATGTGGAGGGCTGAATTTGGCCCGTGGGCCTTGACTTTGACACATGGCGTAGGGTGTATCCCAGCGGTAAAAGGAGTGGGTGAATGGCAATATGGCATCTTGAAAATATAATTGTCCCTCACTATATCACGGTTCAGCTTTTGCAACCTCACAGTGTCGTAGATTATTTTTTTAGTGCAATGTGTGTTCCGCGTCCTGATTGGCTAAGGGACATGCCTTGTCTCCTGAACAGTACAGAATGCGTTCAGTCAAATTTACATAAATGTTGGATTGCAGTGTGACTCTTAAGTGTTCTATGTTTGCAAGTTTTCTCCCCGACAAAACCCACAATGTCAATGAAACTTTCTGCACCAATAAAGGCTCCTAAAATACTGCACTTATTTTAAAAAATCTACTAAGGTTTGAACTTTGAAAGTCTTAAACAAGACAGAAATGTGAGAAAATGTTAATGCCTGTGTGAGAAAAGTGTATAAAGTGTGTGGTGAGGGGTTTTTACAGACTTAAAACATATATAATAACTGTAAAAATAAAGCTGAATACTTCACGGATTTCGCCTATTGCGGGTTATTTTTGGAGCATAACCCCCGCGATAAACAAGGGACCACAGTAAACAATTAAAAATTGCTCGAAAAATGCACGGATCACTCCAAATACGACTACAAGGAAATAAAAGAGAAGAGGAAACAGCTATAACACGGTCATTTTACATAACAGGGCTTTTTTTAATCAATAAACACACTGGGAGCTTTATATGTTTAATGCCATACAGTGGAACATTTCAGGCAAAGCACAGAGACAAGCATGTCACAGACCCTCTGCTTGAACGGTTACATAGTGTAGCTTTAATATATTTACATTCATATGGGGAAAAAGTGACGTGATCCATTTATTTAAGGTCGATTTAGGGTCATTTTTGAGCATAAATTGAAACATGTCACTTTTAGCCGAGGCTGATTCGGATCCAAAAGCTAAACTAGTCAAAAACATTCTTCAGAATTACGGCGATCATCTTTGGGAGTACTGTTACTGCCCAGAGCGTGACTTGTGTATGAAGCCTTTAAATTAGGTTCCTCCTCCATTAGAATAATAGCATTAAAGCCGTGGCCGGGCTGGTGCAAGAGGGTGAAAGGTAGTGAAATGTGGACTTTGTGATTGCTTTGAGTCTTGGAGATATTGCACATAGTTTGGAGAAATTAATAGAGTCCAGACGGCGACGAGGGAGTCTGTAGTACTGAAGTGGGCCGGGTACAACAACAACGTCACCCCGAAGCGCCGAGAGATGACTAAATACTCAAGTTTGACAAGTTTAGCGTTAGATCATTATGTGTTATTGCAAACAAATAAAAGCAACAGTTAACACTGGACAACAAGGCACGATAAATGAGCAGTGTGTACGGCTTGTAAAGTAGCAAAGTAGTTACGTTTAGGGTTTAATTTATCATTGCAATGTAGTCGTAGTAGTCGTAGTAGTTGTAGTAGTTGTAGTAGTAGTGGCGGTATTGATTGACCACTACAAAAGTCGCTTAACGCAAAGAATACATTGAGTAGATTTAGTTGAACACTGCATTGGAGTTATAGTGTTTCAAGGTGTGTTATGTTACTTTTCTGGTTTACGGTCGTTGCCATGGAGATGTTATTACTTGGCCTGCGTTATTACGGAGTATAGTATCAAACTTATATTGCGTTTATTTCATAACAGGTGTTTTATTGCGCAGAAAGTCTCTCAAAAATTGCCACACTCTGGATTGTGATATAAGCTATGGCACCGAATCTTGTGAGTACTACGAGTAGAAAAATACAATACAGAACAAAGAAAGTACAGAGCAGTGCGCGTATGACGGTGGATTGATGATCGGCGATACGGCATCTTGAAAATAAGCAGCTAAAGATCGGTCAAACACGCACGAATCACTGCAAATACGACGTCTGGTGAGTAAATGTTGAGGGGAAACTACTATAGTACATGGTGCAAAACTCTAAAATACTGATTCTGCTTTAAATACAGTTTTTGCATTACACTGAACGCTGTATATCTGCATGTTTACAAATGAATGAAGAGAAGATGAAGAGATGAGGCAGTGTATTCTCTGGACGGAGGAGTCGACAGCTTGTAGCAGAGGAGCGCAGGCCGCCCACTGATCCCCCCAAAATTATTAGATTTAACCAAGACAAACACACCATAATCCGCTGTAAGTGCAATCAATCCAGAGAGCGGCGTTTTGGACACACACCTCAACGACAGCGCCCAGCCAAGGACGCTTGTTTACGCTACGAAATATTTGTTCTCCTCAGATAGACTCTGGGCTTATCCTAATCGCTCACTCGTTTTACTGAGCGGCGGCGTAAAGCGTGACTGACATGTGATTCTGTGAACGGAGAGAAAGACAGAGAAAGAGGATGAGAAAGAGAGAGAGGGAAAGGGAGAGGATGAAAGAAAGAGAGAGAGAGAATGAGAGAAAGGGGGGGAGGCAGAGAGAGGAAGAGAGGGAGAGAAAGAGGGAGAGACAGGGAGGAAGAGAGAGGAAGAGAGAGAAGAGAGAGGGAGAGAAAGAGGGAGAGACAGGGAAGAAGAGAGAGGAAGAGAGAGAAGAGAGAGGGAGAGAAAGAGGGAGAGACACGGAGGAAGAGAGTAAGAATGAAAGAGGGAGAGAAGGGAAGAGAGCGAGAGAGAGGAAGAGAGAGGGGGAAGGAGAGAGAGAGAGGAAGAGAGAGATGAAGTATGAGAGAGGGAGAGAGAGGAAGAGAGAGAGTGAGAGAGGGAGAGAGAGGAAGAGAGTGAGAGAAAGAGAAAGAATGAGAGAGAGGGAGAGAGATGAAGAGAGAGGAAGAGAGAGAATGAGAGAGGGGAGAGAGGAAGAGAGCAAGAGAATGAGAGAGGGAGAGAAAGAATGAGAGGGAGAGAGAGAATGACAGAGGGAGAGAGGAAGAGAGAGAGGGAAGGGGAGAGAGGGGGAGAGAGAGGAAGCAAGAGGGGAGAGAGAGATGAAGTGAGAGAAGAAGAGGGAGAGGAAGCAAGAAAGAGGGAGAGAGATGAAGACAGAAAGAAAGAGGAAGAGAATGAGAGAGGGGAGAAATAAAGAGAGAGGGAGTAAGAGAGAGAGCGAGAGGGAGTCAGAGAGAAAGAGAGAGAGAGAGAGTGGTATTTCAATTGGCAGGGAAAGCAACAATTAGTGTTTTGTGATAGAAATGGCCACGTTTCAAAATTGACAGTAATATTGTGCCGTCCTCGCTGCTGGAAAATGAATCAAAATGCTGTGTAGTGATTTGTGGTTTCATTATTTTACAATGTCCAAAAAGTATGTGTAAATATTAAAATGAAGCTATATGACAATTCAGGCTAAGCAATGGCATCTCCATGAGGACAAGCAGGTGTCACCGGAAAAGTTACACAGTGCACCTTTAATGATAAAATGGCCACAGTTTTATACAGCACTTTTCCACCTGTAAGGCCCTATAATCATCCATTCACACACACATTCATACACCAGTGTACGTGTGTATGTCGAGACACTAAATGAGCTACTGTCGCCCTTTTAAAATGCCATTCAACCAAAAAAACTACACAAAAAACACAAAAAAACATTGTGGTATGTACATGTAATACTAGTCAAAAACCCTTTTATTTACTGAAAATTGGACGCATGTGAGTCCTGACCCAGGGAGCCCCCTACCTCTGGCTGAACCATACACAGCTTGTGCTACCATTAAAAAAATGGTTAAAAAAAAAAACCCCAAAAAAACAACAACCCCACAGCCAATAAGCCCCGAGCAGGTCTGCGTTTGGACAGGAGAGGGTCCACAGCATGGGCAGCCAGTTGGAGCACCACACCACAACATGAAGCCAAGCAGACAGGCAGTTAGCACAGTTAGCCGCTTAGCTCGCCAGCCAGACACAGCCACATCCAACAGCAGTGACGGAGAGCAGTGATCCGGTCTGGACTGGCTCACGTCGTGCGCAGCGTTCCAAGGAAATAAACCGAAGGTAGAGACCGGTAGGAAAACAAATTTGTGTTTATAGTATACTGTCACTGCCAATTAATAAGTACTCAAAGATGTTCAACCTTAATGCTCAGGTTGCTAAGAAACCTACGAAGTGTTACGTCACATGACTTTCCTTTGGCGAGCTCAGTTCAAGGTGCATTTATTCACTTTTTTCATTATTATTATTGCTGTTTCTGGAGCGTTTCACGACATAATAAACTTATCAAGCAACGGTATTGGTCAGATCTGTGGAGAGGTGACCCTTCACAGCAACAAATCACGTTTTTCCAAGTTATTATAGACCTTTAGTTGAATAAATGCAAAATAGTCAAAGTTCTAACGTCTCATTTGATTCACTCAGGTGGCACCTTCAACAAGAAAAGTTACACAGTGCGTCTTTAATCGTATGTAAAGTTGATGATTGCCCGTCACAATAATTACTGTATTATGTTAAGTTCAATATACAAAAGCTGGAGCGATTTATTTTGGGACTTCAAAATGTGTTAGTGTGACAGGGATGGACGATAAAAACAAAAGTCTTTTCCAACACATTTTTGAAACAATAGATCGAATCATGTCCAAATGTCCAAACTATTCCCTACGTAGGACACTATTCAGAGGTCATGGCATTTTAGGGGTGTCCAAATGTCCAGTTGGGAGAGAGGGAGAGAGAGAGGGAGAGAGAGAAGGAGAGAGAGAGAGAGAGGGAGAGGGGAAGAGGGAGAGAGAGAAAAAGATGGAGAGAACGAAAGAGAGGAAGAGAGCGAGAGAGAGGGAGAGAATGAGAGAGAGGGAGAGCAAGAGAGGGGGAGAGAGAGGGGTAGAGGGAGAAAGAGAGAGGGAGGGAGAGAGAGATGGGGAGAGTGAGAAAAATGGAGAGAGAGAATGACAGAGGGAGAGAGAGAATGAGGGAGAGAAAGAACAAGAGAGAGGGAGAGGGAAATAGAGATGGGGAGACAGAGAGAGAGAGAGAAAGATGGAGAGAGAGAATGAGAGAGAGGGAGAGAGAGAGAAAGAGAGAGAGACGGAAGGCGAGAGAGGCAGAGTGAGGAAGTGAGAAGAGGGAGAGAGATGGGGAGACAGAGAATGAGAGACGGAGAGAGGATGAGAGCAAGAGAGGGATAGGGAGAGAGAAAGAAGACGAGAGAGAGAGAAAGAGGGAGATGGAAAGAAAGGGGGAGAGAGAAAAAATGGGAGTGAGAGGGATAAAGAGAGAGAGAAAAGAGAGAGGAAGAGGGAGAAACAGAGAGAAAGAAAAAGAGAGAGTGGTATTTCAATTGGCAGGGATTGGCATTTTTAGGGGTGACTCTTGATTATGATTAAAACACTTTTAAATAAACCGTTTCTGTGTGCAGTTGCTAGCATGAGCCGCTTACCTTAACTCGGGCTGTTAAAAAAACAATAATTTCCAAATCTTAGACAAAAATCTGATGAGCTCCAGCTTGAGAAAAACGTGTATAGTTATTATTAGTCCATAAATACTTCAAATTTGGTTATTATTTATGGCAGAAGTCAAGTTTTGGCGCATTTTAGCGGACTTTTTACACCAAGACCCAGAGTCACGTGACAGGAATGAAGCCAGTTGCGTGTCTGAATCGCTCTGTGAATGTAGCATTATATACTCCGCTAAAAGTGAGGAGCTATGTAGTGAAGTAGAGGTTAGGGAGTACTACGTTGGGCATTCAGACGCAGCCATAGTGTGCAGCATATCATAACACAAAAAAAGTATAAATTGATGTGATAAAACTATTACTAATTGGCAATTGATTCAAGTAAAAGTAACTCATTACCCTGTTCTGTGAAGCTGAAAGCAGCACTACGGCTCGCACGGCTCATTTGCACATTTGATACTTTCACGTATAGACTCAAAATGGCTTCTTAGATATCGCAGACAAAAGCCCAGCGCAGGCATGATCCACAGCGCCATATCTAGAGATTTTCATTATGAACCCAATACTTTCCATCCTGCAAAGAGGTAATTTTCTTTGGTGCGTCGGCTCTTACGCTCTGGTCTTTCCCCGTTCAGAGGAGAGATGGAGGACTCACCTTGCGCTATGAGATGCTGAAGGGCAATATTACAGGAAGCGCTGGGGCCATATTGAAACTGTGAGTATTAATATTCTTCAAAAGCGCGGTCATTGTTTTTGATAAATCAATTTGGGAAGCCTTCCGAGTGCAGATTAGAGACCTTGCCCGCTTGGCCCACTTTCTTTCGTGTACCTCTCTTCTCCACCTTCTCTATCTCCACCCCTCCCTCCTTCCTTCCCGCCGCAGGTACGCTCCGCGGTTTTAATCAAGCATGCCTCAAAGACGGGCATCGCAACCTTCACCAAACAGCCCGTCTTTCTTTCCCTCCTCCCTTCCCCGCTTCCTCTCCTCCGTCCCGCGCTCCCCGGTCGTCCCTCCATCTGTCTCCGTGTCCAGCCGTGGTCTCATTCCCCCCGCTGGTTTTGAAGACACCTCTTTGCATACTAAACAGAGCTAATGGTGAATGACGGGGAGGGGACGTGTGCGCGGGGTCATAGCCACCAAGAATGTGATGTGTTTGGATTTGAACTGTACTTTGAAATATATTTATGTATTATGTCTTTATATGTCGTGCACCCAGTCGACATATAGAGCGAATCATGTCCTAATGTCCAAATGTCCACACTGTTCACTACATAGGACACTGTTCAGGGGTCACAGCGTTTTAGGGGTGTCCAAATGTCCAGTTGAGAGAGGGACAGAGACAAGGAGAGATGGGGAGAGGGAGAGGGGAAGAGAGGGTGAGAAAGATGGAGAGAAAGAATGAGAGAGCGGGAGAGAGGGAGAGAGAGGGGAGAGAGAGAGATGGGGAGAGAGAGAGAAAGATGGAGAGAGAGGGAGAGTGAGAGAGGAAGAGAGCGAGAAGGAGGGAGAGAGGAAGATGGAGACAGAGAATGAGAGAGGGAGAGAGAGGAAGAGAGCAAGAGAGGGAGAAAGAGAGAATGAGGGAGAGAGAGAGAATGAGAGAGAGGAAGAGAGCAAGAGAGGGAGAGAGAGAGATGGGGAGAGAGAGAAAGAGAGAGAGGAAGAGGGTAAGAGAGGGAGAGAGAGAAGGAGGGAGAGAGAGGAAACTGGAGAGAGAGAATGCAAGAGGAAGAGAGCAATAGAGGGAGAAAGAGAGAACAAGGGAGAAAGAGCAAGAGAGGGAGAGAGATGGGGAGAGAGAGAATGAGGGAGAGAGAGGGGGAGAGAGAGGGAGAGAGAGAAAGAGGGATAGAGTGAGAGAAAAAGAAAGAGAAGAGGAGAGAGAGGGGAAGAGGAAGTGGTATTTCAATTGGCAGGGATTGGCATTTTTAGGGGTGTGCGAAAGTCCAGTTGGTGAAAACATCGTCCACGATGCACCTTGAAAAGTAGTGTCGCTGATCACTAGAGCAGTCAATATATCATCAGTGTCATTGTTACCACTTTATAACATCTAGTTTATTAAGGATGAATCAGGCTTAGTATGTACTTAATTAAGGAGTTAGGGTTAAGTCAGGGTTAGGGTATTAATAACGTTTGTTTTTTTCTTTTATGAATTAAGCTTCTGGCCGTGCTTCATTAAGGAAATTAAAAGTGCAGTTATTACATAGTGTTACTAACAAAAAAAATCATAGCTGGGGAGTAAAAAATGAAATAAAAAAAATGTCTACGTACAAATCAACGGCCTCAAAGCAAAAAAAGACATATGAAATAAATGGACATAGCTAACCTGCTAGCCGCTACGTTCCAAATAGGAAGTGATCATGGGTACACATCCGGCTTCATCGACTGAAAAATTGTTACCCTTGCAGTGAGCCTCGTCATTTTGGTCTGAAAATGTTCGTATTAACTCGCTCTATGTGTTCCTGGTATTTTTATTTCGCGATTGTGTCTGTAAATCAAGATATGAGCATTTATAACAGACAAATCAGGTGTGTTCTTTCACTGAGGTCAATCCCGCTGATGTTAGCAATAAGACCTCGCTCTGGATTGGCTCTTTGGTTGCTATGATACTTGTGGTCAAAATTCCAAATATGGAATCCGTCGATGAGCTTCATTTGGCTGGAGCCGAACGCCATGGGTGACGTTGCACTCCCTTAGTCCACGTCTTTATACAGTCTATAAGCATAACTCAGTCCTTTTTTGGCTGAAATGACTTTTGTCTCATTCTACTGTTCAGACTTTTACAAGAGTAAAACCACAAACTGCCCCTGTCATTTTACTAACAAACTTTATTATTGTATTTTCCTGAAAAATGTGATTTTAAATAATTTGTCCATTAAAAATAAGTCATTAGCAAATAAAGGTCTTGATTTTACATAATTTTTTGTTCATTAGACTGTATGAATGAATGTGGTCTGAGCTACACTTCAATGTCCAATGGGGATAAATCGATAAATAAGAAAGTAGCATTTCCCCTCAACATTTAGCTATCTAGAACGATATTTGAATAACCAAGTCAGCACTACAAATATCCCACAAGAACAGCTCGTTACCCGCGCATTATCGTAAACATAAAATACTGAAATTCAATTTTTGATGAGGAGCAGAAAACATACAATAAACTTTGAAAAGGCCCCTGCCGTGAAAGAGCCCGAGAAACTGCACAGACGGACTATATCTGATCTTCATTGTCAGCCATTTTTCTGTTGTGTTGTGTTTACCACCCCCGATACATGTCATCCAACGCAGCTGGAGCCAGGCGCTGAATGATGATGAAAGCAAAGACCGGCCCTGGCTCCTATAGCTGACTATTTACATTACAGTATAGACGTAAACAGCCTGAAAGCGTTGTGTTATGGGCAGATGTAGCGCAGATATGATTGTGTTGTGCTCACCTGATATGTGGAGACAGGGGAAGCAGCGATGAAGGGCGTGATGGAGGTCTGTGCGATCATGCGGTTGGTGGCGATGCTGTAAGGCGAGGAATAGAACCTGCAACAATAAAAGGGACAAATGAAGAAATATTTAGCCATCAGTTGTTTTAAGGTTTGCATAGAACAGTAAACAGAGTAATTTGCATAGTAAATAATCCTAATATACTAGGCTAGAGTTCGCTCTTTATGTAAGACCCTCTGGTTATGGGACATTAAAGGTCCTATATTACGCAAAATTGACTTTTGTCGCTTTAAGCCATATTATAATGTTGTTACCTCATCAAAAACATACCTGGAGTTGTGTTTTGTTTCATTCCCACGTGTTTGAGTAACCCTTTATTATTAGTCTGTCTATATTTCCAAAGCTCAAAATGCTCTGTTCCACCTTGTGATGTCATGTAGTGGTAGTTTTTAGTAATACAGTGGAGCACTTCCTGTATTACTGCATGACATCACAAAGTGGAACAGAGTATTTTGAGCTTTGGAGATGCAGACAACTTCGGGTATGTTTTAATAAGGAAACAACATTATAACACAGATCAGAAAATAGTGTAATACGGGCCCTTTAAGTCAAACTAAACCAGGACTAAAACAGGATCTTGTCACGTTAAAATATACTCTTAAGGATGTATTGTCCGAAATGAAAAATATAATAAAAATAAATCCAGCTGCGTCTTTCAAAAGTGACCTGGACGGTGTTTTGAGTTTGCAGATATTGTAGGCCCTCCTTAACTCCCACTGTGTCTTCTCTGTATTATGCTCAGAAAAAGATGGCCGTATATATTGCATTTTTCACTACACATAAAAGTTTGATACTGTGCGACGTGCGTTATAGTGCTCTCTACAGAAGAGTTGAGCTTTATCACATCAAATTGAGCTGTCAGAGAATAAAATAGGACTAGCATTACTTTTTCGTCTTGTTACAGAAGTAAGAATGTGCGGGGAGCTTAAGGAACAGAAGGAGATATGGTTTATGGTTTCGGTTACATTGTGTAGTTTATGGTGTTACATTAAACCTGTGTCACTGTCTAATAAAGCAGGAGTCTACCACCAGTGTGGGTTGGACGCAAGTAAAAGTATTGTACTGTACTTCAGGTATCTGTACTTTACTTTTAATGTGAATACTTTTTACTTTTACTTCACTACATTTGAAAGAAGTATCTGTACTTTCTACTCCGCTACATTTTTTAACTGGACTGAAAAGTATTTTTTTTATTATTGCTTGAAACTTGCTGAAAACTTGAGGGTTTACTTTGATCATGTGCGTAGTTTGATCAAACAACATATACAAATAAAACAACTAGAAAAATTATTCATTCAATTGTTTCTGTCAAATCAAATTCAGCACAAATCTTTATCAAAATCACTACGGCTGAAGCATTATAAGATCTAAAAATTTGCATAAAATACTTTTACTTTTTACTCTTTACATACATTTTTAAGGCAAGGCAAGTTTATTTGTATAGCACAATTCGTACACAAGGTAATTCAAAGTGCTACAGAATAATTTTTAAGGGGGTACTTTAATACTTTTGCTTAAGTAGATTTTTTTATGTGCTATTTTGACTTGAGTATTTTTGCTCCAGTATCTGTACTTTTACTTATGTAACAAAAACAAGTACATGCACTTACTTGATGTCCAGGTAATCAAAGTTATTGGTGGGAAATACATCGATGTTGCAATTGTTGTTTTGGAAATTTGCTACATTTTGAATATCGAATAGAGAATTATTAAAAAACAAAAAACAAAGACTAGATTGTGATCCAAGAGCCAGTCAGAGTGCCATGCCTGCACACTGCCAGAAATCCCATGTGTGATTTGTTAAGGATTACCTAGTGGAGTATTAACCTATTAATTTGTCTTTTTATAGGCCACACAGGTAGTTTCATCCACACAATGGTATCGAATAACTGTTTTTTACAATTACTTACGCAGACTATTCTACCATGTTCGGCATTTTATTTCATGGGGTACGTTTTGTTAGTGTTGTCACCATACAAAACTTCCAACTTGATTCCGATACTAAGGAATACAGATACTCAATACAGATTCCGATACCACGATGAGAATAAAAAACTTTCTTTAGACAATAGAATGTGATTTTCAACATTAAATAATAGTACTTTTTTATATTACCATATGGTGTTATATCTATGTAACCCCTGTTGTTTAATTTATTGGCATAATTATTGGTCAGACTTGAAAACACTGCAATCAGCATTAAAAACATCGCCGTTGCTGTAGGCCTAATGTTTAATGTTTAGACCTTTAAGGAAGTAAGGAGCAAGGTGGGAGCTTCCTGCTTCCTGTCTCAATGCAACTAAAACAGTTTCTCTGCCATTTATTTGCAGCGCACCATTAAGACGGGCTCACAAAAAGAGCCCACACAGAAGCTCTTAATCAAACAGTAACAATGTGCAGACTGTCCATTCATCTTTATGTATGACACTTGTATTGACTGGGCTCCTACGGCCAAGAGCAGAGTGCATTAGGAGGTGCCAGAGACAGATGGGGAACTCTAACTTACCCGTTCTGCATTGCTGCTGGGTCATATGTTAACGCCATGCCAGTCTGCAAGAGAGCGGAGAATAAGATGAATTGCATAAAACAAATACAATTATTCATTAAATTATAAGGCTGCAGGAATTAAGTCAATACTGGTATAATAAACATTAGAGGAATTGACAATGATAAGTGAGTTGCGTTTGCGGTGCATTTGTCATCTGTGTGTTGGACTTGGAGGGCAGTATGGATGGCACAATATCAGATTTTGAGGTTACTATTATTAAAAAACAAACAAACAAACAAACAAACAAAAAAAACATTCACAATAGATTGCCACTTCTCTATTTTGTGACCAGCTTTATGAAGTTATCAAGTTAAAGCAGAACTATTACCATATTTTCCGGAGTATAAGTCGCACCAGCCAAAAAATGCATAATAATGAAAAAAAAAACCACATTTCACATATAAATTGCATCTGAGTATAGGTCGCACCCCTGGCCAAAAAAGTGCAACTTATAGTCCAGAAAATACAGTATGCAAAATCAACTTTTCAGAGCTTTTGACCACATTATAGTTGTTTCCTCTTCTCTTTTACCCTCTTGAAGCTATATTTTGAGTGATTCGTGCATGTTTGCGCAATCTTTAATCATTTACTTTCAAGACGCCATTTTGCCGATCACCTCCCGTTTCCATCACCACCGCCATACACCCACTGCTCTTTACTTACTTCGTTCTTTAATTTTATTTTCTTAATCGATGATATGTGTAGGATTGGGAAGCGTATTCACTTGCGAGCTTAATGTGCAGCTATCATTAAGAGGTGCCGACAACTTCACGGTTCTTTACGGCGACGTTAGCTGCAACTGGGCACCACAACACGAAAGTCAGTGGACTTGTTTCTTTTATGAAGTCGTTTCAGATCAATATTGCAATTGAAAATACTTAAATTATAACATAATGATGCATAGGTGTCATAGATTATAACTATATCGCAGACCCAAGCACAGCAGGTCTTCTTTAAGGTGACAACATGAAAAGCCAGATTAAAAATAAATAAATAAAACGCTTTACATTTCGGTTTAGCTTTTGGAGTGTTAGATGTATTTAACTGACTTTTTATAATCATTTTGCTTCTAAAATTGAAACCATTAAAATGTTGTAATTCCTCTATAATCATGATCATCGCTTAACCACTTAAGCCAAGGACAGTTTTGTATGATTGTGCTACTTTTGTGCTATTTCTGTGTGAACTGAACTAAAATGTTATATTCCATTAGTATTATGTCTATACTTCAAGTTCTGAGTACAAAACCTCCAGATTTAGTTGATCCAATTTTTTTTTGACAGGATACAAGTAAACCTTTAGCCAGTCTACACCCCTGATAAATGTACAGTAAAATCCTTCAGTTTAAAGCATAAACAATTCAAAGAGAAAGGTAAGTACAAAGGTTATTGACACGATTCGAGAAATGGTTCAAAATGTGCAAAATGTTTTACAAAATCCAAACATAAAACCATCAAAGCCTGTGTACTTTTGTGCCTGCCTCTGTTAATCGAAAAGTTTTGTGCCTCTTGCCTAAAAACAGCTGAGTCAAATGAATGACGCTATGATGAATATACGGGGACCCAAAATCTAAAAAGCAGCGCATGAATGTCCTCTGTAGAAGTAGTGAAAGTTGCGTGAGTTCTTGTCTTGTTCTTGGTGTGGGGCCTCGCTCTGGTCCCACGGTGAACCACAGCGATCCGTCATCTGCATTCCCGCGGTTCTGTCCCGGCGGAGCGCTAATTCCATTTCTTTACGTGAGTCTGCTGAGGGCGGCAGATTTCATCAGCGCACACAGACCTGCCCTTCTCTCCTGTGTCCTACCCCCCTCCCCTCTCTGTATCCGTCCCTCCATGGCTGCTGCATCTTATCCACACAGGCGCTTCATCTCTTAATCTGTCCCGTCTTTGTCCAGCTTCGTGTGTCCTTGCGTCTGCAGCGTCCTGGAGACAATGAGCCCAACCGCAACTTTTTGTTGATTACTTTTTATTTAGCTTTTGTCAGCAAAAAATATGACATTGACAAAAACTATGATGAAATATTTTAGTTGACGGAATTAACACTGGAATCTGGAGGTCCATAGGAGCATAGATCTAACAGACATGGACTACAGAGGTCAGACAAGTGTTAACAAGTATTCAATGCTAAGGTTATAGTACATGTTCTTGGCTCAATTTTGTAAAATAAATTTCCCCCAAAAATGCGACTTATAGTCCAGTGCAACTTATATATGTTTTTTTCTTCATTATTATGCATTTTTTGGCTGGAGCGACTTATGGTCTGGAAAATACGGTAATTGAACTAAAGGTTATGTGAAATACTATGGGCTATATACATGAAGTACATCCTTGACACTGCCAGTCCATTATACACTAACATTCACTAACTATCGACACTTAAGAGTTACCAACTTCACCTAACAAATGCGCAATCAGACAGCAAACAGAAATAACCTGCTAACGTCCAAACTTTCAGAGTGGTCTACAAAATCAAATTTCAACATGAACTCAACTTTCTCAGGATGGTGAAAAAAGAAAATGAAACTTAGATTGCTACCGCCTAACCACAAATACTGTTGAATGACTCACAAAACGCTGGTCGACTGAAAGCGGGTGCATAAAAATACACTTCAAGGCCACAATTGGACTCTCAAAAGCACTTTCTCCCAAGGTTAAAAGTAATGGCGTATTGATGTGTAGTAATCCTACAGATTGACTCCAACATCCAAATAACATGTGCTGTTTTTTGCTTGCTCAGAGAGTTTGTGTGTCAACATTGATAGTTATAGCAGAGGAGGATGGCTGTCTTTGGAGACGGAGAACTCCCTGAAGTGATGCCCTTGGTCCAAGAGCTAATGGCTTTCACAGCAGCTTAAAGACACACTAAGATACACAAGAAAACGTCAATGAATCCTAATATGAGGCAGTTGTATGCAGAGGGTAGTACTGAGTCATATTTACTCACTATAACTATATTAAGTTATAATATATGCAACAAATCTGTAATTGCACTTGTACTATTCATATCATACTTAAGTATTTACGTAAAGGTTTTGGTTACTCTTCCACTAACTATAACCTTTTTGTGGTCTATCCCTTGAAAATACCAGATTTTGTGTATTATTTAATGGTTAATAAGTTAATATAAAGTTATAAATCATATGTCATATCCAGACTCTTACTTGAATAACTTCTTGGACTACTACTTCGTTCTTCTACTTGAGTAATATAATCTTGAAGTAATAGTACTCTTACTTCAGTGCATTTTTGCTACTCTACCCATCTCTGATTATATGTTGTCAAATTAATTTAAAGACAAAATATTAACCTTTACATAACACAAAATGGGTGAAGTGTCTTGCCACAGAGCACACTGCCTGAATACTGCACTACAAATCTCAAAGTGTTGTCAAGTTTTTCAGCTCATTCCAAATGTCATTTAATTTCATTTTTAAGCAAAAGTTATATTAATAAATCAACTCACTAATGATTAATGCTAAATTATTCAAATTTTACCATCACAATAGCCACATTTTATCTGCAATAATAGCCTTGAAAAATGTTATAAAATTATCTGTGTTCCTTTTAAGATTTGCTTGAGGCCAAATGACAAGGCTCTATTCCACAAATGGATTTTTAATGCCATTGTATTTTGCTAAATGTGTTTTATTCTAATGTTTCCGTGCTAAACTTTTTTCTTGTGTTTTTGGGAGACTATATTCTTTGAGGTTGTATGAGGACAGTTTACATCCCACCTGCCCCTGACTGTCCAAACGCTAAAGCCACTGCTCCCTCTGTTATCTGAAATGTATTTTAAAGCTATTTTTTGTCCTTTATTTTGGCCATATATCTGAGTGAGCAGATATTCACATTTTTACTTAGTGTATCCCCAAAGTAGATGCTTAAAACTTGGGAAGCAAACTTAGGACAAAATAGCTAAACGCTAAACAAATAGGCTTCAAATCAGAGTGTATATATAAATGGACATAGCTAACCTGCTAGCCACCACGTCCAAACAGGAAGTGAGCCTTGGCATGCTTCCAGCTCCATCAACTCTGGCTCCAATTCACTTTCTATTGAAAAACTGCAGCCTTTCTCTCGTCATTTTGGTCTTAAAATGTTCATATGATCCTGGCATTTTTATTTCGCTACTTGTCTGTAAATCAAGATATGAAATCAAGATATGAACATTAATAACAGAAAAATCAGGCGCCTTCTTTCCTGAGATCACTCCCGTTAGCGTTAACAACAGGTTTGATTGACAGCGTTGCTAAGTGGCCGTTCCTTGCTAAATCAGCAGTGCGGGAGGCAAGGGGAGTTACCTTCAATATCCTCACTCTGGATTGGCTCTTTGGTTGCTATGATACTCACAATAGTAATTCCTAATATGTAACTCCAAATTTGCCCCTATAACTATTAGCCTCGATGAGCTTCATTTGCCTGGAGGTGAACGCTATGGGTGACTTTTTTATATAGTCTTCAATGCAAAAATCTGATCATAACATTGTTGCATATTTATCAGAGCTAGAAAGTGAAAATAAATTAAAATAAATAAATACTTTGCTATGGTTTTTGTTGTGTACAAAGTCTGAAATCCTCATATATCAACAATGGGCCTTAAACTGAGGATTGTCCCAGTTTTGTTCTCATTTCCTCAAAATCTCATTTCTTCACATCATCTGCTCCTCCCATCATTTTTTCTGTATACTTCCTGCTTTCTTCCACCAGTACACGCTTCCATGGTGGAAATCCTGATGTTGCATTTCCATGTTCACTCATTCCCCTGGAGGAGGTGTTTACCAAGTATGACTTTGAACAAAGGAAAGACCCCTGACAGTAATTTCCAACTAAACTAACAAAATAAAAAAATAAAAATAAAATAAATCCAGTGACTAATATTGTTTGTGAGCATACTGTAGTTAGATACAACACTTCCCACTGTCCTTTTGGCTGGTTTAAAACGTGTAATCTTTCTCTTCAACATCAGTCGCAGTACATGTACGCGCTACCACCCACTTGCTCTCTCCTGACTGATCATCCAGTGTTTTGTTTTTTTCTGCTCTGCGTCGCAAGTCACCGTGACGATCTCTGTCCATATGTTATGGAGGGATTTGGGAAGACTTCAAACGCATGTGCTCGCAAAGGGGAACAAGCAACCCAGAATGTACGCTACTACATCATTCCCACTGTACAATCCTACATGCCCATAATTAACAGTTAGCAGCTCAGACGTACAGCTGCAGGTATCAGAGCACATGACATGTGAAAGTATAGAGTAAGAGGAGAGACTGACAGGCTGTGAAAACCTTAGTATGTCATGAAGAAATTGACTAACGGAGTGTGACGTCACCCATAGCGTTCGGTTCAAAGACGTCATAGGAGCGAATTTGGAGCTGAATTTCGTATTTGGAATTCCGACCACGAGTGTCATAGCAACCAAGAAAAAATTAAGTAAAGTAATGCCTCTTCCCGGCCACACCGCTGGTTTAGCAGGGAGCGGGCGCTTAGCAACACTGTCAATCAAACCTGTTGCTAATGCTAGTGGGAGTGACCTCGAGGAACGAAGGCAGGCGACTCATTGGTCTGTTATTAATGTTCATATCTTGATTTACAGACACAATCATGAAATAAAAATACTAGGATCCTGTAGAGCGGGGTAATCAGAACATTTTTACAGAGAGAGGTGACAGCTTTTCAATAGAAAGTGAATTGGAGCCAGAATCGCCCACGCCCGCTTCGTATTTGGAATGCGGCAGCTAGCAGGTTAGCTATATCGAGTTGTATATACAGCTTATGGTCACAGTATAGTCTAGATTGCACTCAAAATAATGATGAATATTTGTGGTGTGGGCTCTGGTACTTGCTTGTCTCCATGGAGATGTTATAGCTTTGCCTGCAATGTTCCACAGTATGCCATTAGAGTTTTCTTTGTTGCATTTATTCAGTTGCACATATTGCTTTGTACTCTGAGTGGGGTTAGCCTCTCCACAGATCCGACAGATCAAATTCCAGGCAAAGCAATAATATCAAAAGACACAAAAACAGGTGTTGGACTCTCTATTGGAAAAGTTACATAGTCCACCTTGAATTTTCAAACACGCATATTTGAATGTGTCAGCTGATTTGACATGACAAAGGCTTTTATTTCATTAGATAACATTAAAGCCCAGTGAGCACAGCGGCGCAGACAGTACAGCAGATAAGAGCGCAGAGTGTTAATAGATGGAGTGCTGTGCGTTGTTCCCTTCATGTTCCTGCACAGGGCTGAAGAATGGCCCTGCTCTGATAAACACACAACATGTGATAGTATCTAAGCTCAGAGCTGCACTGATCAATGGCCACAGTGTCACATACGAGGGGGGATATATACAAGAGGAGTGCTTTATCTCTGAAAGAACACAAAAGAATAGTGCTAATATTGTGATCGACAAGTAGGATCCATATGATTGTTATTTATTTAAAATATAAACCCAATCCTTACTACATTTAACTGATTATTTAGTATAGCTTGTATCAGTTATGCCCTAACAGCCTCTTTGGACTGGTGGCAATGTGGCTATGCTCGCAAAAGTCTAGCAGAATGTTTATCATGTTAATAGTAGTATTAGGATAAGGCTTGGGAAAAGGTAATTTGGTTAGGGTTCAAACTCTGGGACAGATTTATCAAAAGTTTTTTAGACAGATATTATACAAGCTGTTCATAATGTCTCTTTACAATAAAAAAAAAATGAATTACAAAGGCAGTTGATTAGATATATTAACGGGATTTGTTCTATTGTACTCAGTGGTTATAAAAGATCAGTTATTGCAAATGTCTACCTTGACCTTTTGACTGAATACGTGACACCACAGCTACACGACCTTCAACCAGTCATCATGTTCCAGCGAGATGGCGCCCCTCCACACTGGGGTCTGCATGTTCACAAGTTCCTCAAACAAACATTTCCAGACCGTTGGATTGGAAGGGATGGACCATTTCTGTGGCCACTGTGTTCACCAGATATCACACCTCTGGATTTCATTCTATAGGGCTATGTTAAATATATCGCAGATCGAACAAAGATATATATAACTGAACTAACATGAGACCATGCTACAGCGAACGCGGCAACAAATCAAGTATCGTCTTGATGTGCTTCGTGTGACAAATGGTGCCCATATAGAGGTGCATTAAATTAGGTAAAAAACAAAACAAAAAACACTTTGGAAACCACTGAGTACATCAGAACAAGTCCAAGTAAGATATCTTATCAATTGCCTTTGTAATACATTTTAGACTTTATGGACACCCTGTATTATACCTTGAATTGCTTATTGCAACGACAAAGGGGAACCATCACCATAACTTAAACCCATCAATATTTTCTAACTGATTGACTGATTTGTTGGAAAAAAAAAAACGTTTGGGAATGGATGAAAACCTCTGTCTCTTCTGCATCCTTGCTAACACTCACGTGACTATTTCCTTCTTTGTAAATTAAACAAGTAGAGAACCCAATAAAAACATCCAAATAAACAAATCTATTTCCCCATCAGTTATCCATGGGTTTCAGAAAGACGGGACATTCAGTATTTTCCAGTTCACAACAAATACTCCAACTTCTGAATGGTCAAAAGTTCTCAAAATGGTGCCTATAAACAGAAAAATTTATAGATTTCCTTCAGGTTGGCTCCACTCCTCCTCCATTCTGTTACAACACCATTGAAAATTTAACAGACACTTAGTGAACTCCTCTGACACTCTCTGAATTTCACTGCGCTGCTCTTCCTCTGCCTACCCAGCACAACTGTCATACCGCTGCGTGCATGTAGTATTCTGCGCACCGTGCCGTCTCCTTTGGGTGCCCTTCCCGATATAGCAGGTTGCTGAGATTTTAACCTTGTCTCTCTCCACAGGTTGCTGATGAATTTGTTACCACGAGGCCGAATCCAATTTCAGCATTTCCAGCATTCCTGATGTATGGCGGGAATCTGCGTGTTGGGTTGGGCTATAAAAGGATAGATGCAACTCAGTGTCTATACATGCAAGGGCAACGTAATCGATCAAGCGGTGATGCAAACTGGAGGACGAGGGCTAATGGACTGGCCCTTGACTTTTTGCATTTAAAGCGAAGCGTCCTCCTCCGTATTCATTTTATTTGCGTAGTTTTTAGCATGTTGTCCGCAACATCCATCCACAACTCCCTGTCCACTGCCTTATCTTTAAATATTTATTCATTTTAGCATGACTTGGCAAAACCCTCATAGAGATAAACTTGGACAGGAAGTAGTGATGCTAACAGTGGGGTTCATGGGTTCTACTGTGCACAGAGCCTACTTTATTTGGTCTTGTTAGACTTGGTTTAGACCTGGTTTAGACCTGGTTTAGACCTGGTTCAGACCTGGTTCAGACCTGGTTCAGACCTGGATTAGTTTAGTCCTGCTTTGGAACAGGTTCAGTCTTCGTTAGCCCCGCTTATTTTTACATGTTTTTACTGGTTTCGTAAAGGGGCCCTATGTAACTTGTTGAGGTCTGCTACCTGCTACTCCTGATAGTAAAAACAAAAAAAAAAGTTTTATATGTAGCACTTTTCTAAACCCAAAGACGCACAAACTACAATGGAGATGTTATAGTTTGGCCTAGAACGCTCCACAGTTTGCATTAAACATATTTATCTCGCATTTATTCAATTACAGGCCTTTTTACTGCTCCAAAATACCTTGAAAAATATACATTCTCGGTGTGAGCAAACTCCCCTTTTCACAGATCCGACCTGTAACTTGACCTTGTGACTCCAGCTGCCATACTGTAGAACATTCCAGGCAAAGTTAGAAAAGTTACACAGCCCACCTTTAAACGTTCAACACAGTGAGCTAAGCGTAAGTGACAGGCAGTAGTTAAAGCCACAGGTTATAAAAGTTGGGCGGGGCTACAGTTCTGAGAAACCATTACCTCAGATGTGTTTGTCATCAGGCTGTGTGGGACATTTATTGGACAGTTTCTGGGCTCGCCTTATTCCCCTAGTTACCAATTCCTGAGAAATTACGGTAAATGTCAAAAGACTTCGACATTCATTTCGATATCACTGGAAAGGAACAAATAGAAGTATAATGCCTCAGCTACTAAAAACCAAGACAAATGGTTGGGTGGAGGCAGAATGTGTTGAGCAAGAGCGCTGCTGTGTTTGCTCACCGGGCTGTGTCGTTCTACACAAATGTCACGTAGGAACCAGAGTCTGTATAAAGAAGTGGACTAAAGTGAGTGCGATGTCACCCATAGCGTTCAGCTCCAGTCAAATGAAGTTCATCAAGGCGAAGGGGCGAATTTGGAGCGCCATATCTGGAATTCCGACCGCGAGCCAATCTAAAGCGAGGCTGATGAAGGTAACCCCCCCTTCCCGCCCACACCGCTTGTTCAGCAGGGAGTGGGCACTTAGCAAACTTAGAAGGCGCCTGATTCGTCTGTTATTAATGTTCATTGTTGATTAACGGACACAATACGAAATAGAAAAAACGGTTCATGTAGAGCAGGTTAATTGCGAACATTTAAGACCAAAATGACGAGGCTCACAGCAGCAGTTACAGAGAGAGGGGTGACGAATATAAAGTGAATGGGATTGGCATTGAATTGGAGTCGCTAGAGCTGGAAGTGCGCCCTTGATCACTTCCTACTTGGAAAGCGCAGGCTAATATATTAGTAATGTTCATTTACATATAGTCTATAGTAGAACCAGGAGAAACTTCCAACAAATAATAATGACAGTTATGTGATATCAGTGGTGGAAGAAGTACTCAGTTTTGTATAGTACTAGATACTGAAGCAAAAATATACTCAAGTAATAGTATCAGATGAAAAAATCTACTTAAGTAAAAGTAACTGTTTAATAATGCACTTAAAGAGTAAAAAGTAAAAGTATTTCACACAAATTTTGAGAGCTAATAAAGCTTAAAATGTAGTGATTTTGATACAAATTTGTGCTCAATTTTGTTCAACAGAAACAACTGAATCGCTCATTTTTTCTGGCTGTGTATATTTTTGTTGGCTCAAAATATAGTGGAGTAGAAAGTACAGATATTACTCTCGAATATAGTGACATAAAAGTAAAAAAGTACCCACTGTAAAATCTAAGTAAAGTATAGATACCTAAAATGTATACTTAAGTACAGTCCTTTATTATTTTTACTTTGTCACACTCCCCCACAGCTGATAGTTACTTCAAGTTGCATTATATTGACCACCAATTACTTAGCTACATTTGTTTACAGCATTTGAGAGACAATGTTCAAACCTGAGCTCAAAACAGTTCTCATCCGCAGTCCTCTCTTTTAAAAATGAATTATGCATTATTCTTATCCCCTTATTTCTTTGTATTGTAAATTTAATGCACTCTTCTTGTTCTGTAAAACATTTTGAATTTATTTGTCCACAATTTATGCTCTGTAAAAAAACTTGCTTTGTGTACTACACCCACTCACTTGGGTTATTCTTACATAGATGGTGACATAGACATAGATGTATATATAAATGGACATAGCTAACCTGCTAGCTGCCACGTTACAAGTACGAAGTGAGCATTGGCGCGATTCTGACTCCATCGGTTTCAAATCACTTTCTACTGAAAAACCATCGCCCCCTCGTCATTTTGGTCTTAAAATATTCGCATTAACCCGCTCTACATTATCCTGGCATTTTTATTTTGCTGTTATGTCCGTAAATCAAGATATGAACACGCCTTCTTTCCCAGAAGTCGGTCCCGCTAGCGTTGGCAACAGGTTTGATTGACATCGTTGCTAAGCTCCTGCTCCCTGCTAAAATAGCTCCTTCCAATGCGAGCAGGAAGGGGCGTTACCCTCAACAGCCTCGCTCGGATTGGTTCGTTGCTTGCTATGATACTCGCAGTCAGAAATCCAAATATATATCCAAACTTGGCTCCAAATTGGCCCCTATAACGGCTCGCCTCGATGAGCTTCACTTCGCTGGAGCTGAACACTATGGGTGATGTTGTACTCACTTAATCCACTTCTTTATACAGTCTATGGGTGAGAACTACACTTGAATGTTACTTTTAGGCCTTTTAATCATTTAATATGTTGCATCTTCATTAAAAACATACTTTTTAGTTGTATTTTGTCTCATGCACATTTGAGCATTTGGTCCAACTTATGGCATTTTTTCACTTTCAGAACTTTACTTTTCTTATGTAACTGAAAATCTAAATCCAAACCAACACCGCATGATAAAATACACATGAAAAAAACATTACCATCTGTATACCTCGTTATGACTTAAGTTTAAAGGTGCTAAACTGCCCTGCCCGCCGACCTGACCATACCTAAAGAGGAGACAGTTCTGCGTGGGTTAATAATACGGGCTTCATCGATAAACAGGACAGTTAAGAGAACGCCATTATTATGCAGTAACCAATTAAATGTTTAGCTAACGAGGTGCTTAGGCTACAAATCAATCACCGTGTCTGCCCGGGACTAAATGCCTCGATGACAACCTGAACTGCATTACTTTAGTCAGCTTTTCCTGTGCTAAACACTTCACTTTTAATTGGGCTGTCAAAGGCATGGATTCCAGCTGGACTTAGGGCCAAAAACCTAAATTCTTACTTTCTCACAGCCCCGCCCGGCCACACTTAAAGATACGGTACCCGATTTTGTTCTCTCTTAAAAACATGAAAAGCTGTACTAGTTAATTTTAAATGGTTTGCGGTGATCCGAAGTTATTCCTCACTTACCCGGTTATGGAAGTTAATGAAGTACAAGTAGTGCTTCAGTAGAATTTTTAATTATCTGTAATGTAAGTAAATTTTACAGTGGATACTTACATTTGTTCTAAACCTAGAGTAGCAAAATATCTATTGCTACTACATTTTGTTTTTGAGCCGTGCATAGGTGAGGGCAGCTATGTCACCAACTGGAGCACATTAAAATCCACAAGAAACAAAGAAAAAATATCTTCTGTTCTTGTGACTATGGTAGTTGTGACATTCTGGATGTTTTCAGTCTGATGTCAGTCATAAAAATACAAATACAATTGGTCACGGTGATGAGAGCAGAGTCATAATGTTGTCAATTGTGAATCACCAATAGTTGAGCCAGGAGCCATCCGCTGTCAGGGGCCCAGAGACAAATTGACTCCAATACATTTTTGAACTGGACTGAGAAGTAAAAAGTACTTTTCATATGATTTGAGAGTTTATTTTTGCCATGTTTGTGGTAACATCCTGACGAAAGTTTTTGAGCTCAAGCTTCAGGTTTGAGCAAACAAAATAAATACACAAAATTCATAAGACTAATTAAGAAATCTGTATCATTTTTAAACAATATCACTACATTTAATACTTTAACAACACTTGTATGAAGTACTTTTACTTTTTACTTAAAGTATATTTTTAACATGCACATAAATACTTTTACTTAAGCATTTTTTAAGCAGACTTTTTCATGTGATACTTTTCCTTTTCCTTGAGTAACTTTTTTACCTCTGTATCTGAGCATCCTATTATTCACCACAATGAATTTATAAGCACGTCTCCCAACTATCAGACACCAGAGCTGAGTTTTGCCAACAACAACCAGCATGCTAACTGCACACCTCCTGATTATGGGACAGCACACAGCTTATTTTTACCTCAAGAGCTGCTTATACAACATATCTGTACTGGGGCAAAAAAATTTTTTTCAAATACATGGGAACAATCTGGCCCTTTAAGACACTTCCACGACTACTTTTAGCGCTGGTATTACACTGTTGTAAAATGCATTAGCAGGCCGCCCTTATACTGGTAAAGGTGACGTCAGTTGAGTAGGTGACAGGTTTAAAGCGGTGCCCAGAAAAACGTGGCATTTTCCCTCACAGTTTGCTTTGGTGCCCTGAGCTGGGTTTGTGGGAGGTGAGCGCTGCAAATACGCTGTCCAAGTACTTTCATGTATTTTATGAAGTCCTTTATAGAGATGTAAAGGAAACGTGCAAAATATGTGTTATAAACTTCAAAGTAAAAGTCAAGAACACAAGGGGTAAAGTGAGAACTTGTTTTGAAATATTAAATATCGTTTTGAAGTAGTAACAAAGAGGTGAATGGTGAAAAGTTCAAAGTTTTGCTGGATCAATCAACAATTCAAAACATGTTATACCTTTTAAATGGTCAAACGTTCTTAAAATGGTGTAAGTAAGAGGATATTTTTAAGATCAAATTCGTCAATAGAACAAATTATTACATATATTAGCTTTTTTATATAGATTCAGGTCTGAAAACAGAAGAAAAATAACAAAATAGTCCCTGATCTAGAAGTTATTTGGACTCAATAACTGTGTGAGAAAGCTCTGCTGCTTTATTTTCATATCTGACTTTGAACCGGGACGAGGGGGCTTTTTTACTCTCACACACCCGGTATACGGTCCTGAAGAAGTCAGACTGCAGAGGGCGCTGTCGTCCTGCCTCCACCGACAGGAAGACAGCACCAAAACGTGTTTAAATCAGCTGATTGGACACATGACAGCAATATCTTGTGGCCACTTTGAAGAATACCGCTAGTGAACAATCGAAACTGGCAGGAATGAAAACAAACTAAACTTTGGTCTGAAAAAAAAAAGGATTATCAGAAGACCAGATGAACCTCATTGGACAATTATTTATTTAAGTTGTATTTATCTTTTTATTTTTTTATTTGTTATTTCTGACCAATCTATGTACGAAATCTAAATGCGAGCTGTGTGTGTGTTTGTCATATTAACTTTACTTGTTCAGATTATAAAGCTGGTGACACACAAGAGGACTGGTGATCGATTAGATACTGAAAATAAAAGTGAATTAAGGATTTCATTATTTATTTATTTTTATCAAGATGCCAATAATTGTGACTCGCTGAATCACGATGTTTCTCTCACATTAATCACTTCAATCCGACACTGTGACCTCCCCACCCCCGTGAGGCACCACTTTGCCCGTCTTACCTCGCCCTCTCTGTGCCACGGCCGCCCGTTCTGGGGGTATTTACTCTGGCTCTGGCGCTTCTTCTGCCCTCCGTCCGCAAATTTACACAGCAAAGGCTCCGTGGGGGCTGCGAAGAGAAGACAAGGTCGAGTTAGGGAGGACAGCCTTATGTGACCTCTCCAAATAACACTGCAGCAATATAAACAAAACAGTCTTACACAACTGCATTTTAAATAGAAACAATATTTATGATTTACTAAAACTATTTGGGATACTACGCAGAAGGTACAAAGACGTGAAGGAGAGAATAAATTCACTCAACTACATATCAAAACAGCACGGACAAGGAAAAGAAACTGACAAAATGGTTCGCAATATATTTCCGGACAGTAGGTGGAGCTGGTGAGGCTGTGGGACAAGAGAACATCAATCTGTGATAGCTGAAGAAGAGGAGGAGATGAGAGGGTGAGGAGGCTGGTAGATCTGCTGCTGTGAGAAGTTTCAGAGGAATGTAACTGTAAAAAACGAGAAAATATTGACAGATGATTGGTTGATGAGCGGATAAGAGGCAGAGTAGGTAAAGATATATAAGAGAAGTGAGTATATTATCTGTCATTTGTCAAATAAGTTGAACAAAGGGTTAGTTGTGAGTAGAGTAAAGAGTAAAACTTTGAAACTCGATACTTATTTGAACAAGTATCGATGCTGAAAATTAGAAACATGCAAAATATGACTTTTCCTGAAGAGTTTTTAATGAAAATATCACTATACAACTGTTATTCTGTGTTGTATTAGCTAAAAAGAAGAGAATGAGGGAGAGAAAGAACAGGCAAGACAGAGAAGAGAGAGGGAGAGAGGAGGGGTGAGGAGAGAGGATAAGAGAGACAAAGGAAAGGAAGGAGTGAGGGAGGGAGGGAGGGAGGGATAGGAGACAGGAGAAGGATGATAATGACAAACAATGAGAGTAAGAGGGGTGAAGAGAAAGAGAGAAAAAGGAGGGAAAGGGAGTGTGCGGGAGGAGGGGAAGAGGTGAGAGTGTGAAGTGAAGAGAGAAGGAAAGAGGGAGAGAGGTGGACAGAGGGAGTGAGGAAGAAAAAAAGGAGTGAGCGACAGGGAAAAAGAGACAGAGGTAGAGAGGAAAGGAAGGAGTGAGAGAGAAGAATGATAGACAAAGTGGGAGTCAGAGAGAGAGGAGAAGAGAAGGAGAGAGGTGGAGAGAGGGAGTGTGAAAGAAAAAAGTGAGTGAGTGACAGAGGAAAAGAGACAGAGGTAGAGATGGAAGGAGCGAGGGAGAAGAATGATTGAAAAAGTGGGAGAGAGGAGGGAAAAATGAGAGAGGTGGAGAGAGGGAGTGAGGAAGAGAGAAAAAAGAGAGATAGTGAGAGGGAAGGAAGGAGTGAGAGAGAAGAATGATAGACAAAGTGGGAGACAGTGAGAGAGGGATAAAAGGGAGAGTGGGATGAGGAAAGAAGAAAGAGAGAAAGAGAGAGAGTGAGGCCAGGGAGGGAATATAAGGGAGATAGATGGAAGGAAGAGTGACACAGAAGAAGAGAGAGAAAGAGGGAGGAGAAGATGAGAGAAGTAGAGAAAGGGAGTGTGAAAGAAAAAAGGGAGTGAGCGATGGGAAAAGAGAGAGTTACTGTGAGGGAAGTATTGATGTTGATAATTATGAACATGCAAAATTATGAGTTTTCCTGAAGAGTTTTAAAATGGTCTTAATCAATTCGATGTATCTTTAGAGCTCAAAATCACAACTGCTGCCTCAACAAAACAGAAAATTAGAAAATCAAACAATAAAACATACGTTAGTCATTAAAAAGCAAGAACTAACACGACAGAACTAGGACCAAATGAAAAAAAACACTATACAACTGTCATTCTGTGTTATATTAGCTGTTATACGCAACATTTTAAGGACTTTTTCCCATTCAAGCACCATTTTGTTTTAAATTATTAACAGCTATCGCAACACCCTTAGTTTCTCATTATTCCGAAACCCACCATGGACAACCTAACCCGTATGTTTTGCGAGATAACCGTAGTATCCCGAGGCCACGCACTCAAGACACAGGGAGAACATGCAAACTCCACATAGAAAAAAACAGAGATAATAGAGTCTTCCTGGTTGAGTTTGCACATCCATTATCTTTCCTCCACCCCCTCCCCTCTGGCTCTGCCCTCCTGAAGAGCTCCTCCACAAATTCCCAGAGCAGTGATTTTGGCAGGCCCGCGGTCGCCATGACGAGGCTGGCAGCCCATGAAAGAGCAGAGCAGGGTATTGTTGAAATAATAATCACAGTAATCGCACTTGTAACTGCCGCTGACACGGTAATGCAGGCGCGCTCTGTCAGCCAAAATCATTTCATGAACTGTTCCTGTTCCCACTGCATTCTCGTGTCTTAAGTTGAAGTAATGAGTTATAAATACGAAAATTAAGTACTTCTAAATATGTAATATGTAAAATGGTTGTGTGTATCTGTAGTTGAATATGTGACGCAAAGAGTAAGTAACTTTTTTGGGTCAGACTTTGGGACTGTCACCTGCGACTTTCAATGATGTTTTGCTTTGCCTGGAATGTTCCACAGTGTAGCATTGAACTTCTCTATGTTACATCTTGCATTAATTAAATATGAGTTACTTCTACTTCTGACAAATCCAAACCATGGACATAACACGTTTAATGCCGTACTGTAACTTATCACGATAACACATTTTGAAGTTTGATATATCACTGAAGCAAATGTAGACGATACACGATAATACTGAAACTTCTAGGTAAAGCAGGCACCAGAAAAGTTATACAGTGCATGTTTAAGTAGATAAAAAACAAACTAAAGAAAAAAAGGGGGAAATTAATAAATGTATTGTTTTTGTCAAACTGATAAAAAAAAAAGGATTTCGTTCTCTAATGTCTGAACTCAAGCATATCACTGACATAATCGGCACAAAAATTTGGTTAATTGCACAAAATTACATGTTAAACGATAATATATATGAAGTAATGGAATGTAATGAAGTAAAAGTAGTAAAGTACTGTACTTTAGTATACATTTTAGGTATCTTTACTTTACTTACGTACATTTTACAGTGGATACTTTTTAATTTTACTTCATTACATTTGAGAGCAGGAATCTGTACTTTCTCCTCCACTACATTTCGAACTGGACTGAAAAGTAAAAGTATTTTTTATTATAGTTTGAGAACTGCTGAAAATGTATTTTTAACACATTCATAATTTGAGCCAACAAAAATATACAAATAGCTTGAAACGGCTCTAAAAAAAATAAATAAATAAAATGAACTAAATTCAGCATAAAGCTTTATAAGACCTCAAAATCTGCGTTAAATATTTTTACTTTTCACTCTTTAAGTACATTTTTAAACAGGTACTGTAATACTTTTACTTAAGTAGATTTTTTTGGGTAACACTTTATAATAACTACACCTTAATTAGTCTTAATAAAGCATGAAAAATGACTTACTTCCCCAATCATAACCCCTTAAGTAAGTAGTTATCAAACCTGAACCTGCTTAATAAACTATAAGTTGATTATGAATTAAGTCTTTGTTCATACTTTACTAAGACTGTAAATTGTGTAGTCATTATAAAGTGTTAGAGTTTTTCATGTGATACTCTTACTGTTACTCGAGTACTTTTTCATTCTGGTATTTGTAATTTTACTTAAAAAAAACTGGAATTTCCCCACTGTGGGACTAATAAAGGCATATCTTATTTTATCTTAAGTAACAAAAGCGAGTACTTCTTCCTGCCCTGCATATATGTAACCGTGTGATTGTGTGAGGTCAGTGCACCGCTCTCTACTCCAGCATAAGTGACAAGTGCTGGTCTTTTGTATGCAGTGGTTTGATAAAAGCCCTGGAGTGCAGTGACCTCGGCCGCCTCACAGATAACTCTGCAAAGGCCACGCTCTCACACTGGAGCTGCAGGTGAGCGCACCACAACAGAAATAGAGCCGGCTAAATGACTGTGCTCATCAGATAGAGCAGGAACAAGCACCGCGCTGAAAGACCAGAGACACGAGGCATGCTGGAAGATTTTCCCATGAGAAACTGGTGGTATTTTAAACCAGGGATGTTCAAGTCTTGGAACTATATTGTAATTATTTTGTTTACTTTTAACTTTTACTATTATTTATTGCTATAACATAGACTGGGGCATGCCTCATTGGAGTATTCCCAAAAATCTACTTTCTGTCTATCTTGTCTTATTCTTACTTTTAATCAGCACGGGTCCCCTCCTTTTCATTTTGTACTTAAATTGCCTGTTCATATGTAGTTTAATGAAGTTTTTTCCAATTTTTTAAAGTGCAATCCATAAACTGTATATATAAATGGACATAGCTAACCTGCTAGCTGCCACATTCCCAATATGAACTGAGCATGAACGCACTTCTGGCTCCATCGACTGGCTCCAATGCACTTTCTATTGAAAAACTGTCGGCCCTCTCTCTGTAACCGCTGCTGTCAGTACGCTAAAGCTAAAAAAAAAATTAACAAAGGCTTCAAATCATAGAATGTATCTATAAATGGACATAGCTAGCCTGGTAGCCACCCTGTCCAAACAGGAAGTGAGCCTTGGCAAGCTTCCAGCTCCATCAACTCTAATATTAACTCGCTCTGCATGATCCTGGTTTTTTTATTTTGTTATTATGTCCGTAAATCAACATATGAGCATTAATAACAGACAAATTGGGTGACTTCTTTCCCCGAGCGCATTACCTTTAACAGCCTGGCCCTGGATTGGCTCTTGGTTGCTATGATACTTGTGGTCAGAATTCCAAATATGGAACGTTGCTCCAAATTCGCTCCTATAACCGCTAGCCCAATGCTATTTTAAACAGTCTATGGTGCGAGCATGTTGCACTCTGCTGCCTCCTGCTGGTCCCTTCATTGTTTTCTTCACGTTAAATTTAAAATATGCTTTGCTGTCCAGAAATTAGTCTTCAGCATTTGACCCATCCTTCAATGACGCTTGCGCTGTAGTTTCTAAACTGCAGTATTTATAATTGCCAGTACAGTGAATATCTCCTGTAACAAATTACAACAAAAATTTAAATATTCCGGTTGTATTATTATATTGAAATCTGCTATGAAATAACTGACTTTCTTTCACAAATCCATTCCAAACCTGAGTGACCTTTAACCCTGGGACACAGGAAGTCACACCTGCTCAGTGGATTTGCCGGCGACCCAAAACAAAAGGGCGGAAACGGCTAAGCAAAGGCCCCAGCTTTATCATGGGTCTGTTCCCCGGGCAGCTTCAGACAGTGGGCGCGATGGCTGTCCAAACAGAGGACACCTGCCGACCCCGCGCTCCTGTCAGCGCCTTTATATTAGCACCTGACAGGTACAGGACAGGAGCAGGACCGCGAGCCAATCAGCACGGCCCCGACAGCAGTATGAGTGACAGGGACCTTAACATGCAAACGGCACCGAGGACACCCGCCGAGAGACGCTGATGGTTTAATCCACCATCATATGACAGGACGAGAGGACGGAGAGATGGAGAGAGTGAAGGAGAGACAGAGAGGGAGAGAGTGAGGGAGACAAAGAACACGAGAGACAGAAAGAGCGAGGGAGAGAGGAGGCTTGAGGTGGGAGAATAAGAGAGAAAAAGGTAAAGAAGAGTGAGAGATGACAAACAAAACGAGTAAGAGGGGAAAAGAAGGGGAGAAATAAAGAGGGAAAGGGAGTGTGCGGAGAGAGAAAATGATAAAGGGGTGAGAGTGTGAGAGGAAGAGAAGGAAAAAGGGAGAGAGGTGGGGAGAGGGAGTGAGGAAGAGAGAAAAAAGGGAGTGAGCGACGAGGGAAAAGAGACAGAGGTAGAGAGGGAAGGAAGGAGTGAGAGAGAAGAATGATAGACAAAGTGGGAGACAGTGAGGAGAAGGGGGAGAGGGAGGAGAAGATGAGAGAGAGTGAGAAAGAAAAAAGGGAGTGAGCGATGGGAAAAGAGATACTGAGAGAGAGAAGGAAGGAAGGAGTGAGAGAGAAGAATGATAGACAAAGTTGGAGACAGTGAAAGAGGGAGAAGAGAGGGGAGAAGATGAGAGAGGGTGTGACAAAGAAAAAAAGGAGTGAGTGCCAGGGAAAAGAGAGATACTGAGAGGGAAGGAAGGAGTGAGAGGAAAGAATGATAGACAAAGTGGGAGACAGTGAGAGAGAGAGAAGAGGGAGAGCACGATGAGGGAAGAAAGAGAGAGAGAGTGGGCAGTGAGGGAATAAAAGGGATATAGATGGAAAGAGGAGTGACACAGAAGAAGAGAGAGAAAGAGAGAAAGAGGGTTGAGAAAATGAGAGGTGGTGAGAGGGAGTGAGAAAGAAAAAAAGGGCGCGAGTGACGGGGAAAAGAGAGACAGAGAGGGAAGGAAGGAGTGACAGGGAAGAATGACAGACAAAGTGTGAGAGAGGGAGAGTGAGATGAGGGGAGAGAGAAAGAGAGAGAGGGGCAGGAAGGGAATAAAAGAGAAATAGATGGAAGAAAGGAGTGAAACAGAAGAAGACAGAAAGAGAGAAAGGGGAGGTGAAGAAAGGGAGTGAAAAAAGACAAAAGAGAGACAGAGAAGGAGGGAGAGCAGGGAGGTGGTGAGGGCAGTTAAACATGTCATCTGAAAGGAACTGGTGACAAGGGAGAGATTTGAAAGTGAACAGAGTCATTTGGATGTTAATGAGGCAGAGTAATTATTTGTTCAAATCAAGAGGCAGTGTAAATGTTCGTGATTTCAAAGGAGTCATTTTGGAAAGAACCTGATTTGTGACAGAAATATGATGCACAAAATACAAGACAGCCGTATGCGTGTGCTACTGTGGGCTGAGAGCTAAAAGGATTACACTGTATACAGCTCTGGTTTCACTCTATGTAAGAGGAACTGTCAGACTGAGGAAATATGAAACTGACAACATATTCAAAACCTCCAGGAACAATACAAATACTACAATCGCCAGCAAAGTGTAACTCTATAATGGAGTGGTTTAAAGAGGGTGGATAATGAGCGCCGTGTTTGACTTCATTCACACTTACATATGGGTAATATTTGACGTTCTGTGCAAAAATGCAAATGGTCAGCCATAATAAAGCATGTTATGTGCACTGGAGTCTTTTCAATTAACAACTGGTGGATTTGAGATGACATCAGACTGACATATGAGATATATACGTAGGTTTCTCTGTCAGTATCGGCCAATATTGATACTGATTCGCTGTCTCTGTGTGGCCTTTTTGAACAGACTAACGAGTGATGTATGGCTGTAAACATGTAACAAATTATTTTATATCCCAGATACAGTTGTCCCTCGCTATATTGCTATATTTAGTGCAATTTTGTATGCTTTTTTACAGTGTATGAACGTGCATCGTGTTCTGCGTCCTGATTGGCTGAGGGACTGTAAACCGTCGTCAATCACTCTCCTCCGTGCCGCGTCTCCTGTACAGTACAGAATGTGTTCAGACAAATTTCCATAAATGTTGGATCGCAGTGTGACTCTAAAGTGCTGTACGTTTGCAAGTTTTCTACCCGACAAAACCCAGAATTAGATAATCAGAGGGAGCGAGAAAGAGAGAAAAAAGGGAGTGAGGGACTGGAAAACTGAGAAGAAACATAGACAGTGGGAGACAGTGAGAGAGTGAGAAGACGGGGGAGAAGATGAGAGCGGTGGAGAGAGGGGGTCTGAAAGAAAAAAGGGAATGAGTGACAAGGAAAAGAGAGATGCTGAAATGGAAGGAAGCAGTGAGAGAGAAGAAAGATATAGATTGGGAGACAGTGAGAGAGGGATAAAAGGGAGAGTGGGATGAGAGAAGAAAGAGAAAAAGAGTGAGGGCAGGGAGGGAATAAAAGGGAGATAAATAAAATGAGGAGTGATTCAGAAGAAGAGAGAGAGGGGGGAAGATGAGAAAGGTTAGAGAGGGAGTTAGAAAGAGAGAAAGAAGGGAGTGAACAATGGGGGAAAGACAGATACAGAGACCAAACCCACAATGTCGATGAAACGTTCTGCACCGACAAAGGCACCTACAAAGATTTAAACTTTGAGAGTGTTTAAACAAGAGAGAAATGTGAGAAAATGTTAATGCCTGTGTGAGAAAAGTGTATAAATTGTGTGGTGAGGGGTTTTACAGCTGCAAAACGTATATAATAACTGTAAAAAATAAAGCTGAACACTTTGCGGATTTCGCCTATTGCACGATAAACAAGGGGCCACTTTAAATACATTTTGTCATTATTTTTAACAAAAGTGGAAAGTGAATTTGTAATCTTTAATTCAGCTTGGATTTTAAAAGCTAAATATTGGTATCACCACAGCAGTCGTCTAAGTATCAGATATCGGCTAAAAATCTATCCATCAGATCATCTCTAATAAATCTGAGCCTATAATCTATAATCAGAAAAAACAGCCCAATAGAAAGTATTAAATGAAGCTATAGCTCAGTATATACATTCCAATATCCACATATGTTTGGGCAGTGAGAGGAAGCCAGGGAAAACCCATAGGAGCACAGAAGGCCTCAAAGACTTACCCACAACCTTGCTGGAAGGCAGAGGTGCTAACAACTCTGCCACTTTGTACTCATTCCAGTTACAACTTCAGCTCCAAACTTACACGAAAAGCAATAATAGTGTTGAGCTGTTTCCACTGACCAGTTTCTGATCAGGGTGGACCTCAAGTCGCACCCAAAAGTTCACTTCCTTTTGACCGTGCCACTGAATCCAAGCCTAGCATTTCGCACTTGTATCATTATTTACAAGCGTGTTCACCAAAGCTTAACTGGGGCTGTGTGACTCCGATGCTAAACCTTATAAACTTGTATTTTCCACCACAAGGAGGAATATAAAAACCACCACGGGGGCTGGAGGTATCGGCTGAAACTTTTCGACTTGAGAGAAAAACAGAAAAACAAACCAAAGCTCTGGCACTCTGGGAGATAATTAGCTATCGGACAAAATTTGGAGAATCTGACACAGAGCACGCTGACGTTCCCCTGGTAACAATATACTCACGGTGCCCAATACAAGTCAACAAAACAAATTATGTAAGTCTGCAGCTAAGCAACATACCGTCTTGAGAATGTTTGAACTCCTCTGATCTATGACGATAAGCAGGGTTGGGTCTGGTCAGTATTGAGACTCCTGGGAATACTAGCTGCCATATTGTCGCTCTGTCCTTAGGCAGAAGTAGCACCAAAACTATGAATGGAATGAATTTTACATCGACATTTGAAAAAGTACTATGTGACTATTACTTTTCACACTCTCCATATAGCTAATGCTAAATCCCCTGGAAATGGCTGCCAAAAACCATTGCCAGAACCTGCATTTTTGGCACACAAGCTGAACTACTACGCAAAGGAGGAGGAGGGCCCTGTAGAGAGGCAGTGGGTCTTTTCATTGAACTGGTATTATCAAGATTAACAGTACTGTATTTTCCGGACTATAAGTTGCTCCGGAGTATAAGTCGCACCAGCCAAAAAATGCTTAATAATGAAGAAAAAAAACACACAAGTCACACTGGACTATAAGTCGCATTTTTGGGGAAATTTATTTGACAAAATCTGAGACCAAGAACAGTAGTACAGCATGCTAACGTAACATATTTATATTTATTCAGCTACATGAAGCATAGATGACAAACTGAATACGTGTCTGGTATGTTAACGTAAGATATTAACAGTTAATCAGATAACTAAAGCATAAAAAACAAGCTACTGGTACACAAGCCTAAAGTGCCCTCACACGGTTGTCAGTGTGATAATTACGAAGATGTGAAATTATATATTTTAATGATTTCACATATAAGTTGCATCTGAGTATAAGTCGCACCCCCGGACAAACGATGTAAAAAAGTGACACGTATAGTCCCGAAAATACGGTACTTATTTTGGACTTGTTTTAATCATGAATAGGTCATTATTTAGCTGTTTGCAGTTTAATCCTAATCAATGGCTTGTTTAGTCCAAGTTTAGTCCACATTAAGATTATTTGATGTGAGGTCCCAGTTTTTTCTCTTTTACATAGTCCTACTACTGGTATTGGATAACAAAACATTTGCAGAGGTGTTGTAAAAAGTTCAAAAGACTCTCCAAGTCGCTAGACAATTTCACAGTCCTTTTCAAATTTGCTTGTTAAAATATTCTTTCTCTTTAATGATCTTATTTCATGGGGAAAAAGACACAAGTGTTTTTGGTCAGGGGTCAACAGCTGGTGCTAGCACGGTGTATGAAATCTGCTAATTGGGTTTACAAGGGTTGCCGTAGGAACTGGTAAACATGCTAACGAGTGTGGAGTGCAGGAGGAACACGGGGTTGTGAAAGGCTAAGGCCAGTTCACCAGGAGTTTATTCTAATGGGTGCTCCGTGGTCAGAGCACGAAGAATTTATATAACCAGCAGACTGTATGTAATCATGGACTCAGTGTAGACTACGCGTATACTGGAGTGTCAAATGTGCTAGTTTTGGATGTGAAGAATATGTTACAGGAATGAACCACGTATGACCCAAAAATGTGCTGTATTCTGTACAATAATGGTTGTTTATTGACTCAAAAGTCCACAAAATCAGTACAAAATATTAAAATAAAGTTATCTTGCTTAAGACCATCGATTCTCTTTAGCGACAGGCTCAAAAACACACATTTGTGATAATTAACCTTACTTTAATAGCTTCAATATTTTTGAAATTGGTTTAAAATGATTGAATATAACAAAGAAGGGTCTAAACGATAAGTAAGGATTACGCAACGAGAAGCAGTCCGTTATAGAATTTTTATCAACTGTATAAAGAAGTGGACTATGTGAATGTGACGCCACCCCTAGCGCCGGCTCCAGTGAAATTAAGTTAGTCAAGGTTAGCAGTTACAGCGGCAAATTTGGAGACGAGTTCCCTATTTGGAATTCTGCCCACGAGTATCATAGCAACCAAAGAGCCAATCCAGAGCGAGGCTGTTGAAGGTAACGCCCCTTCCCACCCGCACCACTGGTTTAGCAGGGAAGGGGCACTTAGTAACCCCGTCAATCGAACCTGTTGCTAACGCTAGCGGGGAAAGAAGGCGCCTGATTTGTCCCTTATTAATGTTCATATATTGATTCAGCGAAATAAAAATATCAGGATCATTTGGAACGGGTTAATACGAACATTTTAAGACCAAAATTATGAAGCTCACTGCAGCAGATACAGAAGGAGGGGTGACAGTTTTTCAATGTAGAGTGATTTGGAGCCAGAGTCGATGGAGACACAGCAGCTAATATGTGAGCTATGTCCATTTATATATACAGTCTATGGTTTTAACGCACTGGAGCAGAGTCTAGAACACCACAGCGCGCGCTTCTATGGGACATAAAAGACACAGATTTCGCGGAATTACCTAAATCGGTTTAAACGACAAAAGTAAAATGCAAACGAGTATAACAACGAACAAACAAAGACATACACATTGATGATAATAATCTGACCCCTACACTATCCTGGATAAGGTCCTTAGACTTGAGTGGGCTCTGGACCAACAGACTTTAATATTATCTGAAAATGGATGCATGTTAGTCCTGACACATCTGCAACCTCCCCGTCCTGGTTCAGTCCTGGTTTAGTCCTGGTTTAGACCTGGTTTAGTCCATGGGCGTGTATCTTTTTTGAGTTTTTCCTTGCCGAGAAGGAGGGTCTAAGGACACAGGGAATGTTGCTTGTTTCTGTTGGTTAATCTGCTTGTTTCTTTCCAAAATCTGTTTATTGAATTGATTTGGATTAACAAAACTTTGTATGGCCTAAAATGTAACAGCTGCAACACAAAATAATGATATTAATGAACATAACCAACTGAAATAACTGAATTATCTTGAAGCCAGCCCTCACAGTCTATAATCGAGCATCCATGGATTTGTGTTCATCAATATAGAGACACTGCCAACCAAGCCAAGTGCCCGAGCGTCGCAGATGTACTTTACAAAACACACTGCTATTACTGAAGCTGCTTAAACTTGCGTAAGTGTTACTATCGCTTCTGCTGTATGTAATTACATCTTGTTTCCAGTACAACATCTGCGGGGAATCAGGCCTTTTGTGTGCTCAATAATATCCAAATGTGCAACCAGCTGACAGTGTTTCTGCCTTTCAGCTGTGGACAAAGTTGCGTGCTACTTTGGTCCCACAAAGCGTAAAAAACATCTTGATCCGTGAACGCAAATCATATCTGTGTAGTAACCTCCACCATTGTACGAGCTTCTCTCAGTACTCCAGCTACATCTGCTTGGCACAAATCATGTAGGAACGTTCCCGAGTGACAATAGAGAAAAGTGGAACAGCTTTAACCCATCATATTCACAAAAGAGCCACTTACGTTTGCTGGGAGTCAAACTGCTTGGCCCTGGTTTGCGCTGTCATGAGCAGAAGAGACGGAAGCGAACATAAGGAGGAGTCCAAGAACTAGTGCCACTGAAATCTGCCACATGGACAAGGCCAGGACATGGTTCTCCCTCTGTCTTTTCACAGCAAATGTTTGGCTTTTGAAGTGCTATCTTGCAATGGAGCTATAACTAAATACAGAAAAATGTGGACTAAAGCTGTACTAACTTAATATACATCGTGAGAGCCAGAACAAAAACATGAACTTTCCCAGTACTAAACACGTCCATAAAACATCACCGGATCAAACCAGGATAAAAAACAGAAAATATTAAACAAAAATATTAAACTCCAAACTCTCTAGTTATTGGACGAAAACTCTAGGTTATGGCTGCCCCATTAAATGATGCTTTACAAGAGAAAAAAGATGTACTATGCAACATTTCTGGTGGCATTATTGCATTGCACTGTATCGCTTTAAACCTATGAATCTCCATGGAGACAGGCAGGACACGCAGGTCAAATCTACCTCGTATATACCAAAATGTTCTCTAAATCGAAAAATATGAAATGTTGAAAATGTATGTTTCACAAAAGGACCCATACCACAACTTGACAACCAAAAACCACAACTTGAGGACCGCTACTATGGTAAAAATAATACTTCAGACTTCGGTTTTGAGCAGGGCCCTTTCTGTAAAATCAATTGTATTGCTCAGTGCACGTTACCAGAGCAGAGCAAAGGCAGAGGAAGGCAGAGGAGACAATATTTTGTATGGATTGTGCTGTAGTGTGCAGCAGCTTGAGGGGATCTCTAATTGGATCAACAACTGTCTGATCCCCATCAGCCAGCGTGACCTGAGTGAGAGAGGAGCCATGAGCCAGAGCCGGAGCAGAGGAGAGAGGACACGAGGAGGAGGTGGAGATATGTGGACATGATAAAGAAACATTAGAATGCATTTGGATGTTAATGCCATCTGATGGAGCTTTTACCCAAAACCATGTGGACAAAAAGCCCCCTCTCCAATCTGATCCAGACAGCTGACATGTGTGAAGTGAACCTGTCTGTGCAACGGCAACAGAGACATCACGATCTAAAGGGTAACACGGTGTGAGTATTAACACGAGGCAAACATGAAAATAGGGTAATAAAACAGTCAAAAATAAATAATAAACAAATAAAACTAAAAATAAATATAAATAAAATAAACAAACAAATAAAATGTAAAAATGAACAAATTAAATTAAAAATAAAATAAACAAATAAAACTAAATATAAATAAAATAAACAAACAAATAAAATTTAAAAATAAACAAATTAAATTAAAAATAAAATAAACAAATAAAACTAAAAAGAAAAATAAATAAAGCTAAAAATAAAATAAAGCTAAAAATAAAATAAAATAAAGCTAAAAATAAAATAAATAAAGCAAAAAAATAAAATAAAATAAATAAAACTAAAATTTAAATAAAACTAAAATAAAAAAAATAAAAAAATTGAAAAAAATAAAATAAATAAAATAGACAAGCATGGTGGCAAAGTTGGACAGCTCATTAGCCATGAGATTTTGCATCTAACCAAACATAGGAAGAAAAAAAACAGTGTAGTTGATTCTCTGTGTTTTTTGTAGCACTCTGGCACAAAGTAGGACTTTCTATAGTACTAATATACACTAAATGCGCAGTGAAAGTTTATTTATTATTAAAAAAGTTTGATTTGATAAATCTCCTTGAAGAACAGTAGTGTATGTGACCAGACGTTTCCAAAACTTCAAGGTCAGGACCCAGAAAATAACCATGCAACCAACTTGCAACCCCCAATGCAGAATGAAATTAAAAGCAGTAGTAATTTCAAAATTTTAGGTTTAATTATAGTTTAGTATATTTCAAGAGATTACTGTGCTATTGGACCCAATTTATATCAAAGAATTGATAATGTAATTTTAAAATATTATCTTGAAACTTTGGAAACTCACTTTAGACAATGGCATATTGAAAGAAAATGAAAATAAAATGTTTGGTCCTAGTCAGTAATGTTGATGATGTTGCAAAAAATGTAACACTAAAATTTTATATTGAGAAATGCTAGTGACTCCAATGTCTTTTTTAGCTTTCTACCATGTTATGATGAAAAAAAAAACATGTCTAAAGAGGTTTTAGATGTCGTCCATGCCTTTTTCTTAGTAATTTAGTCATCTCTCCTGGGCTCTATGTGAACACTCCTTACGGTTAGCAGTAAGATCCCATCCAAAACTCAACCCACAAGCTTACATCACCCATGCTCCCATATGACAATTCTCCATATATATACAAAAGCATGATACAAACCTGTACACAACAAATGGACAAACCTGATGTGATGCTGAAGTTTCTTTCCAAAACAATAAAAGGCAACATGGTGATCTAAATATGTTATGTGTCAGCAGTTAAAACACCAACAGAACTCAAATACCTGATCAAACGTCCACACATAAATAAAGCCAAATGTAACTGTTCGATGCATTCTGAGCGTATAACTGACAAACAGATTTTTGTTGACGTCGCAGAATAATATCGCTGTGTATGTTCTGCAGTTTTGCCGTTGTCAGACCGGCTCTACGGGAAGGGCTGTGACGGATCCCAGTCGATAGTTTCTCACAACTGCCACGGCGACCTCGCACCCTTCAGCATAGAAATGAAGACGCCGGGCCATCTGCTGACAGACGCTACAACACAGCTCAGTGACACAGCCCCACGGACGAGTGACCGCTCCGAGGAGAGGGGAGAGATAGTGACAGATACAGGACAAAGATGGGACATGGGGAGGGGAGAAAGAGAAAGAGAGAGGGAAGAGACAGGAGGGATAGGAGGGAAAGAAAAATGGGAGAGGTTGAGGAGAGGGAAAGAGGAGCAAGAGTAGAAAGAGAGGGATGTGAGAGAGAAAGTGGAGAGAAAAAGGAGAAAAGAGGGGAGCGAGAGGGGAGAGAATTCCACACATGACGACGTTAAGTGAAAGCTAAATACAACAATTTTGAATTAGATCAAATTGGTTCAATAAAAACAAGTAATACATTAATGCATCTATGTCCCCCTCTGGTGAAGTGTGAGAATGCAGCAGAGGTGGGTCGGCCAGTCTCATTATAGATGGTAGCTTTAAACATATAAGTGCTATCTAGAATGCTGTTGCTGTAATCAAACATAACTATTTGGTAAGAAACTAATGTAATAATAATGTAATAAGAAATAATGCATTATACTGGTGTTGGGTTAGAGCAGGTCTGAACCATAGACTATAGATAAATGGACATAGCTAACATGCTAGTCTCTGTGTTCTAAATAGAAAGTGATTATGGGCTGTGCTTCTGACTCCAATTCACTTTACATTAGAAAACTGTCGCCCCTCTCTTTAAATGCTGTTGTCAGGCTCTACATTTTGGTCTTAAAATGTCGTATTGACCCGCTCTACGTGATCCTGGTGTTTTTACTTTGCTATTGTGTCCGTAACTCAAGATATGAACATTAATAAACACAAATCAGCTGCCTTCTTTCCCTGAGGTGCCTGCTGGCTTTGGCAACAGATTTGATTGACAGCGTTGCTAAGCGCTAAGGGAAGGGATGTTATCTGCCACAGCTTCGCTCCAGATTGGCTCTTTGGTTGCTATGAGACTTGCGGTTGGAATTCCAAATATGGAGCCAAGCCCGAAACTCGCCCCGTAACTGCTAGCCTGGCTGAGTTTCATTTGTTGGGTGACGTCACACTCACTTAGTCCACTTCTTTATACAGTCAATGGTCTGACCATACATAAAAAGAGAGGTATATACAGTATACCAGGGAGGGCATCTGATGTAAAACTGTAGCTTAAATGGATCTTAAAACGGTAGGTGAACTATTTAATGTGGCAGGCTTGTAAAAAAAAAAACACAATAAAAACGCTCTGCTATATCTTTTGCCATCTGCGTCTCGTTTAGAATAATGGACTAACAACATCTAAACATTAGATTAGACCAGTTACTTATAAAATGGAATGACATTGACGTTGAATGTTACACACTGTGGTATTTTCTTAGCTGTGCTGTTATTCCAAAAATCCCCAAATCTACAAATAGTGTTTTCAGCCTCTTACAGTTTTGTGCGACCGCATTGTGGCTGTGTGTAATTGCAGCACTGGGCAGCTGTGCAAAGAAAGCCTTGTTAGAGCGAGAGAGTGTGTTGTTCGTCGTCGGCCATGTTGTTGGCACAGCGGAGTGGAGCATTAGAAACATGTGCCATCAACACTCCATCCACAGAGCCCAGGCACACTGCAGTCAGCGCTGAAGCTTACAGAAATAATCAAAAATAAGTCCCTGGTTTAGTACAAATCAAATCCAATGGTACCACTACTGTTTACTTCTGGTTAAAACATACGGTGGATTCATCAGCTTTAATGTCCCTGGTTTATCCATCCATTTTCTTCAGCTTATCCGGGGACATGTTGCCGGGACAGCAGTCTAAGCAAGGACTCCCAGACTTCCCGCACCCCAGACACTTCCTCCAGCTCCTTCAGTGGGACCCTAAGGTGTTCCCAGGCCAGCTGAGAGAGTCCCTTTTTTTATCAAATTTTTCTGATATAGTTGGTTTAGTTAGTCCTTGTTTAGAACCGTTTTAAGCCTGATTTAGGCCTGGTTTAGTCCAGGTTTAGTTCTGTTTTAGTCTTGATTTAACGCTGGTTTATTTCTGGTTTAGAGCTAGTTTAATTCAGGTTTCGTTCTGGTTAGCTATTTAAAAAGTAACGTGGGCACACATGCTTGTTCAGACCCTAGAATATAGTCCTGGTTTAGGCTACATTTTAATCAGTTTCTCCGTAAAGCCCTATGCCTATTTTAACCTCAGTTTTGTTCTGGTCTTGATTTAGACCTAGTTTTCTTTAGGCTAAATTCTTCTTTGGTCCTGGTCTAGTTCAGGACCGCACTGCTCATTTGGACCAGCGAGACTAAAACCTTGGATTTAAGAGCTCGCTGTGGCTCCAACATTTGAGACATGAGCCACATTCACTCCAGTGGACAGTAAGCAGCAGCCACAGTCCCGTCGACCGGCTGGGCTAAAAGTGTCCATGCCTGCTGTGTAAATGTTATTGTAATATGCGGATAGGAGCCTCATTAGAGCTGGCACACTGAGGCTCCTATGATGTTGTTGTTGACTCACTATGGGAACTACGCGAGTGTCAGAAATGGCAGTGGAAGTTGCTGATTAGGCTAAAAAAAATGCTCTCCTTGAACCGCTAAGAGAAACCTTGAAGCATGTCCCGCAGGAGTTGGCAGCAGCTGGAAGCCACCACCTGTTTGGCACCATACAGGCCGTGCGCACTTTACTCATATATAGTCTGCACTTAAATAAATATATTTTCATCGGCAGAAATCATTATGTTTGCTTAATGCGTATGCAATATCCTAACATATGGAACCTTTCGGGAAATTAAATGTTCTAGATTAAACATTGGTGAATAATGTCTTTTTAAGATTGGGCACGGCACCAGTGCATGTGTGAAAGGGGCTAGTGAATTGCAGACTGCAGCCAGAGTAGAAAAAAGCAATTACAGAGCAAATAAAAGATTATTATGGCAATTTGAGTGGGTTGATTTCGGCTAAATATGTGTTGCTATAGAAACCAACCTCATCACTAAAGGACAACTATGTGACTTTGTACATGGAGGGTCCGAAACCCTCATTTCTGGATGGAGATGTTTTGAGATGTTGATTGTTCCACAAAATTTCATTAAAGTCTCCAAACAGATGCCGATAGAAATAACTGTAATTGAACAATTATAAGATAAAACCACGACTATACTGTGGAACATTTCCAGCAGCTGTTTGACGGGCAAGAAAATACACGTTTAATTAGTAGGCTATATACTGTATTGTTGTTATTATGTCATGTACTCTCTTTGCAAATGCTGTTTTGGTTTACAACAACAGATGCCAAAGCAAGAATCTAAATAAAAAATGGAAATACACACAATTACTTCTCATATAGTAGTTGGTATACAGTTAAAAGTTAGAAGTAAAGTTAGAAGTAAACACATTTCTGTTCCTGTTTGAGTTAATTTCCCTGTAACAACGTTTTTCCTCACAGATGCATTTGCAGGTCGCTTCAATAACAACCAGTCACATATATCGTTTTCCATTCCCAGTCTATGTTGTACAGTCATCTCCTATGGTCCAACAATGACACACACATACACACACACAGCGCTCGTCCCATCCATCAGCTTTGTTTATTTGTCTGGATGTGGTCCGGGATCGGTATCAGCCCAGCAGTGCATGAAGAGACAAGCAGCAAGATAGATAGATAAGTAGCCGGACTGACAAACGGACAGGCTAGCTCAGATGTGGAGTGAGAGATGGATTAGCATGTCACGCACTCCCTACATAACATTACTCTTGTTAAGTGCGCTAAAGCTAATCGATCAGGACCCCCACCATGCGTGTGCAGAGCTCCTCTCTCACACGCCGTTCCCGTAATCCATAATATCATCTGGAGACTCCTTGGGAACGTCTCAGTTTAAAGATAAATAGAAGCAGATGCAGACTGACATGACACTGTGCTATTGCTAGGCTTCCCTGTTCCAGTCATTTATAGTTTGCATGATACTTAACCACACGATACATTGTGAATGACCTTAGGATATAACGTATTCTTTACTGCACTTATAGGAACATTTGACCCTTGCATTTAACCCATCCATCATTGCTGCTGGGGCTTTATGTAAGGAGCAGTGGGTGAACATAGTGCAAACCCATAAACATGATTACTCGCATTGCACACTGTTTTTAATGTTGTAATTTAAACTTTCTAAATTGAAGAATCTTTTTTTGGAGGGTTCGAAAAGGGCCTAGATTACTCAAACATGCACGAATGACATCTAAAACCTCTTCAGGCATGTTTTTTAATGAGGGAACGATGTTATAACATGTTTGAAAGCTAAAAAAAAAAATCAATTCAAGTCTCGAAATTGCTTTTCATAATGAATTTGCGTGAGCACATGTTTGCAGGTTAATGTACATGACCAAACAACAGGTTTAGTAGGGTTAAAGGTGCTTCATTTCCGCTTGCAGGTGTATCTGGCTCTTATTGTGACATATATAAGCTCATCACGAAGTGCATGGTGTTTAACTGGACACCTGCGTGGCGACTTTGGTTTGATTTGCCGCTCGGAGCAGAGACGTACTGTGCTTCTCGCTCTGCGCTCATAAAGAGCCACGGACTGATCTGCACTCGTCCATGTGAGCACTGATGGGCTTTATGTGTAAATATAACTGCGTGTTATCAGCACCGCTCCTGAGCACGGCATTTCTCCTGACAGGTAAGACTCCCAACCCAACTTATGCATATGATTGGTCAAAACATGCTGAAATATAATTCTAAACTCATACTTGTGCCATTTAGGTTTGTTCCTGCTCTGTGTATAAGTCCGTTAGCCAGTTATATTCCACTTCAGGTCCAAAAATACAGCCAGCTACGACGCCATCATAAGAACACGCAGTAAGAAATGACTGAAACGCATTTGATCTCCTGCTTTCTAGGGCTACATCTAAAAACCCAGTGTATCTCACATCTATATATCACCCGCTGTGTGCCCCAGTTGTACGCCTCAGGGCCCCATCTCCTCTCTTGTCCCTGCTCCTCTGGTTTTGCTGCAGGACTTAAGAGCAGTAGCATCAGTCTGCCTGTGGGGGAGTCTGGACTATGCATGTGCCACTACTGTACGTGTGGGTGTGTGTGGACGGATATTTATCACATTGTGGGAACGAACATCTGTACACCACGGAGACCCGCCTTCTTTATGTGGACAAAAACCAGGTCCCCATGACGTAAATCCTTTATTTTTCGATCAACACTATGGTTTACAGTTCAGATATAGGTTAAAGCAGGTTACGCTTAGGGTTTAGGTTGAGGTTAGGAAAGACGTAATTATAGTTAAGGTTAAGATCAGTCTCCAGGAAATGAATAAAAGTCAATGCAGTGTCTCCACAAGGCATGCAACCTCTACATTAGTGCGTTTGTTTGTGTGTGTGTGACAGTGGAAAAGCTCAGCCCTGTTAGCCAAGTACGCTCACAGTGCTAACGCCTCCACTGACCCGACAGGCTATAGAAATGAATCACACACCCTCACACTGCCTGGTAACACAATACATTTACATACAACTGCAAATGCATTATTAAAGATAACATAAATAGAACGCAAGGCACAGGTCTATCATTGATTTTTTTCCAGGCTTTTGCAAGTTTGAATATTGCCATAATTATAGAGACTTGATTTATTTATTTTTATTAAGCTTTCTACCATGTTATAATGCAGTTCCCTCATCAAAACCATGCTTGAAGAGGTTTCACATATCATCCATGTACGTTTGAGTATTTTAGTGTTCTCTCCCAGACCCTCTGTGCAATACTTTCATTGTAATTTGTCATTATTTTACCAGTCAAATACAAGTACATTTTATGGAAAGTAACATAACTCCATTATAGCCTCATCAAACTTATTTCTTGGAGGTTTTGCTGAGCACGCATGGCATTTCTCAGCCCCGCTCTGCTTGACATTCATAGGGTTACAGAAATCCACACCGCTCCCTGCATCTCAAACAGCTCCTATTGTCAACTCCCACCGAAAAAATGGATTATCGACGCTTTACTAAAAGGCACTTGGACCCAACGCGGTGGAGTTTCCAGGTTCAGGGATAGGAAAGATGGCTACGATTTTTAACATTCAGGAATTCATTAACTGTAAATGGTATTAGGGAGAAGACAGAGAGAGCCAGGACTAAACCAAGACTGATTGTGGTTTAGATCAGAACTAAACAGACTACAGGCTAGATCAGGTTCAAAAAAGCTAACCAAGAATACCAACTAGATCTAAAAGACTCAAACCAAGGCTAGAATATTAAAATTACAATGCATGGAATACTGGTTTGGTCCTAGTATGAACCCAGTTTAGTCGAACTAATCTGGACCAAACCAGGACTAGAACAGAAATACTCCAAGTCTACATCAGGACTGGGTTCAAACCACAGACTGTATATATAAATGGACTAAACCAAGACTGATTGTGGTTTACATCAGAACTAAACAAACTACAGGCTCTATCAGGTCCAAATATCTAACAAAGAATACCAACTGGATCTAAACAAAGACTGAAACCAAGGCTAGAATATTACAGCTACTATGAGTGCGATACTGGTTTGGTCCTAGTATGAACCCATTTGAATCCTGATAGACCTGGTTTGGGCCGTCTTTAGTCCTGGTTTAGTCCTGGTCTAGTCCACATTTAGTTCCAGGTTCAGGGTGCATTCACACATGCACACACCACATTAAAACTATGACTTAACTAGAACTAAACTTGGAACAAATCTGGACCAACTGAGGACTAAACCAGGACTAGAACAGACACAAACCAAGTCTACAACAGGACTGGGTTCAAACCACAGACTGTATATATAAAGGACATACCTAACCTCCGCAATCCAAATAGGAAGTGAGCATTGGTACGCTTCCAGCTCCATCCTGGTATTTTTATTTTGCTATTGTGTCTGTAAATCAAGACATTAATAACAGACTAATCAAGCGACTTCTTTCCCTGAGGTTGCACTCCTTAGCATTAGCAACAGGCTTGATTGACAGCGTTGCTATGCATCCGCTCTCTGCTAAACCAGCAGTGTAACAGCCTTGCTCCAGATTGGCTCTTTGGTTGCTATGACATTCTCGGAAAACCAAATGTGGAACTGGGCTCTAAATTGGCCCCTATAAGCTTCATTTGCATAGAACCAAACGCTATGGGTGACGTCACACTCTCTTAGTCCACTTCTTTATGCAGTCTATGGCGCAAACCAGCACCAAACCAGACTGAATGTGCTGTTGGTTCCAAATCCTAATTCAATCTCAAATGTGCAAGCGTAAATAAAACTTCAATCTAATTCAGGACAAAAACGACAAACAACCCAGGTCTAAAACTGGACTACAGCAAGACTAGACCGAGATGGATTCAGGCTTGTGACGGATCGCCAGAGAGAGACCCTCTGACTCTAAATGACATTTGTAGGAAGAGACAAAGAAGCCATGTCGCTCGCAGAGAACACAAGGCATGTGTGTGTCTGTTAACTAGGTTTCCGGCACAGAGGCTTCCAGTAACAACAGTATGGACAGAAAAGAAAATGAAATTACAGCACTATAAATGAATTATCAATACACAGCCCTCCATGGTGTATCTGAGGGGGAATCAATGCACCATCCTGGCTGCTCCATAGCTGAAGGCTGGGACTGGGGCCAGAGCTTCGGCAGCCCGCTCGATAATGTCACTGGGGGTGATTGACGATCAATACAAGCGCGGAGGTTGATTTATGATCAATGAAAGTGGACCACCACGCTAATAAGGAGGGAGGGGCAAGGGGGCGCTATAACGTCCCCTTTACTGTAACTGATGAGGGATCAATGAGCAGTGGCACCGGGGCTGATGGGAGATTGGGGGAGACCAGGCCAGAGGAGGAGCGCTGTACGGCTGAGTGGACTTGGTCTGAGTGGGAGTCTAGTACAGGCTGTAATTAAGGCAGTGGTGAAAGGAGCGCTGATACTGTCTGCAGGTGCATTCAGGTCTCTCAGTGTCTAAAGAGCAGCCACGGCTCAGATCACAATGTTAACCTCACCGAAATGTGCTCAATATGTAGACTGGAATATCATTTACAGGTCCAATAACTGTTTTTTGGCTTTATAAAGACCAGTAGAACCAGAGTAATCCATTTGCTTGTGAGTGTTGGTTCATCTGCTTGTCTGTTATTGACCAACGACTGTTTCGCTGTTTGATTTTCTAACTTTCTGTTGGTTAAATCAACAGTTTTGTGCAGCCCTGCGAGGCGCCTGCTGCTCTGATTTTTGGGCTCTACAAAAATACGCTGAATTGAATACGGGGACAACACAGCACCTTAACCTCAACTTAACCTTGACCTGGACTACGCAAGTGCTCAACTGTTTTATCATGTTTTCCTGGATAAACAACCCATTATGCATTATTACTGATGGAAAAATATGAACAAAAACAAAGAAAGAAAGTACTACTAACTCAATAATAATCTATTTTTAACACTACAGCAGATATTTTGCCATATGTTGCTTTAAAAAGTCAGACTTGGAAATAAGTTGGAAGGCCAATGATTTGCCATTAAAAAAGACCATCTGTGAACATGGGCACTCTTTAAAACAAGATAATGTTTTGCAAAATTAGCTCCATGTCGCATTTGCACAGACTCCAGTGAGTGGTAAACCGATTTCTGCATACTATAGCCCTTTCCCCCCCAAAAAAGCTGACCATTCGTGTATTTGATTGGTTAATACGCCAGACAATCGCACCCATCTGAACTTGGAGGGATACTGGTCACATCTTCGTAAAGCATTGAGCAAGTGTGTATTCTTAGCTAGGCAGGCCAAAGTAATCACGCACATGTACTCATAGTAGCATAATCTTTGGATATATGAAGGGATATCATTTATTTTAGGCACATTATATTTAGAGGAAGCCATCACAAATCACTTGAATGAATCTGGACTTTGAACTGCCCAAACTACAAGCTGACCATGCTGTTTTTCCAGTCTGTACAGGAAAGCGTCTGCCATCCAAAACATTCCCAACACTTTCCCTGACAGCTGCAGGAGACTAATGGGTCAGGATTAATTCCAGAGTGAGTTGAGTACCTCACTCGTGCCATTCTGTATGTCTGAACTTCAAACAGCAAGGCAGACAATCACCCACTTTATAATTCATTCATTTCTAAGGTATTCTCTTTGTTCTTGGCACTAGTTTTTTCGGTCTCAGGAAAAACTTGCTGAACACAATGTGGCGTCATATTGCGCACGCAGATGGGTGGTGATGTGGTCCAAGGAGAGTTTTTTAAATCATATAAATAGAGCAGTGTTTGTGAATTTAAAAAGCGAGCAACCTGGCCATTTATTTGCATTAGAAAAATGGGCACTGAGTCAAGTTGAAACAGTGTGATTTTAGTTAAAGGAATTGCACAATAACCTAATGGAATAAGATAAAAACAACACAAGTAATTAATTGGACAGTGAGTGATTGGCTCTAGATATGAATGAAAACAAATCTACTCAAGTATAAAATCTCCACTTAAAGCACTTTTTTTGCTAGCATGTACAATAGTTTTCTTTTGTCACCATCATTAGCTGCCAAGAATACAGCAATTTGCATAATATACTTATTGCATCTAGTTCAACCTTTGTGTTTATCTTGGCGACAGGGCGACTATGCTCACCCTATATCAAAATATACGATTAGTCCATCATCATCCTGGACTTCGATAACCTTAACAAATACAATGGAAACTGGAAAACACTTTACAACTTATTTTTTGCTTAGGCTGCTGCGCTTGACAGAATTTTTGATGCTTACTTTTATAGCCAAATGCCATTTTAAAGTAGTATTTAATATTTCTCCTATGTATTGGTAAATGGTACATGGTTGCATTTTTATACAGCACTTTTCCAAGTTCAAGGCACTCAAAGCACCTTACATCGATAAACAACTCATCCATTCACACACGCACTCATACACTGGGGTGGGGGGGGCAAGGTGAGTTAAGTGTCTTGCCCATGGACACAACGGCATTTATCTGTGGAAGCTTGAATCACACCACCAACCTGTAGTTTAGTGGATCTAACCACTCTATCAATGATGTTTATGTAGAGAACGCTCTGCCAACTGAGCCACTATTGCCCCCATTGTTGTATTGTCGCTCTGATCTTTTAATCACTGGGCCTTGACGAACAAATTTCACTTTCTTCACACGTTGGAATGACACATAAAGAACCTTGAACCTATACTGTGCCATGTTTTACCTGCAGAGCAACAACTAATTGAGTCCTTCCTTAAACATCTAATGCTCTGAAAGCCTGTTGTTTTTCTATGGATGTGTTAACGGGCAGAGAACCACACACGTCCTGGTCCTGGGGGGACATACAGAGAAGAGGGGGAGGCGGGGGGTTTAAGCAATTGACGAGACACATCGATATCTCGTGGTGCAGGTAACTTCAGCTTGTTTAAAACTCCAGTCTGTTATCGGTGAGCTAATCGACACAGCCTCAAGGACAACCAGTGCGCCATCAGCAGACTGGAGGGGAGACGAGCCCACATGGACAGGTGCAGAAAAGACTTTTATTATGGAAATAGGTCTCTAGGCCAAGATAACGCCAGTCAAAACTCACATTAGCAACTGATAATGAGGTCCTATTGTTTTAAGCTCACGAAACAAGAAAGTTACTTTAGTCGGGGATATTGTCAGGTCAACAAAGCAGCAGTATGTAGCTAATCAGGTCTCATCAGGGACTCTGGGGCAACGCAAATGATAAGCAAAAGGGTTTTTTTTATTACTCGGGGGGGAAAAAAAAAAGTTGGCTAACCTACATTAGTATAATACTGTAACACTACATCACACACAAAGAAAAATGTGCTTCGTTCTTGCACTACTGAGCCAGGACCTCGTGCCAGAAGTCTCTTACTGGAGGACTACCCCTATGTATTCTGTTTAAGGATTGATGGGGAAAACGGGAACATATGAAACCAATCCGCATAAAGAGCATGCAAAACACTGGTTCTCATACTGTGGTGTAGTGCACTACTGGGGATTTGATTTGGGGTCATATGAATACACATTTTTTCCTGTTTTTCCGGTTTTCTGTTAGCCCTTGTTTAGAAATAGCATGGCAGTTGTTTAGTCCCACGTTAGAACTGGTGTAGCCCTACTTTAGATCTAAAATAGTCCTGTTTAAGCCCTGGTTTAGAACTGGTGGTACATTAAAGTCCATATATTTTCTTGATGGTTCTTGCTGTGAGACCATTGAGAGACCATTGTCCTAAAGAAATCAGACATTTGAGAGTTTTGAGGTAGAAGAACTAAAAAAAAAAACATTAAAGTAACACAGCAGCAGGGCTTACGGAAAGGACATAATTGCAAATACAGAGAATATAGCCCACGCTCATCTGTCACCAACGGCAACCAGGCCAGCCCCCACCAAGATGGGAGTCTAATTGGGACCATGATGAGGTCTGATGAGGCTGGAGCTTATTGAATTCCCAGGCCTGTTGTTTAGATAAAGCTGCAGAAGAACGGCTCCCCTCTTCCCCCTCTTCCTCCTCTTCCTCCTCTTCCGCATCGGCTGACTGTCCAAGGCAAGAGGCCCACACGCTAATCCACTCCTGTTCATTTGGTAGTGAAAAGTGAGGGATTTGGACAACCCTCACGAGTGCATATCTAACGCAATGTTATGTTCCAGGGTTGATTAAATTTCTTTGGTTTGCTGTTGTCACTGCAGAAATGTTTTCAGCAGTGAATCAGTAAACTCATTAGAGAAGAAAAGACATACATCTTTTTATGGCCAAAATTTAATGTAAAATTCCAAGTAACGCCAACGCACACTTGACTAAACCTAAACCAGTGGATTAGATTTCAGTATAATCACTTTAAAGGTGCACTGTTTAACTTTTCTGGAGTCTGCTACTTGCTTATCTCATGGATTTATTATATAAATCTGGAATTATGGATGTTCAGATCTGTGGATAGTAAAGATAGAACGATATGTTGGTCGGTCAATATTTAAACTTTTTAGTTTATTGGCTATTGGCCTTAAATTTCCAGCATAGTTTGATATTTTGTTTTGGTCAATACTCCTGCCTAAAAAATACACACAAAGTTTCATATTAACACTTTAATACAAAGAGACAGCTGCACAAAATGTGACTACACGACTACAAATGCGACTCTTATAGGTTTGCAGTAAAAAATGTCTTTGGGGGAGGTGGTAGTAAATTTAAATTAGATAATTTGGGCGACCTGCAACCCATCCCGGGTAAGCGGAAAATAGATGAATGGATAATTCATGGAAAAAAAAAAAAATCGGACCTACATACCGTCCTAAAAATTATCAGCAGAGCTTATTGCCGGTCAGTTGTTCTGGGGTCTAAATAATTGCCATCAGTATCGGCCATGGAAAAACCCATATCGGTCAATTTCTAGTGGACATGCAGGTTTTTTACATATGAGAAGTATTATTGAGAATCAAACACACCAGTCATTTAATTTGCAAATGCAAGATAGGTACATATAATGCTATACTGTGGAGCATTCCAGGAAAGCAATAACATCTCCATGTAAAAAACGTTACATAGTAAACATTTAAGCAATATGGGCATCCCTTCAGATCAGAACTAAAAAAATCTGTTATGGAGATGATCCAAAACAACTACCAAAGCTTTTGAGTCCACCTGCCTGCGATTTCTTCTATTTGACCGAGCTTGTGTTCAATAATATATTCTCCAGCCTCTTCTCAAGCGATCAACAAACTTCAAATATTGCACAGCTTTGGTTGGCCTGCCGAGTGTGTCCATATGTAGAGTGGAGAGTGTGAACGGTGATGGGGAGAGAGGGAGAGAAAACAGAGGAGACGAGGAAGTTACAGAACAGATGGCTAAATGGCAGGACAACAAACTTTTAATTCAGTGACTCATGCAGACTGCACAGAGAGGAGCGTGAAGTCACAGGGGGTGCCAAGAGACCCCCTCTGTCCGGGACGCCACATCAAAACACATTAAAGCTGATGGAATCTACTCTGCCTAACGCTGTCGGCTGCTCGCAACTGAATTTCAAATGTATACTTAGAGGGGAAAATATGGCTATATCTGGGTGGTTGGGCACACAAATCAGTACAGAGGCAGGGAGCCAATGAGCCTACTATATATAGCATTATAGGCATTAGTCATGAATGTGAAACATAGGCAATGCAAAGTAATGGGACTATTTTTCCATGTTGGTTATATGGCATCAGAGAAATAGTGGGTTTTTATGAGGCAAGAAAAGGCAAGAATTTACAAAGAAATGATTTTTGGTGCCAAACTTTCTGACTTCACAAGTGTCACTTTTTCTCTCTTAAAGCATTCACTCACCCAGTCAAACACATGGATTTGAATGTCTGTCAACTGTCTGTCAACTATTCGTTATGTTCGTTATATTCTGAGTTAACTGAGTTAAACACAGGATTTACATATCTGCGCCTTGCTGTTTTAGAAAGGTCACTGAGAGTGTGCCGTATTAACGCAATGATATGGAAAAAGGTCAAAGCAATGGGTTACGGAAATGCCTCAAGTCAAGGTCTGAAGATACAAGTCTTTATACAATTCTCTATTATATTATAAAGATCTGTGTTGACCATAGACTGTATAAAAAAGTGGACTAAGTGAGTGCGATGTCACCCACGGCGTCCAGTTAAATGAAGCTCATCGAGGTTAGCAGTTACAGGAGTGAATTTGGAATTTTGACCGTAAGTATCATAGCAACCAAAGAGCCAATCTGGAGCGAGGCTGTTGAAGGTAACGCCCCTTCCCGCCCACACCACTGGTTCAGCAGGGAGCGGGGAATTATGGCAATGCTACCAATCAAATCTGTTGCTAACGTGTAGAGCGGGTTAATACAAACATTTTAAGACCAAAATGATGAGCCTGACAGCAGCATTTAGGGAGAAAGGGGCGACAGTTTTTCAATAGAAAGTGAACTGAAGCCAGAGTCGATGTAGCTGGAAGTGTGCCCATGCTCACTCTGTATTCGGAACACTACAGCTAGCAGGTTAGCTATGTCCATTTATGTATACATTGTTGACAAAATGAAACAAAATGTAAGAACTTACTGTATTTAAAGATGCACTACGTAACTTTTCGAGTGGAGGGTACACTACATGTTTGGAGATGTTAATGCTTTGCCTAGACTAATCTACAATATGGCATTAAACTTCAAGCAGTGGTGTCAGTGGTGTTGAGAGGCAGATCTGCATGTTATTTTAGGTATGAGCCTTAGAACATTAGTAATTTAATACAAAAGAAGTAAAATAGAAGTTTAGAGTAAATAAAAGTTTCATGCCATACCGTGCACATTTTAGATAGTACAATCTCCATGGAAACTTGCAGGGAGCGGCACCTTTACGCACACCTTTAAAACTAATATAATTTAATCTTCTTTCCTTCTTTTTCCTCTTACAGAAACGTCAGTTAATCGATTTGTTTAGCCTTAAGCCGCACTTGTCCCATCTCGTTGTCTTCAAGTTCAAAACACAATACAGTAAGCTACATCTTTTTCGTTTATATTAGCATTTTACAGATATCCTAGCTATTTTGTAAAGCCCTATTTAATACAGACTTAAAACCCGATGTCATCCATGTCCATGTTCGGGGTCAGTGATGTTGGACTCAGATCATTGACTGATACCCCTGAAAGCCTCATTTTAAAAGCTTACATGCAGACAGTACAACATCCAGTTCACCAGGGGCACAGCCAATCAATATCAACTCCACTCCCCCAAATCGGTAGCATAATCCCCGATCTCCAAGGCCATTTTGATTTCAAATTGGACCCTCCCCTCTCCCTGACCCTTCCCCCTCTCCCCTCTCCCCGCTGTGCTTAGCCTTTGCTGCTCGCTCAACAAATAAGCCATCCCAAGAAATTGATTTGAGATTAGGTCAAGATCAAGGTAATTGATAAATCCATGTCTTTTTGTAAAAGAAAGTGACACCTAGTAATAAGTAATATTTTGTCCTAAAACATCATGATTTTTTGCTGAAGTAAATATAGACGATAAACGATCATATTTAAACAAATTTATGCCACTGACAATACCTCAAGAGCAGATTTAAACCACAAAAACTATTCTAAATCTACAATATTGTTAAAAAACCATGAGCTGTAATAAATAAACAGCAGAATAAAACACTTTAATAGTTTAGTTTGCATCGGTAATGAGTCTTAGAAGTTATTAATTCAACCTTTTAAGGCTTATTTCTTATCATACAGCCAAAAAATAACCACAAATTTCGTAGTAGTGCAAAGAAAATTTTCACATGATAAATACTGACACCCCCCCCCCCCCCCCCCCCCAAAATGTTGTTCAACTTCCATTTACTGAACAATAAGTCACTATAGTAATTTTTGTGACAGGCTTATTGCTGGATATTCCACAGTATGGCATTAAATCTCCAGCTGTGGGTCAGTTATGTGGAGATGTGACCAATTTATTTGGTTACTGTGTTGATATTGCAAAAGAAAAACACGCAAGATGGATAAAGTTTCATGCTATACTATGGAACATTACTTGCAAAGCATCAAAACCTCCGCGGAGACAAGCAGTAATCAAATCCAAGTGAATTGTTTTCTCAGTCTTTCCATCTGGTGACCTCCAAATCCTTCATTTACCTGACTGAGCTATTGTTCAATAATATTTTCAAACTTTTTCTAAGCAACCATCTAACTTCACTTACTGAATACTTTTGGTTGCTTTCAGCGGATTTATGTCTGATTTCCTGTAACGTTTCATACTTTCCAAGTTGCTACAGAGAATAAGGTCATGAAGTCCCAACCTTAAGCACATCTCTGCAGTGGAAAGGCCGCACAGGAGGACGGGCTCTCATGTGCATTCTACAGAGCAGTACTGTAGGTAAGATTATCACGAAAACATCTGAAACAATACTTCATCAGAGTACATATAGTGCCTTTAGGCTCCACTGCATTTTGTGGAGTAATAACATTTCTTTGATGAATCACTACCCGAAACAACACAGAACAAAACATAACCCAAAACTCTCGTCCGACTGTAATTTTGCATGCATTTTAAATGAATAACTCATATTTTCTTTAGATACACCAATGCTTCCTGCTTCAAAGAGAACCACGATGTACAGAGACCAAATATTATTGCTTTACTTTTGGTTTGACTCAGTTGAACATGAGGTATAATGATAACACTTTATTTTAGGTTACATCAACAGTTAGCATCAAACTAGCTGCTAATTTGATATAAATGAGTCTTTATGCAGACTAAGACATGAATAAGGTCTGAATAATCTTATTTTGCTTCTAATTAGACATTTACTAATATTTTCTTATTACTAAACTCATTAATTATTACTGCTTATTAGTATGCTAAGAAACACACAACATATATTTCTTGTAGTACTATCCCTTCAATGGTAAATTATCACATTTTTATATGCCTTCTGCACACTCGAAGCTCACCCATTCACACACACATTCATACACCAATGCACTGCAGATACTGGGGGCGAAGTGTCTTGCCCAAGGACACAACGGCATTCACCTGTGGGAGCTGGAATCGTACCGCCAACTTGTGAGTCTGTGGATCTGACCGCTCAACCAATGATGTTTGTGTTGAGAGCAAGAACACTTAATACCAAAAGCTTATTAGGATTATAACTTATGTACAAAAATGTTTTAACATGACACCTTTACTAAAAGAAAAGTGTACGTAAATGTCTAATTAGCGACTGAGGAACTTTATAAGGACCAAATAAAAACCACTGAACACCAACTCAACCACTAAAATGTATGCAGATTAGCAGCCAGCTAGTTCGATTTGAATGTGTGTCCTAATATAAAGGGTTAGGTTAAATCTAGTCCCTTTGAGCCATTATGTTATGCTATTGTGGGATTCTGTCCAAAGCAGAGGGTGAACAGAACATAAAACATAAAACATAAAACCTAAATGTCTCCAGATCCAGAGCAAAAAACTGGGTCCGGAAAATCTAACAGGAAAAAAAGAGTGACACCTAATATTTCAACATTAAAACAACGGAAACTAAAGCTAAGTACACCAAGCTGACAGTTCACTCAACCACAGGCACTTTTCCACATTAAAACAGAAATGAGCTCTAAAGGAAACTGTTATATTCTAGTATTTATCAAATCCAGCAAAATGTCATCGTTTTTTATTGTAATCTTAAAAAAAAAAAGAAAAAAAAAAAAGGATACATTGACAGCTAAACCACTTTAACCCTGGATTGAGTCGACATTTACAAGTGATCCCTGCTCTTTAAAAATGTACCACCTATCTCCACCCACTCCGTACTTACGGGTCATACATGTACGGTTCAATATAGTTCAGGGCCGTTTTTCAACAAATAAAAACACATAAATGAAAATCTGCTGCTTTCTACCATAGACTGTATAAAGAAGTGGACTACGGGAGTATGACATCACCCATAGCATTTGGCTAGCAGTTATAGGGGCCAATTTGAGGCCAATTCTGACTGTGAGTATCATAGCAACCAAAGAGCCAATCTGGAGCAAAGTTGTTGAAGGAAACGCCCTTTCCTGCTGGTTTAGCAATGGGCCGGCGCTTAGCAACACTGTCAATCAAATCTGTTGCTAACGCTACCGGGAGCAACTTCTGGGGAAAGAAAGCAGCTGATTTGTCTCTTATTAATGTTCATATCTTGATTTATGGACACATTAGCAAAATAAAAATACCAAGATCGTGTAGAATGGGGTAATGCAAACATTTTAAGATCAAAATAGTGATGATTATTAATGAGTATTTGGAACGTAGTGGCTAGCAGGTTAACTATGTCCATTTATATATACAGTCTATAGTTGCTACGGTGAATGGGAAGTGAATGGGCTCGTTTTGATTTTTAAGCCATTTTAAATCAATATTGCAGCTTACAATGAACAAAATGTAAAATATCAATTTACGCATGTTATAGTTTATTACTAAGTACAGCACCAAAAGCGTAACATGTTCTTTTTACATTTCTGAGTGTTCTCCTAGTGCTTTCTCTGCCCTATACGAGTTGATTTGTGGCGTGAGATTGAAGCTTGTGGAAACACCTGGGTGGATTACCTCACGTCTCCGAGTGGCTGTCTCTGCTCCTCTCTGACTGGCAGCAGCTCCATTTGGATCAGACTTCACTCAACGCGCTCAAGTGATTTACAGTACAGACACAGATGCACCTTCACTGCTGCCAATGCACGGACACGGTAAAAACAATGGTAATGCAGTCCTTTCTTTGTAAATAACAATATTGAAATTTCACAATATGGTATTTTCATGTATATCGTTTTTACAGAATGGCGAACAGGCTTATGGTATACTTGTATCTCTAAAAATCACTGTTATTTGGTCTCTAATTCGTTTAACAATAGTAACATTTTTATATATAGCCGTTTTCCATCCCTTCACACACACCAGTATATACAGATACTGGGGGCAAGGTGGGTTAAGTGTCTTTACTCAGACTTTATTCATGTCTTATACTGCATAATCTTAACATTTTCTTATTAATAAACTCATTAATTACTGCTTATTAGCATGTTAAGATCCACACAAAACATCTTTCTTGTGGTACTATCCCTTCGATGGTAAATGATCACATTTTTATATGCCTTCCGCACAGTCAAAGCGCTTTACATCAAGGAACAACTCACCCATTCACACACACATTCAAACACCAGTGCACGCAGACACTGGGGGGCGAAGTGTCTTGCCCAAGGACACAACGGCATTCACCTGTGGGAGCTGAAATCACACCGTCCACTTGTGGGTCAGTGGATCTGTCCATTCAACTAATGATGTTTATGTTGAGAGTATTAACAGTTATTACCAAAAGGGTATTAGGATTATATCTCAACCAGTGATGTTTATGTCAAGAGCGGGATTCGAACCACACAAACCAACTGTAATGTCTCAACAATGGGCCTACTATTATCCAAACGTCTTGATGGTTCCACTGAAACACAGGGTAGTACTCAGTTACATTTTGAATACATTTTGAAGAAGTTTTATAAATGCTGTACCTTGAGTCCTACTTCTAAGTAAAAATTTGCCTAAACTAACAGTACTTTTACTTGAATAAAGGTCAAAAGCTTCATGGTGAGTAATACCTTGGACCACTACCTTGTACTTCTACTTAGTAAGATTATTTTCAAGTAATAGTACTCTTCCCTTCCTACCTCAGCAAACGATCAGGAAACGGCAAAGGATCATGGTCTATGTAGTTCCACGAGCTCTTTTACCATGCTGCAAATGCTTTCCAAAAATCTTAAGCAATATTCCAATTCCATGATGATAATACTATTCTTTTGATATAATTTCTTCGACTTTTGTTTCCTGAATACGCTGTTTACCTGCTACTTTCAGTCCCTCCCCGGCCCATTGGGAGTGTGTTGTTTTCACCTGCAGCCTGGTTCTCAGACAGCATTCATACGTGGTACTGCGCCTCATAGCTACAGCCCCAGTCACAGTACACAGTATATTTATAGAGCTGAGGAGCAGGAGTGGTAATTGCCCACTGTCTGTTGCCTGTGTTTGGGGGCGTCAGGTGGATGGTATGATTTGGAGGTGTCTAGGGACCACCCCCGCGTGCTTCACCACTACACAGAGTGCTGGCTGTCCCCCACTGGAGCAGGTAATGGGGAGAAAACAGAGCCACTAAAAGCCCACGGCGTCCCGACAACTGCCACTCCAACAACACGCTGCACTGTGGGAGCAAAACAGCCGCCAGCCCGACTTACAGTAAGGAGAGCCTAAAGATAGACTCAAATCTGTCCTCATGTCTCAGGCACTTCTGCGAGAGGCTTCTACACCGGAGCCTTGGAAAAAAGTGTTTTGTTCCTCCTGCCTGTCTGTGGAGAGTACAAGTATTATAGAAAATGTAGGAATGTAACACTTTCGACAATGGGAAATGTACTCTGAAACTGTTACAAATTATAGGTGAACGCAGCCAATCCCAACTTTAGGAATTTTGTGGTGTATCTCCTAATGGGAATATCTAACACTCAAGCAATGTTCAAAATGTTCTAACTGTACTGAGAATGTTGTTGTGTAGATAAATGATACTTTTGTGTCTTTAGCGGCGCAGTGGCTGAGTGACTATGACTCACACACCACAGCAAGAAGGTTACAGGTTCGATTCCTGGGCTTTTCTATGTGGAGTTTGCAAATTCTTCCCATGTCCATAGACTATAGACTGTGTAAAAAGTGGACTAAGTGAGCGTCACCCTTCAGCTCCAGTCAGATGAAGCTCATTGAAGCTAGCAGTTATAGCGCCAAATTTGGAGCCCAGTTCCGGCCACGAGTATCATAGCAACCAAAGAGCCAATCAGAATGCAGACAGTTCTTGCTTGTACCGCTGGTTTAGCACTGAGAGGGTACTTAGAAACGGTGTCAATCAAATCTGTTGCTAACACTAAAAGGAGCAACATCGGGGAAAGAAGGCGCCCGATTTGTCTCATTTTAAAGTTCATATCTTAATTTACAGGGGAAAAAAAAGGTGAAATAAAAACACCAGGACCATGTGGAGCGGGTTAATATGAACATTTTAAGACAAAAATGGTGACGCTCAATGCAGCAGTTACAGAGGAAGGGGTGACAGCTTTTCAATGTAAAGTGAACTGGAGCCAGAAGAGGCTAGCAGGTTAGCTACATCCATTAATATATACAATCTATGTCTGCATTTGACCCATCCTTTAATGCCGGGGTAACAGTGTACCTATCTCCAGATTAAGAGTACCTAGCTGGAGAATTAGCCAGAAAAAACAGAGCACCTGAAGGAAACCCACACACACACAGGGAGAATATGCAAACTCCAGCTCAGAGATGAAACCATCACTGTGAGAAAATGTGAGGAAAGTACTAGAATAGAGTGTATTTTGTACCACGTCTGAGCTGAAAAATCTTGATAGTCGAGAGGTGGCACATATTTTTAGCCATCATGTCCCCGTCCCGCTGGCAGGATAAGTGGATGGATGGGGCTGGTCCAGTGCTGGTGCTCTGCTGAAATAACTTTGCTGACCAGTCTGACCTCCGCCTGCCCCTCTCACCAGTGTCCTGCTCAGGGCTCTATTTCGGGAGGAGAGAGGCTTCAGATTTATCTCAGTGCCCGCTGTGTCCCTCGATGGTGACAGTGACGGGACAGTCCCAAAAACTGATGTGTGTTGGGTTTTTCCTTTTCCCTCAAACTTCCCTGACGCCAGCACACAGTGGGGCATCACTCAGGGGGAACACTGGCCTGGTTTGTTGACATGTTTTCATAGGGCAGGGCGATACTGTCTGAAACATTTATCACAATATGGAAGAGAAAATTTGCAAACATGAGAGGAAAATCACTTCAGTGCTTCCTGAAGTATATGGTAATATTCCAGATTTCATTAAGTTCCCATGTACATCACACTATATCAGCAGGGATGTGATACGGCCCAGCCTGATTTAACCTGGTTCCTACAATCTGGGAGAGTAAAAGCAGACTTTTCTCAATCATTAAGAAGTTGGAAAGCAGCTATCACGCTGAAAAAGGATCTGGAAAACTCATTTTTCTGCTACATACGGCAACTGTTGATTGAACAATGGGGCCATTCATATACATTTTGTGTAAAGAGTACTATAACCACATACTGCTGAAACCAACTATTACTAATTATAATCATTCACACTACAACTACTACTGCTGCTACCACTACTTCTACTTTTACTACTACTACCACTACCATCACTACTACTTCTATTTTTACTACTACTACTTCTACCACTACTTCTGCTACTACCACTGTTATTACTACTTCTACTACCGCTATCACTACTACTTCTACTACCGCTATCACTACTACTTCTACTACAACTTCTGCTACTACTACTACTACTTCTGCTACTACTACTAGTACTACTTCTGCTGCTACTACTACTACTACTACTACTACTACTACTACTACTACTACTACTACTACTACTACTACTACTACTACTACTACTACTACTACTACTACTACTACTACTACTACTACTACTACTACTACTACTACTACTACTACTACTACTACTACTACAACAACAACAACAACTACTACTACTACTACTACTACTACTGACAAAATATTTCCAACACTTGAACACTTTTTGAGTTCAATGTGAAATACACACACACACACACACACAGAAAAAAATAAATTAAAATCCTGATGTAATATTGCCCAACTTAATGAAAGGTGCCTGATCGAGAGAGATGGAGAGAGATGGAGAGATGGAGAGAGATGAAGAGATGGAGGGATGGCTGAACCCTAAATGGCCTGTGTGCTGAGTAGCGGGCACAGCAGTGAGACCTTGGAGCATGATTACCGTGTTCATCCTGCTCCACAAACTCGATCTTCATTGTTGAGGACAGCAGTGAGCACACAGGGTGAGCTCTGTGACCTACTGTATCGCACGGGGCATGAATATGACATTTTGGAAAAGAAACGCCTCAGGTCCTGTGTTAGATTTAATTGACAGATGGAGAAAACCAACAGGAAACTGACTCCACTCTTAGAAATAGTGGAGATGGAATTTTAAGGTCACTGTGCTGGAATAAGGTTTGATTTTTTTGGCAGGTGGCAACCAGTATCTTAGAAGTGATAAAAGGTTAATCCAAATGAGTAAATGAGCAAAGTCTTTCCCTCTTGTCATGTTTCAAAGCAACTCCCCCTGTATTTTTATATTACTGACTATATACTCACTCCCATAACCTCAAATTTTTGTTACATATCTCTGTCTACAGCTATACCTATATCATCTCTGTATCTCTCTCTCTGTAAATCTCTCTCTCTCTCTCTGTATCTCTCTGTATCCTTCTATCTCTCTATCTATATCTGTCTATCTATTTATATATCCCTCTATCTCTCTATATATATCTATATCTCTCGCTATCTCTCTCTCTGTGTGTATCTCTCTCTCTGTATCTCTCTCTGTCCAATTCTCTCTTTCTTGCTGTCTGTCTCTCTCTTTCACCATCCATCCATCTATCTATCCATCTATCTATCCATCTATTTATCATCTATCTATCATCTATCTATCATCTATCCATCTATCCATCTATGTATCTATCCATCTATCTATCCATCTATTTATCATCTATCTATCCATCTATGTATCCATCCATCTATCTATCCATCTATCCATCCATCCATCTATCCATATCTATATCTATCTATATATCTATATCTAATAAACGAATACGATGTTCCATATTCACATTTAAAACATTGCTTTGTAAAGTTGTGAGCTAAAACGTTTCCTGAGTACACATAATTTAGCATACTTTAGCATTTCATCAACAGCTTGAAACTGTGGCTAGACCAACAACACTTCACAGGAATGTGTCATTTTTCCACCTCCAACTTTACATAAAACCAAACTCTTAAGAATATGTGCAAATCCAGCACTGTCATTACTTTCATAATGCCACTGTTTGATAGGAACAAAAATAAACTTAGACGAAGTCACTCTGATTAACAGAAGCGCCTCGTATTGTAAGCACATAAGTATCCTGCACTGAAGTATCGTACACACTGATTATCCACCTGTGACGCTCTTTTCATGTGTAATCTTGACATACTGAATGATTTGTGCAAGATATTCTTATAATGTGAAAACAACGGGACCAAAAACTTATCTTATTTAACCCAAACTAGCATTAATTAATTAATAATTCAAGTACAACAAAACTAAACCAGGAATAAACTAGATCAGACATGCCCAAGCTGTGGCCTGGGGGCTAAACGCGGCCCTCAGACCAATTTTTCTTGGCCCTCAGGCGTCCAGGTAAATTGGCCCATATTACCTTAAACAGTACTTTTTACTGTATATTTCTGAAAATCTACTTTAACAAGCCCATATCAGATATTTAATGTCTCCCATTGAGGATGTAAGGATGAATAAAGGTCTAGTGGTTCAGTCTAACTTGTAATAATAACACAGATTTGAAGTATTCACTGTATTGGCGACCAGTCTATGACCCTCAATTGACCCTCAGTTTTGTCTGTATTTTTATACGTGGCCCTTAATGAGAAAAGTTTGGACACTCCTGATGTAGAGGGTCCAATAATATAATTATTTCTGGACTATTTATTGGCAGAAGTTTGGCAGTAGACCTCTTAAAGTCGTTTCATGTTTGTGCTAACTTATTCTCAAATATGAGCACACTTATCCCAGACAGAGAGCCTCAGACACAGTATCAGCTCCGGTGGACAGCAGGGCTCACTTCGCTTCGGTCAAACTCACAAAAGCCCTCCTCAGATCTCCTCTGCCGCAGACACAACAAGTTCAACTTTGCTCACATCAAACTTTCTACAAACACTTTGTCTCCACTCTGGCCTTGTCCATCTGGGACTACTTATTCCTGTCACAATTTCTCACCTCCTCAAATCCTCCTTTCACAATTACACTGTGAAATTCAACTGGACAAAGTAACCCAAATAAACTCAAGAAAAACTATGACCCCAATTGGGAAGTCGTTTTTTTTTGTAACTTCAACGACTACAGAGAACTACGAGAGAATGGATTAACCGAGAGACCATGACAATAAATGTACAGCATAGATACATAAATAAAATGGGTTTTATCCAAGACAGAACCATATGTGAAATTACTTCCTGAATCCTATGCATTTAAAAGTGTTTAGCTTGTCTTTTTTGTCCTAGGTACAAACGTACAAATTAGTACAAAACAGTTTACACGAGGCATAATGGAGCATAGTGGCTCTGAAACAATGACAGTAATTGCTTGAGTTTTTAGAGACATTCTACTTAAAATAACTAAGTACAAACAGATGAAGTCTTCAGGATGCTCTATTTACTTGTATAGGGTAACTGTGTCTGAGACTATATCTTTCCCACTTTGGTGGTGTCACTCCTCCATATTAGATCTGCCTGAGCGGCGAGCAAAGTCAATCGTTTCAACTCCTTCTGGAGGCGCAGCGCTACACTGCCTCTCCGCTCTCTCCTATCTATCTCCTATATTTTTTTTCCCACTCTTTTTGCTCTTTCTCCTCTTTCACTCTCTCTCCTCTTTCTCTGTCTTCTCTCCCTATCTCTATTTCATCTCTCTTTTCTTTCACTATGCTCCCTCCCCTCTCTCTCCCTCTTCCTTTCTTCACACTCTCTCCTCTCTTTCCCCCTCTTCTCTGTCTCTCTGTTCCCTTTCTCTCTCACTACGCTCTTTCCCCTCTTTCCACTTTCACTTCCTCTTCGTCTCTTCACTCTCTCCTCTCTCTCCCCCTCATCTCCCTCTCTCCTCTTTCACTACGCTCTCTCCCTTTCTTTCTTCATACCCTCTCCTCTCTTTCCTCTCTCACTACACCCTCTTTCCTCTCCCACTGTCTCTCCTCTTTTTGTTTCTTTCTTCACACTCTCCCCTTCCTCTCTGTTCCCTCTCTCTCACTACGCTCTTCCCCTCTCTTTTCTCTCACCCCTCTTTTCTCTCTCTCAACTTTCTTCCCCCTCTTTCTCTCTTCACACTCTCACCTCTTTCTCTCCCTCTATGTTCCCTCTCTCTCTCTCTCCATTTTTCTCTCTTCACACTCTTGCCTCTCTATCTGTTCCCTCTTTTATCTCTCTCCAATCTCTCTCCCTTTTTCTTTCTTCACTCTTGTCTCTCTCTCTGTTCCCTCTTTTATCTCTCTCCACTCTCTCTCCCTTTTTCTCTCTTCACACTCTCTCCTCTCTCTGTTCCCTCTCTTTTATCTCTCTCCATTCTCTCTCCCTTTTTCTCTCCTCACACTCTTGCCTCTCTGTTCCCTCTCTTTTATCTCTCTCCACTCTCCTCCCTTCTTCTCTCTTCACACTCTTGCCTCTCTCTCTGTTCCCTCTCTTTTATCTCTCTCCATTCTCTCTCCCTTTTTCTCTCTTCACACTCTCCCCTCTCTCTCTGTTCCCTCTCTCTTGTCTCTCTCCATTCTTTCTCCCTTTTCCCCTTCACACTGTCCCCTGTCTGTTTCCTCTCTTGTCTCTCTCCACTCTCTCTCCCTTTTTCTCTCTTCACACTCTTGCCTCTCTGTCTGTTCCCTCTCTTATCTCTCTCCTCTCTCTCCCTTTTTCTCTCTTCACACTCTTGCCTCTCTCCTTGTTCCCTCTCTCATCTCTCTCTACTCTCTCTCCCTTTTTCTCTCTTCACACTCTCTCTGTTCCCTCTCTCTTGTCTCTCTCCATTCTTTCTCCCCTTTTCTCTCTTCACACTCTCACCTCTCTCTATTCCCTTTCTCTTGTCTCTCTCCACTCTCTCGGTTTTTCTCTCTTCACACTCTCACCTCTCTCTGTCCTGTCTCCCCTCTCTCTAACCCCCCTCTCTCCTCTCTTCTCTCTCTGTTCCCTTTCTCTTGTCTCCCTCCACTCTCTCTTGCTTTTTCACTCTTCACACTCTCACCTCTCTCTCTCTCCTGTCTCCCCTCTCTTTACCCCTCCCCTGTCTCTCCTCCTTTTACCCCCTCTCTCCTCTCTTCTCTCTCCTCTCCGTCTCTCCACTGCCTAAACAAACTTTGAAGCCAATCAAAGAGCAGAGCTTTTGCAGAGCAGACGATCTCAGCAGGTGAATTCTTTATATTTCGTTGACAGATCCACTCAAAGCTGCTGCTAACCGCTGCCGAGTGATTGATACAGTTTGGCTGCAAAACAAACAAAGCGTGACAAATCCAGATTATTGTCTGTGGGCGAGATAAGGTTATAATGAGAAAGTGCATCAGGGGAAATTGATCCTTTTGCAGAATGCTGTCTGATTTAACCGGGATGCAGTAATAACCTCCTGTGTGTCCTGGGACGTGGGGGGGTGGAGCTGGGGTGAGGTAGGAGGGCACGTTTGAGCTCTCTGTTAATGTTCGAGACGGAGGAATGTAGGGCAAACTGTGGGGTTATGCACTGATCCAGTAAAACATTACCACAACTGATGGAAGAAAGAGTAACAAAATATAGGATAGAAGATATACAATTGTACTTTTGTGTTCTCCCAGGTTCCAATACCTCTGTAGAACGTACAAACACCGTCCAAAGAGCAGCTCGGGACCACAATCTGCTGTGCAACTCCATCTCAAAGCCACTAACCGCTCCTTTGAAGATCATGAGGTACAGATCTTAGCCAAAGAAAAGAAATGGTTTGAGAGTCGAGAGGCAATTTTTCTTAGTAAAGACAATCCATCTTTGAGCAGGAACGAGGGGCTTAGGCATCATTTATCTCCTATTTATAACTTCATCCTCAGACCTAAATCAAAACAGGGAAAACAACAGTGATAGCCGGTATGCTAATGGTTTTGAGCGTATCCATTAGGGACCCAAACCATTATGCAAAATCTGACTCAGTTCACCCATAGTGTAGTTCAGTGTGTAGCTCGATACACTGTAGCTACGTAGCTTCTCCCTTCAGACAGAGATAAGACAGTGTCCACCAGCAATCTGACCAGAACTGAAGAAGCAGCAGGATGAACAGTGAGAGGTCATCTTCTAAAACATTTGTCCTGTTGTCAGAATTGAATTTTTCTTTTGCTCTGGTCTGAAAACACTGTGCAACAAAGTGAATATTTTGTCCTTGCTGAATAAACTGGAAAAAGATATCGTAAGAGTTTATGAAGCTTTAAGGGTCTGTGCTAGCATCCCTACACCAGCAACCAGCATATTAATGAGAAGCTACAAAAAACTGCTCTATTTGAACGCATTCTTTTTGGTATCAGATGGATTCAAGTACTTATATGGTACTTGAGAAAAATACCTTATATGACAAAAATTGGAAGTATAGATGGTCCTATATTACACAAAATTGACTCTTGTGAGATTTATGCTGTTATAATGGTGTTATCTCCTCAAAAACATACCTAGAGTTGTGTTTTGTTTCATTCACACATGTTTTACTATTTATTTATCATTAGTCTGTCTACATCTCCAAAGCTCAAAATGCTCCGTTCCACCTTGTGATGTCATCAAGCTGTAGTATTCAAGTTAACAGCTCCTTTTACCTTTAGTTCAGTAGAGATTGACAATTCCAGGACTGAAATCACTCAAATGATTCCAGTGAGTGCGCCTGGAGTTTAAAAACACAGCGCAGCACTTCCCGTATTACCACGCGATGACATCACAAGGTGGGACAGAGTGTTTTCCGTTTGAAAGAACTCAGCTCAAACATGCAGGATTTCTGTGTCAAACATACGAATGAAACAAACAACAAAACTACAGGTCTGTTTGTGATGAGGAAACAACATTATAACATAGATCAGAAAATAAAATAAATTCAGCCAATCAGAATAGACCTCCCTCTAACTACTTCTTGCAGTTTTTGTTTTCCCTAAGTGTCACAAATTTGAACTTTTGCTTCTATCACACACAGAAAAACACAAAAACAAAACAGCTTTCCTATCGACACTCACGCTCGGGTCGAGGAGTATATAAAGATGAACGTTTATAACATTTCTAACCGCCATCTGAAATCTAGTGACAGCCGTGGCCCCTTCCTACTTGGATAAATCTACATGCCATAGACCACTTATTAGCCCAGGGAGAGTGGGTGGGACGGCCCAAATTAACATGGATTACTCGAGTATGACTGACACTTGCGGAGGGGCTTTCGGGGACTTATGGCATGATTTGGGACTAGTTTTTAATTCAGCGAGGGCTTTAAGATATCGTGGGCTGTCTGCGTTTTTCTCACAACGCTTTTGCCTACATTAAAAACGCCATCAGGGAGAGAACAGAGTCTTTTTACTGCAAGAGTACTCCCACACTTTCTTATACTGTAAGTCCAAGAAATAATTAGGAATGTGTTGTCAGGCTATGGTTTTTAATTGCACTTAATATCACGGTTACAGATTAAAGACAGAAATCTAAATACTTCAACCACCTCTGCTCCTTTTGGGGAACAGCAGATCTTTTTGCCAATTAGTGTGCAGTGACTTGTGGATTTCTTCAGTGTAATTTATGTCAGATGCCCGTTCTAATGGAGCTTCTTTGTTTCGTAGTAATGTATTGTTTTTACTGCCTCATCATGGGCAAAAAAAATACAAGTTTAAGAACTGAGTATAGCATCATCTGTTCATTGGTATAAAGACTAATGATTCTAGACTAGATTCATAGGGGCTAAACTCACAGATCTGTTGTTATAGCAGTCAAAAGATATATAAATAATTTTGAAAAATGATCGCAAAAAAATAAAAATAAATAAAAAAAACAACAAAAAAAAACAACTAAAGTTTGGACACACCATCTCATTCAATGTTTTTTTTTCTCCATTATTTTAGGTATTTTCTACATTTTATATACATATGAAAGGCATCAAATATATGAAGTCAGAGATATATAATAATGTAGTAAACAAAACATTTAAATAACTAATAACTCAATTAACTTTATCTATAAATATATTTTACATTCAAATGCTCAAAGTAGCTGCTCTTTGCTTTGTCGCAAAATATTTTGTAGATATTTAGATATTAATCATTTCACTTTTCTACATTTTATACACATGGAAGAAAAAGTTAAATTACTACAACATTTTTTTCAACAAAGCAAAGGGTCACTACTTTGACAATTTGAATATAAATATAAAGTAAAAAATGTAGAGTTACTGTATTTACCTTTTTGTTTTTACTACATAATTCCATATATCTTGCTTCATACATTTGATGTCTTCCATATGTATAAAATGTAGAAACGTAGTAAACATGAAGGAAAAATCATTGAATAAAAGGATGTGTCCAAACTTTAGACTTTAAGTCTTTAAACATTTGGACACATCTTTTTTTTTCTTTTCAAAGAAAAGAAACTTTCAAAGATATATGGAATCGTGTAGTGAAAAAAAAAAGTTAAATAAAAATAATCATTATTGTTATTATTATTATTATTATTATTATTATTGCTATGATTTTAAATGTAGAATTATTTAATGTTTTTTCTTTGCTCTATAATTCAAAATATCCTCATCTATTTGATGTCTCCGTACGACATAGAAAGTAGTAAAAATAAAGAAAAATATGTGGTGCGTCCAAACTTTTGACTGGTAGTGTAAGTCAGTATGGTTCTGAGATATAATGTTAAAGGCTCAAATCTAAATACTTGAACCACTGCTCATTGCGAGTCACACCACATCAGTTATGCCAGATGCCTGTTCTAATGTGACGTTCTCATGTCAAGTACAGGTGCAGAGGAAAAAAAGCAGTTGTGAGGAAAATGAACTGAAGAATTGAGTATGCACTATAATCCTCTCCTTGACATTAATACATATGAGGCTAAACTCAGAAATATGTAGAAACAAATATGAACTAACACTCATTTCCAAACTGCATAATCCTGTATTTGCATATGCAGTGCTTAACATACATTAAACAGAGTACACAGATCACTGAAAAAAGAAACTGAACTTCAATCTGTGCTTAACAGAGGGCACAATGCTAAGCTAAATGATAAAACAGATAGCGTCATGAGAGCAGAGCATTGGGGAGCGGGAACAGGAAATCGTCTACAGATTGCATGTTTCCGCTCGGTCCCATCTCCCAGGGCCACTGCGACTCCTTCCTGATGCGCTTTTAATTATTTATCCAGCATCTATTGGACAATATTGGAGCAGACTCTGAGCTACACTGCCACACTGGCACAGCGACAGCAACAACGGAAGCCAATAGGAAGCATCACAAGCAGCCGAGTCTCTTTTGGGGCTCATTTCTTTGTTTAAATCTTTGTCGTGATTTGGCAGCGCTCTCCTCCTACCTCCGACCACAGCCAGTGTTTACACATGCACCACCTAAATTTACTTAGATGTTGTTTGACGACAAAATTAAGTCAAAATTGCGGAAATGAATAGCAATTTGGCCGAGCGGTAAAGCGTGCATACCAAATCTAAAAGCTATCAACCTTGTTCGCTCCACGTTGTGCCAATACACAATATGGCATGTCCAGGAGATTACTCACCTGCCAAAAACAAACAATGGCTAATGTATCTGGGGTTTTGAATTACATTTAGCATAGGATGTCATCTCTAAGCCGTTTAATGCATTGTGGGAGCGGGCGGGCGGCTTTAATCAGCGAGGCGGCTGGAGCCCGTGGATTAAATCACTTTTTATCTGCGCTTCCTTTGACTTTGGCGGTGCTCAGGGTTGCAGTGTAAATCATATTGCGTCCCTGTTGGGCTCACCTCGCTATGCTTTATTGCTGTAGTCACAATTCATATATTCCATTTATTTTGGATACTGAGTAAATCCGGAGACCTCCCAACAAGGATGAAGCTGGATTCGAAAAGGCTAAGTTTGTTATTTCTCGGAGCTTTAAAGCGTCTCCATGACAACAATTGGTCCGGGAGAATAACCTCGAATCGATAGTACAATTAAGTTAACGTGGAATAACGAATAATTATGCTTCTTAAAATGTCTTAACTGGAGGAAACAGACAGCGGAACTAGGGGTAGCGGAAATGAAGATGTTGAGGTCCTTTTTGGGATTAATGAGGACCAATGAGAGCGTTGTTTTGGATATAAAGAGGAAGGAAGAAGAGCAGGGTAAGAGGAAACACAAAGAAGTTGTAAAAGATGGTATTAAATTTGTTGGTTTGATAGAAAAGGATACAAAAGATACAGTTAGATTGGGGCGGGTGAATTGCTGCGATGAGTAAGAGCCAAGTTGATTCAAACTGAACGATTTTCTGCTCACTTATCTGAGTCTTATTTACTTTATTTGCGAGGACCGTAGACGTTTTCAGGTCCTTAAGAAGTAAAAGCAAGACGTCCATTCATGCACAAAATCAGTAGCTTTTTCAGATATAGAAATTTAAAGTTGCCAATTCACCTTGAAATAGTGTCAGTTCCATTAGCTGAATGAATGTATTATTCCACAACATTAATTCTCGTACAAATACTTCTTCTTATCTTCTCCTTCTGGCAGTTTGGATAGTAAATTACCAGTATGTATGACTTATCTGTGCATTCAAGCTTACTTTGTCTCCAAGTTTTTTCATAGCTGTAATTTCCCATTCCTTGTACGCTGTAATTTCCCTATCAATTTGCTCCAGAGTTTACATCAGATGCCCTTCCGGATGCAAAACTCTCTTAGTTTGAGGTTTGGACACGGACTCCATTATGTTCCATTAAGCTTCCTTTCTTACAGGTTGCCCTCCCCGTCTTCAAAAGATATTTCATTTAGATTTAAATCGTTAATCGTTAGGGTAACAGCCCAGATTTTTCATCATTTCGAAAACCACAGTACGGGCCAGTAGTCCGTTCCACATGTTGAGCTCACGATCCAGGGCCTGCCTCTGAATGTGTGAGTGGGAGTACACAGCTGACAACAACGACAGGCCGGGCGGCTGCGATGCACAGAATAACTAAACAGCTGTAGTGCTCCATCAGGGCGATCGATCACGGCTCACTCTCTGAATCTCAATCAGAGTTGGGACTCGCACTCTTCTGGCCCAATATATGCTCCCCAACCCCACACCAACTGGACCTGACTGGAGTAGATGATTAGTTGTATCTAAGGGCGACTGGTCGGCATTGAGTGAGTAGTTGTTTCCGTAGCGCCCACTGCATTACAAAGTTCATGTAAGGTTTAGCTGGCCTGAGCAGTGTATAGAATAATGTAGAGGTATCAGCTTTTTCATGGCTAGTCAGTGTTTGATATCGTCAGATCTTAGAGTCTAAGCAAGACCAGGTTTGCGTAGTAATTAATTGGAAAATCATTGGGAATATCAGGTACAACAGTGAGACAGCAGAATTCCATGATTTGCCCAGGAAATGAAGCTGGTGAGCAGGTATCACGCTAGTTGTTGTTGGCAGTTGCGTGATGGTACATTCCACTCAAACCTCTGAAAGTCTGAAAAAGCGTTTAGAAACTCATTGAATAATCAGGATGCTAGGAATGAGTTAGGAAAGTGAAGAATAAGTTTGGACCACTGCAACCAATAGACCTCTAGTTAAAATGAGCTGGTCTGTTTTTAATGTCTTTATAAGGCAGTAAGAGATTAAGTAGAATGCTTCTACATTCATTTATTTCTCAAAGTGAAACAAAATCTATTTCTGCAGCTGGATAATTTTATTAACTTGTAATTGCATATGATTCAATTGTAGCCATACAGTACAAATATGGTGAGTCTTTAAGTATCGTTAGCCACCATCTGCTCCAGGCTCAGCTCACCCTCTCATGTAATCACAAGGAAGTGAGATGTTAGCACAATAGCATTTGAACAGGAAGTGTATGGTGCCTGTCTATGGTTCCATTAGCTGCCATCTGTTTGCATCTCAGCTCCGCCCCCCAAACGCACACATGCAAGTCTTATCTGCAATTCACTTTTCACTTCCTGCCAATACTGCGGCCTCTGCTCCGTTTATGTTCCCACGGTCAGCTGGGTTTCACAGATGACCTACACCTGACATTGAGATATTTACTTCCTGGTAATGGGACGCAGAGGTTACAGCTCAATATCCTTTTGTGTAGCCACTGGAGCCAGTGTGTACCGGAGGGCAGAGCTAACAAGAGCAATCCCAGCAGTCCAGACAGTCTGCGCCTGTGAGACGAGGGCTATAACGCAGAGATGGGATTTAGTCAATGACATTTTCTGTTGAATGTTGATGCGAATGACACATGAGAAGTCTTATCAAAAGATCAATATTTCATGTACGCATGTTGAGCCAAACATAGCCTCAGATATTATCGAAGTCTGCAGTGGGCATCCAAATATCAGGGTTAGAAGGACAGGATGGGGAGTATGTGTGGTAAGCGCACATGCGTGTGAGCCGCTCCTGCTCTGAACTCTAAATGACAGGAAAAGGGATCTCATTAGCATCAGAGGCTGTTGACATTCCTCTCAGGTCAAAGTTAGCGGTGCATGACTATATTTGTGCTTGTGTGGCTGTGCGTGCTGTGGTGGTGTCAGGGCGCTCACACTGTAGTCGACATGACTGTCAAACAAGCGTATCCACGAGCGTGCACGTGCCCACACTGAGTTGTGCACGTGCACGCGCCTGCACACCGGCACTGTGTGTGGCACGGCCCCCGGGGGGAGCCGCTGAGCTGTCAGAGCAGGATGGATGAAGAAGCTGCCCACATAGCAAGGGCCTCTGGGGAAATACCACCAACATGACACAATACAGGCTTCAGTGGCTTTTAAAACACACACACTTACATGCAAACCCTGCACCGACAAACAGATAATGGGGACTGTATAATTCAGACATGAGTTCACATATATGAGGAGAAGAACATCTACAGGAACATCTGAGGTGGAACATTTATCTCCATTTAAACATCAGTCCACAGAAACATCCTCCACTCCTGATGGAGACAGGAGATGTCTGACATGACAGTGAGGCTTTATCAAAGCTCATGAATAACACATGTGCAGCCTTATACACACATACACACACACCCCTACACACATAACACATGTGCAGCTTTATACACATATACACACACACATAAACACACATAACACATGTGCAGCTTTATACACACATACACACACACATGTACACACATAACACATGTGCAGCTTTATGCACACATACTCACACATAACACATGTGCAGCCTTATACACACATAACACATGTGCAGCCTTATACACACATAACACATGTGCAGCCTTATACACACATAACACATGTGCAGCCTTATACACACACATGCACACCCATAACACATGTGCAGCCGTATACACACATAACACACATGCACACACATAACACATGTGCAGCCTTATACACACATACACACACACCCCCACACATAACACATGTGCAGCCTTATACACACATACACATGTACACACATAACACATGTGCAGCCTTATACACACATACACACACACACCCACACATAACACATGTGCAGCCTTATACACACACACACAACACACATAACACATGTGCAGCCTTATACACACACAACACACATAACACATGTGCAGCCTTATACACACAACACACAGAACACAGGTGAAACCTTACACACAACACACATACACACACACACCCCCCCACACACACACACATAACACATGTGTAGACTGACACACATTCATATGCACATGGCATACTGTTTACACATTTACACCCCACGTTCGACACCTCCAAAACAGACATGAAATCATATCAGAGAAGGGTCAAAAGATTGTGGATGATATTAATTAGAGCATCTGTTTTAACTATCAGAAGTAGAACAGTTGCTTGTTTTAATTAAGAACATAATTAACTCACTGTCCATTGCTTTCATAAGTGTGTTTTTGTTATTGCTTTGCTATTTCATGATGAGTAATCCAATTTACTCAGCTAAAACAAGAAATAAAAACAAAGCTTATCCTGCCATGTCTAAAGAAATCATTGTTTTTAAGTTACTGAAAGAATCGCTGGGAAACTCCAAACCAGCAATTCTTGTTTCCACACACCAGCTGTATTAAGTCTTAAAAGCAAAAGCTTAAAGGCCAAAAGGAGCGGTGAACATGTCATGAGGCATTTAAGAGGGCCACAGTAGGACCTAGTAACTGTTCTTAATCTCACTTTGGAGTTTCCTCAATCTGGCGTCATAAATGTGAGGCCTGGCACACGTCTGAACTATCCATTAACTATAATAAAGCCCGAGTAGCAGCGAGACAGAGCCTTAAAGGGGAAGGTCAGTCTGATATTACAGATTTAAAGGTTTCCTATTACGGCTCAACTTCAATATAAGCGCTCACCTTGCCTTTAACGGCCGCTGGCGATGCAGTGGCGGAGCATATATGGAGATCCTAAACCCAGACAGTCTCAGATATTTGAGGATGGAGGGGAGTCATTTACAGGCAGCTGCTGCATGAAAGTGTGGCTAGTGTTAATAAAATGGCCCCAAGGGTGATGGAGATCTCGGCGGTATTGCCCCTGTCTGGCCCGGGTGTCCTGCTGGGAGCTTGTGGGGGCTTTGAACACCCCTCTCCCAGATGTGCTAAAGCAGCACTTTTCCCTCTTCATCCTGGCCTCTCTCACAAATCCTTAACCCCACGCTTCTTGATCTACCACCTCTCGTCACTCATATTCCCTCCGAGACCCTTCTGTTTTTCCCATTTGAAAGTTGGAGCTAACTTTTAGACAAATCCTTGGCAGTTCTGTCTCCGTTTTAACATCCTTCCTTTTGGCTAGCCGCTCGAGCCGGTCCTCTCCTTGGCCTGGCTGTGCTACCGTCTGGGTTAAGTGCAGATAGGAGCTAGGACATAGGAAAGACGCAGAGGAGGAAGGAGGCGAGGGTGCAAGCTCTTAAGTAGATTGCAAAGAACAGCGTCGGGGCATGAGTGTGAATATTAAGAAGGTTTTCTCCCGGCCCAGAAGTCCGAGCCTGCAGCAGTAAAAGCACGAAGAGGGAAAGAAAGTAGGCTTTAAGACCGCGGGCTATAGCCACCATCACTGCCGCTGCGGAGAGTGAGGTGTCAAAACCCACAGTGTACACAATCTATCAACCTGTCCAGCAAATCTGAGATGAGAATTACCATAATTGAATTAGAAAAGGGGGTCCCTGGTTGCACGGGGTAGTTTTCCCAGATAGGGGGTATACGAGGAGATAAGAAAAGCAGGCTGATTTAATGTAAAACAAGAGTAGAGACTTACCTGGAATGCCTGGCGGGGTTTTCAGGTACTTTCCATTGAAATGTTGTATCACTACTTCGCATTTCTCTGTGGACTCCATCCTGGGAAGACAGACACGATGAAAAGGCTTAATTAATCTGTCAATATTACACGGCAACAGGCGGCGTGTCTGATTACAGGTGTGTCTACGGTTCGCCGTCGTCTTAAAGTGTAGTTTCAGTAAAGCGACACGCATCAAAACAAGGACACACTTAAATACAGTTTGCATTTCGTATAATTAGCTCACAGGACACAGTTAAACAGACCCTAAACTGTCCACCTAATCTAATAAAACCCACATGTTGAGTATCTCCAGAACAGTAATCCATATTTAACATAAAAACAATAAAATAAATACAACTACGTGTTTGCTTGAAGGAGTAGTTAAGAACCAAGCTTTTTAAACTCATCCCTAGAGAAGGATTACTCAAACAGGTAAACAAAACTAAACACAACACTAGCTCTGTTTCAGATAAAATATTCATTGGATTTCCTTGCTAAACCCGTGAGGTCAACTTAACATTCTGTCAGGTCAGGAAAAGCAGCTTTCCCATAGCTATAATATCCCGGTTTGGGGTTTATTCTCCTCTGAGCCTGTCCAAAATATAGGATTTTGTTGCTCAAACTCATGGATGGCATCAATAAAACATACAAGAAATGCTCAGATTTGTTTATATATGTATGATTTGGACAATTTCAAATAAATCATATCGTTGAAAGTGTGTGTTCTTGTCTGCAAATGTTATAGGAAGCACATCTCTTAAACACTTTACGTAGCTTGTTCCGGTTTTATCCTGGAACAAGTCAAACTAAAGCATCAAAACACAGCACAGTGGCGCATTTAGTGTTTTTCTGCTTCGTATCACGCACAAATCCACCCTGAAAGAGACCATTTCCTCCGCTCGGAATCTCCTGCGTAACATCACTGTCCACTTTTACAACTTTATAATAGAATTCAAATGTGCGAGCGGACACGGGGTCTTCACTGAACTGACTGGAGCGGGGATATAAGGGCGACCATATGGGGAACATGAAATGCAAGTTGTTACTTGTTTGGTGGAATCTGCTGGAATCTGCATTAAAAAAAATCTATAGGACGCACAGCAGGGGGGCTTTGATCCTCTGCTTCATAAGGCAGTGGATGCTGAAAGCCACACTACAATACAACGATTTAAAAATATACTCTAGCTACAAGGTCAGTGCAGTCGTCATACATGGAAACTTTGTTAAATGCACAATATATGGATCTTTTCTGGTTTTCTGGTTCGCCACTTGCTTGTCTCCATGGAGATGTAATTACTTTGCCTGGAATGTTCAACAATATGGAATTAAACATATCTATCTCCAGAGGCTTGTAGAAAGTGCACACCAGCCAGCTTACAGGTCAGATCTGTGGAGAGGTGACCTCACTCACAGTAAAAACGTAGTATTTTTAGTAATAAAAACACCTGATGGATATGTTTAAAGGGGCTACATGAAGGTACAGTGGTCCCTCGTTTATCGCGGGGGTTATGTTCTAAAAATAATCTGCAATAGGTGAAATCCAAAGTATTCAGCTTTATTTTTTACAATTATTCTATATGTTTTGCAGCTGTAAAACCCCTCACCACACACGTTTCTCAGACAGGCATTTACATTCCTCACATTTTTTTCTTGTTTAAACACTCTCAAAGTTCAAACCTTTGTAGGAGCCTTTGTCGGTGCAGAACGTTTCATCGACATTGTGGGTTTTGTCTTGCTGTTTGTTTTTGCTTGCAAACATACAGCACTTCAGAGTCACACTGCGATCGAACATATATGTAAATTTGGCTGAACACAGTTTGTACTGTACAGGAGACACGGCACAGAGGAGACTGATTGACAATGGTCTACAGTCCCTTAGCCAATCAGGACGCAGAACACGATGTGCATTTATATGCTGTAAAAAAGCGTGTAAAATTGCACCAAAAAAATCCACGAAACAGTATTTTCTGATCTATGTTATGTTGTTTCCTCATCACAAACATACCTGGAGTTGTGTTTTGTTTCATTCACACGTTGAACACACAAACCCTGCATATTTAGGAGGAGTTCTCTCAAGCAGAAAACACTCTGTTCCACCTTGTGATGTCATGTGGTAATACAGGAAGTGCTCCACTGTGTTTTAAAATCTTTACGCGAATCACGTGGATGATTTCAAACCTGGAATTACCCATCTCTACTGAACTAGGTCATAGGTAGCTGCTTGAAAACTACCACTACATGACATCACAAGGTGGAACAGAGCATTTTGAGCTTTGGAAATGTAGACAGATGAATAATAAAGAGTTACTCAAACAAGTGTGAATGAAAGAAATCACAAGTTCATGTTTTTGACGAGGTAACAGCATTATAAAATGACTTAAAGCTCACCAGAATCCATTTTGTGTAATATAGGCTGTAACATCTGTATGGGGACAAGCATGTAGTGAACCCCAAAATCAAAAAGTAACACAGTGCACTTTCAAATAACATGGGTTTAACCAGGAATAACTAAACTAAACCAACTAAAACAATCCCATCTACAAAACACTCAAGAGTAGATGTTATCAGATTCAGAGCGGTGACTCGAGGTTGTGGTAAGTAAATGTGTAAGTACTGCCGTTTCAAGGTCAGAACTTCGAAAAGGTTCTATTTATTTTAAAGCATGAAAAACACTGACATTGTTGGAGTTTTGGCCCAAGGTTTTCAATAAAATACAAAATCTCTTGAATGAAATGTGTCACAAAAGATGAGTCTTTCAGTTCATAACGTCTTTTCAAATGGAAGACTTGGCCATGTACTGCAACTGTAAGCAAGTTCCCTGAGTGCCAGGGGTTTAAGGATGGGTTCAAATAAGGGGAATAGACTTCGCCGTGTTAACCAGCCTTAACCAATTATTTATTTAGTACAAAATGACCCACAGTTGTGAACCATGGGCTGTTGTAGGAATAAACGATTTCAATACCGCTGTTATATCTTTTCAATGATTGCAAGTGCTAAAAATGGAGTTGAGAACAGGTAAGAAATGTGTTTGAAACCACACAAATTGGTTGGGCCAGTATTTGATTATAAGGCATTTTTATAAAAACTATCCAACAGGAAAACTGACTTTGAAATATAAAAGGACAAATAGTGTAATCGGAGCATTTCTTATATTTGTGATAAGGGTCATAATCCCATTACTGTACTTATCCAACCAAACTCAAGACATATCGTAGCAATTGTCCCAGTCGTCAATCTCAGTTAAAGCAGCACTAGGACATGCTGTTCGGGAACACTTATTATCCCCGAAGCGGAATGTGTCCTCTGCATTTGACCCATCCTTCAATGACACTGGGTGGACACATCACCAGATCTTGAGCTCGCCTTGGTCAGGACTACCTTTCGACTCAATTTCAATTATTGTACATGTTTTGGGTTAAAGGGGAGGTCTGACTCGATGGAGAGTGAAAGTTAAATCCTACCTTTCAAATATACATGGGGATAGTTACGTTTTATGCCATGCAGGTACAATAAGGACGCATGTTTTTCAAGTTTTTGCGCAATTATTAAGTCAATGTTTTCATCTTGCTCTACTTTATGACTAAAATGTAACACAGTGGAGCTTTAAGCACTGCAGTCCTATAGAATGTCCTGATCTAAAATGTAGAGCGTATACCCTTTATGCTAATGAACCATGGGAAGGTGGCAGATTCATTGCGTTTTAGATTTCCATGCTATCCCCTGGAATTCTCCCATCAGCCTGTCAGACCACTCTGCCCATCCTCTTCCTCTTCCTCACTCCTTCCTCTCACTCTCTCCATCCCTTCTTTATCCATGCGGCCGACACATCCATCTCACTCGGCTCCTCTCCTCTCTGACGTCTCTCTCATCGCAGCCTGTCTTTCAGTCCTGGTTACTTCCACCATCTTTCAGGATTACGCTCTTCCCCTTGGCCTCCTTTTCTTTTCCGCGTCATCTATCCTTTTGTTTCTCTATTCTACCTTCGACACATCAACGTCTGGCACATTTTAGCTGTCAGACTTTTTCATGGTGGAATATGTAATCTTTCACACTTGCAAACACAGGTCATAAGTCAAGGAAGAAACGCCACTTTTCTGCCATTGATTTTTATGGAAGATCTAGTAAGGTGTCCAAACTTTTCTCACAAAGGAAGAGTTGTCTTTTATCGAAACCACCAAAGTTCTATCTAAAGTCACCGTCAACTATCGATCAACGTTTAAACTATCATCGGTGGTATTCTGTGACTTTTAAGATAAAGTCGCCATAGGATAAAACTTCGTCGGATCTAAAATATGGATTTCAGATTAAACCCAGCAGGCCATGACAAATCCTAACTTGGAAGCAAAGTGTGACCTCGACGCTCCAAGGTTAAAAGACTGCAACCTTTCTATTACAAAGAAAGCGGAACGGAAAGTGGAATAAGCATAACATGACACTATAAATGTACATTTGAACAGAAGGCTGCGCTGGACAGAAACACAAAGGGGATGAAGTGTGGTTAAGCAGACCTATTATACAAAATCAACTTTTCAGAGCTTTTAACCATGTTGTAGTTATTTCCTTTCTCGTTTCCCCTCTCCAAGTCCTTTTTGGAGTGATTCGTGCATCTTTGAGCAATCTTTAATCGTCATTTTGAACACTTTTTGCCAATCAACTCGTTTTCGTGGCCACCGGTATACGCCCATTGCTCTGGACTTACCATATTTTCCGGAGTATAAGTCGCACTGGCCACAAAATGCATAATAATGAAGAAAAAAACATTTTGCACATATAAATCGCATCTGAGTTGAACTATGAAAAAAGCGCAACTTATAGTCCAGAAAATATGGTACTTCGTTCTTCAAATTTATTTTCTTAATTGGTGATACACATAAGACTCAGCTGCGTCGTGTAGTCATTTTGGTACAAATGAAAAAAAAAAATTGCTACTCACTAGTGTGATCTGCAGCTATCTAATGGAGTCAGCGGACTTATTTTTTTATTAAGTCGTTTTAGATTAATATTCCATCTTAAAACATTCAAATTATAAGATAATTATTCACAGATGTCATACATAATAATTCTATCACAGGCTCAAGCACAATGTGTTTTTAAGACCTCAGATTCTCAAGTTAAAGAAGTTATTTTAGTTAAAGAAGCTATTTTTGTTAGGAAAGACAATCTTTCCTTAAACAAGAATGGGGGCCTGGGACATTACTTCTCACAGATCTATGATTCCATCCTCAGACCCAAAGCAAACAAAAAGAACAATAGAAGGACCATTAACAGTTGAATCGGGTCATTAAGGCTGAAACTGGAGACAATAGCCGTTTACAGATTCAGTGTAGTTAACTCCTCTCTTCAGACAGATATAAGGCAGTATCCACCAACAATCTGACCAGAACTGAAGAAGCGACTTGGATGAGCAGCGAAACGTCTTCACTCCTACAACAATTTATCCAGTTGATAGATTTAAACTTCGTCTTTTGCTATCCTCAGACTTTCAACTTTTTTCTACCACCAGCTTTATCCGTGGATAAGCTAGTGACCCAAACATCGCTTTTGTACCTGAGAAGCTACTGTTAAGTCAGCCAGCAATATATAAGTCAAGTACATTTGTCATAAAACAGAAATCATTACAGGTTACAAGCTCTCTATATATTTGATAATCTCTTTTAGGGGGCTATGGGGACCTCTTGTGAACTGAACCCTGCAATGGGAATCGTGACTTTAGATTCTTACATCGTGCATGAAAATTCTTGATTTTAAAGCGCCCATATTACGCTATTTTATGATCTACGTTATAATTTTGAAAGTAAATTTTGTGAGTTAATTTTGTATAATATAGCCCCTTTAAAATGCATTAAGATTAAGGCCATGTGTCAGCTGATCAAATCCACACGCTTAACAGTTTTCCTGAATCGATAATGAACAAAACAACTCGAAGGACCCGTGCCACAGATGCCCAAGCGTAAACCTGCAGTAGATATTTCTGCCTACATCGTTTATTCCATGTAAAGTCCTTTGGCCCATTTTCAGTCGATAGTAATAGGTGATAAAAGAACAGCTCTTCTGAATGCCATCCACATACAAACACTTTATTCTGCTTTATAGATACACAAAAGAGCCAGACGAGTGTTCTCCTCCACTCACGGCAGAAGTTGTTGTCCTCTCTGTTGCTCACTCCACTCAGTCTTAAACAACAATCCAGCTCCAGCACAGATGATTTATGTGCTTGTGTACAATAAGAATAAACAGCGCCGTGAGAGGGATGTGATGGCTGTCTTTGTCAAACTATGCCAATAAATCCTTCATCTTTTGAGTGATGCTTGGATCGCTCTTTTGGATCTCTATAAAGCTCTTACCTACATGGAGACAGTGCAGCAATGTTAATACAGCTAATTAAAAATAAACTGTTGTGCGCTGGGCTTATGACAATAGCTTCCATAATATAATACAACACATTTGTATCTTTATTTATACAGGGGCAATGAGAATACTCGGGCTTTCTTTTTCCTGGGTGCCCTGTTTAAAATACAATGCAAACAGATGAAAACAAACACAACAATTAAGTATATAAGTACATATAAAACATTAAAAACAGGTGGAGGTGGGTGTGTAAAAGTTCATTATTACATTATTAAATTGCGATTGTGTCACCAATGCATCGTAAAAGTACAGATACAGATGTAAAAAAGTGAATATTCAAGTAAAAGTAAAAATTTCTGGTCAGATTGCTTGTGCAGTAAAAGTATTGCATGTACTATAAGAGCAAAAAGTAAAAGTATTTCACACAAGTGTTGTAATTAGTGATATTGATTAAAAAATGATATATTTTGGTCGACCCTAACAATACAAATTAATCAATTCTAAATTTTTCTTATGAGTTTTGTGTATTTTGTTTGCTCAAAGGCGAAGCTTGAACTCAAAAAATTTTGTCAGGATGTTACTACAAACATAGTAAAACTAACCCCTCAAATCGCATAAAAAGTACTTTTTACTTTTCAGTCCAGTTCAAAAATGTAGTGGAGTAGAAAGTACAGATACTACTCTCTACTCTCTGTAGTGAAGTAAAAGTAAAAAGTATCCACTGTAAAATCTACTTAAGTACAGATACCTACAAATTCTACTAAAGTGCAGTACTTTACTCTTTTACTATTGATTAAATGTTCCCGAATCAATGATTAACAAGCAGGTGAGGTATTCTGGCAGTTTTTGAAGTACTCCCTTATAGCTAAATAAAAACTAATCTAAGTGCACTGCAGTACTGGTCCACAACACTACTTTGCTAAGATTAAGGCTAAATTTGTACTCTGCATTTGACCCATCCTTCAACGTCACCGGCCCATCACCAGATCTTGAGCTCAACTTAGTCAGGACTAACTTGGGCAGAGGATTTCAACTATTGTGCATTTTTAGGTTCATATAGAAGCCGGAGAACCCTGCACACAAAGCTGAAATGCTGAGTAACTCACTAAATGTGCAAAGAAACAACACTGAAATTGTGACAAAATGTGTTACTACACCTGGACTAGCACAAGACTAAACCAGGAGTACAACAGGAATAAACTGGGCTCAAATCAGAACCAAGTGTGAAAACCAGCTTCATAGTATTTATTTGTCTCCATCATAAGAGAGATGTTCTGCAACCACCAAAAAAAAACAACAACAACATAAGAATAGTATGAATAGTATGATTTGTAAAGGTCCATTACGATGTTTTTTTTCATATACGTGTTACATTAGCACAGTGCTGGGTGAAGGCACAGAGCATGTTCACAGACACACTCGAAATAGACCAGACAGGCTGCACAGATAGAGAGAGACAGACAGACAGACAGAGAGAAAGAGAGAGGGAGAAAGAGAGTGGTCAGACAGAGGTCAAGATGAGAGCCGTTTGGTGCAGAGATTGCATTGGGCTTCCCCCTCTCTCTCCTTTTTCTATGTCCCTCCCCTCTCCTTGTCTCTTCATCTCTCCTCCTCACGCTATTTCTCTTTCACTCACTCACAATCTCTCCCTTCTCTCATCTTTTTCGTCACCTACCTCTTCAACTCCCTGTCTCTTCCTCTCTCTCCTACCAGTATATCTCATCTCACTTTCTCTCTTTCCCCTCTTGCTTCTCTTCTACGTCCATCTGTCCCTATTTCTATATCTCCTCTCTCCTTTTTCTTTCTCTCTCACGCCTCTCCTCTCGCCATCCATCCCTCTCTGTCTCTCTCCTTTTTCAATTTTCTTCCCATCACGTAGCTCTCTCTATACCCTATTCCCTCTCCTCCATCCATCCCTCTCTCTCTGCTCTCTATATCCCTATATTTTCTCTATCTGTCTCCCCTCACCTCTCTCTTCTTTTTCTCCCCCTCACTCTCCACTCCATGCTTGCCTCTCTCTTCTTTCTCCCTCTCTCTGTTCTCTCTATCCTTGTACTCTCTATCTTTTGAACTTTCTCTCGACTCCATACTCCTCTCTCTCCATCCCTCGCTCCTCTCTTGTATCTTTTACCCTGCCTTCTCCCCCTCTCCATCCCTTGCTCCCCTCTTTCTCTGTCTCTACGCTCTCCCTCTATCCTTGTACTCTCTATCTCTTCTCGTTCTCTTCTTTCTCCCCCTCTCCCTCCCTCTTTCCCTGGTCTCTCTATTCTTGTACTCTCCATCTCTATCCTCTATTCTTTTTCTCCCATCACTCTCCACTCCATACTCCTCTCTCCCTTCTCCATCCCTTGCTTTCCTCTTTCTCTTTTCCTCTCCCTTCTCCCTCTCTCCCCTCTGCGTCTATTCTTGTACTCTCTATCTTTCCATCTCTCTCCTCTCTATTCATTTTCCACCCCTCACTCTCCACTCCATACTGCTCTCTCTCCCCTCTCATCCCTCCCCTCTTTCTTTTTCTCTGCCTTCTCCCCCTCTTTCTATCTCTCTCCTCTCTCTCTACTCCCCTCAGTCTCTACTCCATACTCCTCTCTCTCCCTTCACCATCCCTCCCTCCCTCCCCTCTTTCTTTTTCTCTGCCTTCTCCCCCTCTCCCTCCCTCTTTCCCTGGTCTCTCTATCCTTGTACTCTCTATCCATCTTTCTATCTCTCTCCTCTATTCTCCCCTCACTCTCCACTCCATACGCCTCTCTCTCACCTCTCCATCCCTCACTCCCCTCTTTCTCTTTTTCTCTGCTTTCTCCCCCTCTCTCTAGTTCCCTCTCCCCCGTCTCCCTATCTTTGTACTTTCTATCTATCTTTCTATCTCTTTCCCCTCTCTCTTCTCTCCCTCTCTCTCGTTCCCTCTCAACTCCCTCCCCCTCTCTCCATCCCTCTCTCCATCCCTCTCTCCATCCCTCTTCTGTGTGTGCGCGGCTGCTTAATGGCATCAGGTGCTGCTGTCTGCCATGATTAGTGCTGGTTCTGGAGTAATGGGCTCTGATAACAGTAATGGATGGGCCCACAAACACTTAGCTCGGTTTACTCTCTCTAATGCCCCTCAGGCCCCGCTACAGCAGCTGTCTGTCCGGCCGTCTGTCCCAACAGGAGGCGCGCTCATCACAAAAACTGCACTTTTCCTTCCCCGGGATATCTCACGCATATTTTTAAACCTAACGGCGCAGTCAGTGGTGGAGTACTGGAGCGGTTCTCAAACTGCAGGGTAGGAACACGGGATGGTTCACATGAAAGGAGAAGTGTGAGCGTGCCAAGTTCAAGTTTGGTAATTATACTGCGGCAGAATCCTTGTTCAGCAGTTGTCAAAGTGTTAGTAAAAGTCTGAAGGTCCTATATTATGCAGAACAAACTCTAGTGAGCTTTTAGCCTTGTTATAATGTCGTTTCCTCCTCAAAAACATACCTGGACTTGTGTTTTGTTTCACTCACACATTTGAGTAATCCTGCATTATTAGTCTGTTTACATCTCCAAAGCTCAAAATGCTCTGTTCCACCTTGTGATGTCATGAAGTTGTAGTTTTCAAGTTCAATGTTACCTTTAGTTCAGTAGAGATTGGCATGGCTGAAATCATCCAAATGATTCTAGTGAAGGTGGGCGGAGTTTAAAAACACAGTGGAGCACTTCCTGTATTGCTATATGACATCACAAGGTGGAACAGAGTGTAATCAGTTTGAGAGAAGAACTCAACCTAAATTTGCACGGTTTGTGTGTTAAACGTGCGAAACAAAACACAACTCCAGGTATGTTTGTGATGAGGAAACAACATTACAAAATAGATCAAAAAATAGCATAAGATCACCAAAGGTTAGCTTTCATTGGTTTGAAAATGCTACATTCACTGAAAAAAGTGTATTAAAAAGTTTTATAAGTTCCAATCTCATTTTTGTCGCTCTGTCTCTTTACTGCTCTCTGTTGTGCGAAGGAGAAGGCTGAGCGGGGAGGGATCGCATGGACAGTGCTGTAGAGAACTTCCTGGTTACATAAACCTGTGGACTGAGCCTTAGACCTTGAATAGTGAATAGTGCCCGTGAGAGACTACAAGATCATTCAACCATCCACAAATTATTCAGAAATCCACTTCAGACATGTTTTTGATGAGGGAACATTATAACATGGTAGCACACTCCAAAAAAGTACATTTGGTACAATCCTCCATCCTAATCTTGCTCAGGGGTGTCCAAACTTTTCAGTTGAGGGCCATAAACTGGTCGCCAATACAGTGAATACTTCAAATCTGCGTTATTATTACAAGTTAGACTGAACCAGTAGACCTTTATTCATCCTTACATCCTCAATGGGACACACTGAATACTTGTTAAAATAGATTTTCAGAAATATACAGTAAAAAGTACAGTTTAAGGTAATATGGGCCAATTCACCTGGAAGCCTGAGGGCCAAGAAAAAGTTGGTCTGAGGGCCGCGTTTAGCCCCCAGGCCACAGCTTGGGCATGTCTGATCTAGTTTATTCCTGGTTTAGTTTTGTTGTACTTGAATTATTGTGCAACAAATAAAAAGCAATGTATCGACGGCAAACCTAGAAAAGTGAGGTTGGTACTTTGGCGTGTCATGTTTTGTAGAGGTGGTTGGTGGCTTCACTTTAACCCTGCTTAAAACCACGCTATTTGAAAAAGCTCTTAAAATAAATGCATGAGTACTAGCGATGTCCCTACCTCTTACAAACTCTATTGGTAGTTTTCAGAGTTTAGTATGTGATGAGGTTATACTCCCTGATGGCGAACAAGAGCCAGTTTTCCTTATTGATTACACTGTACTTTGCCATAAAATATCCACAAATGTTAAACGTTGTATTTCCAATTACTGACTAAACCTAAGAACTCACTGTATTGCAACATAAATTAGCATTTTAACTATTAATTTGAGCGTTCCCCATCGGTATTGAGTAATATTGGGCTATAGGGTTTGTGACTTGTTTCAGATGACGTGAACAAGCACAGTTTAAAGACGTATTTCCTGCTTTCACCGTTTGAAAATCAGAGAGATTTAAAGCACCAGTTTACGCTGACACTGGGAGCGAGGTGGTGATGTGTCTTGCTCAAAGGCACGATAGCAGTATTCAACTGTAGGAGCTACCAACTGAGGTACTGTCGCTGCAATATCCCACCCACTTCACATAAACTAAGGGCCAGGTGCCTCCTTAAAGGTGGAAAAGTGCTATATAAAAATGTGACTGTTTATCGCTTTAGTACTGTTGAATTATTTACATTGGGAATTCGGTTTTCCTTTGGTTGTAGCCTAGATTCGTCTGCTAAAACGGTACGTGCATAGCCTTATGTTTCCTGTAATATTTTTTGGTGTAAAAGGTTTGTGAACCACTGCTGTATTGTGCACATTAATGCCCCCCTCAGTAGTTTCCTGATTCATTCTTCATCCCTGGCTTTATTTCTCTGTTCACCCACAGCACAATATCTTCCACTTTCGCAGAATATATGTATTTTCACATTGGCTGGTGTTAGTCATCTTCAACTAACCCTGCGACTCTCTCCTCTCTGAAATTCTGCAGGAAGCTGATGATAAACGCCCACTCAGCAGGTACACTGACTGTGATGTGGCATTTAAACTGTAGGAGGCCATTTTGGAACAAAGAACAGACTACCTTAATAACTACACCTTTTGTCTCAGACTATAGCACAAATGTGTATGTGGTACGAGGTGACAATGTAGTTACTATATAGAGCCAACATAGCAACCTGTTATTTTCACATTGATTTACTATATATTATACATGCACACACGCAACACTTTTTTCCCCACACTGTACAAATTTGCTAAAGTTAGTTATGTACCACAATGAAGAAGTGGATTAAGAGAGTGTGACGTCACCCATAGTGTTCGGCTCCAGTCAAATGAAGCTCATCGAGGCGAGCAGTTATAAGGGTGAATTTAGAGCTGAATTCCATATTTGGATTTCCAACCACGAGTATCATAGCAACCAAAGAGCCAATCTGGAGCGAGGCTGTTGGCCCTTCCCACCCGCACCTCTGGTTTAGCATGGAGCAGTTTAGCAACACTGTCAATCAAACCCGTTGTGACTTCGGGGAAAGAAGGTTGCGAAGCCTGATTTGTCGGTTATTTATGTTCATACGTTGATTTACCAGCACAATAGTGGAATGACGAGTCCAGACAGTGTCGAGTTTGGAACGCCGCGGCTAGCAGGTTAGCAATGTCCATTTATATATACAGTGAGAATACAACGAGAATGTCTGGTTGAAAATCTGTGGATGGATATTCTGGGAGTATGCTACTTTAACATGCACAATATGTAACTTTTCTGGTGGAGATTCTACAACCTGCTTTGTCTAAAAAGAGATGTTGTTACTTTTCCTGATATGTTCCACGGTGTCTCTATTTCCATGGAGACAAACAGTTGGCGCCAAGTTACATTTGTGTAGAGGTAAGCACAGTAATAACCATAGACTGTTTATATAAATGACATAGCTAACCTGCTAGCCACCGCAATCCAAACAGGAAGTGAGCTTTGCCGCGCTTTCGGTTCCATCGACTCTGGCTCCAATTCACTTTCTACTGAAAAACTGCTGCCTTTCTCTCTGTAACTGCTGCTGTCAAACTTGTCATTTTGGTCTTGAAATGTTCATATTAACACGTTCTACGAGCTCCTGGGGTTTTTATTTCGCTATTGTGTCCATAAATCAAAACATGAACATTAATAACCAACAAATCAGGCGCCGTCTTTCCCCGAGGTCGCTCAGCACGTTTGATTGAAGGGGGAAAAAAAAAAACTGACCAAGATATTTGAACACAATTTGCTGCCGTACAGTTATTAAACATCAAGCTTCTAGACATTTCAAAGATACAGACTTACAAATCTCAACAAGCACTTGAAATCACACGAAACAAGCTGTCGGTAAGACGTGTCTACAAACTATTGAATCTGAAATAACATGACTTTTTCATCAAAGAACACAAACCTATCTTACCTACTTTCTCCATTACACAGGTGAACTCATCTCTACCGCTCTAGTCTCATTCCCACCTGGTTCCAGCACCTCTGCCTATATAATTTCTCCTTATAATAACCTTTATGATTACTTCTCTCCACCCGGGCCGCAGTTTCACACTCCTGTCCCTAAACCTCCATCATGGTTGCTGGAACAGGTGGCTCATGGCAGGCCGACGCTGCGCTCTGCTTGTCGTTCCACGGGAGGCTTAGCTAGGTCTGGTGTGTATTTGCGCCCAAGCTACTCGTGTTGATTATGTACGTTGGAGGTCTGTCCTGCTGTAACCTGCAGTAACAGATCAGGGAATTGGTGAAGACTTTTTCGGTGATTAAGAAAAATCCCTACAAGATGGTAGCGGGTTTGTCGTTGCCGGGTTCCTATGGGTAAACGGGAGAGGTACTTGGAGGCGAGAAATGCGGACCTACGTTATGGCGGCTGCTGCAGAGGACAAGGACAGAGCAGGTTTATGACTTGGGGGATTAACAAGGCGGAGTGGAAAGTTTTCTAAGTGGAGAAAGAAATAAACTGCTAAGTGATATGCTCCGCGGCAGGAATGAGCCCGAGGCGGCTTACTGTACTGGGTAATTGCCTGTGTCCGTGGATGTGTGTGGCCGTGTTGGAGAGGGCATTGTAAGTGGATACATTTTAACACGTATAAATATACATAGGTGAAGAATACTGGAAGAAATACTGTTTAATATTTATTAAACTTACTTAGTTGGAAGTTTTTTGTTTGTTTTGTTCGTATGAGCTTAGATACTGCTATAAACCATGCATGCTGGGAGATTTTCCATTGCATTCCCGTACTACGCACACCTCCAGCTTCTTTGTGGAGTGTTTGTAGGGAGAATTAGTTTAGATTAAACAAGAAAGGGACAGACTTGAATGGAAAATACTACCACAATATTTGAATGTTCATATCTCACAACCCGGTACTAATGGTAATTCAACTTCTCCGTTTCATATCCAGATTATCCTGCCTCTTGATCGACCAACTCTTGATCATGTCCACAGCAATGCATATGCCTTAAAATGTGAATTATTTTTTCACCTAGCAAAACTGCACACTTTGAGTTCTACGCTGCCTGACCAAAAAAAAAGGTTACACACACTAATATTTTGTTGGACCGCCTTTAGCTTTGATTACGGCACACATTCGCCGCGCCATTGTTTTGATTTCGCTTCTGCATTGTCACAAGATTTATTTCCATCCAGTGTTGCATTAATTTTTCACAAAGATCTTGCATTTATGATGGTAGAGTCTGACCTCTGCAGAATATGGAAAATGGAATAACCTGGTCATTCAGTATATTCAGGTGTCAGCTGACCTCCATCTTTGAGCTGACTGTTGCTGAGCCTAGACCTGACCAACTGCAGCAACCCCAACCTATTTGATTTGTTAAGTCGACTGGCGACTTTTTTTTTTTTTGGTCAAACAGTGTATTATATTCAGTTAATTCAAAATAAAATTCAAATTGTTACCTAGGAGTCCAACTATGTACAGCCTGTCCTATTTTCCACAGTCAGTTTGTGCTGTGTTAGGAAGTTGATAGTGTGGCAAATATGGCTGCGGAAAGCTGATCGTGGAAAGTGATTTAATCTTGTTTTAAGAGGGTACTAAAACTCTGCTAATGGCCCTATTCAGTCCCCAAATCTAATGCTACTTGCTATAACGATGTTTCAGTGAGCATAATGCGAAAGTTCAACATTTGAGGTTCATGACCAAAACAACAGAAACAATTTTAGGTCCTGAAACAGTCCAAACAGTGTAAATAAGCTCTTACCTCGCAAAGCCGACCCCTCTGCTGACCCCGTTGGCGTCCCTCAGTATCCGCGTGGAGATCACATGACCCAGAGGCTTCAGCATGTTCTCCAGCTCCTGCTCATCCATGGATACGGGCAGGTTGGAGATGTACAGGTTGGTGGGGTCCTGCTCTTGTTGCTACGGGAAGACACAAGAAAAACACAGTGTGAATTATGTGTTTATTGATAAGTATTTAAGCGCTAACTTGGGCTTAATGACATTTCAATAGATCATAGCATGAATGTCATTGTATAAAGTAGGGTAATATATTAGACACGATCAGGGAAAACATTGTGGTTCTTCGTACATCACAACAACTATCCGCGGGTTTTACAATGATGAAAACATTGCACGGTTAGCATATTAATTAACGATTTAAAATGACATATTATGCAAATTGTAACAGCTAGCTTTTACTTCCCATACCCAATGAATGAAAGACGGGCAAATGCCGAGGAAGAACGTGTCCCTATGTGGGCAAAAAATGTATAAAATTACAAAACAAACACCATTTTGAACACATTTATGATATACGCTAACCACCTTCAATTGACAACTACGCCATTGTCAATTTTAGAGCTTCTGTCGCAACTACTGAAACACTCACACGCCGTCTAATCTTGGAAACAGGTGCAAGGAAATATCTTTTTTTGTTGCCAAATTTGGAACTTCGTGCTTGATTGCATTGGAAAAGACTCAACTAAAACAATAATGAAAAACTCTGCTATGGTATGACCTGCTGGAACAGTGTGTGTGTTTGTGCGTTTGGATGGATGCGACTGAACGTGGATAGATGCGAGTGAATTGTTTGTTGTTGAATCTTGTGGATGTATGTGGGGGTGGGAGGCGTGGGAGGTTTGGGGTATGTTGGGAGGGAAGGATGGGTGGGCGAGGGCAGTATATCGTTTCTTTTTGTTGTGCGTGTGTGTAATGAATTTAATGGTTTTATTTGTGATTTGGTATTACATTTGCACAGTATAACTCGATGCACGTGTCTATTTATGTTAATGATACTTAAACACTAAAATGAAACTGATGGTAACTTGACATTATTAACTAGCATGAAGTTATGGCTGATTGTAGAGTTTTATTTTCCAATTCATTCCTGCCGGCTATGTGCCTTTTTAAGCTGGTGTAACTGTGTTTAAACATACTAAACAGGAGCTGGTATTAGTGAAGGAGAAGTCTTGTAGCGAGCATTGTTCGACAGTGGTTGTGTGTGTATGGCCCAGGGGCTGCTGCGATCGAGGAGGAGCGACACAGCTGGTGTCAGGCAGAGCCCGAGGAGCTTGGCCCAATCAGCTCCACTGTACAACATCTGGAGCAGTCTCTGAGCTGCCATCACACGCTGCACCAACCAACAGGGATCTACTTAGTGATGAGATCAGAAGAAACTTTACTTCATCTGTATATGTCTATGGGAATAACTAGGTATTTGCATTGGGACCTGTCTGACTTCTATATACTGTGTACTTGTTCTTGTGATGTTTTTATAATACCAGCTAGTTCTTTCACTTCTACTTCACAAAATTGACAAATACTACTACAATGACTACCTACTACCACTACTACCACTACTGCAACTACTTCTGCAACCCCAACTACTACTACTATTACTATACTTGCAGTCTTTAATGCAGACTAGACTGAAAACCCACCTCTTCTCCCTGGCATTTAATACTAGCTAGACAGAGTATCTTGGCATTTTATTGTTCTTTGCCTATTACTACTGCAGCTACTACTACTGCTACTATTACAGCAACTACTACTACTACTGCTACTGCAACTACTACAACTACAACTACTACTAATATTACTACTACTGCAACCACTACAACAACTCCTAGTACTACAACTACTACAATTACAACTACAACTACTACTACTAGTACTACAAGTTTTACTACAAATCAGATTCTGCTGTGAAAGTATCTCATTACAGTCCATTTCCTCACACATAACTACACTTTACAATTTCATGTATAGGTAAAATGCAGCCATTAAAAGTGATTCTTCTCATTTCTTCTTGTTAAGTTGAAACTTTAAAGTGCCATCAGGACAAAAAACAAAAAAACAAAAACACAACGACATCTGGGAAATAAGCCAACAACAAATAAAGACATCAACTAATATCAGCCCCAAACATCAACCTGCAGGTACACACCTTTATACAGTATACACAGAACGGTCTCTGCAATAACTGTGTAACAACATTAACAACAAATGACTATGGGCAACAGTAGCTCAGTTTTTCACTGATCAGAAGGTTGGTGGTTCGAATCTCAGCTTCCACAGAAAAATACTGTCATTGTGTCCTTGGGCAAGACACTTTACCCACCAGTGTGTTTGTGAATGGATGATTCCTTGATGTAAAACACTTTGACTGCCTTATTTGTATAACACATTTCGGACACAAAGTAATTACAACAAAAAAGTGTAATCTTTATGTAACGCAAGTAGGTCGCCTCTCCATAGATCTGACCTGTAACTAGACCTAGCAGCACCGCACGCTTGTCTTCGCGTAAAATTTAATGCCATACTATGACAAATGAGCTGGAAAAGAGTGATAATCCTACAACGTTACCAGTCTTATACTTTCACGTGTCTGAAGTGGACAAACGTTCATGCTCGTGTGGGGATCAAACTGGCTACCCTCTGGTTTATAGGTGAATGCTTAACCAACTACACCAACGCCACTCCTGGTAAGTAAGTAAACAAAATCTAAAACATAGTCTACGTATAATGAAATGTACTTTCTTGTGCAGAGTTGAAGTGGCTGCGTGTTTCTTCTCAGCTGGAGCTTTGGGAAGACACTTTCGTTGCTGCAGTTCATGTAAACAGCGTCTTTAGACTCCTTATAGACTGTGTGACTTGCCAGGGGCGGATCTTGTCTCCCTGTCTCATGTCTTTGGGTTTGTTGTTGTTGAGAGTTGATGTTGAAGGAAGAGGTGGTGGAGGATGAGGAGGAGGAGGAGGTAGAGAGGAAGTGACTCTACCTCTCCCTCTCTCCGTCTGCCAGAGGAGAGCCAGTTCCCTCCTCTGATTAATTAGTCATCTTATCTGACAGGACACGTTTGATCTGATTAAAGGCTGTGCAGAGAACACCGCCACCGTTTCCTCGCTAATCTAAAAGCAGCAAAACTCCAGCTCTTTTTCAGTTAACCATTTACTCCTACTGGAAGCGGAGAGATAACTAAAGACATGCAATTTGGTTGTTTTGGGGTTAGCTCCATCTCTCTGTTGCAGTGATGATGATGGATTGCTTCCGTGTCTGTCAAAGAGTTGCCTGATCTGACTACATAAAGTTTAAAGCTAGTAGCCTCTGTGCTGATGTCAAAGCTCGATAACTGGAATGGATTTCATCAGGAGGGGCATCTGGTGTCATTTTTTATTTTTTATAAGAAACAGGACATGGCAACTGTTACGATACTCACTGATAGGACGATATGTATGGACACAAGGAGGACATGCAGGCTTAACCATAGACTGTATATATAAATGAACATAGCCAACCTGCTAATCCGCCACGTTCGAAGTAGGAAGTGAGCATCAGAATCAGAATCAGAAGACTTTTATTGCCATTGTCAGTGAACACGGCTCACCAACTAGGAACTTTCTTTGGTGATAAAGTGCAATAAAAAAAAACACTGAAAGTACAATAAGGGCATGCATAAATTTAAAAAAGATATGCTTAAAAATAAAATAAAATACTCAGAAGTACATATATACAACAACATCATCAGAACAGCAGTGCAAACATGGCTTATTAAGGTAACTGGTATTGTAAAGTGTCCAGTTTAGTGCAGATATTCTAAAGCACGTGTCAAACTCAAGGCCCCTGGGCCAAATGTGGCCCACCACATCATTTTATGTGGCCCGCAACAAAGTAAATTAAAAGGTATGACTGTCTTAAAATATCAGTTTATCAGGAGATACACAGCCATTTTTTCATATCTATGCAAATCCATATGCAATATTTCTAACTTAAATAAGTAATAAACATAGAAACGGTTACTTAACAAGATTAAAAAGTAGTTGCATTTATTTTACATTACATTTGGTTACGTTTAGTTACATTTATCCTACACTACTTACTTACTACTTACTACTGTTTTGTTGATGTGGCCCTCGGTGAAAATGAGTTTAACACCCCTGTCAATGGTACAGATATTACAAAGTGTTCATGAGACCAACAGCAGAGGGAAGAAACTGTTCTTATGATGAGAGGCTCTGGTCCAAATGGAACGTAGCCTCCTGCGAAAGGGAAAGTGGCTCAGTTAGTCCATGTCCACGGTGAGAGGTGTCAGCTGCTATACAGTCTGCTTGCCCCCGAGTCCTGGAGACGTACAGGTCCTGGAGAGAGGGTGCTCTTCCGGCTCCATCGGCTCCAATTCACTTTCTATTGGAAAACCACAGCCCCTCTCTGTGTGACTGCTGGTATTTTTATTTTCCTATTGTGTCCGTAAATCAAGATATGAACATTAATAACAGGTAAATCAGATGGCTTCTTTCCCTGAGGTCTCTCTTTAGCATTAGCAACATTAAGTGCAGGCACCTTCAACAGCCTCTCTCCAGATTGGCTCTTCGGTTGCTATGATACAGTCCATGGGCTTAACTAGGTAACAATTGAAATACTGTTATAAAAAAATACTTTCACTTTAGCTAAATCTACTATGTTATCTGTCAAAAATGTGTTATTGCCAAAAGAATGCACGCCTGAAAAAAAAAAGTCTACTGCTATGTTCATTTTTGTTAGCGCGACTGCATGACGACGCTTCACGTAATCTTTTTCCAATGTAAATCCACGAACACGTTTTAAATATACACATACAAAATCCATACACCTTAGATTAGCATAAGTGGCTGCGTGATCAAATACCTCTATCATGCGTAGTGGGGACTGAGGGCAGGTTGGGGCTCCATTGAGAAAGCTCAGTAGAGTTTGTATAACACAGGATTTGGCAGTGAATGAGGCTTAATTAAATCTGCCGGTAGAAATCGACTGTACACGTGTCAGTGGCGGCTAAGTCCCTTTGGTGTGCGGAGGCTTGCAGCTGCGACTCCCTTTTGAGTTTCATTGGATGTGCGAGGAGACCATGTTTTTCAGGATTATGTCAAATAGGCTTCTCCCGATGCAAGACAGGAGGTCGGATCAAAGCGCCGGTGCCGACTGACTCACTCACTCACGGGGCTAAGCCTACGAGTTTACGTGAGACTGAATGAAAGCGCTTTTTTTTCCACGGCGCATGAGACGAGCGAGGAATATGGAGGTTAATGTGTGAATGGGGGAGGTCTTCATTTGCAGGGGAATTATGGGTAGTATACGTTAGGTTTTCACTTTGATGGTTCCACGCATCACAAAGCCCTAAATACTCAGATGAGAAGGTTACCGAGGAGCAGCGAGAATGGGGGGGGGGAGCGGGGACGGGATGGGGATACGGATAGTTCAACCAAATTTAATTTTCTTTAATGTCATCTTTACGCTGTCAGGCTTTGAATGAATCCATAACTGAGGTGGTACCTGGGTATATTTTCAAATTACACTGGCGATTATAGAACAGCTGAATTATGCCATTTTACTTTTATAGACGCCAATTATTATAAATCATGGTAGGGGACGGGCACCACTCTCTAAAAATTTCAATAACTCCATTTCAATATTAAGAAGGAACAGACTTGATGTCACGATGATAATAACAGATTTGAATGTCATTTTCAACACAAAATAGTTTAAGACAGACCTAATATGCAAAACTCGACTTTTCACAGCTTTTAACCGTGTTTTAGTTGTTTTCCTTTCTCATTTACCCTCTCAAAGTTGTTTTTGGAGTGATTTGTGTATATTTGATCAATCTTTAGCTGCCATATTGCCAGTCAACTCGTTTTTTCATCGCCACCGGCATACGACTACTGCTCTGTACTTATTTTCTTAATCGGTGATACACGTAGGGTTCGGTAGCGTCGCGTAGTCATTTTGGCGCGTGATGTGCAGCTACTCGTACGTGCCAACAGCTACGCGTCTCTTTGTTGCGATGGCGTTTACAGCGACGTCAGCGCCCACTGGACATTGAACGAGGAGTTCACTGGGCCGGTTTCTTTTATTAAGTCGTTTCAGATGAAAATGTGATTTAAAATGTGCAAATTATAGCAGGATGATCCAAGGATGTCATTATAACTTTATAGCGTAACTTTATAGTGGGCTCAAGCATAATAGGTGTTCTTTAACCCTTTAAGGACTGAGCAAATTATAGACCATTATAGCTCGCCTAGACTTTTATTCTTTTTTTTAGCAATAAAAATCATGTTAAAGGAAGTACCAGCATGTACTTTTGCCTTTTTTTTGCCTTAGTTGAGGAGTTACGGTAATGGAAAGTCCACAACCGCGCTTTATCGGCGGCAATAGCATCCGACGCTATAGGGTTAACGTTACTCTGTAGTCTCTTAGTTCTAACATAGAAAGCGCCAAAACTATTCAGGAAGGGTCCAATTTTGGTCTATTTGTGTGTCAATACTAAAAACTAACTATGTGTTTGGCGTTTTTTGACAACCGTAGCCCTTTACTGTCATTGTGTCTCAATCATATCTTAATAAGTTAAAGGCTAAGATTATTGTGTGTAACTGTGTGAATATGTTTTTTGGAATGACTTGCCACATCTTTTTAGCTTGTCCAGTGCGTTTGTGACTGTCAAAGTGGCTAAACATGAGCAGTTCGATGCTGACGACCACAAATAGTAGAAAAAGAGGGACACGTTGTTCAATGAGGTGAAATATAGAGGAACAGACTCGGGAAATTTAAGCTTATGGATAAATCAATATGGTCTTATTGCAGTTAAGAGATTTAAAAAGCCATAGGTGCTGATATGTATCACCACCCTCAAAGCAAAGACATCTAAAAAGGTCCTGCGTTCTTTTGGATTCTTTAAATAAGGACAAGGGAAAGAGGTCTATCATAGTCAGGTTGAGGCTGCATTTGCTTCAGGCACAAAATATAACTTGAAATAAAGCTGAGAATGACAGAGCGTGATATAAACGCATCCATACCGTCAGAACTGAACTGAATAAGTGAATAAGTCCTCTGATTTTTACTCCGGCGATCCCTCACAACACTGACCACGGTTGTACAAGGTTAACCCAACAGCTCGCAGCATCACTGGCCTTTCAACGAGTGTCATTTCTTCACCTTACCACCAGGAGGACAGGAGAAATCCAACAGCGTGCGTGACAAGTCTGAAGGAGGGTGCGGGAGGCCGCTGGGGCGTTTCCGCTGACAGATGGCCCCGATGCTGAAGCTGACAGGTCCGTAGCTGCTTTTTCATTTCCACACCTTGCTCTGTTTACCTCACTGTAATTTCGGAGAACATTACTATGCCAGAGAGGGGGACGCGGGCAGGGGTACGAGGCGCAGATTAGGAACCAGAGGAGAGGAGGTAAAAATGAGAAGAAAGCACAGACTGACAGAAAACTGCTCATGAAAGAGGCAGGTACAAGATGTTACAAGAACACTAGGATATAACTATTTGACCAAGCTTGAGACGAGATTTTTCCAGGAAATGTGTGAATTTATAAACAACAACCGAATAATTTTGTCTATTCATTTCGGGGTTGCAGGAAACAAAGATACGGGCATCTCCAAATATGAGAAATAGTTGCGTATAGGCTACCCTCAGAGAGGAAACTAGCGAAAAATTGCCAGTGTGAATGAAATACAAGATGTGAACTACATTTTTCACCTGCTTGTGTGTAAAAAAAACAAACTAAATAAAAGTAATAAGTACACTATGTTGTACCCTGTTGTACCAGGTTTAGGACCAGGTTTGGGACCAAGTTTAGCACAAGGTTTAGGACAAGGTTTAGGATCAGGGTCAGGACCAGGGTCAGGATCAGAGTCAGGACCAAGTTTAGGACCAGCTTTAGGACCAGGTTTAGGACAAGGTTTAGGACCAGGGTGAGGACCAGGGTGAGGACCAGGGTGAGGACCAGGTTTAGGACCAGGTTTAGGACCAGGTTTAGGACCAGGTTTAGGACCAGGTTTAGGACCAGGTTTAGGACCAGGTTAGGACCAGGTTTTGGACCAGGTTTTGGACCAGGTTTAGGCACTTCAATTAGAGCAAAAACATCTTCATACATGGCGACAAACTGCATAGGCAATCAACTGAAAACCAATATCCAAACTTAAGCGTAGACCAACCGATGTGTCGCTCACGGATCTAGCATGAACATTTACCATTTGTTAGCAGCTATTGTGTAGGATCTATTAGTTTGCTAGAGGTTAAAAGGTAAGAATGAAGAGAAAGCGCAGATTGGCGGGAAGTCAGATCTGAGGCGGGGAACATGACAGGCAGATAGAGCACATTAAAGCAGAACGCGATGGTTTGACAATGCTGCAGGGAACAGAGACGTCAGTGTTACAAGTCTCAGGTTCAGCCCAGGGGGATCTCCAGGCTCCGTTCATTTTAACTGATACAAGCCACGCACGGATATGAGCCGTAACCGCGGGCAACGCATCACACGCATTTATGAAGCTTAAGGGCAAATGTAGGGTCATAGTGAGGTGCAGCTTTGCTAATGATTGTAATTTCATTGTTTTAGAATTTACTAAGGAGGATGTCTATTGTAAAGGATCTATATTTTTTAAGTGTTTATGACAATGAATGGTAATTATTAGGGTTGTTTTGTTTTTTGTGGTCTGTTTTGTCAATTGGTTTTGGTTCATTTTTCGCAATAAAAATAAATGTCTGTGTAATCCCTCAGTCATCCAAGTATGATCCATAGTAAAAGAAAACATTTTAAATCTGTCAACTGGACAAAAAGTTGTAGGACTGAAGACGTTTCGCTGCTCATCCAAGCCACTTCTTCAATTCTGCTCAGATTACTGGTGCACTCTGCCTTAAAATATATTATTTTGTTTGCTCAAGTCCTACAATATTTAATGAAAAAAGTTCTTGCATTGACGGTCTTTGCGAACACAAGACAAAACAGCAAAAGTTCTGGTTGTAAATTTTAAAGTTTAATCCAAAAAAAAAAAAAAAAAAAAAATCTGATTTTCATTTCTAAAAATCTAATAATCCTCCCTCAAAATTGTAATTTCCGTGAAACCAGACTCCTTTTCATCTGCAAGGAAAACTGGGTCATTTTGCGTGTTCGTATTCAATCACTTACTTTATTAGGTTATAAGAAGTCAGCTAAGCAGTTTGGGTAACGCTGCATGGCAAAAAACAGTTTGAGACAGTAGGAGAGACAGAGAAACTTGTAAATAAAGTTTTATAGTTTTAAACAAGTTGCTTCGAGGAATGGCTCTATCTACGAAAGGTGCTACGCAAACTTCCCATAGGTGCTCCGTGGCTGCTGGCTGCTTTTACTCAGCGGCCCACGGAAGCACAATTAGAGCGAAAGAGAATGGGCCGGTGTTATCTGCTCGGTCCGTTAGCGTCTTGTAGCGAGATTGCACCTATACCTATTGTCTCCTATACGGGTTGTGGTGTATTTTGAAGTTTTGCTGGGGGTGCCTGAGTCGGCAAAAGCACCGGGCCAACCAAGTGGAAACAAGATGAAGGCAGGAGAGGAGCTTATGGGCACATCAACTCACTTCAAAAGCAAGAGTTTAATTTGTCAGGAGCCAGACGGGAAGGTATAGCTCTACAAAGGAGCCATCATTCTGTCAGAACTACAGTCAGCTGGTCGGAGAACAGCAGGCGCAGTCACCCGGCCAGCGCACCGGACTTTGATGAGCGCTTTGTGGAGAGGGGGAAGAGGGGGAGGAGGGGGGCCACGCACGGCTCTATGGAGAGGCTCTTGTCAAATGTTTCCTCAACACTTCTCTCTCCTGTCTGTTATCAAGTGGCTCTTTGACTGCAGACTTCCCCTTATCATATCCAACGCCGCACAGAACGGAGTGTCCCTGCGCTTCTGGGCTGGATCTGTCTCGCTGGACATTTCAGGACTGGGGAGTTGTTTTATATGCAGTAGAAGTAGTACAGGAAGTACTATAGTCACAATAATAAGATTTCAAAGTCCATTTCAAACCTAAGAAGGAGAGGATATTAATAGCAGTTCTGTCAATACTGATCAGTAGTCTAGTGGTGGAAGGTAATCAAGTAAAGTAGTAAAGTACTGCACTTAAGTGAAGTACAGATACCTAAAAATTCTACTTAAGTACATTTTACAGTGGATACTTTTACTCCACTACATTTGAGAGCAGGTATCTGTACTTTCTATTTTACTTTTACTACATTTGAGCGCAGTATGTCCTTTCTACTCTACACTACCTTTTTGAACTAGACTGCAAAGTAAAAAGTACTTTTCATATGATTTGAGGGGTTACTTTTAAGCTGTTCGTGGTAACATCCCGACTAAAGTTTTCGAGTTCAAGTTTCGGCTTTAAGCAAACAAAAATAAATACACAAAATTTATACAAAAAAAATAATAAATTGATTGGTATTGTTACTGTTTTTTAATCAGTATCTCTACTTTTATCACTTTAACAAATAAACAACACTTGTGCTTTAAGAGTAAAAAGTAAACGTATTTCACACAAGTACTTCTATACATAATACTTTTATTAGATTTAATTTCAGATATTCCGGGTGTTTGTCATGATACTTTTACTTTTATTTGAGTAACTTTTTGCCTCTGTACCTGTACTTTTACCTAAGTAACAAAACAGAGTACTTCACGCACGATAAGATTAATTAAGACAGTTCGAGGCAAAAGATTCAGTTTGTCCTATTTATGTATTTTTTTCAGTATCAGTACTTTGCACTACTTCTTGTTAAGGTTGTCAACAGTCTATGATTACACAGTGAGCAGAGACACGTAATGTTAAACTCAAAATTCTGTAGTTATAGGGTAAGTACTCTTTTTATTGCATTTATCATGGCCACAGTATAATACTACCTCAGATATAGCTTTTATGTTAGTGATACACATCTGTTCTAAATAGTTCACTGACATATATTGAGCGCCAAGTCGATATAGTAATTATCGTGACAGGCCTAGTTCTAAGTCTTTAAAAAGCATTAGTTCATTTTACCATTACATTCACGAGGGGCATCCAACTTCCAAAAATCACACATGAATCGACTGGATGTTATCGCTCTTTATCTGGCGGCGGTGATGCCAAAAAGAAAGAACGTATCTGTGTCGCTTGTATTAGGTTCATGTAAATCAAAGCACACAACCAGATGGCACTTTGTAGGCAATGTTGTGTCCCAGCATCTGACACTTTGGCTCAGAAACACATAAGACATAAAAATCCACATTATAAAACATATGCACAAACACTTCTGACCCACACAAGCTCAATCACACAACCACATGGACAATGAAAGAGACACTGCGCTCCGTATGCTGCTAGCTGCGAGCTAACCAAATTTACTTCCCCCATTCAAACCGTCTGTCTTGAACAAAGCAGTGTCATTAGGTATGTGGCATCACCTTGGGCGGCCATTTTGTGTCCAATTAGCATATTATATTTAAACAAACAGCCACAAACACCTGCCAGTTCTACGCAATATGAACCGTGAGGCGATGAGGAGAGATTGTGGCAAGCAATATTTTCGACTGGACTAACTTTTGTTTTAAACACTGGAAATACTACTACGGCTACTACTACTAAAGCTACTACTACGACTGCTACTACTACTACTTCTGCAACTGCTACTACTACTACTTCTGCTACTACTACTACTACTACTACTGCTATTGCTACTGCTACTACTACTGCTACTACTGCTACTACTGCTATTGCTACTGCTACTACTACGACTACTACTACTGCTACTATTGCAACTGCTACTACTACTATTGCTATTACTGCAACTACTACTACTACTACTGCTACTACAACAACTACTACCACTGCTACTACTGCTATTACTGCAACTACTACTGCTATTACTGCTACTGCTGCTGCTACTGCTAATACTGCTGCTACTACTACTACTACTACTATGGTGTAAAAAAATGCCATTTTTGTCTTGCAATCTTTACAGTTTAATTGTATTTTAACACCATAAGAATAAACAGAATAAGGCAGAACCACAGGGATGTTTTCAGTGGGAGTATCAGTTGGTGAAGTTCTTTGTAACGAGAGACCTATTCCAACTCTTTACATATCAATTCAATATCATTTCTGACCACATAAACAATCTATATTGGTCATAACTTTTCTGACAGAGTCCACTACCTGCTTGTCTCCATGGAGATGCTACTGCTTTGCCTACAATGTTCCTTTGTATAAATTGAAAACAGATAAGTGTAGGAGGAAATCTAAACAAACTCTGGGCTATACGCCTAACCTTTGTTTTGCTTTATGACTTTTTAACAATCTTAATATTATGCCACATTTGTATGCTGGATGGCCGGAGGAGAAAACAAAAAACAAAACACAGAAACAGAAAGAACAAAACACGCTATCTGAATATTCACAATTTCAGTACTGCAATTTAATTTCTGCTGGGTTAAAAGTTTAAAGGATCCAAGACTGAAATATTAAAATGAGAGTGTAGATGTGACCTGACAAAAGCACTGATGGTACTCGGTGGTACTTCGTTTCTAAAGTTAAGGCACCATTAGCCTAGTTTGTCCTTATCTTATATTAGAATAAAACTCATTAGTTGCTGTAAACCAACTCTGCATTAAAATTCTCACTACTATGCATATCGCAAACATTTACTAATTTAATTGCGTTGAAGCAGAGCCGAAGCCTGACTCGAAGTTAATGAATGCAATCACCTGAGCCCAGTAACACATAAAATTCTCAAAATAAATCTACCAGCACAAAGGTTACTCCAAAACATCATCACTCAAGAGTCCTGCTGCCAACCCCAACAACGGAGCCTCCATTTTGCACAAGTCGACTGATCACCGTGCCTCATCTTTTATGGATAGCTCTCGTCAACAGATGGCGGCTTATAATATCTCCATTAATTAACCTCCCCGTAGCATTTTCCCAAACTAAGAACTTAGTCCCGAGTTTCTGCAAAGGCACAAAAGCTGACTTATGAAGATATAAAGAGTGGAGAAGGAGAGCGTAGGTGCGGAGATTAGAGTTTCATTGGTTGGTGCCGTGTTCAATTTGGCCCGAGCCTGGTGCGATATGATTAAATAAAAACATACAAATTACCGTACGTGGGCCCTGAGCACAGCGCAATATAACACTGTGCGAAAGTCTTAAGGAGGTTTTAAGTACGAACAAGGAAAAGAGATAGGCTGATGTACACTCTAAGGCCAAAAAAAAGTCGCCAAATAGGTTGGGGTTGCTGCAGTTGGTCAGGTCTAGGTTCAGCAACAGTCTGTGCTCAAAGAATGAGGTCAGTTGGCACCTGAATATACTGAATGACCAGGTTATTCCATCAGTGGATTTTTTCTTCCCTGATGGCACGGGCATATTCCAGGATGACAATTCCAGGATTCACCGGGCTCAAACTGTGAAAGAGTGGTTCAGGGAGCATGGGACATCATTTTAACACATGGATTGTCCACCACAGAGTCCAGACCTTAACCCCATTGAGAATCTTTGGGATGTGCTGGAGAAGGCTTTGTGCAGAGGTCAGACTCGACCATCATCAATGCAAGATCTTGGTGAAAAATTAATGCAACACTGGATGGAAATAAATGTTGTGTCTTTGCAGAAGCGAAATCGAAACAATGCCACAGCGAAAGTAAAGGTGGTCCAACGAAATGTTTGTGTGACCTTTTTTTTGGACAGGCGGTGTATCTGTTGGCTGATATATTCGGCAGATATTTGCGTTTTTTAGTGCATCAGCTATCGGACTTAAATCTCCAACGCAAACCAATATTTTGTTTTGGCCGACCTGCTGTCAAAAGAATACATACAAAGCTTTATTTTAACAACAACAACAATTGATCAGTTGGGGAAAATGATGAAAATCTGCCCCACATATTAGCCCAGAAAAATATCGGCAGAACTTATCGGCTACCAGTCTCTCTAGATTCTAAACATTCGGTATTGGTATCGGCCATGGTAAACTCATATCGGTCAATCTCGAACAAGGACTATGATTGCGCAAAAATACACACAAAAGAAGGGAAAAAACTGGGAAAAGTAGGCCTCCACTAAGGCACTGGTCTTTCTACACAATGGTTCCTGGATTGCCAGATTGTCAGATTGAATTAGCACTCTGAATTGGCTTCTACACATCAATCTGGAATGTCTCTCGCTGAAAAAGATTGGGAAAAGGTGGAACGTCCAGACGAACATCTGAAGCTGATTGGGTGAAGTGTCACAACAAAAGAACAATCCGAAATCAGCCTCAAGAACTAGTGTGCCCTTTATGCTTGAATTTAAACTTACATTCCCTTCAGTGCAGTTTTGGTTGACGATGGCGGCACATTACTGGAAGATTATTACGCTATAGCAAAATCTTCCCTTGACTCCAATCCAAGCCAATGACAATTAAGCGTATCCCAGAGCCCAGAGGCACTACTTTATAAACTTTCTCGCTAAACAACACAGCAAAAAGCCTTAAAATCCACGCTAATGTCAATCAATCTGTCCGGTTGTGTTGAATGGCTTGCTTGTCTGCATTAGTCTGAAATGATAGATGCAGCGTAAGAACAAAAGTGGTGATGTGATGTATTGTAGGTTGGTGGATATGCTAACGCAGCAGTGGGCCTTTGTTTTACGCTAACGGCTGCTCTCTGCTCTCTGCTCTCTGCTGCTGGAGCTGGTGAAATATTCATTCAGCATAAGGCACTTTTCAGTCCTCTGGCTCTGAGCTGAGTTTTAAGGCGTCCTGAGATGTGACATTTAAAGACTTACAATGATGCATGTGAAGAAGCGAAGGTGATTTCTTTTAAGGAAACGGCGTTTTTATGCAACAACGCGGTATTTACGCTTTTATTCTTAACTTAAAAGAACTTTTGTTTTTTCTTTTATTACTCATCTTACGTTCCATTTTGTCAAAGGTGCGTTATGTAACGTTTCTAGTGGAGTGTCCGCCACCTGCTTACCTTCACGGACACCTGAAATATTCCAAAGTATAGCATTAAACTTAACGCCTTATTCTCCTGCCTGAGATCGTATTCCTTTGGATTCGTTCAACTGCAGGATTTTTTATTGCTAAAACACACTTAACAAACACAAACATTTTTACTTTGCTGGGGCTCACCTCTCCACAGATGTGACCTGCAACGTGGCATTTTCCCGTCTCCATAGAGATAGATAAATCCAATGCCATACAATGTAACATTCTACACAAAGCACTAAACACAGCACAGACATAAAAGTAGTAATTAACATGCAGGCTGATGTTTATTAAAGGTGCATTATGTAACTTTTCTGCTTGCCTCTGTGGAAATGTTATTGCTTTACCTGAAATATTCCGCAGTATAGCATTAAACTTATCGCTTATGCACCTGCTTGAGATCTTATTCCTTTGCACGCTGTTTATCTTGGATTCATTCAATTGTTGGATTTTGTATTGCTAAAAAAATACTTTGACAAACTCACCTCTCCACAGATATGACCCGCAACTTGGGCTTTTGCCGTCTCCATGGAGATAGATAAGTCCAGTGCCATACGGTGCAACACTCTACAACGTCCTACAGACATAAAAATAGCCTATTTAACATGCAGGTGACGAGTTTTTACCCATAAAACAACACCAGGCATATTAACATTTTATTTTAGCCATGGTCTCTCTGCTGCGTACAGAGACGACACCTTAACTACACCAAACAGACACAATACCTCCAAATTGTGTGTGCGCCATCACTGTCACGCCTCATACATTTTGATGGTGGGTTAATGTGAATTTAAATAGGTCGATATGCGCTTCACCCGCTTAATCACGACCCCTGATTTGATTTTGTATCTCCTCTCTGCGAGCTAATATTCAAGAGATTAAAATTTCATGTGGAGCTCATATCAAAAATCCATTATTAACATAGAAGACACGCATACAGCCTTAGCCTCAGCAAAACTAAGACAAACCTAGTATCATAACAACACTTAAGAAGGTGGACTTTTTAATAATCCAAGGTTATGTCCTCTGACGGAGCTTTAAGGTGGGACAACCTTCACACGAGTGCATGGCGTGTTGGGTAATATATTTTCATCAGGCTAACCTTCATATTTTTCCATTAGGGTGTTTGCTACAACAGCTCATTGTGTTGTCGCCAGGGTAAATGCGTTTTCCCTTCTTATGCATCATTCATGATATCATTTCCGAGATTGAATTCCTCCTGGCTGACATCAAGTAGAGGCGAGCGATACTGGCAAGGCAAGAAGTGAAATTTGTACCCACAAAAAGTACTGGTATTTCAAACTTAATGGTAGCACCACTATTGCAGATACTTTTGCTGTTGCTGTTCTAGCACCCATGCTGATGTTTCTGGAACAACAACTACTGTAACTACTACTGCTATCACTCTATTTACCTACCAAAACTACATTACCACTATTTCTACTTTGGGGTGGCAGTAGCTCAGTTGGTAGAGCGTAGTGCAGGGGTGTCAAACACATTTTCACCAAGGGCCACACTAGTAATATGGCTGTCCTCAAAGGGCCAGATGTACTACTTGTTTAACTTGTTAATTAACTGTTTCTGTATTTATTATTTATTCAAATTACAAATATTGCATAAGCATTTGCCTAGATGTAAAAAATATGGCTGTTTAACTGTGTATCTCCTGATAAAATGACATTTTAAGACCATCATACCTTTTAATTTACCCTGTCGAGGACCACATAAAATGATGTGGAGGGCCACATTTCGCCCGCGGACCTTGAGTTTGACACGTGTGCTAATGTCTGTGTACACTAATATGAGAGTGGTGTGACCCTTTACTACTACTACCACTACCTGGAATTAAACCTATTTATCTCCAAGGACCAAGTTACAGGTCGGATCCATGGAAAGGCAAGCCCGCATACAGGACATATTTTTGAACAATAAAGCACTGTAAATGAATAGATGTAAAAAGGCTTTGGTACTTTTAATGTCCAACTGTGAAATATTCCACACAAAACAAATGCTATCTCTCGTATTGTGTGCGCCCATTTGTGATAATGAAGAGCGCGGAGATACGTTGCAGCGGTATGGACAAAAACGTTCATTGTTCTGTAGCTTGTAAAACAAAGGCATGTAAACAAACATTATTACAACAATATAGCACTTCATATATTGATTTTCTCTGGCTTTACAACCATTTGCCTTTTCCACATCAGTTCATTTCTGCAACTGTCCACTTCGCACACAACATTCACTCAGGTCAAGCTCTGTAGTGAGGCATACAAGTACCACAGCTAAAATAAACAGCGTGCATCAAGTACTTATCTGCAAACAAATCAATGAAAAAGAACAAGGGTAATTTGAAAATGCTGCTTTTGTTTAGCCGCTGACTACATGAGATGCTATAGAGATTGGCCTGTTTGATTGCAGCCAGTGAAGCAGGACGACCATTACCTCAACAAAGCACCCAGCATGTGCAAAAGGTTATCCACATTCACATTTCCTTCCTTCTTTTCTTCTTCTTTTTTCAGCAACCTGCACTTAAAAGGGAAAATGCCCATGTGGTCTCAACATGTCAGTCAGTGCCACGAGGGACAAACTGCAAAAAAGTGAACAACATGACAACCTAAAACTAATCTGTCTATCTATCATATTGTTCTTATTAAATGGATGAATACACAAATAAATAATAGTTTTTGTCCAATGATCTGAAGGTTGGCGGTTCGAATCCCACTCTCAACATAAGCATCATTGGCTGAGCAGGCTGACCTACTGACTCACAGGTTGGCGGTGTAATTCCAGCTCCCACAGATGTTGTTGTTGTGTCCTTGGGCAAGACACTTAACCCACCTCACCCCCAGTGTGTGTGTACACTGTTGTATGAATGTGTGTGTGAATGGGAATGAGTAGTTTCTTGATATAAAGTGCTTTGAGTGAAACAGTGGTCCCTTGCTATATCATGGTTCACCTTTCACGGCCTTTTTTTGTGTAATTTTGAATGCTTTTTTACAGCATGTGAACGCACATTGTGTTCTGCGTCCTGATTGACAATGGCCTACAGTCCCTTAGCCAATCGGTGTCCTCCGTGCCGTGTCTCCTGTTCAGTACAGAATGCGTTCAGCCAAATTTACATAAATGTTCGATTGACACTACAGTGAAGTGGCGCCAGGATGAAGAGGCGCGGTCAGAGGAACTGTGAAATACATGTGAGTCACTATTATTTAATTAAAAAAAGAGAGAAATGTGAGAAAATGTTAATGCCTGTCTGAGAAAAGTGTATAAAGTGCAAGGTGAGGGGTTTTGCAGCCTTAAAACATATAGAATAATAGTAAAAAATAAAGCTGACCATGGATTTCGACTATTGCAGGTTATTTTTTGAACGTAACGATGCCATAAATGAAGAAACACTGTATAACAATGTGACCATTTACCAAGATTAGAATAATATTCTGGTAGCATTTCCGCCACTTTTGTCTCTATGGACATTATATTGCTTTTCTGGAATGTTCCACAATATGGCATTACACTTATCTTTCCTCATGAAAAAAAAAACGATACAGGTCACAGTTGACAAGGATGATTGTTATTCCATGTATTTTTGTTGGCAATAAACACACCTGAAATTGATGCAACACAGATAAGTTTAATGTCATATAGTGGAACCCTATTGGCAAAGTGAAAAAATCTCCAGGGAGACAAGCAGGTGGTCACCCCAAATAGAAAAAAGTATTAACATTTTAAAGTAAAAGCGATTAAGTACAAAGGAAGGGAAAGACAGATAGAGATAAAATGACTCAAGCTAAAGTCATATTCCAAATTCCAGTCAAGTTAAGATTATTTTTTGCAGTGCACATTCAGTTCTTTTGCCGCAGTTACGGGCCATATCGGGAGCGCTCGGAGAAGCTAGCCGCTCCATAAAACGGTCATGCATGTTAACTGGGCTGTACATGGGAGAAATGGGTCGTGGAGGCGGATGTTAAGTGACTTCAAAAGGCCGTGTGGACTTTCCCCTCGGACGGAGCAGGTGGGAGTGGAATGTTCTCTCAGAGTTTAGGGACAGAGATTAGCCTCAGAACAAGTGATAAAACCTGTCCCGCTGTGAGCACATACGCAGCCTTCCAGGTCAAAATGTGGACAAAGAAGATGTGTGTGAGAGCAGTTTGGATTTTTTATTGTATAGTAAAAACATATGGGCTGACAAAACGTAAGATATGGGTTTGTTTTGATTTAACTAAATAGGCCGTACTAATAATTTATAATCCTCAAAAACCAAGTAAGTACATGATTGTAATATAAGGATTCTATTCATACCATTGACTGGATATATAGATGGACATGGCTAACCTGCTAGCCGCTGCTTTCCAAATAGAAAGTGAGAATAGGGTGTTTCCAGCTCCATTGACTCTGGCTTCAATTCACTTTTTATTGCAAAACTGTCACTCATCTCTCTGTAACTGCTGCTGTCAGGCTCATCATTTTGGTCTTAAAATGTGCGTATTAACCCGCTCTACATGATCCTACCATTTTTATTTTGCTATTGTGTCCATAAAATCAGTAAATAAACATTAATAACAGACAAATCAGGCGCCTGCTTTCCCCAGGTCGCTCTTGCTAGTGCAAATGGTTTGATTGACAGTGTTGCTAAGCACTCACTCTCTGCTAAACCAGCGGTGTAGGCGGGAAGGGGCTTTAGCTTCAACAGCCTTGCTTCGGATTGGCTCTTTGGTTGCTATGATACTTGTGGTCGGAATTCCAAATATGGAACTTGGCTCCAAATTCGTCCCTATAACTGCTAACCACGATGAGCTTAATTTGACTGGAGCCGAACGCTATGGGTGACGTCATACTCACTTAGTCCACTTCTTTATACAGTCTATGATTCATCTTTTGTTTTCATGATACTAACAGTTCAAAATAGATTTCGGCTTCAAATTAAAACATAAATGAAAAACAGAACTAGGTTTTTTTCAACGGTTTGTAGTGGTCTAAAGTTACTCCTTCCATAGACATACATTAGCATAATTATTTTGACCTCAAGTTCTGTTTATACAATGTATCTGTACAGGTGCAAGACAAAACTTGGGTCAAATACATGAGGAAAAAATAATATAGGGTCTTAAAATGATCAGCTTGATTTGTTCATGCTAGGGGACAGTGATTTTACTTGCAAATAGCCACATTCCATTTACCAAAAAGTCCATCCGGGCCTTTTTGGCTTTACATTTACTCCAAACATCACTCGTATTATGTTTAAAATACAAACCCCATAGCCCTACACGTCTCATTCTTCAAGCACAGACATCACAGCCTATTCTTTCGCTGTGCATTTACCGCAGACAGCAGCCATATGTTGACACGTCAGTCGGAGCTTTAAGATGGCAGGAAGGATGTGTACGCGCGGCGCCATCATCAGGAACACCGCAGTGACAAGTGCTTTGTTCGCCTGCACACTCTATCACCTGCTCGGAAAACAGAGACGCAATGCAATTTTCACTTATGAATCTACTGCAAAAGCAAACAGCACGCGCTCCCTAAACACACGTGGGATAACTAGCTCAGGTCATGGACTCATTTGTTATTCCTTAATGTGCCACAAGTCACCGGGGAACACTGGCGGCTTCCGTATAAAAACTACCAAACAAGGATACAGCATCATATGTCTAAGTAAAACAGAAATACGCAGCCCGTTTTAGCATTGCCACGTTCAAGGCGAGGAATGACAATAGTGGGAGGTAGAAATATTGAAATTTATATTAAAGAATTATTTCTCGATGGAAAACAGCGACAACAAAAGTAATAAAAAAGCAATATTGGAAGCGAGGAAAGCCACTCAGAACAAATCAACATTTATGTGACACGGCTCAGGTTCAGCCATGGAAAAAAATGTGACAATATTCAATTATCAAGAAGATGCGGGGTATTAGTTTCCATTTCAAGCAGAAAACCAGAGCCACAATATGCACATTTGATTATATCTGATCAGTAATCACTTATTGGAAAAGAGACGCCTTTCGTATAGAGCATGCGATGAATAAAAAACAGTTATTGCAGTGTTTTGAAGGCACTGGTTCAGCACTGCATAGGATAGTATAATCAGACTTAAATGTGGAGCCACCGAGCTACAAATCACACAATAAACACAACAAATACATAATAATGGAGCCAACATATGATAATCGTAAATGGTCATATTTTTAATTAGCGCTTTTCCACTTTCAAGCACTTTATATCAAGGAACCACTCACCTATTCACACACAGCGGTGGAAAAACGCTCTACCAGCTGAGTTAAAAGCCCCGTACGCAGTTTTGAACAATGAGTTTAAGTCTGACCTTTTAGCAACAGCCACTTAGTCCTTTTGTGTAGTCTTATGTTCAATTAAAAAAACAAAAAAACAACTATCTGGAAGTTGTTTGCGCAGGTTTCTCATCCCGCAACATGCACGACTGAACAAAAATACTGTTGCTTCTACATGGTTCTCATCCAACCAAAGGCTAGTGAGCAGGATACAAACTTTTGTCTTTGGTAATTAATGATATTTCTTGATAGTTTTGTTGAAAGTTCCTGTGTCGTTCAAACCACAATATGAAACACTGGACATACGGATATGCATATTAACTTGTATGTAATCACTTCAAGGTAAACACACACACTTCCTTTGCGTTCTTAGATTTGACTTAGGCATAACAGACCTGACAAACTGCCTTATACTGTAATTAAGTGTGATGTGTTTGTTTTTCTTACGTGGACATCTGCTTCTTGAAAATATGCACACATTTACTCACATAGTATGGTGCCGTTTCAATGTGCTCTATGCGGGGCTGCATGTTAATACGGCTTCATAATTCTTCCGATATGACATACGATTATGAAATGAAAAATATTGTGTGATAGACCTTTGTATCAAGATAGATCTTGATACAAATTAAAGGTGTACTAAGTCACTTTTCCGGTGGGAGGTCAATTACGAGAAGAGATGCCATTACTTTGCTGTGGAATTTTAACTATATCTCATTAAACATATCTATCTTGCATTTATTCAGATGCATGTGTGTTTTTATTGCAAAAGAAATACAGAGTAAGAAGTAATGAATTCTTACTGTCTGCAGGTTAGCCTCTCCACAGATCTGACCTGTAACATGGACTAAAGCTTTAAATTTCAAATAGAATTGTCTAAATGTCTGCACACATGCTTGAAATCCTCTAGTTTAAGCCACACGTACAAACTAAAACACAATTCCTAAGAGATTCTGTTGACCAATTGAAATCTGTTTTTAAAAATAACTGGCCAGAAGTTTCCCAAACCAAGCCAAATGTTGTTGGTGAGAGCATCATTAGCGTTGGATGACCTATATAGTGTGTCTGGCTGCTTGTTACAGTCTAATTATCACTCTAAATGGGCTGGAAGAGGCCTGGTGCAGCAGGAGCTAATGTGTTTGTTATGGACACTAATGATAGAGAGGAGGCAAGCTAACGACCCACACTGGACTCCCACCGAGTTCAGTCGCAACAGCCTTTCCATTCACTCCCCATTCACTCCCATTCATCCCCATTCACACTCTATTCACTCCCATTCTCCTCAATTCACACCTATTCACTCCAATTCAACCCCATTCACATTCTATTCACTTCATATTCACTCTTATTAATCCCCTATTCACCTTTCTTCACCCATATTCACTATCATTCATCTATTTACTCATACTCACTCCCTATTCACTCCCACTTATTTCCTATTTGCTCCCACTCACTCCCATTTACTTCCAATTCAATCCTACTCAGTCCCATTCACTTTCTATTCACTCACTCCCTATTCATTCCCATTCACACACTAGTCACTCATATTCACTCCAATTCACTTCCTATTCACTCCCATTCACTTTTTGTTCACTCCTGCTCACTCCCTATTGACTTTTACTCATTCCCTACTCACTCCCATTCACTTCCTATTCAGTTCTACTCACTCCCGTTCACTTCCTATTCAGTTCTACTCACTCCCGTTCACTTCCTGTTCAGTTCTACTCACTCCCGTTCACTTCCTATTCAGTTCTTTTCACTCCCGTTCACTTCCTATTCAGTTCTACTCACTCCCGTTCACTTCCTATTCAGTTCTACTCACTCCCGTTCACTTCCTATTCAGTTCTACTCACTCCTGTTCACTTCCTATTCACACTCTAGTCACTCGTACTCACTCCTACTCATTCCCCATTCACTCCTACTCACTTCCTATTCACTCCCATTAACTTTTTGTTCACTCCTGCTCACTCCCTATTGACTTTTACTCATTCCCTACTCACTCCCATTCACTTCCTATTCAGTTCTACTCACTCCCGTTCACTTCCTATTCAGTTCTACTCACTCCCGTTCACTTCCTATTCAGTTCTACTCACTCCTGTTCACTTCCTATTCACACTCTAGTCACTCGTATTCACTCCTACTCATTCCCCATTCACTCCTACTCACTCCCTATTCACTCCCATTCACTCGTACTCACTTCTTATTCACTCCACATTTACTTACATTCACTCTTTTTCACTCCCCATCAGTGGTTTTCAGATTCTTGATGCAATGTCATACTCCCAAATGAGGGGAGCCAGTTTTCCCTATCCAGTTTCGGAGCGATAAACAATTATGGCCATCGTCATAGTGATTAAACAAATTATTATGTCTTTTGAATGGGAAAAAGTTCTCAAAACGATGCACATAACAAAAGGGACCACAAGAGCCACTTTTATAGTCTGCAACTGTGTACTCTTGTTTTATATTCACTATATTTACAATCAAAGAGCAAAAGCAGAACATTTAGCCAATCCCTCTTTCGGCCAAACTCTAAAAAGCCAAACAATCAGGCTTGTTTATTTCAGTGATCTATCATTTACGACAAAATCAAACTTCTCACACAACGGATTAACAGTTCTTAGCGCTCCACCCAATGATTCCACAGACGCCTGCCATGTTTCTCAGTCCTGTTATATATAGAGAGATATACTGCGATAAACAATAACACTGAAACGATTTTAAGCTGCTGACACAATTAAAATAAAGCAAGATAATCCCAATAAAACATGTTTGAATAGAAAATCAACAAAAGGCCTGAGCTGCAAGAAATAAATAGCAGAAAGAGCCAATAATTAGCAACAGAAGTGACTTATGCAACACTGCGGGTCAAATTGTATCGTATTACAACCAAAATAACAAAAAATACCCACAATATTTTGTTCCAGTTTGCATATATTGAACAGGCCTACGTTATATTTTACACATAAGCCGCCAAAATGTTTCTCTTACGGCTTATGGCATCTGAACTCAGGAGACAAAACTACATACCAGACTAAATAGAAATATAAAAAAATAAACAGCATGTAGTCCGGACTGGCCAGGCTGGAAAATCGTTACTTTAAAGTTAACAAGTGCCTTCATTGCCGGGCGCTGTGTCTACATCTTCTCCTACAGTTACAGAGGAGAGCGTTGGAGCAGCAGAGGCAGTGGAGCTCAGTAATCAGAAGTGACTTGTGATAAGGACGGCAGGATACAGGCCCGCAGTTGCTAGGTAATACGCGGGGAAGCCTCTTGTTTGCGCCCCATCAGCGCATAGCCGAGCCGACATATGTCACCGGGCCCTGTCACGACTGTCCCGCTGATGGAGTGAGGGCGCTCCAGGGAAAAGTCACCCGTAAAACCAGTTAAGAGAGAAAGAGGGTCGCTTTAACCCCGGTGTCGCTAAAGGTCAGAAGATGGAACTCATATCTGCAACCGCTTTGAATAAACACCGCTCGGCACCTGCTTTCTGTCGTCTATAATTAAGCGTCGCGTGTCTCTATAGGCTCTCCCATTTACATAATAATACTGTCATTTATCATTGCCATTCAAAAGGACGTTATCGTGGTCGCGGCCGTGTGCTACGCTTGTAAAAATAAAAAAATAAAAAAAACTCCTCCGCTTGTTTAAACAGCGAAAGACAAGTGCGAGCCTTCAGGAAGCAATAGCAAGGCCAATTGCACAAGACTGCACAATAAACACCAGAGTATAAAGAGGCCGGCTCGCTGCGTAAATCCTTCAGCGGAGCATCGGGCCCATCAAAAACGTGATCTGGAGAAAACTAATGAGGGATCCATTTAAGCATCATTAACAACGCGCTGTGTTTGAAGTGGCAGCTTTCAAATGAGGCTTTCATGTCGCCATATAAAAAAAATAAGATCATAAGGAATTAAGGGATTAAATGCTGGGGATTGTAAGGAGTACGTGGCAACACAAAATCCTAGATATATTTTTTTTCGTTAATGAATAGACACAGACGCACGTCTGTGGTAACTTTGAGAAAATGAGACGCGGTTTTGCATTTCATGTGGACTGGAAGAGTAGCAAGATTAAACAAAAGCCACAACTGAATGCTCACGATTAGTATATTGAAAAAACTTTTGGTTATCTTCTCTTTAGCGATTAAAACGTCTCACCTCCATTGGGTTTTATAGGGCTTAAAACCCGCTAAGCTAGTCATTTAGACCTGTTCAAGTATGTAATGGTGAAACTTTTCCCCAATTCTCCATTTAGATGAATAGAAATGGGAGGTATTGTCATAAAGAAAGTGTGTTTTAGTCTCATTTACGCAAAAGTGTGCGGAATAAGGTCAATATAATAACAATAGTTGTCGGTGTGTACGCTCTGTGACCAACTCGATACCATCCAGGACATGCCCATAGCGTAAGGACTCTTCATCTTGGCACCTGTTATTATAAAGAGGATAAAATTAGGCTTTGGGAAGATGATAAAATACAAAGCAGTAATTTGAGCAGGTGGTCATAATAAAATGGCTGATTGGAGAGCCACTCGTTTACGTCTGCCCTCATACAATATGGAGCCAAAGTCCTTCGATCCGTTAGGCTAATCATAACCAAGCCTAACTCAACGTCTAGACATGGGTTTCCGCCGCTTCTGACAGCTTATCTCAGTGGAAACGAAGGATGGGTCAAATGTGGAGGACTAATATCATGACATTGACAATAAAATATACCTTAAAGGGCCCATATTACGCTATATTCTGATCTATGTTATAATGTTGTTTCCTCATCACTAACATACCTGGAGTTGTGTTTGGTTTAATTCACATGTTTAACTCACAAATCCTGCATATTTAGGCTGCGTTCTTCTCTCAAACCGAAAACGCTTAGTTCCACCTTGTGATGTCATGTGGTAATACAGAAAGTGCTCCATTGTGTTTTTAATCTCCATACATCTTCACTAGAATCATTTGGATGATTTCAGACCTGGAATTGTCAATCTCTACTGAATAAAAGGTAAAATGTAGCTGTTAACTTGAAAACGACCACTTCATGACATCACAAGGTGGAACAGAGCATTTTGAGCTTTGGAAATGTACACAAACGAATAATAAAAGGCTACTTAAACATGCGTGAATGAAACAAAACACAACTCCAGGTATGTTTTTGATGAGGTACGACATTATAACACGTCTTAAATCTCAATTTTATATAATATGGAGGCTTTAACCTTCCATATTTTGGTCAGTTCATCAAACTACTGTCCCGTCCAAGGTGATAAGCCATAACATTACGCTGTTGTATTACGTGACCTTGCAGATGCCAAATCCACGTTTACTGCGCAGGGGGAGCACTTCGGCGAACTCAAATCTACTCCACTCTCTCTCTCTGTTGTTGGTTACTGTTGTTGTTTCCCAGTGGTCTGACCTTAAGCCGGTCTCACTCGCCCAAGTGTGAAGCCTCGTGTTCTCGTCATTGTGAGCTGTTTCTCCGGCTCCGCTCGCATCCCTCACTGCTATAATTAGAGTAATTGGAATCAGATGATGGCGGCTTAATTGGGAAGGAATGCAGACGGAGCTACGGGGCTTTTACGCACGGGAAAATCAGCTGGAAGAGGAACACGAGACTGAGGAGAGAGAGAAAGAGAAAGGAAAGAGAGGGAGGGAGAGGGAGAAGCGAATCAGAGTCACGTTTTTGGAGAGGCAAGAGCTGAAGTAAACGTTTTATATTTTTGTTAAATTAGTCCAGCTATGGGGTCTTCACAACAATGCCCTTAAATAATACATGTTTTAGTGTCCTGTCATCACTTTATCCAATGAAATTATAAAAAATGTAGGTGCCAGAGAGTGTGAAAATGTGCACTGTGTAACTTTTCTGATATGGGTCTGTTATCTATATTGCAATTATTCAATTTTGAGTGTTTTAATTGCTAAAAAAAAAAAAAAAGTATCTTGAAAAACATGTGTTCCAACTGCGAGCCGTTTGCTTCTCCACAGATGTGACATGTAACTTGCGCTAGTGGTGTCATCGGTCGCCATGGAGATAGACATGCTTAATGTCTAGGTCTGCCATGATATACAGTATATATATCGACTTATCATTCAAAAGTTGGGAAAGTAACAGGACTATTACACTACACTTTTGCATAACACTGATCGTATGGAGACAAGCTAGCATCCCCATGACCAGAAAAGTTACATAGTGGAGCTTTAAGCAAGGAATTTCTGTGAATGAGGTGCTAAAAATGCTAAAAATGTGGCCCAATACTGAACTATCATATAACATTAGAAATATTATGGCACACACTGACTTACTATAGGCAGAGCATCTTAATTACCCAAGAAACACGTAAAAGTCCTGGTCCAGTCGTTCTTTATGTGTCCGTAGCTCAGTGTGAAAGTATAAGGCCGTCCTGCAGCAGAGCCATAGGGCCATAACAATACAATATGTATGATGAAAGTGGGATATACACTTGCCAACAAAGGGCCAGAATATTAAAGGTTAGAATCTGTCGGCAAGAGGGCAAGTTTCATTTAAACTGTGCCAGGAGCAGATCTCCCTTTATGTGCTGTAATAGAGAGGTGGAGCGAGGGAGGAAAGGGGAGGAGAGGGAGGGAGATATAGAGAGAAGGAGAGGCATAGAGAGAGAAAGGACAGGGGAGAGAGAGGAAGAGGAAGGGAGAGAGGATGAGAAGGAGGGAGGGAGAAAGGTAGGGAAGGACAGAGGAGAGAGATGGAGGGAAAGGAGAGAGGGGGAGAGATATAAAGAGAAGGAGAAGCATAGAGAGAAAGGACAGGGAGAGGGGGTTGGAGAGAGAGGGAAGGAGAGAGAGGAGGGAGAGAGATGGAGGGAAAGAAGGAGAGAGGGTGAGGGAGGAAGACGGAGAGAGAAAGGGCAGAGGAGAGAGAGAGGAAGAGGGGGGAGGCAGAAAAAGGTAGAGAGAGGAGGAGACGGGGAGTGGAGGGAGAGGAAAGGAGAGAGGGAGAGAGAGGGTGAGAAGAAGGAGGGGGGGAAGGAGAGAGAGAGATGGAGGGAAAGAAGGAGAGAGGGGGAGAGAGTGAGGGAGAGAGATATAAAGAGAAGGAGATGCATAGAGAGAGAAAGGACGGGGAGAGAGAGGAAGAGGGGGTTGGAGGGAGAGGAAAGGAGAGAGAAGAGGGAGGGAGATGGAGGAAAGAAGGAGAGAGGGTGAGGGAGGATAACACAGAGACAGAAAGGGCTGGGGAGAGGAGAAGAAGAAGGGGGGAGGAGAGGAAAGGAGAGAGGGATAAAGAGGGTGAGAAGGAGAGACAGAGGGAGCGAGGGAGAGGGAGGAGGGAAAGAGATGGATGGAAGGAGGAGACAGGGAGTTGAGGGGGTGGAAGGAGAGGAAAAGAGAGAGAAGGAGAGGCAGAGGGAGAGGGAGGCATATGCTGTTTTTTCAAAGTCACAGTTGAAAGTCAGACGGATTGTTTGCTGTTTGTGTCCAGTGATGTGTGGGAGGAGTGCAGGATTCCCCGCAGGCGCTGGCAGCCTAATGAACAAGACAAGAGCAGGGACTTCCTCATCCACTCTCCACATTTACAAGTGTGTTTGGCCTCCGCGTCTGAAGAGGGCAGCGTTTCAACCGCCAAGCCACATGTGTTTATCCAGTAAACGAGCATAACAAAGACTGATTTAATTAGTCTGACAGCCTCACAGTCTGCAGTAGTAATTATGAGGCAGTAAGCAGGAGTGAGTAAATACACTCTTGTCTATCAAATGCAGCTTGGCTTGGGTGAAGGCAATGGGGAATTAGAGAGAAAAAATGTGCTTAGGCAATCTATGTAAAATGCTGAGCAAACCATTTTTCAGTTTTGTATTGTAGGCCTATCGTGGCACATGTCCAAATGTCACTGCCTTCAACGTGTGAAAGCAACACCGGCAACCAATTATAAATCATCTCAGATTAGGGTGCCCAAACGTCGTTATTTACCCGGGACAGTCCCAGTTTTGACTCATATATCCCATGGCCCAGTGGATTTATCCAAAACCAGTGATTTGCCCCAGTTTTATTGACCTTATTCCTCCCACTTTCGTCTCTTTCTGTGTGGTGGCACTTCTGGTTAAGCAGGAATTCCATTCATTTCATGGAGAATTTGGAAAAAGTTTTGCCTCTAAAATATGATAAAAAGCAGGTTCGTTTGTGTAAAATGGTAAACAACAAGTTAACAATGCCCTGATTTTCTAGGAGGCTTTAAAATGACTTTGTAGTCCGTATAAAACTTATTTGCTGTCAAGATTAGCAGCCCTATGAAAATAATAAAGTGAATGCAAGAAATGTCTTATGTGTCCCTATTTTTAACCCCTTTTTTCCCAACCAACAGTACTAAGGGCAATATATTGTCACATGTTTTGTTCAAATACAGAAAACTCTGCTTGGAAATCTCCAGAAGGCCAAAAAGTGCAATGACAAAGGTTTTTCTCTACGGATTCACAAGTGAGTTGAGAATGGACCCAGTACTTCACTAAAACTAGAGGCGATCGGGCTTTTGCTGTAGCTTCCTCTTTCTTTGTGCATTAGAACAGCCCAATCTTCAAATATTTTTAAATCTTTGTTGAAAACTCATTTGTTTGCACTGGTTTTGAACATAAGCAGAGCGGGACACTTGTATTGTATTATCATGTTTTTGCATGTTTTGTTTTATAAGATAGCACTTTACATTACTTTGTACAGCACTTTCAGCAGCTGTGGTTGTTTCTAAAATGCTCTTTATAAATACATTTCACTTGACCTGACTTAAAGTTCTTAATTACACGCTCTTTTCATAAGTTTATTATTATCAACTACCCCAGCTTGATGTGTCCCAGTTTTAAATTCTGATACAACACAAAATAAAATACTTGTCAAAGGATCCAAACAGGAAATAGTTGATAAAAAAATAATAAATAAAACATAAATAATGAGTTAATTTTGATTGATATTTTTATTCACATGTTCAAGATAAAGGGGCTGTACCT